>NC_138185.1:161571336-162771336 GCF_964194105.1 Spermophilus citellus
ATGACTGTTTTTCAGCTGTAACATTGTTACTCTTGGCAATGACATAGCTTTCCAACTGCCTCAAATCAATATCTGCCCCTCCCTCCTGATTTAAATCTCTATCCAGGTAAACTGAGGTTCTGCCTATTACAGAATAAAAGTTAGTCTTTTTTATATTAGTTGGGGTTAGTCTGGAATTTTCTTTTATTTAGAAAATTATCCTTCTGCTTTCTGAAACCTTTCAATTTTCCTCCTCAAACATTTCAGAAAAATTCTCCTTGTCTGGTATTTCTAAGCAGTGGAGTACTTCCCAGAGAAGGGAGGTGGGGGTGGGGATTGTTATATTTTTCCCTAGGAGTGATCTGATTTCAAAAGTGTAGACAATATCCATCCACTGTTTTACACTAAAATATTTTGACATTCATATTCAATAAAATAAGTGCAAATGCTTAATGAACATATAAAAAGGAGTTCAGCATCACCAGAAAGCATTTATTTAGTTTATGTGGAGCTTATTATGGGTCAGGCACTGCCCTAAGCACCAGAAACCATTCCAAGTCTTTGTAAGTAGTAACTCAAACAACTCAAATAAAAATCTTATTCGACAGGTATGATAATTTTCTCCATTATTAGTGGGAGTGATGAAACTGAGTCACAAAGAAGTTAGGTAACTTGCTAAGATCACACAATCAATAAGATGCACAGCCAAGCAGTTGGGCTCTAGGCCCATGCTCTTAGGTGCTATGCCATGAGCAATTGCCAGGGAAATGCAGATTCAACCAGGATGCTATTTTCTATTCATGAGATTGCTCCTTCCCCCAAAAATTAAACATGATACCAACAAGCTCTGTTAAACATGTGGCAAATCAACACCCATGTATTGTTGCAATTTTTTTCAGAAGGTAATGCAACAGTATTCATAGAAATTTATAGTACAGAAAACGCTCTGTACATTATTCCACCTTGGGAACTCTGGCCTGCAAGAACAAAAGCACCAGTATATAAGGCAATCTATGAAATTGCAGGGCTGCTTTCAGTGATGAAAAAGCTTGAAATAGAACAAATGACCATTGCAGGAGCTATGGTTGAATAAATTATGCTGCATTCACAGAATGGAATAACTATTATATAACAGTTCAATCTGTATCTATTGATCTAGAAAAAGCTACAATACTGTATATAGTCCTATTTGCAGGGGGGAGGGGTGTAAATGGGTTTTGGGGCATATTTAACAGTGAGCTGAGGAAATAGGATAGAGTAGAGGTATTATTAACTTTTTCTGTACATATTAATAAAGTGTTTGATTTGTATACAAGTGTTGGATGCCTTTACAATTTAAATATCTAATTGAGTTAAAATAATTATAAATGTAAATGCAGTAATCAGCATAGAAAATGTGTCTTACATCTCCAGTTCCACATAGAAAATTATATGAATAATATAGCCTTTCAAATCAAATGTGAAGAGTTATTTATATTCATGGAGACCTATTACATACAGGCATTGCAATTTATAATTTTCAGCAATTACAGAATAAACATTAATTTTCTTTAATGGGAATTTCTGACAACAAAAAGGAGAAGGAATCATTTGTTCATTCTTTGTCTAATAGGATAGCTAGCTAGTAGAGCGTAATATCATTTTAAAAATCAGTGCATGATCTACAATTCCTACTTCTATTTCTTGGGTTTCACACTCAAGGGGAGAGAGAATGCATATTTGGGAAGAAAATGGAGGGCTGGTGATATTGAAAGGTTAAAAATCCCCTCCTTTGATAGAAAGCATTTGACTCACATTTCTCCAGGTTTAAGTCCCTCTTTCTATGTTCTATGCTGTTCAAGGTAAAGTTGAAACCTGATAGAGTGGCCAAAAATGCTGGCGGGGGAATGGGGAGAACAAACAAGAGACTGCATCATTTGCTTTCTGGTTGTTTTGACCATAGGCCCTGCCCAGGCCAGCGAAATTTAAAGTGCTGCTGCCATCTTCAGGAGTTCCCCATTGTCATATTTGAATAAAGTTACAAGTAAGTTGGATACTGCCTCATAACCCTTTCCAGGAATTTTGAGTGGCAGCAAGAAAACAGACACACTAGGTGACTGCTATAAGGTGACTTCTCGTAAAAGCTTAAGATCATTCCCTAATAAGGCAGCTTTGCCTGCGCTTAATATTATGAAATGATGTTTCTCCCTTTAAGAGGCAACATGGATTAAGATTTACAGTCCAAAAGTGGGCATGACTGGAGAGGGCATCACACTTTAAAAATATGGTTGAAAATGCCTGTAATCCCAGTGGCTCCAGAGACTGAGGCAAGAGGATTGCAAGTTCAAAGCCAGCCTCAGCAAAAGACAGGCACTGAGCAGCTCAGTGAGACCCTGTCTCTAAATAAAATACAAAATAGGGCTGGGGATGTGGCTCAGTGATCAAGTGCTCCTGAGTTCAATCCCCAGTACCCCCCTCAAATGGTGGAAGATGGGGGTTTAGGTTATAACCTTTTGGGTGCACCTGCTGGCTTTGCAGCCCATGGAGTTAGTCCCCCTGAGGACTACCTGCTCAGTTTCCATTGCCAACATTGTTTGGTCAAAAAGAACCTGTGGGCTTCCATTTTTACTTGATTTGTTTGTTGACTGGTTTGTTTATTAATTCTAAGCCTCTCTCTCTTCTCTGATTGCTTGAGTTGCAGATAGTTAATAGGAAAGACCAAATTATCTACCAGTACTCTCAGCACGAAGCGCTACTTCTTTCCCAGAAGTAATTCTACTTCACTGCTTTGCAAAGAAATAGTAATTGAGCCCTAAACCAAAAATATACTATCCTTCTTCATGATGGTTAGAGATGTTGATACTCACAAATGGTTTGAGAAGTCCATGAACACACAAGTTCTCAGGAGGAGCAGTCCAATCTTCAGGCCATTGTAGCAGTGTATTGTCAAATGTTCTTTTGAGACACTGAAGTTTTCATACAGGTCACTTCACATGAATTCTTTTTTGTTAATTCATCATTTTAAGCAATCTAAGGTCTCCTAGAAACTGGGATGGACCTCCCAGAGCCCATGTTGGCTCTTCATTTACATAATTAAAAGTAAAGAATAAAGTATTTAAATTAATCTTATAAAAATCCATATCATTTTAGGAAATATGAAAGTTCACTTTCATCAAAAATTTCACAATTAAAAAGTGTATACAGAAAAAGCAGATTATAATATGTAACTAGCACCATAAAGGACGTTATGTCATCAGTATGATGCTTCAGAAGCTGCTGTATTTGGAAGATCGTCCTTGTCCTCTGCAATTTTCCCCTGGAGTTATTCATTTCTTCAGCAAAGACTTTCTAAGACTTTCTATTAATACACTGGGTATTCTGGTAGGAACTTTTTATATGTTACCTCTCCATTCCTCACAAGGATTCTGTGAAGGTCAGACACCCCCATTTAGCAGATACAGAAACTAGGACACAGATACTTTAAGTAATTGCTATAGTCATGTAGGATTGGAACCTGAGTATGCCTTACTCATGCCCATACTGCCTGCATAATTGTATCTGGGGGACAGCTTTCTTCCTGAGCTCTTTCTTATCTATCATGATTATAAAACTGTCATCCAATGAATATTTGACTCTTTGCTACAGTCAAAGCATTGGGAATTTTATTAACATAGCATTAGAAAGAAAAAATTAAGTCAGGGCTAACATTAGACCGTAAAACAAGCAAAAGTTGTAAAAATGGAAAGTATGACTCAAAGCATATTGAGCTATTTGTGCTCACTGCCGCTGGGGGCATTGTCGACTTATAAGTAAAACAGGTGAACAGATTGCATGCTGGAGAAATTCCACAACCTGAAGGTAATTTTGAACCCATCTATGATGCCACCTAAGAAAAACATATATATATATATATATATATATATATATATATATATATATATATATATATATATATATAATAGATAAAAACTAAAGACATACTAAAATGCACTTAACCACAGTTTGGCCACGGGGACAATTTTTGTTTCTACTTTACTTCCTATTCCCATTATATCTGGCCACTCAAGCAGGAAAATGAATGAATGATCCTTTGCAAAATTTACCGCATCTTGTTTAATGTGTAATGTTGTTACTATTTCTGGATCTCAGAACCTGTAACCTTAATTCAATGTTAGGGTATATCTGGTCATGTTCAATTTCATTGCACTCACTACTCTATTCTTCCTACAGAGCTCTAAATGGCCTCAGACTCAGAAGTTGAACAGTAAAGCCACCATCTCAGCCCAGTACCCTCCAAAGTCTCTGGTGCCACTACACAGCTGCTTACAGCTTAATGAACCACTGTTTAGTGTGCTGCTAAATGAGGTTGCAAAGAATGAACCATCTCTAATGGTATCAGCTTTTCACATGAGGAAAGGAGTTCTCATCACTTACCAGACTTCACCTGAAGGACAGAACACCCCAGACCTTTGCATTTGGGCGAACTGGCAACTCTTCAGGGAGCAGATCTATGACTTTGCATGCTGATCTATTTTCTGCTCCAGTGGTCATCATTAATATTAATGCTAAATTTGAAGTCGAGACATTGGGGTCCTCCGGCAGAAAGTCAGCACAAAAGTCTGACTGTGAATTAGCCAGGATGGATGCGCCAGAGCTAGTGCAAATAATGATGAAAACAATCCATTGCTCAAGTGCTTTTTGAGAGCTCAAATATTACCCAGACTTAGCCTAAAAGCAATGAAATCACTAGTCCTATAATGACATTACATATACTTAAAATGAAAAGCTGAGAAAATTATTATTATTATTATTATTATTATTATTATTATTTTTGTCTAGAGATGTATCTATACTTAAGTGGCTCCTTCTACCTAGAAACACTGAGGACATAGATCTAAGCCTCTTCATTGAAATTGCCCCAGATGGGGATGTAGCTCAGTGTTTAAGTATGTGCTCAGCAGGTGTGAGGCCCTGGATTCAATCTCAAGCACTAAAAAATAAATAAATAAATAAATACTATTTCTTTATTTATGTAACTATTTCCCAAGAGAATTTTGAGCTAACTCCTAAAGAGATTGCTGAATATGCCATAATTCATATTATTATACTACCTGCCATAATAATAGTAGCTAACCATAGTACTTACTATATGCCAAGTTTTCTATACTATTTTCCCATATTAATCTATTTTTAAACTCACAGCAACCTTATGGGACAGGTGTTATTATTTTTCCTCTTTGAAAGATCAGACACTGAGAGTTTATGTAACTTGCCACAGTTACCCAGCTAGAGAACTACAGTCAGAATTTTGACCCAGTTAGCACTAGAAATTATGCTTTTGAACATACTACATATTTGATAGATAATCTTTTATTATCCACTAACTATTTGTGCTTATTCCTATCTTCCCAGACAGATATTTAAGGGTAATCCCTGTCTCATATCTCATTTAATCTTTTCCATAACTAGTTGCACATGGTTAGTTCTTTATGGTTTACTGATCATGTCTGCCTTAAAGTTGTCTTAAATGCTCTCTGGGACTGGAGATTGGGGAGATAAATAGAAACAAATTTTTGAGGTTTTTTTTTTTGAACACCAATATTTCTGAAAATCTGTAACTAGACCTTGTGAATACTTTTATCATCAGTCTGGAAAATCTTATTACTAGAATGTATGAATTCTTGTAGCAAGGGCTATAAAGTGAATCTGTTCCCCCATCCCCACATACCAATTTCCAATATGATATTTAAAGTGTTTTTCATAGAGAAAACAATCCCCCACCAAATAATTCTCACATGCATTAAATTCAAAGTTATTCTTGAAAAGGGGTTGGGGAGAGTTGAGGAGCTCAGACAAATAAGAAATGTTGGTTGCAGTGCTATCCTAAAAGAACTGTTTGCAACATTTAGCTCTTTAGACTGTATCATTTCCAATGTATAATCACCTATGAGGTCAGAAATCTTGTGTGATTTCCCATTTATATTGTTCAAAACAACTAGCATAGTGATAGACACATAAAAACTTCTCTGGTTTGAGTTGCCCAAATTTGGGATTTTCTTACCATCACTGCTTTTCTTGTCATTCCTCAGAACATATTAATTTCTCTGAAACCTATAATTCCCCTTCTGTAATTTTGTTCTCTTTGTTCTTCTTTCTCTGGGTCATTGTACTGTCTACTGTGTAGAGTTAGCCTGTAATATCATATTTGCCAGCAGGTGCTGCCATTTGCCACAGGATTTGATAATTTTCAAAATTCCCTACATCTGAGACTCCAGATTGTGTAAAATGTACAGTGCCTAATTTATCAACTTGGCAGGTTTGAAAAGCTATAAAATCAGTTACTTAAAATGAGTGATACTTGTAATGTGCTGCACAGTTTTAATGAGCAGGGCTCTACTGCTCTATTAAGACAACAGGGGACCACATTGAGAAAACAAGCAGCAAGAATGTGAGGTTAAGAGAATAGCAGGAAAATTTGCTTCATACCCACAAGATCCCAGTGGGAACAATATGTTCCACAAACAGTTGAGTTTTTCACTAGCAAGTAAAAGGGACTCACCTTAGTATCTTTCATATCTGTCTTTCTATTTCCAAGTACATAAGTCTTTTATACCTCATTTAAAAATTATTCCAGAAGCCTTATATCTTTTCTCCCACTCTTCCCACTCCAAGTCATCCTGTGCATTTCTGGAATAATCTTCCTAGAATGACACTAAAAACCTTCAGTGATGTCCAAATGCCCACAACAAAGGCAGGTCTTTGGCAGTATGGTACACCAGGCACTATAATCCAGTCCCGTTATCTTTTCCTGTCCAACTTGACTTTTTATTATTCCTAAATTCTCCACTTCAACAAGGCAAAGGACTTTATTCTTCTCCACAGATTAAGCTCCTTCCCCTCTAGTATATTTGTTTCTGTTAAGTTACGTATCTGAAATGTTCTCTTTCTCTTCTCTCCTTAGTCAAAACTATTGGGATATTAATTTCCCAGGAGTAACCAAATGCATGGAACATTGCTGGTTAACATAATCCCTTCTCCCAGCATCCCTGGGAACATCTAAAATATAGGTCAGGCATGTTACAACAAGACAATATTAATTAAATACACTTCTGTATAACACTTATATGCAATATTTAGTAAGTAGACAACATGCATATAATTCCTGGGGGACCTTGGTCAGCACAAGCCCTTCTATGAGCCTACAGTCATTTTTGCATTCCTAGCTGGAATGCGATTTGGAAACACATTGTACTTCACCTTCTCAGTACTTGTCTTGACTGCACAAGTAGAATCTCAGAAGACACTGGGAAAATTCTCTGCTCCATTTACCGCATAGTCTTTCCTCTCTGCCAGCCCAACCCACATTTTCTTAATCTCCTGCCTTCATGAAAGTCACAGCTACATTGCTATTGTGTGTCCCACTGCTCTGGACCTAAAACACTCTAATCTCAGCCTCTACTGGTACCACCAGAGGGAAGGCTGCTGCCACAATGCTCCCCTTCTCTGTATTTTCAGAGGCTGGTCAGAATTACTTCCCCACTCCAGTCTGTCTCCCAAGGGCCTTTCTGCCCAATTAGCCAACTTCTAACTCCTCTGTGAAACATCCCTGATTTATTGTTTGGGGATGAATCATGGTCCATTTAGAATCAGAAATCAGAAGATTTAGAATCAATTTCTAGTTCTGTTACTTTCTAGTCAACATATTTGAACCTCGGTTTCCCCAAAAATAAATGAAAAGGAAAATTTCTACAAATTCAAGGACTGAGCTCAAAGATGATGCACATCAAAAGCTACCAAGTGCCATACACAAGTAAATGCCATGTATTTCTGCAGTCACTCAACAGAATGGAGCAGTCATAAATGGAGTTCACCCCTGAGGCAAAGACAATGTGAAGTAGACTAAACCCCTGGTAGGATGGAGGAACCCTCTGTTACTTTTCTTAGCATCATGAAGCTATAGAGATAGGAATCTGTCCACTAGCTCTATCTGAATGCCATCTAGTGGACACACAGCTCTTGTGAGAACAGAACTACTACAAATAAGTGTAATGGTTCATAAAACACCAGCCTCTGTCAGTGTTATCGATACACAGGCAAACTTTAGCCTTAGCAGGAGACAAATTGGGGCCACCATGGAGGTACAACAAAGAATTCTGGGAAAGGTCCTGGTTTTTAGTGATCCTCCCCCTAGTCCACCCTGTCAGACTCCAGGTTTTCTCATTTGAGCTTTTTTTTTTTTTTTCAAACATGGGATGGTTTTTAATCTTGGAGCATCTTTTATTAAAATTAAAAGACTCATGGGCAAATCTCTTTCTCATTTCTTAACTGAGTTTAGCTGAAGATAAAGAAAAAGCATGATCCCATAAGAATAAAAATCAAGAAAGGCAGGGGAAAGTGGAGGACCTTGGGGTCAAAGAGGGAAATGAGTGAAGCCAAAGATAAACTCCATACTCTTCCTAGTTTTGCATCAGTCAGGCCTTATAGAAAAAAAAAAAAATTGTTGGTTGGCTGAATTTCTTCTCTATCCTACAGCTTACAATTGGCCTGGATGAATGATGGAGCCCATATTCAAACAAAAGTGGAAGGAATGTGTATGTTCTACATTTTAAATTTATCTCTGAAGCCATCTCAACACCCACGGAGGCTGGGGGTGGGGGCGGGCGGCAGGGGATTTGCTTTGTGGTTTGAGTCCAAAGCGGATGGAGCTTCCCGCCAGCAGCCCTTGCTTGGCAACGAGGCCTGGAGGCCTGCCTCTTTGGAAACGTGGCAGATCCCTGCTTAGCTGTGTCTGCTCCTCCCCAACATGCTTCCTTTTCTATCTACAGTATTTAGAAATATGAGAGACGACGCTGCGAAGAACACAAAGGTTTTTGCAACCCGTCTCTGGCTTCATTTTCAAAGCTGTCGCTATCAGGGTTGGATTTAGCAACTTGGCATTCGCTTGGTGGGACCACCCCTGTTGGCAGCCATCTGGAGTCTTTTGGAAGATTTTTAAAGAGTCCCTGCTTGGAAAGCAGTTTTTAGTGGAGAAAGCACTGGTGTTCAATTCGGGAATCCTAGGTTTTAACCACCACAGTAGTTAAATGACCTTAGGTGATCCGTTAAGGTTCCTTGGACCTTGGACCTCTGTTTCTTCATCAGTTGAGTGATTGGTTAACTGATGGGCAGTTAAGAAGGGCAGTGATTGGGCAAGATCCAATAGTCTAGGGCAGAGGTTTCCAAAGTGTGGTCACTGAACCAGCAACTTCAGTATAAACAGGAAACCTAGAAATGTCCATTCTCACCTCCCACCTAGGCTTCATGAATCAGAAATTCTGAGAATAAAACCTTAAGATCTGTGTTGAAGAAACCCTCCAGGTAATTCTGATGCACAAATTTGAGAACCACTGCAATCGAGATTTTTATTCTCCTTCTGCTTCCTGGCCTGGTGTACCTGGGCAGCACTGATTTGGAATAGGTCAAAGATGTGTTAGAGGCCAAAGCATTCACTTTGCAAAAGTCGGCTGACAAGGAAGCCAGAGAAATCCAAATCAGAGTGTGGAGAGGGATTCTGAGAGAGAAGCCTTTCATTCCCAGACCTTTCTGATGACCAAAATTTCCAGAAAGCCCTGAGACTGTCTGCAGAACAGATATCTGTTTGGCTGTGTTTTCACAGCACATTTTTACAATATCAAAAGTAGCAAGCACAAAAGTGGTTAATGATGCCAACATAACTTTTCACTATTTTTGTCTCTAATCTCCATAGATACGTCATTTAGCACTGGGCAAAGAAAATTACTTTCTTCATTTTAGCTTTTTGGTTTTCCCTCTACCTTTTCGGACAGCTCTTCATTTCCTCTAAGTTATCAGGGGCAACCTGCAAGTGTGGTGCTGGGTTCCACAAGGGAACCACAGTTTCCTAGCAACAGCCAGAGCCTGCTGGGCCATTCTATGAGTCACCAGCTCAGGGCAGCCTGGATAAACTGCTAAACTGCATGGCTTGCAGAGGAACTCTCTGTGGGTCCCACACCAGAGCCCAAAAGTCTGTCTCCTTTGCAGGGCAGTAGGATCTAAAAGGAATAGATAATTGATAGGACACAAAGAATGACAATAGGCACACTCTATTTTAATATTCTACAGGATGTTGGAGAAGAAAAAGAAAAATGGAAGAACATAAGGCAGAGAGAGAAAGAAAGAAAGGGAGGGAGGAGAGAATAAATTTTTTTCAACAAATATCCCCTGAGCATCCTCAATGTATCCTTTAGCTAGATATCAGAGTTGCAAGATCCTTGCCTTCAGGAAGCTTATATTCTAAATGGGAAAACCTTACCGATAGCATGATTCATGCCATATAGAAGAAACTCTGGTTCCATGCCAGAGTATGACTGAAATTAACAATCATAAGTCCTCTTTCAATTTTGTATTTTTTTCTTTTTCACTATAATAACATCCTTATCATAAGATTTTCAAGTGTATTAAGTCATACATAGTATAACTCTTATGGTGGCTTTGATCTTAATAGCTTTAATTTTATTACCATTTTTTTTCTTAATGTTGTATATTTGGTTTTATTCTCACTTTTTTGTGATGAGGTTTTCCAAGAGTTTTTGTTTTTCATTGATCTTTGTTAAATGGGCTTTTGGTAAATTGATCAATTCCACTCCTATTTTAAATGTATCAATTTCTGGGCTGGGGATGTGGCTCAAGCGGTAGCGCGCTCGACTGGCATGCGTGCGGCCCGGGTTTGATCCTCAAGCACCACATACCAACAAAGATGTTGTGTCCGCCGAGAACTAAGAAATAAATATTAAAAATTCTCTCTCTCTCTCCTCTCTCTCCTCTCTCACTCTCTCTTTAAAAAAAAAAGTATCAATTTCTGTTTTTATTTTTATTGATTCCTTTTTCTTGCTTTACCAAAGTTATATTGTTTTTTTATGTCCTCTTGAATTGAAGCCATAATTGAATACATTCATTTTCATTTTTCTTATGTACTAATGAAAGCACTTAAAGCTGTGAATATCTCCAGTTTTAGGTTTAGCTTTTGCCATGTGTCTTAACATGAACTTTTATATTTTTGAATATCCTATTTAACTTTGTTGGCTTGATCTATCAAAGGAATTAAAGTCACCCTCTAAAATTGTGGTTCTTTTTCATCTTATTTAATGATCTGCCCCTTAAATTCTATACCACTATCTAATATTCATTTTGTCACTCATGATTTATAGTCCATATGTACCTTCCTTGACTTTACATAGAAGTGTTTTGTTTTCTGACCTAGTGTACATGGTCCTAGACCTGCTTACATTTCTTTTTTTTTTTTTTTTTTTTTTTAGAGAGAGAGAGATGAGAGAGAGAGAGAGAGAGAATTTTTAATATTTATTTTTTAGTTCTCGGCGGACACAACATCTTTGTTGGTATGTGGTGCTGAGGATCGAACCCAGGCCGCACGCATGCCAGGCGAGCGCGCTACCGCTTGAGCCACATCCCCAGCCCCATGCTTACATTTCTTTTTATTCCATGACATTCTCTTGCTCTGTTCTACAAACCAACGGGGTCCCTACAGACTAACTCAGCTGGCTTCTAGCTGGGTTTGGCCAATAGAAGAAACCAGGGGGAGAAATGTTGCAGCCAGGCTGTTTCCCCTCCCGCTGCCTCTCCGTGCTCCTTTCTGTGATATCTGCAGCTCATCTCTGGCTCCAGGTCCTGATGGATAGGCCTGTCCTGGTTCCAGCTTCTGCCAAGTGACCCTAGTCATCCTGCCTTCTCCTTTGGTCTTTCCAGGACTGAGCAGGCAGTGACTTCTTGAGGCTATCTATACTCTCTAGGCTGCTTTATTTATTTTCACTACTTTTCTAGGCCTGGGTGACCAATTTCCTACATTAAATTCCCTTTGTTTTAAATGTTAAGAGTGGTTTTCCTCAGTAAATCTTGATACAATCATTCTTTTTATTTTAGTATGAAAATGTAACCTATTCACTTTTGCAGCAAATATTGTTAGTTTTAGTTAACACTCATTCCAACCCTTTTATTTCTTTTATTCTTCTAATACAAAACCCACAAAAGCAAAACTTAACTCTTGTATCAAACAAGGCCTTGTGGTACAATGAGGCCTAAGTAGAAGACTACTGAGGATTTCTGGAAGAGTCTTGCTTTCCAAATATAGATATTATCCGTCCTCCTCCAGTCCTTCTTTCTTCCTGTTTGGACACTGAACTTAATGCCTACAGCTTCAACAGCCATTGTGAGACTATGAAGAAAGGGCAAATCGGAACACTGTAACCAGGACCCTGACGTGGCTTAAGCCATTGAACCAGTGCCAACAACCTTCAGCCTCCCTGTTACATAAGGAAAAGAAAAGTGCTTATGCATTTAAACAACTAATGGTAGGTTTTTTCTGTTATTTTTAGTAGAATGCAATTCCCAACTTGTTATTTCTCAAAGGTATATAATTGACATATGGAGCTGGTCAGTTCTTTATTGTGTGAGGGAAGAATTGCAAACTGCAGGATATTTAGCATCCCCAGCCCCAAGTGCTAAATACCAGTAGCACAATTCAACTATAGAGGTAAATCAAAATCTTCCCTACATACCTTTGAAAGAAATAATAGAGTTCCCTCTCCAAAAACAACACATACAGAACACACACATAAGGGTTTTTTGTTGTTGTTAATATCATTTCAGAAGTTACTATCTCCCCTCTAGAAACCCATTAGTCAATCTTCCAGTGAAATCACTGTTATAAGAACATAAGGTTAGATATTTATTTCACTATGGGGGCAGTGTGAAAGATTTTAAAAATAAAGTAAAAGAATAATAAAACAAATACCCTTGTATCCACTACTCAGAATTAACTAATGCTAATATTCTGTCCCTTGGCTTTAGTTTTTTTTTGAATTAAATAAATAAAACATTACAAAGCTGAAATGCTCTGTTGCAATCCATAATTTCAAAACTCCCCTAACCTTTCCTCCTCAGAGGCAACCACTATCTCTTTTTAGTTCTTGTTTCTTACAGTTATTAACTATCTAGATAGGTATATGCAACTCACAGTAATGCATGTTCAGCTTTGAGAGTTTATTAACTGTACATACATGCTAACATGGTATACCTACCTTTGCAGAATTTACTGATTTCTTCCTACTTTATTTGGGGGTGGGGTGCTGGAGATTGAACTCAGGGAAACTCTGCCACTGAGTCACATCTCCCCAGTTCTATTTTGTATTTTATTTAAAGACAAGGTCTCACTGAGTTGCTTAGCACCTTGCTGTTACTGAGGCTGGCTTTGAACTCGCAATCCTGCCTTAGCCTCCTGAGCTGCTAGGATTACAGGTGTGAGCCATCATGCCCAGCACTCACTTTACATTTTTGATATTAAGTAGAAACACAAATGTAATTTACTAATTTTAAGTGATGTATGTTCAGTTGTATGAATTAACCACTATTTGTTTATATGGGCCCCTTTTGTTAGACAGATTGTTTCCAACTTTCAGTATTAAAAACAATGCCTAATGAGAACATCCTTAGAGAGTAGTTCATGTGGGCCACATATGCAAGTGTCTTTAGTATAGACACCTAAAACTGAAATTGCTGAATCATAAGGTGTGCACATCTTCAACTTTGCTTGTTATTGCCAAATTCTCCATCATGTTAGCACTAATTTAAACTCCCACCAATAGACTGAGGTCCTATTTCCCCAGTCACCAGTACTCGGTAACATCAGACATATTGATCTTTAACAATTAGATCAATGGATTGGAATTGGTATAAGTTTGTTATTTTAATTTATATTTTACCAATATTTATTCTTTTTTTGCCATTGAGTTTTTGTTTTTTCATATGGCCTTTAAATTATGTCCTTGTTTCATCTTTCTATTAGATTCTATTAGGTTGTCTTATTATTGACTCATGTTAGGGTTTGGATGTAAAGTGTCCCCCAAAAGCTCACATGTGAAACAATGCAAGAAGGTTCAGAGGAGAAATGATTGGGTTATAAGAGTCTTAACCCAATCAGTGAATTAATCTCCTGAGAGAGATTAACTGGGTGGTAACTGAAGTGGTAGGGTATGGCTGGAGGAGGTGGGAATTGGGGTGTGGCTTTGGTGTATATATTTGTAAATGGCAAGTGGAGACTCTCTCTCTGCTTTCTGATCATCATGTGAGCTAGTTCCCTCTGCCACACTCTTCCACCATATCTTTCCTCACCCGAAGCCCCTAGGAATGGAACTGGCCTTCTATGGACCTTAGTCCATGGACCTCTGAAACTGTGAGCCCCCAAATAACTTTTCCTCCTATGCAATTGTGCTGGTCAGGTTCTTTAGTCACAGCAGCAAAAAAGCTGACTGAAACAACTCATAAGAGTCATTCATGTTAATTGAAATTCAGCAAAAAGTATTAAAAATAATTTGAATCCAATTTACCTTTTTCTTCTGGTACTGGGGATTGAACCCATGAGCACTCTATCACTGAGCTACATCCCCAATTTATTTTTATTTTGCAACAGGGTCTCACTAAGTTGCCCAGGCTGGCCTCAAATTTGGGATCCTCAGCCTCCCCAGTTGTAGGGATTACAGGTATATTCCTCTGTACCTAGGGAATTTATCATTTTTCATATTTTAATAATAATAAGATTTCATATCTAATAATATGCATTTTAATAACAATAATTCTTATTTTTATTTAATTTTTTTATTTTTTAATTTTTTATTTTTAATAATAATTTTCATAATATGAATATTTTAATAAAAATTTCATATTTTTAATAATGTTAACAGTAATTATTTATATACTGATATTAAATTTTATTTCATTCCTTGCAAAATGTTCTGTGATACTCTGGCTTCCTCCAATTTGAATTATTTATTGTGATTTCTTTCTTAATTATTTTAGGACTTCTTCAGGGAATCTCTCTCCAGAAGATGACAATCATGAGTTCTTGAATGTCTATGAATAGATGTCAGGTTTCCCTCATGAACAAACCGAATAAGAAATTCTTAATAACAATCTTTTCTCTCAAAATTCTGTATTCTCAGTCTTTTAACACTTGGTGTGGTAAAAAAGAAGTGTACTGAAACACTTATTTTTCCCCTTTCTAAATAATATGTTTAGTTTGTTTTTGGTTTTGCCTGAGTGCAAGAAGAAAAGTGCATTAGAGTGTATCTCAGTGTGGGAGTCTATGCACTCATTTTATTTAATAGCTAGTAGGAATCTGAAAACTCAAGTGTTTCTTTAAACTTAGGATCTTTTTTAAAAAATGTCTTTATTGTTACCTTTCTTTAGATGCTCTCCTCTGTTGGTATTTTTTTTAATTATACATATATTGGATCTGCTGGATTTGTCTTCTGCATATCTTTCCTTTATAAGCATATAGTTATGTTTGCATATTTTCCTCCAAGTTCTGGAAGAATTTCTCAACCTAATCATCTAATTCACCAATTTAATTTACCACAGGATTCAATTTTCTCATTGCTGAAGATGACTAACATTAAACAGGGATGAGAGGTGGGAGGGACAGGGAGAGAGAAGGGAAATTGCTTGGAAATGGAAGGAGACCCTTAGGGTTATACAAAATTACATACAAGAGGAAGTGAGGGGAAAGGGAAAAATAATACAAGGGGGAGAAATGAATTACAGTAGAGGGGGTAGAGAGAGAAGAGGGGAGGGGAGGGGAGGGGAGGGGAGATAGTAGAGGATAGGAAAGGCAGCAGAATACAACAGACATGAGTATGTCAATATGTAAATCAGTGGAAGTGTAACTGATGTGACTCTGCAATCTGTATACGGGGTAAAAATGGGAGTTCATAACCCACTTGAATCAAAGTGTGAAATATGATATATCAAGAACTATGTAATGTTTTGAACAACCAATAAAAAAATTTTCTCATTGCTGCCTTTATTTAAATTTTAATTTGACAATTATATTTTTGATCTGGTGGCAATATTTCCTGGTCTCATATTGTCTGATTTTCTTATATAGTATCCTCTTTAATCTTGTATTGAAATACTTAAAAGAATTGGTGATTCACGTAAGTTTTTCTTTTTCTGGTATCTTGGAATAAGTCCACTTCAGAGGTCATTTCCTCTTACTGCTCTGACTGGCCTCCTTTATGTAAATAATTTGAATAATTATTGAAAAATTTCTATGCCAGTGGTTTCTCCCTGTTACCCATCCTCACAGCTCCTTGATTGTGCCATGTACTTTTTCTGTCTTGACCTCAGATCTTTGCATACGAAGTGGCTTCTGAATTAAACTCTCATCCTAGCGTGATATCTAGCACACAATAAGTGCTCAATGAAAATTGAGTTTAATGAATAAAGAGAACTATAAAAATGAAAACTTTCCTTTCTCCTTTGTCTGAAACCTTCATATTCTTATAGTTCTATTTTGACAACATTGACAGTTCTGTTTGTACACCCAAGTTAGGAGAAGGCAAGAAAGTTTACTCCTGTGCTTAGTGGATGCTTTCCTGCACGTGTTGTGTTCCCACACCAGCCTCTTGTCTATCTGCCCTGGCTTTTCTCAATAGGAATTTGCTGTGATGATACCTCTGTTGTATTTGACATAGCAGGTTATGGCCAGCTGCACTGTCTAGAGTTAAGATCCAACTTCCTAAGATCATTTGTAGGATTCAGATTTGTTCCCTATTTGCTTAACCCTGTGGCTCTGCGTTTGGAAATTACCTCCAGCTCTGCTAAGGAGCACTTACTCTCCAGGTCTTTCCTTCACGTGTGTTGAATTACAGTTGTATCAATACTTCCCTGAATCCATTTTTTAAAGTTTCAAGTTTTCAAGTCTTAGCTTCCTAGGGCTACCATAACAAATTACTACAAACTGGGCGAGTTAAAACTGAAACTATTCTTTCATAGTTCTGGAGGCTGGAAGTCCAAAATCAAGGGTTCAGCTGATCATACTCCCTTGAAGACTCTAGGGAAGGTGATTTCCCTGCCTATCTATAACTTCCAGTGGTGGCCAACAATTATTGACACTCCTTGGCTTGCAGCTGGATCACTTTAATTTCTGCCTTCACCATCACAATTTTTTTTTCTCCCTGTAGGTCTGTGTCCAAATTTCCTATTTCTTATAAGGCCACTAGTCTCCCTAATCCAGTGTGGCTTTATTTCAGCACGATTGCATTTACAAAGAACCTGTTTTCAAATAAGACCACATTCACCTGTACCAGGAGTAAGAACTTGAACATATCTTTGGGGATAGGGGGCGGGGATTCAACCCACAATACAGTTTTTTTGTTTTTATTTTTGTTTTTTAATTTTTTTAGTTGTAGTTGGACAATGCCTTTATTTTGTTTATTTATTTTTATGGTGCTGAGGATCGAACCCAGCACCTTGCACACACTAGGCAAATGCTCTACCACTGAGCCACAGCCCCAGCCCCACAACAAAGTTTTAATAATAATTGCATAAAAGTTTCTCATTTCTATACAGTAAGATCCGAAATCGTTTTATATAAACTGTGCTTATAGAAAGTTCTTGAAGTTTCTGGTCTGATGGTGGTATTTTGTTTTCTAATTTTACTACAGATGTGCTCAATATTACTTGGGTCATTTCAAATGAATTGAGTGGAAGGAAGAGAGTTGAGTGTGTGGATTCAAATCACATCTTAAAGTAAAATAATATTATTTCACAAGTTTTATTAGTATCTCACTTACTGATATATATGAAGTGTGATTAATGATGGGAACTGGAAGAAATAATGGTGCTATGACTTTCAGTTAGTAAGAAAATACAGATAAAATGACCAGTTTATCAAAAATCCCTACCCTGAGTCATCTGTCACTGAGCATCAGCTCAAGGCATATTCTTCCCCTCCACTGAAGAGTGATCCTCCCCCAGAGAACTTGCTTAGGTGCCTAGCTTAGAGGATATTTAAGGGTATTTCTCAAAAAAAGTTTTAATGTCAGTAAAAATGGAAAGATAATGTGCAGTGACATTTTCTTATTCTTCTTGCTGAAGGGAGAAGGGAAGCCTCAGGCACAGGTTGAACTTAGCACTGGAGAGTCAGCAGCCTGGATGAGGCACACAGCCTGGATGTGGGGAGACGTGAGGCATCTTTTTTGGTGCTCACACCTGACTAGGCACTGTGGATAGACGAACTCATTTAATCCTCACACTAGCCTGCAAAAAGAGTGGTGTAATTCTGTTTTTAAAGATGAGAAGCCAGGCTCAAAGGAGTTCCTTTGGGCCAGAAGTAGGGGAAAGAAGATGGGTTGTTGATGTAAAGTAAATAGTGGGTGAACAATGGGGTAGGGATCACCTACCTTAGTCAGAGGTTTAGAGTCAGACACACTTCTTCCAGTCTGGCTTCTACTGAGTACCAACAAACAGAGAAACTTTGAGCAAGTGACTTATCTTCTCTGAGCCTCAGTTAATTAATCTTCAAGATGGGAATAATTAACACCTACCTTGGTGGGATTAAATGAGTTTAAATATGTGATGTCTGGTTCAAAGTCACATTAGTTCTCTTCTCCCACTCTCCTCACCTTATAAGGGGAAATGTCCCTGAGGGAATCGGGTTGTCTTAGCTTTATTGTATTGATAATACTTTCCTTTTTCAAAGTACTTTCACATGCATTATCCTAGTCAGTCCTGGTTAGGGAAGTCTAACATCCACCCCACTGCTCTGGCAGATGAATAAACTCAGAGGTATTAAGGAATCTTCCCAAGGTCACAGAGCTCTAGCTGGAGCTGGGCTCCAGATCACCTGACTTCTGGTTACAGCTGCACCTAATGGAGCAGTCCCCAAGCACCGCACTTGCTGAATTACAAAGTGGAGTAGCTGTACATCAAAGCCAAAAGCTATAACAAGCTGCTGTGACAGCAATTTCAGGTTGAGTTTCTATTGACCTGTTAGCTGTCTACTCCTGACTGAGGCATCAACTATCTTACCCTTTCTGTGTACAATGTGAGGCTTCAATAAAGAGCCAGGTAGGGACCATCCATCAGTGTCACCTGCTATGTCTGGAGGCTCTCTTAGAAACAGGAGTAAGGGAGAAACAACATGACCCACAATCCATAAGCTGAGAAGCAGACTCACATAACATTCAAATTATGACTCCATCAGGTCTCAGGTAGCTAACTTTGAAGGCTTGTAAATAATCAATATTTTGGAGTAAATAAAAATTATCGAAAATAATGTGAAATAAATCAAAGTTATGTAAGGTTTATTTCCAAGCTTCCACATTCGGATCTCTACATCTATTATTTAATATCTCTCTCTCTCTCTCTCTCTCTCTCTCTCTCTCACACACACACACACACACACACACACACACACACACGAGTCCAACTCAGTTTCAGCTCTGTGGCTGTACATTTATTTTGACTTTCAGAGAAAACAAGGCAAATGTTAAATCCTTCTCCACGTTTGAATCCAAATCAACAGTTTTTGAGAATCTTAATACTAGGAGACAAGCTCCAGAGTAAAGCTCAGTTAAAATGCTGTGCGACCAGCCTCATTTCCATTGCAATGTCTGAAGCTCCTGATTGTTAAACCTTCTGTAGTGGGAATCCTTTGCTTACTATTCCCCTCATGTACAGGCTGCATGATTAGCTTCTCAAACGTGAGCAATAGTTTATGTCAAGGTGATCGCGGGCTATTGCACACATTACACAGCAAACTTTGCATATAGAGGGAATAAATTTCAATGACCCTAAAAATCTTTTCCTCATAATCAGTTTTCTTCTCTATAACTGCATCTCTCTGAGGACTGTCTGGGGCTTTATTGCAGCAAATAAGTTAATGTAGAAGAAGAAACAGATGGGTTTGACTGCATTCTGGGATTTTTATAAAGCAACTCATTTTGGAAAGTGTGAGTGAGGTTTTGTCTACAAATTCCACAAAGGAATGAATAAAGAATGGGAGTCGTGCCCCAAAACAACAAAGAAGGACAATAAGTTCCATCCAACAAGTAGCTTGAGAATCCAATCAATAGCACTAAGGTTCCAAATGCTAATTCCAGGATGGTCATCAACTCACTTTATGATCTTACACATGTCAGTTAACAGCTCTGAATTGGGTTGCAATTTCCATTTGCCTCACAGATTGAGGTAAGAAATATCTATTCAAAGTGAACATGTTACTTTTTACTAGCAAATACAGTTTTGTACCTTGTCCTAATGAAAAGTTCAAGGATCAATTCAATTTAAAAATAATAAATTGTCATTAACTGACCCCTTCTAAAGGTGATAGAGCCAGGCATGGTAGTACAATACCTGTAATCCCAGTGACTTGGAAGGCTGAGGCAGGAGGATCACAAGTTTGAGTTCAGCCTAGGCAACTTAGCAAGAACTTAGCGAGACCCTGTATCAAAATTTTAAAAATAATATAAGAGGACTGGGGATATAGCTCAGTGGCAAAGTGTCCCTAGGTTCAATCCTCAGTACCAATAAATAAACAAGCAAATAAAAGGTGATACATCCCGGGGATAAGACGGAAGTTAGGGATAAACACAAAATACTGAAGCCACTCCTTCCTGAGAACTATTACAAGATGGGCTTTTACATACATGCCCCCACCATCCACCCTCTTCCTGAGCTATATTGAACAGAGTACCAATATTACCCAAAAGAACCCATCATGTGATTGCAAAGGGCAGGTAGACTCTGACTCCTAGAAATTTGAAATGAAAAAGCAAAGGGCCTATGGGCCTCATCACAGGTTGCTGGTAAGAATGTAAAAAGGTGCAGCCACTATGAAAAACAATATGGCAGTCCCTCAAATAGTTAAATATAGGGGCTGAGGTTGTGACTCAGTGGCAGAAGGCTTGCCTCGCACATGTGAGGCACTGGGTTTGAACCGCAGCACCACATAAAAGTGAATAAACAAAATAAAGGAAAAAAGTTAAATGTAGAATTAGCATATGACTGAGCAATTCCATTCCTAAGTATATATCCAAGAGAATTAAAAACACATGTATGCTTCTACCGAAATTTGTTTACAGGGTCATATCACACACTGATCTCAAAGCCAAAGAAAAACACTATTAAGTAAATAATACTACAGGTCAATCAATATCCCTGATGCACATAGATGCAAAATACTAGTAAAGTGAACCCAGTGATGCATCAAAATGAACAACCATTATGATCAACTGGGATTTAATGCTGGGATGTAAGGATGGTTCAACACATGCAAATCAATTAGGTATAATATATCACATTTTAAAATGAAGGACTTGAATGGACACTGCTCAAAAGAAGACATACAGATGGGGCTGGGGATGTGGCTCAAGCGGTAGCGCGCTCGGCATGCGTGTGGCCCGGGTTCAATCCTCAGCACCACATACCAACAAGGATGTTGTGTCCGCCGAGATATTGAAAATTCTCTCTCTCTCTCTCTCTCTCTCTCTCTCTCTCTCTCTCTCTCTCTCTCTCTCTCCCCTCTCTCTTTAAAAAAAAAGAAGACATACAGATGAATGGTGAATATATGAAAAAAAACATTCAAAATCTCTACTCATCAGAGAAATTCAAAATATGAACCCAATGAGGTATCACCTCACTTCTCTTAGATTAGTTCTTATCAAAACTGTGAAAGATAACTAGTGATGTGGAGGATGTGGGGAAAAGGAAACAGTTGGTGGCATTGTAAACTTATAGACTGTTGATGGTATTATAAGTTAGTGCAGTCATTTTGGAAAATGTTATGGAGGCTTCTCAAAAAGCTAAAAACTGAATTACCATACGATATAGAAATCTCACTACTGGGGACACACCAAAGGAATTGAAATCAACATTCCAAAGAAATGTCTGCATGCCCACATCCACTGCAGCACTATTCATTAATAGCCAAGATATGCAAATAACCTAAGTAATCATCTACAAATGAACTTTTTTAAAAATGTGGAATATATAGTACTCACCCATTAAAAAAAGGTAACTGCCATTTGCAACAACAGGTATGACCCTAGAGGATAATATGTTTAGTGAAATAAGCTGGGCACAGAAAGACAAATACTTTGTGATCTCCTATGTGAGATCCCACTAAAAAATTTAAACCCACGGAAGCAAAGTAGAATGATAATTACCACGAGATGGGTAGCAGGAAGGGGTAAGGATGGGAGATGTTGGTTAAAGTATACGAATTTTCAGTTAGATAAGAATAATAAATTCTAGAGATCTATTGTACAGCATGGTGACTGACTATAATTAACAATGACATAAAGCATGTTAAAAGTTGCTAAGAGAACAGATTTTAAAGGTACTCATCACTAAAATAATAAATATGTGGGGCTGGGATTATGGCTCAGGTAGGGCGCTCGCCTCACATGTGCAAGGCCCTGGGTTCGATCCTCAGCACCACAGTAAAAATTAAATAAATAAATAAATAAGTTATTGTATACAACTACCAAAAAAAGATAATAAGTATGTGAGGTGATAGATATGATAATCAGCCATAATTTCACAATGATGAACACACAAATCAAAAGATCACATTATACACATAAATATATACAACTTATTTTTATTACTTAAAAATAAATATTTAAATATTTTTAAAATAATGTTCATAGCAACATTTTTAATATAGTCAAAGAGTGAAAACACCAAAATATCCATTAACTGGTGCATAAATAAACAAAATGTGGTATATCCATAAATGGAATATTATTTAATCATAAAAAGCAATGAAGTACTGTTGCATGCTACAGTGTAGATGAACTTTGAAAACATTTTGTTAAGTGAGTGAAGTAAGACACCATATATGTATTATGCCATTTATATGAAATGTTCAGAATAGGAAAATCCATAGAGACAGAGAATAGATTAGTGGTTGCACATCACGTGTGGAGAGTGGGTAATTGGGAGTAGCTGCCGATAAGTATGGAGTTTCCTTTTGGGGTGATGGAAATATCCTGGAATTAGATAGTGGTGATGACTGGAAATACTAAAACCCACTGAATTGTACACTTTTAAGTAGTGACCCTTATATGAAGTATGTCTGGATTTTTTAAGATCCTATTTTTAAAAGGGAATTAAGTCAGGAAGCTGCAAGATCTAGAATATGAACATCTTAAAACTCAAAGACTGGGGATACCACTTAAGGGCATCCATGATAAACCATATACAAACTAAGCAGAGAAAGTTAGTCTGCCCTAGAGAAGGAGCAGAGACATTACAACTAGCAGCCCTGCAGAGCACAAAGTTCTCCAAGTCCTAGTAGGGATCTCTTCAAGACCCAACTAAACTCTGAGCCCCTGGATGGATAACCATGGACATACTTAATAGATTCTCCATCTTTTTTGCTTTAGATTGCTAGAGATCATTTCTGTTACTTCCAACCCAAACAATCCCTGTCTAAGACAGGCACAAGGTTAAGTGGTAATACAGTCAATACTTGTTCCCCGCCCTACTCCATCCAGAAGTTAAAAGTATTTTCTAGGTTTCTCAGCACCTTGAGTGAAAATGAAAAGAGGCTTAAGTGCCAAACACCCGATTCTCCTAGAGAAAAAGAAAGCTAGGTCTAGGTCAGCCCACCTTGACTTGAAAATCTCTGAGGGCCAAACATGGAAGGAGTTTAGAGTAAAATATGTGTAACCTGAGAGGCAGTTGTATAGAGGGGACAGCAGCTGCTGATCTCACGTGATTCCTCCATCAGTGTTTGAGGGAAACCCCCCCTCCCCCCCCCCCCCCCCCCCCCGGCTCCGCCATGCCCTTGAGAGCCACAGCAAGCTGATCTGAGAATTCCTCTGAAGTTTTTTTCCTTTATTCTACTAACCCTGAGAGTATCCTAATTTCCCATTAAAGGCATAAATGGTTAAATGTTGGGGAGGACACTGGCCAAATCTAGTCAAGAAGGTTAAGCTATTCAAATGTCTGTCTTTTGTTAAAATCACCTATATAATATCTTTTCTCCCAGAGTATAAAATAATATGATATATGATAGGATACAGACTTGGTGAACACCCTCTCTAATAGCATCCATGAAAATTAACTTTCATTGATTTTCTATTAAAATTCTACATCCATAACTACTTTGTATAATGATTTATTCAGTAATGCTGATTTTGAGTCATGAGCTGGCAGGTGCACAGGTACATTTATAGAAGAGAGTACAGTCGTTTTAAGGACGAGGGGGAATGCCTAAACTTAACATTACTATTTATTCCAAGGCTTCCAAAGACTGAAATCTCCACATCTTCCAGAGACATAGCTTACAGAAACTAGAACTTGAAAAATCAGGATGATGTCTGTGAGGTCATTGGACCTTGGCCTAAACCTAATTTGAATAATTACATTTCATTCCACCCGGAGTCAGTAGAGCCCCCTGATTAATAATCAGCCTTTGCTACATGCCAGTGAAGTGTTTGCTGCTATAAATAGAGTTAACAATCTAATTAACTATAGGAACTGGCAAGATGAACACTCCATTCAGGGAGAAAGATAGATGACAATATTTTTAAGATCTGTGAGCACTGAGCTGTTCCTGACCCTAATCCATTAGCAGTTATTGTCAAAGGTCACTCTGCTAACCCTCATTTTTTAAAATCCTTTCCAAAAGTTTTTACCTTTTCTTCCTGGGGTCAGGCATTTCAGTAATAAATATTCTCTAATAATACTATGGAACCTTGAGTCCCCCAAAGATAAAACATTACTAGAGAAGTATGTGTCACTGTCATTCTAACACTTCTACCCACTGATAGTTCACAGCCCTTGGACATGTCATCCTCAGTGACCAAGCCCCCAAACACAGGCAGCCTGGCAGGAAAACTTCTGCCATTGCCTTTTTCATAGCAGGCCTTGTCTCTCATGGAATCTCTTGGACACTTTCATCCACCCAGTTACAAACAAACAAAATCCACTAGAGAGCAAGCCTCCTTGGGCAAAAGAGTATATTTTAAAAAATGATTTATAATCTGAAATTCACAGTCTGATTTTTATCTGAGAGTATCTGAATTTGGTCTACCATTGAATACAAATAAATATTTTTACAACAGTAGGATTTCTGTTCTTTCTTTTTTAAAATTTCTTTTACATTTTATTTGCCAAAATGTGCCTCCTTTCCTTGTCTTACTCCTTAACTGGGGGATACTTGATCCCTAGATTACCAAACCAACTAAGCTGTAACCTCATTATTTGATACTCTGGCAGTTAGGGAGTATCTTAGAGATGGAATGTTGGTTGCTCACACACTGTCTAAATATGTGCAGCATCACAGTGATTGCATGACAAGGGCCTGGGCTCCATCTCTTCATTTGGCCTTAGACTATATATTTCTCTCTCTACTGCCAAGTCTCTTTATTCGGTATTCCATATCTGTTGATTTGAGCTTCTGCCTTTGTTGCTCTATCAAATGCCTCATTTCTGCATCTTCATTGAAGCATCTGCCACTACTGAATATACTTTTTATTTTTCGAATTCTCCCTTCTCTTGGGGGAAGGGAACATTCTTTCAGTTTTTCTTAACTTTAGTGGTATGGTTGCCAAACTTAGCAAATACAACTATAGGACATTCATTTCAATTTGATTTCAGATAAGTATGCATGGAACATATTTATACTAAAAATGATCTGTTGTTTATCTGAAATTCAAATTTAACTGGGTGTTCTGTATTTTGTCTGGCGATACTACTTGGTGATGATATACCTCTGCCTCTTTCCCTTCAGTCTTTGGACTTTGTTCCTATTATTTCCTTTATCCTCATTGTCCTTCTCTGAATTTATCTTCTCTACTAGGATCAACTATCACATCACTTTAGATCACCTCTCTTTAAACATATTCAGCAGTTTTATATGCTTCCTTGTCACATATATCTCTTCTATTGTCTTAAATTATTATTTGAACCTTTCATGTGTTTATTATTTGTTGCCTAAACTTGGTTTTAAATTCCGTGGGGTCAGAATTCTTCTTTGAATCTCAAAGCCTGTAGTATAGCTTCCATGGGTGGGCTGATGACAAATGTATGAAATTCTCAGTCCTTGTTTTCTACTCACCTACATAATCTATTACATTTTTAGACAATGCTGCCTGGAAATTCTATGACTACATTTCTTTAGTCCGTTCACTCTCTGGCTCTCCCGGATGTCACACCTCTTCCCCCTCCTCACTCTTGGCTCATGACCTTGCTTCCCACATAGCTGAGAAAATAGCAATCAGAGAAAAATCCCATGAGCTCTCACTTGTATAACAAACAACCTACCAGTGCCTGCGCTCATCTATTCTGCCTTCCCTCCTGTGACAGTGAATCTGCTTGCTCTTTTCTGAGGCTAGCTCCTCCCCTTCGTTCACAGACTCTCATCTCCCTTCCTGACCCAAGGACATCACCATAGCAATTCTCCCTTCTATCCCCTACATCATTTTTTTTTTCTTCCTTGAGATTGTTAGCAATAACATGAGTATTTCCCTGTTTAATAAGTAAACAAACAAATCTCTTTCCCTTGACATCAAATTACCCTGCAGCTACTACACTATTTTTTTGCCCCCTTTGCAGGAAAAAAAAAATCCCCCAAAGAGTTTGTACTTCACCTCCCACCTCTTTCCCTTGAATCCACTGCCATCAGGATTTTGTCCCACCTGCACCTTAACTGCTTTTATGAAGGTTACTTATTCATCACCTCCAAAGTGCCACACTAAACAACAACTTAGTGCTGGCCTACCTCCACCAGTCAGCAGCATGTGAACAGAGTTTATTGCTTTAGCAATTGTCCCTCTCTCTTCTGTGTAATAAGTTTTGAAATATTTTTTTGAAATAGCATCTTCCCTCAGCTTCTGCATCATCACTTCTTTCACAGTTCTGGAGGTCAAAAGCCTGAAATCAAGGTGTCAGCAGGACCATGCTGAAGGTTCTAGGGAAGGACCTTCTCTTGCCTTTTTCTAGCTTCTGGAGTTTTGCTCATAACCCTTGGCATTCCTTGACTTTTCAGTGTGTCACTCCAAACCCTGCCTCCATGATTACCTGGCATGCTCCCAATGTGTCAGTGTGTTTATATCCAAATTACCTCTTTTTCAAAGGACACAGGATATTGGATGAGGCACACTCAAATCCAGTATGACTTGTTCATAATTCCAAAGATCCTATTTCCAAATAAGGTCACTTTGACAAGTTGCATGGGTTAAGACTTAAATCTCTTTGGGGTGGAAGAGGGGGACACGATTCAATGCCATATCTAAAGGATCTGGAAACATCTCCCAAAGAGTAAGTCCGAAGAGGAAGTTTACACTATTGGAAGGTTTGCATGTTCAAAACCAGTCCAGCTGTGCATGGATTAGACACATGCCAGAGTTTCCCTTACAAATGAAAACACATGGAAAGGGAATCAACCTAAAGGCAAGAAACTGTCGACTGGTGGAAAAGGGTTTGGCAAAATGCCCTTGTTTCTCTAAGAGGCAGATTGATTCATAAAGTAATCAACCTTAGTCAGCATTATATAATCCCGCTATAGGACGTGCAAGGAAAACTGTGATGCAAGCAGGGCAGTGCTCAGGAAGAAACCTTGCCCTACATTGTGATGCAGTGCTGCTGCGCAGCTGGCACACCTTTCTGCACGCACTGCCTCTAGCACCTCGCCTGCCCGGCAACTAACCCAGTTTAGTCAGACCTTCCAATGGTAAGTGAGGTTCTATATTTAGACCGTGTTCCCAGCCTGAGGATGAACTGTACTGGCTGCAGTGTCACACCTTTACCTCGCTCTCTTCCTACCCTTTCTGCTTGGGGAACCAGTCCTTCTCTAGCACAGGAACTTACATTGTTTTTAGAGCTAGAGAGACCCCAGAAGCTCATCAGATTCAACTCCTTTTTGCAACACCTAAGTGCAAACTTTAGAACCTGAGTTTGAATTGTAGTCCCAAGGCTTACTAGCTGTACCTTTGCTCTGGTTCCTTAGCCTCCCTCTGCCTCATTTTTCTGATCTGTAAAATGCAGACAATAGTAGTATTTTCCTCAAGGGGAAAGATAAATACATGCAATGTGTAGCACTTAAAGCAGTGCCTGACACCTAGTAAATTTAAAAGAACTTTCAACGATTACCGTTGTCTATTGTTGTTGTTTCAGATGAGCACACTAAGGCTCAGAGACATGATGTGAGCTGCCCAGGTTAACCAGCAATTTAATACACACTCAGACCTGAAATTCATCTGCTGGGGCACTACCCTCTTATCTGGTCTACAGTCAGCACACACAGAGTAGCTCCTTTGAGATGGATAAGAAAGGTAGGAGCCATGCATCACCAGCTCCACCACTCTGGCTTTAATTTGTTTCCCAGACTGCCTAATTGTCACTGTGAAAGTTGGTAGATGGTCCTGAGGGGATGAGATAATAACAATAACAGCAAGTTAGATTGGAGGGGTGTGAGATTAAAGGCAGGAAAACCACTTGGTGGCTATTACAGTAGTCCAACTGGTAAATAATTAGATGAGAAGGGAAAAAAGAATGAAGAAATTAAGTTTATTAAAAAAATCATAATAAACTAAGGTGGTTTATTACCACCACAAATGCAAGGCAAGCCAGTAAAAATGTAAGTGCCTTCTGACAAGAAAGTGAAGGAAGACTGGGCCTGAGGCTGGTTTGGTGAAAGTAGGCAATTGGTTTGGCCAGTTAGATGTTAGGAGGAAGGAAGAACAGCTGAGGTCCCTCAGTGGACTCACACCAGCTTTCAGCAACTATTTTAATCACATGAGGAATGTGAGGGGGAGACTAGGAAGATGTTCCCCTTTCTTCTGTGTCGATATAAGAGGGAGGTAACAAATGAGCATTGACAAGCCCAAGAAAGCACCCCAAACTACACAGTGCCAGAGAGCCTTGTGTGGCACCAAAAAATAGGGGTGTCTTAAGGGAAGGTACCAATGGATTTTATTCAGTCAAAGGAAGAAAACTAATATTTAAAATGATCTCTGTGCTCAGGGCATGTTGGTTCACCACGACACTGCAAATGGAAATGGGGGGTGTCCCCACTTTATAGAGAGGAAGAAATATTAATAGAAACTGATAGGCTACGGGACGTGAGGATACAGGGAAATGAGGCCTTGAGGATGACACCCCAATTTCTGATGAGTACTTTATGGGATAGAGATATTTTTCTCACATTTGGAATTAACAAAAAGCAATTCCACATCTGCTTCTCACCCCTCCAAAATATGTGAAGAGACTGGTCATCAGTGTAGTGGGGATGCCAGTATAGCTCAGGGTGCAATGCTTGCCTAGCATGTGCAGAGGCCTGGGTTCAGTCCCCAGCACTGAAAACAATTTTTTTTTCCAAAAAATTTATTTAATATCAACATTCGTTTTTCAAATATACTTTCTTAGTTTAGCTTCAAAACATTCCTACTAGGTAGATTTATTTTTATCTTTACAGTTATAGGAATTGAGATTCCAAGATATCACAGAACTCTGACACCACATAATGAGCATTTTCAAGTCTATCAAGGTCATGGCAGGTGATGTTTTAGGAAAGAAAAACCAAATATAGTAGTAATTAAGAAAGCCACACCCACAGGAGCTCTGGTCTAGAGTAAAAAATAGGACCTGTGTTTTCAAAACGCCACATTCATTGCCTAGCATGCTCAAGTCCCTGGATTCAATCCCCAGCACCACACACACACATACATACACAAACAATG
This sequence comes from Spermophilus citellus, assembly GCF_964194105.1. Taxonomy (NCBI): domain Eukaryota; kingdom Metazoa; phylum Chordata; class Mammalia; order Rodentia; family Sciuridae; genus Spermophilus; species Spermophilus citellus. The sequence goes on from NC_138185.1 coordinate 161,600,838, forward strand.
CCACATCCATCTGGCAGTATGAGGAGAAATCCTACTTTCATTCTCTTCACAATTTTGGTGCCACTTCACAATTCTCTTTACGATAGGTTCTATGCTCTTAGAATGGATAGGGAATCAACCTAAGTTGTCTACCAACAGATTGATGGATAAAGAAATATGGTATATCTACAGAGTAGAATATTATTCGGCCTTTAAAAAGAAGGAAATTCTGTCATTGTGACAACATGAACAAATCTGGAGCATATTATTCTTAGTGAAATAGCCAAACACAGGAAGACAAACAACTGCATCATCTCATGTAGAATTTTTAAAAGTCACAACTGTAGAAATAATGAGTAGAATGAGGGTTGCCAGAGGCTGAGAGTAGGGGAATAGAGAGAAGTTGATCGAAGGACTCAAAATTTTAAACTGCACAGGAGGAAAAAGTTCTCAATAACTACTGCACAACATGGTGACCATAGCTAATAATAATATACTGTATATTTCAATATTATTAAAGAAATATTTTAAATGCTACCACCACCAAAAATATAAGAATGTGAGGTGATGCATATGTTCATTAGCTTGACATGATCATTCCTCAATATATTAACTCATCATATTAAACTCCATAAATATAGAAGATTATTTTTCAATTAATAATTAAAAATTAGAAAAATAATGTGGACCTTTTGAAAAATTCTAAAACAAAATTCATTCGTTCATCCACAGATAATTCTTAGTACGTGATATTGTCAGGCTGGCCCTGTTCTAAAAGCTGGGGATAAAGCCAAGGATAACACAGACAAGGTCACATACCTTTGGTGCTTAGAGGAGAAGACAGATCATAAACAAGTAAACTAGCAAGATATTTTCAGATGGCAATGAAGTGCTACAAAGAAGGTAAGTCTGAGGCAATTGGCAATAGGGAAGGTGAGAGGTTTTCAGCACTTAAGGAGGATAGGTCAGAAAACCCATCACTGACACCGCACAGGATAGACGTGGAAGAAAAAGTCAGCATTGCTAAAATCTGGGCAAAGCACTTTCCAGGCAAAGAAAAGAGCAGATACGTGACCCTGAGGCTGAGCCAAGTAAGAGTCTGTGGGAGGACAGCAGGAGATGAAGCTGAGAGAAGGGCCAGGTCCAGTCTATGTAGCCTCCATATGCTAGGAGTTTAGATTTTCTTCTAAATTCAAAGGAAAAACACTATAGCATTTTAGGCAGAAGGATGATTATTTTTTTTTTTAAGATTTCTTTAGTTTACAACATGGAGAATGAATTGCAGGGCAGCATAAATGACAGCCAGAGAACACTTGGAATAACATTCTATAGGCTAGAATGAGACAGGATAATGGCTTGTGCTGGGAGGAGAGCAGGAGAAATGGGAAGAAGTGGACAGATATGACATAGCTCATATTTTGGGCAGAGAGCTAAGGGCCAAGATGTGGAGAATGGCAGAAAAAAGGTACTCAAGAATAATTCACAGAGTCAATCCTTATTGTCTATATTGGTGAGGGATATACCTTTTAGTCTAGGAAATGGATATAGTAAATCAAAGCAACCAAAGCAGTGTACAGACTTAGAAAAGATTCAGTTTTTGGCAATAAGCCTAAATTTAAGTTCTGGTTCCTCCAATAATAGGTACTTTTTGGCAAATTTTCCTACATCTCTGAATATCCATTCCCTCATTTATAAAATGACAATGATGGTGCCTGTCTCCTAGCATTGTTACAAGATAATTCATGTAAAATGTTAACATAGTAGTAGTATCTAGTAACTGTTCAATAAATGACTAGCATTTATTAGACTACCATTATTATTTTCATTAAAAATTACTTACAAGGAAACAATCTATGACTTTTTTATTCTCCACAAACTCAGCTTCTGGGTCTCTTGCTCCTTATTGCATGCCTAATTACACCATTCACATCAGATCTGAAAGTAGAGTCTACAAAACAAAGGCAATTGATCACCTGCTCTCTGTGTGTTCATCTCATGCCAACAAGACACAAGGCTTCCAAGGGACATCTGGCAAGTAGGTCATTTTCACAGACCACCAAGCCAGCCCTGCTCAAGTCAACTAGAATTTTCTTGACAACCCTTGGCACATTCAGAAGCATAACTCAAGTGTTAATACTATAGAATAAAGTGTGGCTATTCATGAATGAAGCAATAGAGTTGTATTAGTCATCTGCTAGACCAGCATCTTTAAAATATATATATATTTTAACTATGACCTACATATAGTAAAATATACATCATGACCCAGTATAGAGTGTGTAAGAGAAACAAACCATCATGAAACAGTATTTATTCTTACTATGCGTGTCCCCACCCTGACCACCACCACCACCAGCATTTTTTCAATTTCCAGTTTACAACCTACTAACTTGATTTCACAACCTAATAATGGGTTGCAGTTTGAAAAACTAAGCTGCAAGGTCACAGATGATAGTTTTATAGCTCTGAGTCTGTATTTATTTCTCTAAGCCTCCTTTCTCAGAAAGTTTCTGCATCTCTATCCTCCCCCTGTGTGGTTTGCTATGATTTGCATGTATTTGAACTCTCCACATCTGTATAAGGCACTCATTGCTTGTAATTTTTCAAAGGATGCTTTTAACTCAAGTGTTAGCCCATCTGTTAAGACTTATTTATTGCTTCTTAAGAGAAAAAAAAATAAAAGCAAATTAGGAATTCCAAGCACACGCTAACCAGGACTTTTTTTCCCCTTTTGTAAAAGCCTTCCATCTGTTTGCCCTCTTTTGGATACAATTCAAATAAGAGCACACAACTCATCAAATCAAATGTGGATGCTGTCAAAAACTGCCAAACTATCATGCCATTTGCTTTATTTTTTAAGGAGAATTAAAATCACATTTAAAATAATGAGTTGTTTTCTTGTCTTTCTTTCCATTCATTACAGAAACACAGACATCAGTTGACCACTACGTGGTAATAGATATTATAGATTAGCCTTCCAGGGGTAGTCCCATGGTTCGAGGTTCTCTGAGATAAATCACTTAACACCTTTCTGTTGGAGCAAAGATTAGTAATGAAAAAAATAAACCATCGCTGGAGTGGAAGAGGAACCAAGAGTTCTAGCTCTGAACTCCATGAGATCAGGAACCCCAGGGTAAGGGCAATTACCCCACCTGGTTTGCTTTTCACTGTCCTGTAGAGCTTCTACCCAAGTAGTTGGCTCAAAACTCTTAGGTTCCATTTCCCTAGCAAGTCATTTAATATTTGACTAGTTCTCTTTCTTGACCTTTGAGATTTAAAATTGTAATTGCCTATTTACTCTTCCAAAGATTAGAGAATAATCAGGAATTAAAGAGTCATGTATATGAAGATAAAGGGACCAAATAGTTACACCCAGTTCTCAGATGACAGAGCCTGGAATCTCTTGGAGAGCCCTTCCTCCCTGACTAAAATGGGACCTCAAATGACACCACAAACAAGGATGCCACAGCCTTAAAAACCTGCAGGGACAGCAGATGCTAGGCAATAGTTAAGATCAAAGACTAAAGTCAAGTAGACCCTTGTCTTAAAATTCCGGTTCTGCCACTGAGATCTGTTTGACCTTGAACAAATCACATCATTTCTCTAAACCCCAGTTTCCTCATTAGGTTATTTTGGGGTTAAGTGAGAATAAATCACATAGAGCACTTAGCACACCTTCTAGCAAAAACGAAGCCCATAAATAGCAGGTGCTATTATTATTATGAAGGAAACTACTGAAGTATCTTTTAGATACTTCAGTATCTAAAATTTGATTGCAGAGCAATCAAAATGTGGAGAAGCTTGTAAAAATGGAGAAATGAGATGTGCTTAAGATAAATATGCTAAAATCAAATGCTTAGATTTGAAAAGCAACGACACAATAGAAAATAAGAGATTGATGAAGCTGAAGAAGTAAAGCTAGAAAATTATTTCAAATGGAGTATTCAGGAAGAACTGCTTTCCTGAATCAGGTTAATGTCATAGTGGTTGGGTCCTGTTTAATCATGCAAATATCTTGTTATCTAATCATAGGGGCTTATTAAAGCAAAAGCTTATTTTTCAATTTCCCTTCATATCATTTTCATCTCGTCACTTTTCATTCTGTAGAGTCCTCTTCAAGAAAGCTAATTTTTGTTTACTCAAAATATGCTTGTTATGAACTCAATTACATCTTCTCCACTAATCCCTACTCTTGTTCTGTGGTATTAAATGACTTTCTCTGGTCCTAATCAATGTGCCCCTTGACTATTACTTGGGTACTCTATGAGTAATATCTTAAATAGAAATAATTAAAAGGGGGGATAGAGAATCTTTAAGTTTGAAGATCTTGTATATGAAGATAAAGTAGACTTTATCTTTATTTGGTAGACTAAAAATAACTGTTGTAATACTTTTGGTTGGGTTTTATCAACTTTCTCTTTTTTTATAGCATTTCGGATAAACTACTTATCTGGTCTGCTCTTGTTTTCAGTGAAGCTCAGTGAATCTCTTAATGACATCTGACAGTATTCTTTTTAATTCAGGACTTCTAAAATTCATCTCCAAATTGCTGTGGAAGAATATCTTTCCAGCTCAAACCAATCCAGTTCTAGGATGCATGTATTTATGGAAAAAGGGGAATATATTTAGTTGTACTTTCCATGTGTATTTCAGAAATTCTTTGTCTTCTAATTGATCAATATTTGGCCATGTTTCCAAAATTCAAGTTGATTAATGACCAATAAACAAAATGTGTCAAGGAAACTGTAATTTAAAGAAGTCTTACTATTTAAGGAAACTTGTTTGTAAAATAATTATTATTTTATAATGTGAATAACAGGTTTATAATTTATCTAGGCTGGTATTTAGACTTCTACAGAGCACTTTACTTAAAGTAGAACCTCAAGCCTGTACCATAAAGGAAAAGAAAGTCCATGTTAGAATCCTAAGTAATCCTCTTCTGTACAAGTCAAGGTATTTTGTACATCAGAATATTAGTTTCTTTACCTGTTAATGGCAGTAAAAGTATCCACCTTGAGTGTTGTGAGGATTACGAGTGATAATGTTCCTGGGACTTAGTGGGTACTTAATAAACCCTGGATTTTATAATCAGAGTTCCTAATAGAAATTAAGGCCAAGGAAGCTGAATCATAAGCTGGAAAATTATTTTTTTAATTTGTTCTAATTAGTTATACATGGCAGTAGAATGAACTTTGACACATCATACATAAATGGAGCATAACTTCTCATTCTTCTGGTTACACATGATGTAGAATCACACTGGTCATGTAGTCATATATGCAGATAGGGTAATAATGTTGATTCATTCTACTATATTTCCTACCCCTATGACCCCTCCTCTCCCTTCACTCCCCTCTGCTAGAAAATTATTTTTAACTGGACCATTCAGGAATAACTGCTTTCATGTACATGCTGTCACTCAGACTGAACAGCCAACTGCTGCCTTTCCACTGGTGTGTGTGGCCCTTTGGAGAAAATCTTGAAATCTTAGATTTCTGTCTCATTAGAGAACTTTTCCCATGCTTATTTTGTGCTGTGTCATTTAATAAGTAAGTAACCTTGTTTGATTTCCCCAAATATTATCTAAGTCTGATCTTCTATTGGAAGCTAGTATTGACATTTGTTAATGTGATGATCCAACAAGATTAAGTGGGGTAATACAGGGTTGGCATCTTAAAGTGTTTATTTAATAATTTTATTTCCTACAAGATGCTAGACGTCTTAGATAAGATGACACTTTTAGTATTTTTTTAATATTTCATGTATTCAACTCAAAAGATACCAGCACAATTCACTCAAAATTATACAATTTTATCTACAGTTATAAAACACAAAGTGCTCTTAAAACTGAAAGGTTTTCATAACTCATTTGTCCACAGACCTGGCTGGGAAGATATTTATAGTCCTTACACATTTCATATGTATTTTGTTACAGATTTCACTTACCATAGACCCAGTTGGCATCACGTGTAATACACATAGGTTGTGTATTTCCCTCACAGTGGCCTGTCAGTTTTGCCAACCAGCATCATACCTGGAAATCCTGAGACCTGTCTGTCATCAGTTCTTTTCCTACAGAGTTCAACACAGAAAGAACCTCACCTAATGCAACCAATTAGTTTTTGTGAGATGTTTCTGCCTTGCAACTCTCCCTGCAGTCCAGGTTCTAACCATTTGACTTTCCAAAGATAAAGATGGAAATGAGAAAAGAACCAGAATCAAATTAGTAAGCTTGCCTAATTATTAGCTACATCATAATAAAAGCTCAATTTTAAGAATCTGTGGAGGTTATTAGCAAAAACAAAATTAGATTTAGGTATTATGTGGGGATCCAAATGTGAGGTTTTAGATCCTCTATCCTAATCTGTTGATTTGTATGTTTTTAAAAAATATTTATTTTTTTTTTAGTTGTAGTTGGACACAATACCTTTATTTTGTTTATTTATTTTTATGTGGTGCTGAGGATCAAACCCAGGGCTTCACACATGCTAGGCAAGCGCTCTACCGCTGAGCCCCAGCCCCAGCCCCTGTATGTTTATTTTTAATGCCAAAATCAGACCATCTTTATGAGTTTAGCTTTATAATGTCTTAAAACTAGATACTGTAAATCCTCCAACTTTGTTCTTTATTTTCAAAATTGATTTGTCTACACAAGATCTTTTAAGTTTCCACATAAATTTGAGGAATGACTTGCACATTTCTACCAGGATTCTGCTAAGATTTTGACATCTTAACAATACTGAGTCATGTAATTCAAGAGGACAGAATATCTATTTATTTAGTTCTTTAATTTCTTGCAATGGGATGTTTTACAGTTGTCAATGTACAGATCTAATATAAATTTTGCTAAATGTATCTCTAAATATTACAGAGCTTTAAATGCTATTATAAATATTATTTTAAAATTTATCTTCTAATTGTTCATTACAAGTATAGGTGATTTTAATTATTTATTATTCGTTTATTATTATTTTCAATAAAGTCTCTGCAAACAATGAATTAGCAAATACTGAACATTCATTGCTCCTAGGGAAAATACAAGATTACATTCCTGCAGGTCTGGGGTAACATTTTCATCAGTTGATCAGTGCATAATCTTGTTTTATGTATATTCTGTTTAAAGGTTTTATTTAATAAATGTTGTTGGTTCATTAACATTAAACTCACAGATAACAGATAACTCCTGCTTGTACAAAGTTTATCTGAAATAGATATTTTCTTTTTAAAGCATATCATATTCCACCATCATTTCTAACCCCATGCCCCCTTTCCTTTTCCCTCCCACCTCTTTGCCCTATCTAGAGTTCATCTATTCCTCCCACGCTCCCCCTCCCTACCCCACTAAGAATTAGCCTCCTTATATCAGGGAAAACATTTGGCATTTGGTTTTTTGGGATTGGTTCATTTCACTTAGCATTATCTTCTCTAACTCCATCCATTTACCTGCAAATGTCATGATTTTACTCTCTTTTATTGCTGAGTAATATTCCATTGTGTATATATGCCACATTTTTTTTATCCATTCATCTATTGAAGGGCATCTAGGTTGGTTCCACAGTTCAGCTATTATGAATTGTGCTGCTATAAATATTGATGTGGCTGTGTCCCTGTAGTATGCTATTTTTAAGTCCTTTGAGTATAGACTGAGGAGAGGGATAGCTGAGTCAAATGGTGGTTTCATTCCAAATTTTCCAAGAAATCTCCAAAGTACATGTATAAAGACATGAATTGGTGTGAATATACTTTGTATACAACCAGAGATATGAAAAACTATGCTCTATATGTGTAGTAAAAATTGTAATGCATTCTGCTGTCATATATAAATTTAAAAATGAATAAAAAAAGATTAGGCTAGAAAAGAAACTTTAAAATTGTAAAAGATCACAAATTTTATGAAACTTCAAATTGTAATCCCAAGTTTAAGGAGGACACTGATTAATCTGAAACTTTTTTTTTCACTTCTAAACTGTTCTTTCTAGTGATTATTAAAGGCAGAATTAGACAAAGCAAAAAATAAAAAAACACATCATAGCTTTCTTGCTCTGAAGTTTACTTTATCTGGTATTAATATATTCAATTAATCTTTTTAAAAAATAGTATTTACATGTTATATTTTTATCTATGTTCTTATTTTTAACTTATCTGTCTTTAAAGCCTGTTGCTAATGAACAGTGTATAGTTAGGACTTTCTTTTTAAACTAATGTGAAAATCTCTTCCTTTTAGTTGGACTGTTTAAATCATTTACATTTAATGTGAATGTCAATGTGGTTAGCTTTATATATCTATAAACTTATCATTTGTTTTCTTTCTGTTTCGTCTCTTCTCTGTCCCTTTTTCTCTTGCCTTCTTCTGTAATCATTAAATATTTTTTTCTATGAGTCTATTTTTATGTTCATCATGGACTTATACCTCTTTGTCTAGGATTTGTCAAAAGATAATGAGACTACCACTCCATTTCTCCAATAAAAAATAATATAAAAGGATGAGCTATAGTATCTGAGCAGTGCAAAAAACTGATTTTATGTTTGTTGGAGAGAGATGTGGAGCTCAGGCACCAATAGACTTTGAGAGGTATAAATAGATTGATATCATCTCTAAAAGTGTGGTTATTCAGCTGAAACTGTCATTGATTGGCTGGCACTCAGTGGCATGTTTATGGACATTAATCCATCCTGAATTGACTGACTTCAGCATTGAGAGGCTAACATTGATTGGTTGGCTTGAAAAAGCATGTTCACTGAAGTGAGTTGTAGATTGATTAAACAGGTATAATATTGGTTCTGGTGGCTACTTTCACCATGGTTAAAACCTTTTCCTAAGTTTATAGAAACTTTGAACTTCTCATGTTTAAAACATATCTCTATAATTTATCATCCCTACCTTCAAATAATATTATGCCACAACTTACAGCATAAGAATCTTAATACAGTATACTTTTATTTCTCCCCTGTCCACTGTGCTATTGTAGTGCTATAGTTTATTTCTGTATGTTATTAATCACAAAATACATTGTTCTTATTTTAAAGAGTTTTTAATGAGAAAAAGTCATATATTTATGCATATAGTTGTCATTTATAGTTCTTTCCATTCCTTCACATAGATCTGTATATTTTCCTTCTGCTTAAAGAACTTTGTTTCACATTTCTTGCCATACAGTCTGCTGGTAATGAATATATTCTGCTTTTGTGTTTATGAAAATGCAACTTGCTTTATTTTTTGGAGAATGTTTTTGTTGGTTATAAAGTCCTAGATATACAGATTTTATTCCTCTTTCGTATTATAAAGACATTATTCCCTTGTATTCTGGTTTCCATGGTTTTTATCAAGAAGTACATTATCATTCATAAAGTTTTCCCTCTTCATATAGTATGTCTTTTGAGTCTGGCTGTTTTAAGATTTTTTGTTTTCATCTCTGTATATTAACAGTACCTTGTGTGCCTTTCCTCTGTTTCATATGCTTGGGATCTATTAAACTTCTTGGCTATGAATGAGGACTTGGGTTCATCACATTTGGAAAATTATTTTTACTAATATTTCTGGAAATATATCTATCCCTTCTTTTTATTTTCTCCTTCTGGAACCCAAGTATATGTACATTAAACCACCCGACATCTCCACGAATCACCAATTTTCTTTCTACTGACTTTTTTTCTCTGTATGTTTCATTTGGACGTTCTATGCTGTGAGGACTTCACATTCACTTATTTTTGTTCTACAGAGTTCTAATTGCCCTTTATTACCATTTGATTTATTTCTTATTTCTGACTTTGTATTTTTAATTTATAGAAGTTCATTTGAGGTCTTTTTTTTATATCTTTCCTTTATCTCATCGTTTTTATACCTTCCTATTTTTTCTCAAACATAAGGGGATGGTGTTTTACTGTTTTTGTCAGATAATTCCATCATCTCTATTGTTTCTGGATATGCTTCTTTTTTAGTCTTTTTGTGTGTTTGTTTGTTTGTGTGTGTGTGTGTGTGTGTGTGTGGTGGTGGTGGTGGTTCTGGAGATTGAACCCAGGGCCTTGCATACAAGGCAAGCACTCTACCAACTGAGCTATATCCCCAACCCTATTCTCTTTTAAAATTTTTTAAATTGTTCTTATTTTTAAGTTTTTAATGAGAAAAAGTAATATATTTATGCATATAGTTGTCATTTCCAGTCCTTTTCATTCCTTCACATATGTATTTCCATCATTTTCCTTCTGCTTAAAAAATGAGAATTGTAGATGGACACAATATCTTTATTTTTACTTATTTATTTTTATGTGGTGCTGAGGATCGAACCCAGGGCCTCACACACGCAAGGCAAGCACTTTATCACTGAGCTACAACCCAAGACCTCTGGATATGCTTCTATCCTGACTATAGTTCATATTTTTCTGTTTCTTTAGATGCCCTGAAACTATTTCTGGATGTGGGACATTTTTAATTTTATGTTGTTGGGTGCTAGATTTGTCATATTCCTTTAACTATCATTAAGCTTTGTTCTGGGACATGGTTAAAATATTAAAATCAGTTGGATCACTTCAGGCTTTCCTCTTCTGTTTAGTTAGTATGGATTCCAAGTAATTTTTAATCTAGTGTTAATTTGGCCCTGGTGTTAAGGTAATACTTCTCTGAGGATTCTACTTTATGCCTTTACATAAAAGAAGATCTTACACTTGGACTCATGAGAACACCAACTATTCCCAGGCCGCTACAATCTATGTACTTCTTCCCAGCATTCTTTCTAAGATCTCAGGTAATTTTCTCACATACATGAGCAGTCAAAGATTCAAAGTTTCACTTTTCAGATAACTGATGATCTCCACACCCCCCACCCCTATGTGTGTGTGTGTGTATATATGTTTGTGTGTCTGTGTGAACAACTCTTGCCTCTCCTATATTTTGCCCTGGAAATTCTAGCCATCTAACAGTTACATTCAACTCAGCATAGTTGTTAATCTTACTTTGAGGCCCAATTCCCCATGCTTTGATCTGAAAGTTCACTAGGTAATGAGCAGTTACAATTGTAAGGTTCACTTGTTTTTATCATCTCAGGGATCACAGACCTGTGCCATCTGTTGTCCAAAGCCTGAAATCTATGTTTCATCTGCTTTATCTGGTTTATAGTTATTTAAAAAAAATGAGTGAATATGCTCCTTGTTACATCATCATGGCCAGAACTTAGCTGGGGGGCTCCTTTTTTTCCCATTTTTAAAATTGTTTCATTATAGTTGTACATAATGGTGAGATTTGTTGTTACGTATTCATGCATGCACACAATATAACAATATAATTTGGCCAATGTCATTCCCCATTATTTCCTGAGTGGTTCCTTTTTTAAATGTTTATTTATTTTTAAGTTGTAATTGCACACAATACCTTTATTTATACATGGTGCTGAGGATCGAACCCAGGGCCTCCCACATGCTAGGTGAGCACTCTACCACTGAGCCACAACTCCAGCCCCAATGAGTGGTTCCTTTTAATAAAAGTTATATTTTGAGACAAATGAAAGAACTAATTGAAAGTGGTATGTACACATAATACACATACAATAGAATACTATTCAACCTTGAAAAAAAAGAAGGAAATCTTACTGCTGGCAGCAAGTAGATGAAACTAGAGGATATTATACAAAGTAAAGCCAGATATGGGAGGACAAACACTATATGATACCACTTACATAAGGAATCTAAAACACAGAAGCAGAGTGTAGAATGGAGCTACCAGGAGCCAAGGAGAGGAGGAATTAAGAAGATATGAGCCAGAGGGTACAAAGTTTCAGTTATATAAGATGAAGAAGTCCTAGAAATCTTCTGTACAGTGTAATACTATAGGTAATCATTGTGCATTGCATGTTTAAAAATTTACTAAGAGGGTATATCTTACATTGAGTGATCTCATCACAAAACAATGATAATAATAACAATAAATAAACAGGGCAGGTGAAAACTATTGGAGGTGATGGACATATTTTTGCATAGATTATGGTGATGGTATCACAAGGTCATACTTATGTCCAAACTCATGAAGTTGTATAGTTGAAATATGTATAGCTTTTTATATATCAATCATACTTATATAATAAATAATTATACATAAAAAGTGCCTTTAAAAAATAGTTAATCCATTTTTTGAAGTCATGTTTTGTTTTGTTTTTTAAATTGTAGATGGACACAATACCTTTATTTTATTTATTTATTTATTTATTTTTATGTGGTGCTGAGGATCGAACCCAGTGCCTCACACATGCCAGACAAGTGTGCTACTACTGAGCCACAACCCCAGCCCTGTTTTGTTTTATTCTATTGTCTCAGACCTATTTAATGTTTGATGATACAGAGCAGTTAAGTGGGTGGATGCTGGAATCAGGTTGCCTCAATCATGCTCCCACCATTTGAAAGATGTGTAAGACCGGTCTATGTTCTTATTCTTTCTTTCCCACTGTTTCCTCATCTAAAAATGAGTGAAAAATCAATACTATTTTATAGGGTTGGTGTGGACATTCAATGAGCCATAGCATAAAGAACTATATTCTTTATTACTGCATAACAAACTTGCATCACAAAATATTCCAAAAGTTAGTGGCATAAAAGGAGAGCCATTTATGTAGCTCAAAATTTGGCTAGATTTCTCTAGGCAGTTCTCCACTGGTCTCAACCCAGTTTACACACACCTATGGTGATGGCTGATCAGTGAGTCCAACCTCCTTCTGGAGTAGAGCTCATTGTTGGCTGATTGATGGGGCTTAGTGGACTGTGTGTTCCTCATTCTCCCACAGGTGGCCTGAGCTTGATCACATGACTGTTCAGGGTCCTAAGCACAACAACAGTGCAACTGCATTTCTCAAGCACTTTTCAAGTCTACCAGCCTCACACCTGGTGATTTCTCATTTACCAGTGCAAGTCATATGACCTAGCCCAGAGTGAAGGTAGGAGAGTACCATCAGTGGTATGGATATGGTGAGAAGACAAATTTGTACAGATTTTTGCAATCTACCATAGACACTTAGTAAAACTCTTAACATTTAATGTTTTTTCTTTATTTTATTGTAATATGTCAACAAGCATGTAGTTGTTACTATTTACCAAAAAAAAAAGGTGGGGGGCAGTAATAAGAACCATGTAGCTGGGGAGTTAACTGTTAATTCTGTCTCATCAGTATACTGTTATGGCTTAAATAAATGTCCTTGTCTTGATCCAACTCTTTTCACTCTGCTTCCATGCGCTAGTTACAACTTTAGGGGACACCTCTTGCCTCGGGTTCTACAATCACATTCTGCTGCAAAATTCTTTCTCTGCACTCTTCAATAGGAACACTTGTATAAATCACTCAGGATGTTGGCAAGAAAAGAGCTACTTCTGGGCTGAGTGCTTTTTGAAAAAATCTTTCCTGCTACCCAGAAGTCATTTACATAAGTTAATTCCTGGGGGTTAAACATTTGTGGCACCCCTTTTGCTGCAGCAGCTATGGGAGAGCCTTTCTGCAGCATCACAGAGGGATCACTGCTTAAGCATTTTATGCACACTTATATGCGGGCACTCTTGGCAACAGAAATACTGTTTATTATTGCTCTTGTATATTTAGGTCCAAACAGCCCTGCCTCCTTGGATATGTCACTCTCCCGACACCAAATGTCACATTTATTGTCCCAGTGAAGAATTGCCTGAATCTTCCTGGATCAAGCACTCATCTGCAAATCATTGCTCAATCATTCTCTAGTCCTACATTCCCAAACTTGATTCAATCATAGATAGTGTGCGTATATCCCACAAGGCTTCATTGAACCTCAATAACCTACAAGTCACCTACTTCTGTGTGGCAGAATAATTTATTGAGATATTAATTCTACCTTGTTCTTGCTGCTGTAGGAAAACACAAGGAATGAAAGGGAAATTTTTCTCATCCTACCTTTCTTCCAAGAATAATAACCATACCCCTGTGACCAGTCTTCTTTGGTTTGTGGAAATTATTACAGTAGCTTCTTTGTTTTGCAGAAGAGACTCTGAATGCAATACCCCTTCCTTCCACTACCCTCAACCTCAGCCCTAGATCTTTGGGAAGAAGCTGATGCTTGGAAAATAATGAATTAATGTCCTAAATGAGAGAGAGAGAGAAGTATTCCCATAGAGTAGGAAGCATTTGGAGAGGATATGTTTCAGGTATAGAAAACGACTTGGACCCCACTCCCATGCAGTAGCCTGGGAGTAGTAAGTCCTCTAATGTGGTAATACGTGGATAGCAGATACCATGGCCTTTGGAACTGTGACCAAATTTGATACAAGGGAGTTTTCTTATTTAAATGGACCAGGTAGCATTTGGGTGGTAATTACAATAGACCTGAGGCCCTTTCTAAGTTTCCTACATTGTATAAGCCCTGGCAGGGGATCAGCCCAGTTCCCTCTCCCCTGTCCCATATGCCTGCAATTAAATTTCCTGCTAGCCCTAGCATGATCAAGCCAGAAAACAAGACATGAATTAATCTTTCTCACATCCTAGCCAAAATGTAAAATCATACTAATATACCCATACAAAATAAAATCTTCATCAACAAGTTCCTAGGAACTGGCCTTCTGAACTATTTTCCATCCTTGCAGTTTTTGATTTCAAGCTAGTCACCAAATCCCAGGAGTGAAAGAAGACACACAATAGTAGCCAAGAGTTGGTGGGAGTTTAATATGTCAGTGCTGAAATCTCCTCTAGATCTGGTACACAATAGCTCTCTAACTGGCACCAGTAGGCCTGTTAGCAGGTGTGAGAAAAAGAAGATTCAAATCCTACCATGGCCCAAAAAGCAATTACACAGAAATGTTGCTGTAGGACTTAACATTTAAAACTCTCCATCAGTTCTAGTTGGCTCTATCTACTAGTCCAAAGGCAATTTCTTCCCAAACTTTAAGCATTATAGATTCCCTCTTTCCCCTTGAACCTGAAAATCCAGCTGTGTTCTCTCGCCTCTGACATCAGCATTACTGGCTTTGATATAGCCAACCATCTGGTTGATGAGGCATGAGGCAGAATGGAATCCAGCTCACTGTTCCCTGATGTTTCCCCATGAACATTTCAAAACTCACTGGCATCAACATGGATGGTAAGCTGTGTCTCTGACTTAGGAGGAATTATCATGTTAAGTGACCTTGGGCCATAATTTCTGATGACCATCACAGATGTTTTCAGGTTGAGATTAGGGTGCCTCTTCTTATGATATCTTGGAACTTTGGGGGTTATTTTCAGCCAGGTGATCTCTCCAATAAGTTCATCAGATGACATGAAATCTTCAGTACAGTGGTAGAGTTCTAGAATATTGAGGAGTTAGCATTTTTAGTTATCCCATTGTTTCACGTATGAAATGTATCTGTTCATTTGCTTTTTGAATTCATAGTTCTAAATCTGCTTTTTATTTTTTTCTACTCCTTTTCAAACCATGTCTGTAAGGAGAAATGTTTTACCAATCATCATTAACCATTTTCTTTGTCTTCCACCCCCAGCTTCACTCCTCCAGTTTTTCTGTCATTTCTGACTTTGGGAATTATAAAGGGAAAAGATGATAATGAACAAAGAGAGAGGGAGAGAGAGAAAGAGAGAGAAGGAAAAGGAATAGGTCTAAGAATGGAAATGTGATGGTAGAAACAGATTTTGTAATCAGAGAATCTAAATTTAGTCTTTGTTCTGCTACATCTAAACAAGTGCTCTCTGTCTAACATCATTTGCACACTGTGTCTCAGATTCCTAATTTATAAAATGGGGAAAATAATTAGTAAAGGATGTAAGGGTTGGTCTGTAAAAACTAGAAAGCACCTATATACATTATTTATGTAAGGAAAATTGAGAAAATGATTTTGAACTTCATGTCACACCCACAGTAGAGATGATAAAATGAAAGTGGCTAAAGAAAATAGCAATTTTTCCTCATTCTCCCCATGAGCACTGAAGTAGGGACAATACTGAGTTGGCCTAGTGCTTTCATTATGGAGATGAATTCTCTGAGTAGGTTTTCCGTGACAGAATGAGTCTCCCCCCATCCCCCAGACATTAATCCTAAAAAAAAAAATCTGATTCTCTACTCATTTACCTGCTTGTGTTCCCTGGACTGTCCAGTTGCCCTTCCCTAGTTCTCCTTTAAAACTGAAATATAAAAAATGAAGAGCCATCCACAGCACTGCTTAATGCGACATTCCAAACCTATTTCATTCTTGCTTTGTATTCAGGACACACGCACTTCTCCTCCTGTAGTATTTGCTGATATACTTTGCACTCCAGCTGCTGCAATATTTAAATCAGTGATTCAGTACACAGACCACACGATGTGCCACTACACTCCAACAAGCAAGGTCTGTCTCTCCATGGGGACAGAGGATCTGAGCATCTGTCATTCTCTTTCTGTCGCTTATAATTAACCACACACCCCTTTACACACATAAATATTTATGCGCAAAAATAAAACTCCCTGGTGCTTTAAGCCAATCTCTCTTCTTCCCAGTGAGCTTTGAAAGTTTCCAAAATGAATTTTTTACTTAATTCAAGACTCTATTTGGTGTGAAGAACTTATATAATTATATTCCCAGAAAATAATTTTAAACCTCAGAAGTATGATGCATGCATACTTCTAGAATGCAAACCCCATGAGGGAGATATCTTTGTCTATTTCATTGATATATCCCATCCCAAGAGTTTAAAGGAGTCCCTGGCATATACTGTAAACCCAATGAATATTTTTTGAATGTTGAATGACTGAATGCACAGGAACACCAACTACAAAACATGATTTTGTTGCTTGGAATGAAAAATTTAAGATTAGGATCTCTGTCCCTCAACTCTGCCCTCTTTCTCCTTTAGTGCTGGGGATTAAAACATTGAGTTATGCCCCCAGCACCAAGACTGCAATTTGTAGTCAAACGTTGAAAAACCTGAAAATATTTTTTGATATTGAGAATAAGGAAGAGCAATAAATAATCATGAAACAAGATATCCACTCATTTACTTATGTATTCGTTCAAAAAATCATTGCTGTTGCAGAGCCTTATCACATTAGTTATGAAGCAGTTATAAAAAATGACACAGTAATTGTCCTAACTCTCAAGGAACTCTTGGCTTGTGTGTGATTTTCAAAATATAGTCTCCTATCAGATTTGGGGTAGATTCCCAATTCTCATCACAAGCTTACTGAAAGGAAAGTGAGGAACCAGGAGACTGGCAAGTGAGAAATGAAAGACAGAGACCAGACAGAGATATACACAAGAGTTTATTTGTCAGAGCTCATAAATAAAGGCTATCTCTCTATAGGAGAGAGAAGCAAAACAGGCTTGGGGTTCAGGACTTTTATGGAGCAGACTGAGGGATTAGAGCCAGTCAGATCCTAATGCAGGCAGTTAAGTGTTAGGTTGGTGGTGAGCCTTTCTCAGAAATGCCCTTGGGCAGGAAAGTGAAATTTTTATTAAAATGGCAGCTATCACTTCATATGGCTGTGCAGATGCTAGGCAAGGACCTTATACTTACTAAATCAGAATCACTGAGGACCATCCTTGATCCTGGGTTTTCAACTCGTCAGCCAGACAACACTTACTAACATTTGAGATGTTGATCTAGCAGAACTCAAAAATTAATTGACTGTTTCTCAGGAATTATGTGGTCTCTGTTACCATTCAGCTAATATTTGCATTGTCATATCCACATAACCCTTAGTGAATGGGTAGAATGCAATAGCATTAAAATAACACAATAGCTGAGGTGCAGTGGTGCACACCTATAATCCCAGTAGCTCAGAGGTAGAGGCAGAAGGATCCCAAAAGTTCAAAGCCAACCTCAACAATTTTGCAAGACCCTAAACAACTTAGCAAGACCCTGTCTCAAAATAAAAAAAGAAAAAAGGCTGGGGATGTAGCCCAGTGGTTAAACACTTCTGGGTTCAGTCCTCAGTACCAAATAAATAAATAAATAAACATGATCAGTTTAGATAAGCAGTTCAGTATTCTATTCATTGGAGCCTACAGTCTCCTTTTAAACTAATCCTTACTGGGACTAGTGATTTTACCTGAAGAATTTTTTTTTTAAAGACACGCATAGCACATACCTGTAGATTTTTAGAAACAGACCTAAACAAAATTTCCTGTATGTTCTCTAAGTTTCTAAACTTCTGAAAATGCTATATGAAATCTGCCTCAGGCCTCATCAGTTTCAAATATTTCAATTTCTCCATTAACCTGTCCTGCTCAGCACAAACCCCCAAATTGACTGACACCTGCACACCTTCTTGCAAAGACTAATTAGGTCCTAGGTGCCCAAGATGTAGTCAGAATCAACTACCATCTGACTCAGGATGGTGCTGCCTAACATTCTGAATATTTAGCTTTAATTATGTGTTTGTGTATTCTAATGCAATTTTCTTTTTTTTAATTTTTTTAATATTTATTTTTTAGTTTTTGGTGGGCACAACATCTTTGTTTGTATGTGGTGCTGAGGATCGATCCCGGGTCGCACGCATGCCAGGCGAGCGGGCTACCACTTGAGCCACATCCCCAGCCCCTCTAATGCAATTTTCTATGGATTACTGACATAGTACATCTTTAAGCAACTTAAGAAGAGCCTTTTGCGTCTTTTGTTTTTCTAATGTCTTGTTCATTTATTATTATTATTATTTATGCATTGTTCAACTATGTAATTTCTACTGATTTATGAATTTTGTCCTTTTTGGCTACTGGCACTTTTAATAACCATTCTCTCAACTTTAGCATTCCTGTCAGTTATCTTCTTCCTCACCAATTCTTTTTGAAATTATTTGTAAAATTTAATATTTAATTATTTTCACTGTTACATACCTCATAATCATGTTGTTTACTATTTCACTAAGTAAAGGGTTAGTACAAATTGAGTTTGCTCACGTAGCATTAGTTATTATTTATGTATTATATTATGTTCTCATTCTCTGTAGAAAAGATTTATTAAATTTAATGTTGGCCATAAAAATGGAAATACTTTGAGAATTGCAAGCATTGACCACTGAACTACATGCAAACACCTCACTGACATTTGGGGGGGGGGAACAGATTAATAATGATATGATAAAGTGTCTTTTAATGTCTTAATGTTAAACCATGAATATTTGCTGTTAATCAAAACAATTTTTTCAACTCAAAGTGATGGTACTTAATGTTCTGTTAATTATGCAAGGAGCTAATCAATTTGTCCCTTAAATGGATGTTCAACTGATTAAGAGAAGCTAATCATCAGTTATGAAATCCATAAGGCACAGATGAGTCAGGTTTAAAACATTTTTTGCTAACTTGGGGCCAATAATTCTGTTGCCTTAAATTACCTCTTATTTCAGATGGGAGAGTTATTTTCTTTCTTTAAATATATAACTGTTACACTCTTACTTTTGGAAATTAAAGTCTAGTTTAGCCTACAGTTTAGGAATCAAACCAAGGATAGTGCTATAGTGAGTTCAAATTCTTATTTAATCCCTAAAGGACAATAACTAGGCAAAAGAATTACAATCTGACACTAAGAATAGTTTGCTATGAATTAATAGGCAGTTTACACACTGAACTCCCCTCAATGCTATAAAGAGGGTTTAAGTATATTAATTTATCAGTACTCCAAAAATAATTTTATGATAATATTTGTCCATTCAACAAATATTTATTAAGCATCTGTTATGTACCAAGTACTGTGCTAAACCAAAATTCTAAAGACACATGAGGTAGACTTTCTGACCTTAAAAGACAACTTAGAAACAAAAAAACAGGCTGTTTCTCACTCTTGACCCAGCCTACAAATCTCTCTTGAATGTGTAATTCCTTTCCTTACCCGCAAAAGGCATCTTTCTCTTGAAATAGCCCACATTCCCCCTTGAATGGGTATTCTCTTTCCTAAAACAATCTCTGTATCTCTGTAAAACAAAAAAGAAACAAACATTTTAAAAAATCAAATTAAAAAAAGAAACAAACATTGAAAAAAAAATCCAACATGGGCTCAGTGGTAAAGCTCTCATCTAGTGCGAGGCCCTGAGTTTAATCCTCAGCACCACATAAAAATAAATAAACACTTATATAATTTTTCTCCTACCCCTCCTTTCCTCTTATATGTAATTGTGTATAACCCTGAGGCTCACCTTCCAGTTCCATGCAATCTCCCTTCTCTCTCCCTTTCCCTCCCGCCTATCATCCCTGTTTAATGTTAATCTTCTTCTCAAGCTCTTCGTCTCTACCAATGGGATAGACAGCAGAATACATCAGTCACTAGAAAGGCAATTTGTAAATCAATGGTAATGTAACTGATGTGACACAGCAATCTGTATACAGGGTAAAAATGGGAGTTCATAACCCACTTGAATCAATCTGTGAAATATGGTATATTAAGAACTATGTAAAGTTTTGAACAACCAACAATAAAATAAAAATAAAATAAAAATAAATAAATAAACAAAATAAAAGTATTGTGTCCAACTACTTCTAAAAAATAAATATTTTTTAAAAACCCCACCATGATAGACAATTAGATATATTTTGACATGTAAGAGTCATTAAAGAGTAGACAAAACAAAACAAAAAAAAGGAACAAAAAAAGAAAATCAAACTCATATAGCAACATGACATAGCTTATAGATCAGAGATTATCAGATGGAAAAAAGCTACCTATGTCAGAAAAAAAGCACAGTTCATTGATTTTAAATTCAATGAAGTGGTGGTCAAAATGTTTGGCCTTGAATTTCAGTTTGCAATTATCATTAATCTCTGTTTGACCTTGAAAGGTTTTTAATCCTCTCTTCATACTGCAACTTTCCCATCTGCAAAAGATCAGTGAACTTTCTATCATGCATTAGAGGTCAAACTTAAATCATCTGGAGGAAAATCAGGGCATCCTCAAGGGCTTCTTTACTTGAAATCCAAATGCAAAGTGCATTAGTCATTCAGTTAATAAGTATTTATTGATTATCTATTGAGTGCTCTTCAGGGTGCTAGACCCCGTAGGAAACATATAAAAGATATCACTTTCTTCAACTAGCTTCCACCCTTGTCAGAAAAAAAAAATGGTATTATTTGGCAATAATAAAAACAAATGAATGAATGCACAAATGAATGAATATTTATTGGGTGACTATGCCAGACACTGTCATGCTTTTTAGACTATAAGGCTCTTTTTTGATTATTAGACTATTTAAGAGTGAGCAAGTGTATACAATTAAAATCTAGATTGTGTAGTCTTTTAAGAGCTAGATAAGGTTGGAGGAGAAAGATATCATGGGCTACATTCAGGGATAGCTGCATTGAAGTTAAAGGATTTGAGCCAAGATATTGCACTATTGTGGAGCAGGTGAAGTTGGATTGAAAGCAACACATTCCTGATGAAAGTGATGAGACCCAAAAAAAGGAGGGAGTATAACAAATTATCACAGAGTATTTACAGGCATGTGTTTTTACTGAAACAGAGATCTTATAGACAGATGATGGGAAAGTAGAGGTAGACTTTGAAAGCCCAATTAAAATTTGACCAAATGTCATTTTAGAAGAAAGTATGTAGGAAGACAGAAAATATTTGAAATAGAAAAAGGTTGAAATATCTAGAGTAAGGCTGGGCACAATGGCATATGCCTGTAAACCCAGCAGCTCGGGCAGCTAAGGCAGGAGGATCACAAGTTTAAAGCCAGTGTCAGCAATTTAGTGAGACCCTAAGCAACTCAGTAAGACCCTGTCTCAAAAAAAATAATAATAAAAAGGGTGAGGATGTGGCTCAGTGGTTAAGTACCCATGAGTTCAATTCCTGATACAAATATATATATATATATATATATATATATATATATATATATATAGAGAGAGAGAGAGAGAGAGAGAGAGAGAGAGACAGAGAGAGACAGAGAGAGAGAGAGAAGGAAAGAGATGTGATAACAGAGGTTTAAAGGATATTGGTCTGGTAGTGCATATTGATTAGAATACAGCAACTATAATCAGTTGGATCCTATATATATCTATTTCTGCAACATTCAATTCACACATATTGCTCTTATCATTTATAGAATAACATATTATTTGTGCTATTTGATTTACTAAACCTGCAGTGACAGATGGCTTAAGCAATATTAAGTGCTAATCCTACTTGTCCAATCAGGAGTTGTCATGCAAAGATTTTCTCAAGAACAGAACCATTGTTTATTTACCCAACCTTTCTGTCTTCCTATCTACTTTTTGGTTCTAGCTTGAGTTAAATAAGAGTCAGGGGGCAGGGGAACCATTAATCCTTTTCCTTCCTTCAATTTCCATACATGGTGATTGTTTGACAGAGATGAAATAGTGCCAGAAGTCTTGTGGGGTCCTCAAAGCTTTTCCTGGGATAAGAAGCACTGGAGGGCAAAGGCAGATCAAAACAACGTGAGAGCTGCCAAAGAAACCTGTCTCTCTGTACATCACTAAAGAGAGTTGGGAAGGAGAAGGGAGAGCAGTAAATATGAAGAAGTGGAGGTAGAGTGGTTCTGCTCAGAACCCAGCCATCTGGAATCCTCAAGAGTGTTCTTTTCTGCCATATTTTGTCCCTCCCTTCTTCTTCCCATCCTTTTCTTCCTGGCTTTGCTCTTCTATTTAAGGCAGAAAAACCACACAAACCAAGGGAAAATATGGTGACTTCCTTAAAGAAATATGGCTCTAATAGAGAAGATCTGTTCTGAAGGAGACTGTTCAGAGGAATCCCCAATAGGACACTCTTGTTTCACTGTCATTTTTGTCCATGGCTGAAGGAGTCCCTTCTTTCCTATCTTGATAGATCTAAATTGGGTCACTTTAACCATGGCACTGTTCATCAAGATTTCAAGAATCATTGTGCTACAATCCTCATGCTTCTTTCTTACCAGAACTCCAGTGGTGATGAGGTAAACTCACCTCACTCAAGCATAGGTTTCTGGCCACTGAATACAACACAGAGAGTTTGTCCCTCTGTGTTGGGAGAGTTAGAGGAAAAAATCATCAAGCATAGGAACCAAACTTTCTGAAGTCTTTCTATGTTCTATTTTCTTGATTTCCAAAACCTCTCTCTCTCCTGCTTATTTTATGCTACAGAGAAGAATTCTCATGTTGGTTTCCTGTATTTTCTTCCATTTCAATTGCATGTGAAATCATCAGCAATGATTCTAAAGCCATGAAGTTTATTATTTAGAAATATTATTATATAATGGTATGTAATTACATATCATACATGGGACAACTGTATAAGGGCTCAGACCAAGTTATGATTTCTGCATTTCCACAGAACCCTAACCTTACTTTTGTAATAGTAAATGGGTAAGTTTTGTGGTCAATTTTGTAATAATAAATGGGTAAGTTTTATCAAATATTATTCAAGTTCACCCATTCAGAACTGGGTCTTCAAATTACTTTTTAGTCCCTAGTTTTTCAATCAACGTGTTCCTGAGTAATAATCCATCATTAGTTAATCAATAATAATTCTCTATTAGCTAATCAATGATCTTCCTTGTAAGAGTTTTTACATATATTTGAGCATAAACTAGAGGCATGAGTTGAAGAAGAGAAACTAAGATTGACTTTTTTCTTTTATTAATGCATTATAGGTATACCAACATTGATTTTTTTATATGCTACATACAGTATCAGATACTCACAAATTTTAATCTTACTCTCATGTTAATGATTTGAAAACAGAATAGGGCACTTATAGCCAAGGATTTAATGGATCTTAAATATATTTGTCTTGTATGTCTGACAAAGTTATATTTCCATAATTTTTCTTCTAAAGCAGTAATATCATATTTTACCTGTTGAATTAAAGTAATCTTATCCCTTTTAGCCTATTTAAAGTTCAGTTTTAAAATTAAAATATTTTTTGATTCTTCTTGCCTCAGAATGTTTCAGACACACGCTGCTACATCAGACACATTTTACACCCACATTAATCAAAGCATAGAGAAATGATTACTAGAGATATGAGATTGATAATACTGTCTTCTCAACATCTAGAGCAAATGCTATACTGCACCAAAGATAATATTCAACCCAAACCCCCCACTTGCCCTTCTCCCACTTCTCAGTGTATCATTAGTGGGAAAAATATTTATAAGCCAAAGAAGTGACCACTCGGGGAAAGAGAATTTGTTGAAATTCTCTTTACAACCTGTATACTTTTGAATATTTATTGAGTAAACAAACAAAAAGAAAATCAGTGACAAATACAAAAATAGGAACTCTGCCCAGGTGAGAAGAAGTCATCTGTCCCTTAAAGCCATATTGCTTTCCAGTAGCAATGATGGCCCTTTTCTTTTACAAGTCTCATTTGTATCAAAGCCCAATGAGTTTTTGAAAACTGTTGCATTTTTCATTCAAAATATATTTATATTACTGCAAATTCAAAGTACCAAAGATACTAGATTCTTTGTTTTTCTGGGATTTAGATTCTAGAGCATCACTCTATATAGAAATTTTCTACAATGATAAAAATGTTTTCAACTATGCTATCCATTATGATAGCCACTAGCCACATGTGGCTATTGATCACTTGAAATGTGGCTATTAAAGTTTGGAAACTGTATTTTATTTTATTTTTTACTTGTTCTAATAACTTACACATGACAGCAGAATGCTTGGAAACTGTATTTTAAGTCATCATTTAATTTTAATTAATTTAAATTTATATTTAAAAAGTCACACATGGCTAGTGGCTACCGCATTGGACAGTACAGTTCTAGTAAATGCATGAGTATGTGGTGTATGTATGTGTTGAGAGGATAGCAACACACTCTAGATACATGAATAAATAAAAGCATCAAATTGTATTAAGTGAAGAGCAGAAAATCAAAATAGGTTGATGTGATAGATATTGTTTGTGAGGATGCTTTAGAATGGGCAGTTGAGAAAAGTCTCTCTGAAAAAGTGACTTTAAACTGAGATGTGAATTATAATTCACAAAAAATCTAGGGATGAGCATCCCAAATAGAGGGAACTGCTAGTAAAAAAGCCCTAAGTTGGGAACAAACTTAATGTTCCAATACCGTAGATAGAAGAGAGAACAGTGTGACTAGAGGGTGGAGAGGAAGGGGAGAACAATAGAGTTGAGGCTGGAGAGTTATGAATACAACTGTATTAGCTTCTTAAAACTGCTGCAACAAAATACCACAAACTTGTTGGCCTAAAATAACATACATGTGTTCTTTCACAATTCTGGAGGTTTGAAGCTGAAAGCAAGGTATCAGCAGGTCAGCAGGTATCACTTTCTCTGAAGGCTTGAAGTTCTAGACTCTGGGTTCTTGCCTCTTCTAGATTCCAATGGCTCTCAGAAATCTCTAATATTCCTTGTCTTGTGGCCACATTACTGCAACCAATGTCTCAATCTTCACATGGCCTTCTTTTTCTATATTTCTTCTGTTCATGTATCCTTTTGTCTTCTCTTAAGACACCAGTCATCAACATCTTAGTCCTCCTGATCCTATATGGCCTCCTCTTAAGTACATCTAAAATCCAGTTTCCAAATAAGGTCACATTCTGAGGTTCCAGGTGGATGTGAATTTGGGGGAGACGGCAAGCCACTTGAAGGACTTAATTTTGTAAGACTTTGAAAGTCAGATTAAGGGGTTTGACTTGTTTTAAGTGTGATAAGATGCTATTGGAGGATTTGGAGCAAAGGAATGGCCAATGTCATTTATACTTTTGAAAAATCATTCTAGATATGGGAAGATTGGATTTTAGAGAAGAGTAAAAGAAGCAGAGACCAGGAAAGTAACTATTGGAGGAGCCCAGGCACGAGATGACATGGCTTGGATAAAGCAATGCTGGTGGAAGTGGGCAGATCTGAGATTTGTTTCAGAGATAAAGGGGATGATGTAATGGGTGTGGGAGTGAGGAAGGGGAATAATCAAGGATAACTACCAGATTTGTGTTTTGAGCAAAGGGTGAGGGTTGTTGCCATTTATAAGACAGGGAAGAATAGCAATAATTCAGGCTTTATTTGATGATCTGAAGTCTGAGAGGCTTGTTAGTCGATATACCAATTAAACAACTGCATAAAAAATCTACAGTTGTAAGGAGTAGTCAAACGTGGAGATGAAGGTTTGGAATTTCAGACGAAGAAACTATGATACAGAGAATCTAACGAGCCCTTCCCAAATGACAGAGCTAGTAAATGGCAGGGCTGGGATTAAAATTTGGGTAGTCTGGTTCCAGAATCCACACACTTAACTGACGTGTTATACTATTCCTTGGGACTTAAAAGGAGTTGAGAATTTTGAAGGATGGAGAAAGCAGTAAAAGGAGCAAAGAAAACATCTGTTCCAGTTGATCATTGTACCTGAATATTAACATAATTCTCATTTATTCAAATGTGCTTTAAGGAACTCTTCAATAACAATATGTATATATCTTCCATCATTTTAAAGGAAAAGACAGTGTTATGGGGAGTCCATGTTTTCTGCAGAATATGTTGACTTGGAAACTGCCAGGTATTTATATATAATAAAAGTTTTGATGTACTATGTGAAAATTAAAACCTTCCAGGATTATCCCCTAGAAAGAACAATTACCACAATCTTCCCTGTTCTATCTGCATCCTTGATTGACTTTCAGTCTGATTGAAACATAATGAATTTATCCTATGAGAATTCAGCAATATCCTGACCAAGTATTATATGCAAATTGTTTACTTTCATCAAATATCAGAACTCAGTAACTGTAGTTTTTAGAATTCAGTGATTGAACTATAGCAACAGTAAACACAGTACCTTATTATTGACACAGATCCATTTTTTAAAATTACTTATCCAAATTAGCAGCAAATACTAAAAATTTTAAGATTATATTTGCTTTTATATTAGTAAGAAAGAATGTTACATTGGTAGAAAG
Source organism: Spermophilus citellus (assembly GCF_964194105.1). Taxonomy (NCBI): domain Eukaryota; kingdom Metazoa; phylum Chordata; class Mammalia; order Rodentia; family Sciuridae; genus Spermophilus; species Spermophilus citellus. The sequence goes on from NC_138185.1 coordinate 161,627,637, forward strand.
TGAAAACTTGTGTAAATTGGAAAAGTAGGAAACTTTAGAAATACATCATGTGCACTGTAAATTCTTACTCTGAGACTTTCTGAGGTTCTCTGCCTAAGCAGGCCAGTGTGTTGGAAGGGAGGCAACAACACACAGGTGTCAAGAGCAGGGACAGCCCTGGACTCTGCCACATACCATATGTGGGACCTTGAGGAAATAGTTTAGTGTTTCTTATCTCCATTTCTTATCATATACATGGAAAATGCTCAGAGCACCACCTGACATATAATAAATACTCAAAAAAATATAAACCATTTGCATATTCTCTTACCCTACCTACTATTTTTCTAGTTTTAGTTTGAAATAATTGCCTATAAAGTGGCAAATCTATATATTATATTCCTAATATGACTAGGCTAGACTCTCTTCAAAGCTTTCCTAGTATGAAAATATCCATCCTTTTGCCTCTGTTGCATCCTTATCTCTGATCTTGGGAGCTAAATGTTTTCTCCAAGAAATCATTTAAAACCCCCATTGTCAATCAGGAAATTCCAATTCTAAAGAAACGATTGATAGGCAGAACTAACATCATCAAAATGGCGATATTACCCAAAGTTCTCTATAGGTTTAGTGCAATGCCAATCAAAATCCCAATGGCATTTCTTGTAGAAACAGATAAAGCAATCATGAAATTCATATGGAAAAATAAAAGACCCAGAATAGCAAAAGAAACTCTAAGCAGGAAGTGTGAATCAGGCGGTATAGCGACACCAGATTTCAAACTATACTACAGAGCAATAGTAACAAAAACAGCATGGTACTGGTACCAAAACAGGCGGGTAGACCAATGGTACAGAATAGAGGACACAGAGACTAATCCACAAAGTTACAACTATCTTATATTTGATAAAGGGGCTAAAAGCATGCAATGGAGGAAGGATAGCATCTTCAACAAATGGTGTTGGGAAAACTGGAAATCCATATGCAACAAAATGAAACTGAATCCCCTTCTCTCGCCATGCACAAAAGTTAACTCAAAATGGATCAAGGAGCTTGATATCAAATCAGAGACTCTGCGTCTGATAGAAGAAAAAGTTGGCTCCGATCTACAGATTGTGGGGTTGAGCTCCAAATTCCTTAATAGGACACCCATAGCACAAGAGTTAACAACAAGAATCAACAAATGGGACTTAATTAAACTTAAAAGTTTTTTCTCAGCAAGAGAAACAATGAAAGAGGTAAATACTGAGCCTACATCCTGGGAACAAATTTTTACTCCTCACACTTCAGATAGAGCCCTAATATCCAGAGTATACAATGAACTCAAAAAATTAAACAATAAGATAACAAATAACCCAATCAACAAATGGGCCAAGGACCTGAACAGACACTTCTCAGAGGAGGACATACAATCAATCAACAAATACATGAAAAAATGCTCACCATCTCTAGCAGTCAGAGAAATGCAAATCAAAACCACCCTAAGATACCATCTCACTCCAGTAAGATTGGCAGTCATTATGAAGTCAAACAACAACAAGTGCTGGCGAGGATGTGGGGAAAAGGGTACACTTGTACATTGCTGGTGGGGCTGCAAATTGGTGCGGCCAATTTGGAAAGAAGTATGGAGATTCCTTGGAAAGCTGGGAATGGAACCACCATTTGACCCAGCTATTCCCCTTCTTGGACTATTATTCCCTAAAGACCTTAAGAGAGTGTATTATAGGGATACTGCTACATAAATGTTCATAGTAGCACAATTCACAATAGCTAGACTGTGGAACCATCCCAGATGCCCTTCAATAGATGAATGGATAAAAAAATGTGGCATTTATACACCATGGAGTATTACGCAGCACTAAAAAATGACAAAATCACGGAATTTGCAGGGAAATGGATGGCATTAGAGCAGATTATGCTAAGTGAAGCTAGCCAATCCCTAAAAAACAAATGCCAAATGTCATCTTTGATATAAGGAGAGCAACTAAGAGCAGAATAGGGAGGAAAAGCATGAGAAGAAAATCACCATTAAACAGGGATGAGAGGGGGGAGGGAAAGAGAGAGAGAAGGGAAATTGCATGGTAAAGGAAGGAGACCCTCATTGTTATACAAAAATTACATATAAGAGGAAGTGAGGGGAAAGGGGAATAAAAACAAGAGAGAGAAATGAATTACAGTAGATAGGGAAGAGAGAGAAGATGGAAGTGGAGGGGAAGGGAGGGGAGGGGGATAGTAGAAGATAGGAAGGGCAGCAGAATACAACATACACTAGTATGGCAGTATGTGAAAAAGTGGATGTGTAACCGATGTGAATCTGCATTATGTATACGGGGTAAAAATGAGAGTTCATAATCTGTTTGAATCAAATGTATGAAATATGATATGTCAAGAGCTTTGTAATGTTTTGAACAACTAATAAAAAATTAAAAAAAGAAAGGATTGAGGATTGCTGTTCAGGTTCAGCTATAATGTTAACAACAGCAAAGAAATGAATTAAGAAAAACCTAGCAACAAGCAATAAGGAGTTGACTGGATAAACTGTAGAATAATACATGTACAATAAAATTTTAAGAAATTCCTAAAAGGATGTTTCATAGGAATAATGATGAAAGAGAGTTGTTCTGCAGGGCTCAATGGTACACTCAAATCCCAGCAACTGGGGACACAGAGGCATGAGGATTGCAAATTCAAGGCCAACCTGGGAAATTTAACAAGACCCTGTCTCAAAATGAATGAATGAATAAATAAATAAGTGGGGGGTGGGTACTGAAGATGTAGCTCAGTGGTGGAACACCCCTAGGTTTAATCCCTCACTTCAAAGAAAAAAGAAAATGAAAAAAGTTTGTAGTACATTTTTTTTTATTTTTAAAAAGCAGTATGATGCAGGTTGTTCCATATGATACTTTTCCCCAAATATTTATGATAATATAAGCATATCTCTGGAGTGTTTTACAGCCACTGAAATGTAGTATATCACCCACTCGCCCCTCCTACTACCACCAGGTGAGTCTACTAGCAAGACTAGGTAACTGGCCATTCTTAATAATCTCAGCCTAAAACTCTCTTGCTAAGCAGAAACTGAGAAAAGAAAGTGGGCATACTGCTTACAAGTGCTTACTCCTAGAAGATAGGAATAGTGGTCATCTGCATTTAATTCTCCTCTTTATACCTCTCAGCTTCAAAGTTTTTTTTTCCCCCTGAGGTCTCTCAGTGGCAGTGTCACAAGTAGCTAATGGTGTCACAAATGATGACAAAAGCAAAGAGTTATCATATTTCCTATGTTAGACTTTGCCCATGGTCACTTCTGTGGCTCTGGGGGTCATTCAAGTGATCATAATCACTTAAAGACTTAAAATTAGTCAAGTAATGAATGATCAAATTAATTTCTATGCCTCTTATAATTAATATTTTTTAAAATTTTGTTTAGTTGTTGATGGACCTTTATTTTATTAATTTATTTATATGCAGTGCTGAGAATTGAACCCAGTGCCTCACACAGGTGAGGCAAGTACTCTACCACTGAACCACAAACGACCTCAGATCCCTTAGAATTAATATTTTCACAAATTACAGATCTACTATATTATTATATTTTAACCATAGTAATTGGGAATTCTTGCTTTAATGTCAGAAATGGAAGGGAATATTATGTGTTAGGGTGATCAATATTTAAGGCCATTAAGTCTTACAATGCATTCAGATGATCATTCCACAGTCTCTGGTAGGAGATTTGTGATTAACCATAAAAGCTAGCAGTAAAAGTGTCAGCTTCACATATTTTAATGAAGGTGCTGTAATATTTGTTCTTATTTCTGAAATCACTTTTAAGTCCCTGGCATTTGGAAGCAAAGAAGAGTCCTTTTAATGAACATTAAAGTACATTTTCTCCAAGTTTCAATGTCTCCATCATTTGAAACTGGAGGCACACATTAGCCAAGAATTTATAAAATGAGATGTGAAATTGCCAATTTTTAATCTACAAAAATTAGAAATTCCATGATTCATCCTAATAGGGTAGTAAAGGCATGTAAATGATTTTTAAAGTTTCCTAAAAATATTTTTACCCATATATATTTGTTATATATAACAGTTTGTTTTTAATATGATATTTACGAAGAGTTTTATAATCACACTAATGTAGCTTCACTATTTCTAAGGGTAAAAGTTCTGTAATTTTCTCTAGGAAGTAAACAGTTAAATGGACAACTAGGGAAAGAACTTCAGAGCTGAAATAATATTCTTATACATTCAAAAAATATTTACTGAACACATATTATGTGTCACACATTATGCCAAGTGTTGAAAACATACTAATGAACAATTTCCTCATGAAAATTATGATACAGTTTTTTCCCTTAATTTTATGTAAATGTTCTAATGAGTATTTTTATTGTGTAGATCCTAGAGGACATTTAGTTCTTAGTGTTTTTTTCCCTCACACTAATAAAATATTATTATTGTTTTATTTTCAATTATGACACCAAAATATTATTTTGTAATTTGTAGAATTATAAATTCTATAAATTTATAATTTATAAATTTCTTCCCTATGTAACATTATTACTCCGTTACATTTTTATTGTAATAAAATACATATAACATCAAATTTTCTTCTTTAACCATTCCAGTTATATGTTTCTTGTTATCAAGTCTGTAAGGGAAAAGTTAAGTATATGTATATTTTATATTGCATATGTCTGTGTATTGGACACTGGAGATGTGTTTAATGATGTCTAAAAGTTCAAAAAGTAAGAAACCAAATCAAGAAGATCCGCATATCCTTTGGGAAACTGGCAATCAGAGCATTACTAACTTGGCAGCAAGTTTTAGATCAGTATTCCCCCAAACATATTTGATCTCAAGACACATTACAATGTGGTGATGAAAGATAAACATGAGCTCATGAAATATAGTAGGCATCTGGAGTAAAGAAGATAATAAAAATGGCTTCAAGGTAAATGTAACTGCTAACATAATCAAAATTTGATCTATATCAGAAATATGCTTAATAAAGGCTGAAGATCATAGAATAGTGGACCTACATCAAAATTTAGAATAAGTTGATAAAATGGTAAAACATGAGTCTGAATTGACTAACTGAGCACCAGTCATTTATCCATTAGGTAACATATGAAACTTCTTTGTTTTCAGGATTGCCCACCATTTTTTTATATTTAATCATTTTTTATTTATATAAAACAGTGGAATGCATTATAATTCTTATTACACATAAAGAGCACAATTTTTTCATATCTCTGGTTGTATACAAAGTATATTCGCACCAATTGTGTCCTCATACCTGTACTTTGGATAATAATGATCATCACATTCCACCATCATTAATAACCCCATGCCCCCTCCCTTCCCCTCCAACCCCTCTGCCCTATCTAGAGTTCGTCTGTTCCTCCCATGCTCCCTCTCCCTATCCCACTATGAATCAGCCTCCTTATATCAAAGAAAACATTCAGCATTTGGTTTTTTGGGATTGGGTAACTTCACTTAGTATTATCTTCTCTAACTCCATCCATTTACCTGAAAATGCCATAATTTTATTCTCTTTTATTGCTGAGAAATATTCCATTGTGTATATATGCCACATTTTTTTATCCATTCATCTGACCACCATTTCTTAAAGACAGACTTTTGTATAATAAGAATAAAAGAAAGGTGCTTAGTATTTCTCTTACATTACATTTTTAAATGCACTTTTGAAGAAAATATTGCTAACACCAAGTTTTTTGTTTTTGATTTGTTTTGTTTTGTTTTACCAAACCTATAAATATCTTAGGATAGTTTTGAAGCATTGTTCTATATGCCATACAAAGTTGTTAAGGATTAATAAAAAGGGCTTTATTCATGTGTGGCATATTGCTTAGTTTTTTAAAGAGATTTTATGAACACTGAGAATATCTTCCAATTTATGTGGCTGTGTAGAATTTTACATACTTCTTCATCAGATTGAGATATTAAATAGAAAATAATATAATCAGTTAATTAAAGAGTTTCTTCTTTAGATTATAAACTCCAAGAACAAGAAAATTAAGAGCTCCTTATTTATATCCCTAATTGACTCTTTTGCCATTTTTAAAGTACCTAGCATAGTACTTTGCATATAGTAGACATTTATTTAACAAATGACTGTGGAAAAGAAGCAGCCTAACCTAGTTAGATACCTCTGGATTTAAATTCTAACTCTTCCTTTCACCAGCTGAGCAGTCACATACAAAATTGTTAGTCTCAGGATTTATTTATCCTGTATTGTATGATGGTGTTAACTTGCTATGCAAATTGAGATAATAAATAGAAGGTGTCCAACACAAAGTATGGTCACACAACAGAGGCTCAATGAATGTTAAATATCTTCCCTTTCTTTATATACCTTTCATACCAGAGTCAATCCTAGAAAAAAATTAGAAAGCACAATCTCCTTCCACTTTCCCTTTTAGTACCTTCCTCCCCAGTTACTCACTGTCTTCACCTTACATCATTACCATTCCTCTCTGTTGGTACATTGCTAAGAAGGGCAGAGGGGTCAGAATGGAATTCTTATCCTATCTGTAACCCTCACTAGCTCTATATCTCAGCTAAGCCATTCAACATGTCATGGGTGAGGCCTTAGACAATTTTACTTGGAAATTGGTGTGTTGAGTATGGTAATTTAAGATCTCTTTATATTGAAAACAAACAAAACGTGGCCCCAGATTCCTGGGAGTTCAAATTACCTTTCTTAACAGAGATATGTTGCTGAGAAAGTTGGTGACCTTTGAGGTTTCTTTCAGCTCAGAAATTCTTTCAGCTCATCATTCCCCCACTCTTCCCCACCAAATTTCAACTTAACCTGATAAACTAGGCAACAGGGAAAATCTACTGCATATTGCCCAAGGCTTTCAGAGGCAATTTTCTGGGCACAAGCAATTAGCTGCCCTTGGCAAAACTGCACAGTAGGCAAAGCTTGCCTCCTCCCTCTTCTGCAGTACCCACCCCCTCTACCTGCAGGCTTCCTTCAATTGCCTTCAGCCTGCCAGAGCACTCACTCCCACCCACGGTTTTGATTTCCACCCAAGTCTCAAGATATAAACTTTTCCCCTTTCTCTCCCCCATATAAAATTATATTCCCTTTTGGGGGTTAATCTCAGCTAGGTTATACAAGGTGATCTGATTTAAATGTGTTTGACTGACATCTACATTTTAAAGAAGAATATGTTAGCATAAATAGTGAAATATTCATAGGAAATATTTTGGAACCTGGAACCATTAAGATGATCTTTGCTCATTCTAGGCTACCAGATCTTATTCTACCAGTTTCTATCTCCTCATAAAAATAGAGGTCATTTCTTATACCCCCATTTCTGAAATATTGCCAGTCCCTGTGGTAAATTAATCAATGTCAATAGACATCTCTTAGGTAGCTTGCAAGTCACAGTGACTTTTTCTTTCCCCTGTTACTCTTTCAGTCTGTAATAACTCACTATCAGGAGTCTCAAACAGCAGCCAAGGATTTCCACAGGACCTGAATATGTTTTGTTTGGTCATGGCATTGGGTCTGGAGTTGGGAATGAGGTAGATAATACTCTTACTCAGCAACAAAAGCAATTTAGTACCTATTATGGGTATCTAGTCTACTTTGTGTGTTTATGTTGATTGTACAAGGTATTTGAGCTTGTAACCTCTTCTTATCCTTCATGATCCCATATTTTCTACAAAGGGTTGAGAACCAGCTATCTGCATACTTATAGTCAATTACTTGCTAGCTGCATTAAATGCTAGTAACATTTATACAGGGGCTCCTAATCTTATGCAGGGGTTCCTAATATAATATTTGACAATTAGAATAGAATATTCAGTAGATTGGATCTCATGGTGGGGAATTCAGACTGTGGCACTTAGGAAGCAAGAGGTATTTTAAGGCTGAGGGCTTCTCTACACCCTTAAATTGCTCATTTAGGATGCTGATTCCCTGAAATCTAGAAATGTTAGTCTTGCCTTATACCTTCAAGTAACTCTAAAGGCCGTATATATTCTTATACTCTACCACAGTGTCAATATTTAGACAAATTTCATTTGCATTATGTAATATCTTTGTATTTCCCCCCAACACCATTTAAACTAAGGTATTTTTGACCCATGACTCTTGTTGCCTTTTCCCTCATCAAAGAAAAATAAGGCAGACAGATCATATCCCTCCACTGTCATGATTGTCCTAACAGGGTAAATGTAATAATAAGGACAGTAATAACCATAAAAAAATAATGGCATAAATCTAGTGTCTTGGATCTTTTCTGTGAGCCTACTATGTACAACTCATTTTCCTAGTATTTTGGTAATGGAACTACCGTGGAGTAGAAGTTGAAAGGAGCTAATATTATTCTAAATCTCATCCCTTTGAATTTGGAGTAATGTCAAAACTCTAGCATAATAATATTGGACATTTACATAATGCCCTTTTCACAGGCATTCATAGTGTTTTTCGAGATTTCTTATGAGAGAGGAGATGATTGATTCTAGATGGGGAAAGAGGGATAAGTAAAAGTTGAATCCAATAAATAAATATGAGACAGAAAACTTAACAGTAGACTCCCGACCCTAAACCTAATGTTCTTTCCACTATCCTTCTGATAGCAAAGGGGTTTATTCCTTTCATGAGTCTGCTGTTCAGAGCATCAAGTTAATAATGAAAAACAAAGGGAAAACATTAAAATGGCCTTCAGAATTGGACACAGGCAAGAGACATGTTGATAAGGCAGGATTTATTAAAAAACAAATTTCAATAAACCTATTTTTTAAAAATTAAGGAACCAATACAAGTCAAAATTAGGAGGAAATATGAAATGCCCACAAAACAAGCTGCATCTTCCTGTACCACAATGATAAAAGATATAATAAATTGTTAGCTAAAAAAAAACCCCCAAAATCAGACTATCCTTAAATAACCTAGAGGTAATCGGTATAAATTGTAATTCATCTGATGAATTTCTCAAAACAAAAATACAACCAGCCTGGACTCACTAGGGATTTCTCAGAGTACTAGATTTAGAAGAAAACACACACACACATCACTTGAAATAGAAAAGTGGGGGCGGGGATGATAATATAGAGAGTGACTAAAGTTTGAGACTGATTTTTTTTTAAAGGCAGTAAAAAGAACTAGTGATGTAATAATAGCCCCAGGGATTTAGAAGAGTTTCCTCAAAAACGCCTGGGGAATAAGAAAGACTGGAGAGAAAATAGGCCCATTAATAAACGACAAATGAAATGAAATGAGATTTTGAAATAGTTAGACTACTGAACTGCTTTTTTTTTAAACAGACATTTTAATTAAAAAAATTTTTAAAAAGGGTCTAAGGACAGAGAAGGAACAAGGCTTGTCAGCAGAATGTTGATAAATAGCAAGCAAAAGAATTCAGTCCTTGCAAAAAAAGGATTTTTCCAAATCAGCAGACTTGGGGGATATGTCGTCCCACTGGGGATACAAAGGCATTTAGTAATTTACATTCTGAACCACATTTTCTCTTGCATCTTCATCCAGCCAAGATGATCAGACCATATTATAAACCTCAGAAACTGCTTTAACTTCATGCAAATCACCTGCTTTGCATTCTCATTCCAATATCAGCAGATAATCTTATATGCTTTTAACAAACATTAATTACCAAGTAGTGCCAAGCACTATATTAGATACTATGAATACAAAAGAATGAAACATCAGGATTTGTCTAAATCTTCCCATTCATCTGGGGGCCCTTAGCCCCAGGATCCCACCTACCCTTCAACACATTTGCATGTGCACACAGGTTATCACCTACAAGCATACAAATAAATATGTTTTTCTCTAACATGACATTTTCCTATCTTCATTCCTAAATTGAGGACCTAAAATTGAATTATTGAATTCCCATGACCCTGAATAAACTACTCATATCCCTAAAGGCCAAACATTATTTTTAGAACCATTATTAATAAGAAATGTAACTAATGTGGAAGATCTGTTTGGGGGTAAGAGGGTTTAGAACCCATGTCCTCCAAGTGGCATCTGAACTCCATCAAAACATCTTTCTGAGAGAAATCTTCTAATGGAAAAAGCAGGAAAAGTGAACATGGCCGCCGGCGAGGAAGCAGCGATTCCAATGTCTTCACATTAACGGGATCAGAAAGACCCTTTGGAACAGCGGCAGTCTACCCACTGAGGAACTTCTAGCAAAATTCCGTGAAGAGGGGACCTTCCGGGCATTGGTAGGTTTATTAGAAGTGTCAGTTTGTGGCCGCCGGGACTCGGGGCCCCGGAACTGCGGTACTTGCCGGGGAGGGGCTGTCGCCTCCCCGGCCCCGGGCGCCGCTGGAGCCGCGAGCTGGAGAGACACGGAGCAGGCTGCGGCACGGCCAGAAGCCGGGAACGCCGGGGGCGGAGAGAGCGGCTGGGGCGGCGCTGGCTGTGGAGGCCGCGGCGGAGCGAGGCACAGGAGCCCGAGGCTGAGACACACCGGAGGGAGCGGAGCGAGCGCCCCGCCATCATCCCGAAATAGCGAGAAGAGGAAGATGGCTGCGGGAAGTGAGTAAGCCGCTCCGTGCTCCGCGCCCCCTGCCGCCGCATCTGAAAAGATGAGACAAACAGCTGTGACTCAGCATTAATCCATCCGGCTGAAACAACTGATCAGCCCTTCTCATCATACGGAGGTAAATGCCTACCGAGCCTTCATAAGTAGTGGCCACAGGTTCCAAACGGGGCTTGAGAGAGACAGTAAGGACCCACCCGTTGCATTGGTCGCCCGGCAAAGGGAAACGAACTGTCGCCATTTGCAAGAGACACCACTATGGCAGAGAACTGACATCACCAGACTGCGGCGGAGGAGATAACTTCATTGAAACCTGCTGCTACAGGTGTGTAACCCCCTAGCTTTCCCTCTCCACACATCGGGGAAACCTTAAGGGCCCCTCCCAGTTCTCCCATGAGTGCTACAGCCAGCCCGAGGGAATCAGAGGTGGTGCGGGACCCGCGACGCGGGACTACCGCTCCCACCAGGGCTGACTGCTGAGGTCTCTTGCACCAGCTACGGGGGAGTGGGTACCGGAGTGCAAGTAAAATTCGCTGAGGATTCTCAGCCCCAAGCTCTACAAACTTAGGGTCTGAGGGAATGGCAAACTGGAAGAGTGAGCCCAGTCATTCATGAAAACAGGGCTCCCGGGAGCAGCAGACCTGGCGTGTAGCCAGTACTGTGGTGAGAGGGGCCTGGCTAGAGGAAAAGTGGGAAGTGACTAGACACAAGAGGAGGCCCTAGGCACGCAGGATTGGAGACTCGCCCAGTCTGGGAAGAGCTGCTGCACAGTGATTGGTTCCCGCGTACTGACAGGAGAAACTTGACCTGGTGGGCACAGCGCCACCTACTGGAAGAGAAGTTAATCAAACTCTAAGACGGAATTTATTGTTTTGTTTTTTTTTATTTGGGTTTTTCTTTCATCTTCATTTTTCTATCTTGTTGTTTTCTTTCTTTTTTTCTTTCTTTTTCTTTTTTCCCTTCTAATTTTAATTTCAATTTTTTTAATTATTATTATTATTTTTTAAAATTTTTTTCTTTTTTTAGTTCCTATTTCTTTCTTCTTTTGTCTTTTCATTTTTCTTATCCCCCCTTCCTTGAATTCTACCTGCCTACTCTCATTCTCTTTAGTGACTTCTTCCATTCCCTCTAATACCTTTCCTCCCAAGCATCAAATAAATTTATAGGAGTAAACAGTAACTCAGCAGTCAAACAGAACAAGAAGCAACATGAGCAGCTTCAAGAAGCAAGGAAGAAAAGGAGTACAAACAATGCAGGACAGCCTAAATATTCAGGAGGACCTAGAGTCATCAGAAAAATGGTCATATAAAGACCTCAAGGAACACCTTAGACAGATGGAATGGAACCTTAAAGAGGATACAAGACAGCAAATTCAAGCAGCGAAAGAACACATTGAGAATGAACAGCTAAAAGAAGAAGTTAAGCATCTCTATCAGGAGATAGAGATTATAAAAAATAATCAAACAATAATTCTAGAAATGAATGAAACGATAAACCAAATTAAAAACTCAATTGAGAGTATCACTAACAGAGTGGAGCAAGTAGAAGCCAGAACGTCAGATAATGAAGACAAAATATACCATCTTGAAAAGAGTCTAGCCAACTCAGAAAGGCTGGTAAAAAATCACGAGAAAAACATCCAAGAGTTATGGGATAACATAAAAAAACCAAACTTACGAGTCATCGGGATAGAAGAAGGTACAGAGATTCAAACCAAGGGAATGAGAAACCTGCTGAATGAAATAATTACAGAAAACTTTCCAGAGATAAAAAAGGAAACAGATATACAAATTGAAGATGCATACAGGACACCGAGCACACAAAATCACAGTAGACCAACGCCAAGACACATTGTTATGAAGATATCCAATATACAGAGCAAAGAGAAAATATTAAAAGCTACAAGAGAAAGGAGACAGATTACATTCAGAGGTAAACCAATAAGGTTAACAACGGATTTTTCATCACAGACACTGAAAGCAAGAAGGTCATGGGACAATGTATTTCAAACACTGAAAGACAATGGATGCCAACCAAGAATTCTGTATCCAGCAAAATTAAGCTTCAGGTATGACAACGAAATAAAAATCTTTCATGATAAACAAAAGTTAAAAGAATTTGCAGCCAGAAAACCAGCATTGCAAAGCATTTTGAGCAAAACACTACATGAGGAAGAAATGAAAAACAATAACCAAAACCATCAGTGGGAAGTGCCTCAGTAAAGAGAGAGGGTGAGGGGAAAGATAATCACGGAGAAACAAACTAAATTTTTTTAAAAAAAAGGATAAACAATCAAACATGGATGGAAGTTCAAACCATATATCAATAGTAACTCTGAATGTTAATGGCTTAAACTCTCCAATAAAGCGACATAGGCTGGTATCATGGATTAAAAAAACAAATCCAACAATATGCCTCCTCCAGGAGACACATCTGATTGGAAAAGACATACACAGGCCGAAGGTGAAAGGATGGGAAAAAATATACCACGCACACAGTTCTCGTAAGCAAGCAGGGGTGGCCATCCTCATATCGAATAAAATCGACTTCAAGACTAAGTTAATCAAAAGGGATAAAGAAGGTCATTATATACTGTTAAAAGGAACCATTCACCAACAAGACATAACAATTATCAATATTTATGCACCAAATAATGGTGTTGCGACATTCATAAAACAAATTCTCCTCAAGTTCAAGAATCAAATAGACCACAACACAATAATTATGGGTGACTTCAACACACCTCTCTCACCATTGGACAGATCCTCTAAACAAAAGTTGAATAAAGAAACTATAGAACTCAATATCACAATCAATAACCTAGACTTGACTGACATATATAGAATATATCAACCATCATCAAATGGATATACTTTTTTCTCAGCAGCACATAGATCCTTCTCAAAAATAGACCATATATTATGCCATAGGGCAACCCTCAGTAAATATAAAGGGGTGGAGATAATACCATGCATTTTATCTGACCATAATGGAATGAAACTGGAAATCAATGATAAAAGAAGGAAGGAAAAATCCTACATCACATGGAAAATGAACAATATGTTACTGAATGATCAATGGGTTACAGAAGACATAAAGGAGGAAATCAAAAAATTCTTAGAGATAAATGAAAATACAGACACAACATATCGGAATCTATGGGACACAATAAAAGCAGTTTTAAGAGGAAAATTCATCGCCTGGTGGTCATTCCTCAAAAAAAGAAAAAACCAACAAATAAATGAGCTCACACTTCATCTCAAAGCCCTAGAAAAGGAAGAGCAAAACAACAGCAAATGTAGCAGAAGGCTAGAAATAATTAAAATCAGAGCAGAAATCAATGAAATGGAAACAAAAGAAACTATTGAAAAAATTAACAAAACTAAAAGTTGGTTCTTCGAAAAAATAAATAAGATCAACAGACCTTTAGCCATGCTAATGAAGAGAAGAAGAGAGAGAACTCAAATTACTAACATACGGGATGAAAAAGGCAATATCACAACAGATGCTACAGAAATACAGAAGACAATTAGAAATTATTTTGAAAACCTATATTCCAATAAAATAGAAGATAGTGAAGACATCGATAAATTTCTTAAGTCATATGATTTGCCCAGACTGAGTCAGGAGGATACACACAATTTGAACAGACCAATATCAATGGATGAAATTGAAGAAGCCATCAAAAGACTACCAACCAAGAAAAGCCCAGGACCGGATGGGTATATAGCGGAGTTTTACAAAACCTTTAAAGAAGAATTAATACCAATACTTTTCAAGTTATTTCAGGAAATAGAAAAAGAGGGAGCTCTTCCAAATTCATTCTTTGAGGCCAACATCACTGCTGAGGGCCATTACCAAGTAGGAATGACGCATCGAAATTTCCTTGCCAGTGTACCCCATGTTAAATTTGCTGTGACCTTGCATGTGTGTTTGAGAAAAATGACCCTACTCAAGGACGAGGGTGGATCCAGGATTAGGGTGTATCCTGCAGTTTGAGGAAGTACAGTATCCCGGTCCTTGGCGCAGTCTTGGCTGGGCACAGAATCACGAGCCACCACACAGCTTTGTAGATTCAAACAGCAATTCTTTATTCCCGAACTCACACCGGCCTCCACACACGTTCTGGGGCAATCCCAGTTCTGCTGCCACCCAATTCACCTACTACACGAGGCTTTTTTCCCAAAATGCTCTCTGAATCTCATGAGAGCTCAACGGGAGCTCAGGTAGCAGGAACGCCCTATTTCCAGCAGCAATAATCCTCAACATCGAACTTCCCTAAAACCCAAGGTCTTAAACTGGGAACGCCCTAAATCCAAGGACCGGGATACTATACTTCCTCAAACTGCAGGATACACCCTAATCCTGGATCCACCCTCGTCCTTGAGTAGGGTCATTTTTCTCAAACACACATGCAAGGTCACAGCAAATTTAACATGGGGTACACTGGCAAGGAAATTTCGATGCGTCATTCCTACTTGGTAATGGCCCTCAGCACATCACCCTGATTCCGAAACCAGACAAAGACACCTCAAAGAAAGAAAACTACAGACCAATATCTCTAATGAACCTAGATGCAAAAATCCTCAATAAAATTCTGGCGAATCGAATACAAAAACACATCAAAAAAATTGTGCACCATGATCAAGTAGGATTCATCCCTGGGATGCAAGGATGGTTCAACATATGGAAATCAATAAATGTTATTCACCACATCAATAGACTTAAAGATAAGAACCATATGATCATCTCGATAGATGCAGAGAAAGCATTTGACAAAGTACAGCATCCCTTTATGTTCAAAACATTAGAAAAACTAGGGATAACAGGAATTTACCTTGACATTGTAAAAGCTATCTATGCTAAGCCTCAGGCTAGCATCATTCTGAATGGACAAAAGTTGAAGGCATTCCCTCTAAAATCCGGAACAAGACAGGGATGCCCTCTATCTCCACTTCTATTCAATATAGTTCTCGAAACACTGGCCAGAGCAATTAGACAGATGAAAGAAATTAAAGGCATAAAAATAGGAAAAGAAGAACTTAAATTATCACTATTTGCAGATGACATGATTCTATACCTAGAAGACCCAAAAGGGTCTACAAAGAAACTACTAGAACTAATAAATGAATTCAGCAAAGTGGCAGGATATAAAATCAACACGCATAAATCAAAGGCATTTCTGTATATCAGCAACAAAACTTCTGAAACGGAAATGAGGAAAAACACTCCATTCACAATATCCTCAAAAAAAATAAAATACTTGGGAATCAACCTAACAAAACAGGTGAAAGATTTATACAATGAAAACTACAGAACCCTAAAGAGAGAAGTAGATGAAGATCTTAGAAGATGGAAAAATATACCCTGTTCATGGATAGGCAGAACTAACATCATCAAAATGGCGATATTACCAAAAGTTCTCTATAGGTTTAATGCAATGCCAATCAAAATCCCAACGGCATTTCTTGTAGAAATTGATAAAGCAATCATGAAATTCATATGGAAAAATAAAAGACCCAGAATAGCAAAAACAGTTCTAAACAGGAAGTTTGAATCAGGTGGTATAGCGATACCAGATTTCAAACTATATTACAGAGCAATAGTGACAAAAACAGCATGGTACTGGTACCAAAACAGGCGGGTAGACCAATGGTTTAGAATAGAGGATACAGAGACTAATCCACAAAGTTACAACTATCTTATATTTGATAAAGGGGCTAAAAGCATGCAATGGAGGAAGGATAGCATCTTCAACAAATGGTGTTGGGAAAACTGGAAATCCATATGCAACAAAATGAAGCTGAATCCCTTTCTCTCGCCATGCACAAAAGTTAACTCAAAATGGATCAAGGAGCTTGATATCAAACCAGAGACTCTGCGTCTGATAGAAGAAAAAGTTGGCTCCGATCTACAGATTGTGGGGTTGGGCTCCAAATTCCTTAATAGGACACCCATAGCACAAGAGTTAACAACAAGAATCAACAAATGGGACTTAATTAAACTTAAAAGTTTTTTCTCAGCAAGAGAAACAATAAGAGAGGTAAATACTGAGCCTGCATCCTGGGAACAAATTTTTACTCCTCACACTTCAGATAGAGCCCTAATATCCAGAGTATACAAAGAACTCAAAAAATTAGACAATAAGATAACAAATAACCCAATCAACAAATGGGCCAAGGACCTGAACAGATACTTCTCAGAGGAGGATATACAATCAATCAACAAGTACATGAAAAAATGCTCACCATCTCTAGCAGTCAGAGAAATGCAAATCAAAACCACCCTAAGATACCATTTCACTCCAGTAAGATTGGCAGCCACTATGAAGTCAAACAACAACAAGTGCTGGCGAGGATGTGGAGAAAAGGGTACACTTGTACATTGCTGGTGGGACTGCAAATTGGTGCGGCCAATTTGGAAAGCAGTTTGGAGATTCCTGGGAAAGCTGGCAATGGAACCACCATTTGACCCTGCTATTGCCCTTCTTGGACTATTCCCTGAAGACCTTAAAAGTGCATGCTACAGGGATACTGCCACATCGATGTTCATAGCAGCACAATTCACAATTGCTAGACTGTGGAACCAACCCAGATGCCCCTCAATAGATGAATGGATAAAAAAAATGTGGCATCTATACACAATGGAGTACTATGCAGCAATAAAAAATGACAAAATCATAGAATTTGCAGGGAAATGGACGGCACTAGAGCTGATTATGCTTAGTGAAGCAAGCCAATCCCTAAAAAACAAATACCAAATGTCTTCTTTGATATAATGAGAGCAACTATGAACAGAGCAGGGAGGAAGAGTAGGAAGAAAAGAGTAACATTAATCAGTGACATGAGATGGGAGGGAAAGGGAGAGAAGAGGAAAATTGCATGGAAATAAAGGGAGACCCTCATTGCTATACAAAATTACATATAAGAGGTTGTGAGGGAAATGGGAAAATAAACAAGGAGAGAAATGAATTACAGTAGATGGGGTAGAGAGAGAAGAAGGGTGGGGAGGGGAGGGGGGATAGTAGGGGATATTAAAGGTAGCAGAATACAACAATTACTAATAGGGCATTATGTAAAATTGTGGATGTGTAACCGACGTGATTCTGCAATCTGCATTTGGGGTAAAATTGGGGGTTCATAACCCACTTCAATCTAATGTATGAAGTATGATATGTCAAGAGCTTTGTAATGTTGTGAACAACCAATAAAAAAAATCTTTCTGAAAAAAAAAGAAATTTAACTAGTAAGTAATTAATGTAAGTTAACATTTTCGACTTTCAAAAGAATGTATATATAATTAAAAGTAGGTATCCCTCCTATCCTAAATCATCAGTCTCCTTCCCCCAGAAACAATCACTATTGAATTATTTTTGTAACCTTTGTCATACTTTTCATATACAAAAATATTTTTGTGTATCTTTTTAATAAAGCATAAAGAAAAGCTGATTTTGAAACTTGTTCTACATTTTGCCTTTTTTTTAAGTTAACACTTTCTCTTGGGCATTTTTCTGTATCAGCACATAGAAGTCTTCCTAATAGCTGTTACCCTAATTTACTTCATAAGTTTTTGGTATTTGACATACTGATTGCTTCTTATCTTTTACTATTTTAAATGAATTTTTTATAGATTTTTATAAAAAAAAGAGATAGTAATCTTTTGTCAGGGTTGTAGCAAAATTAAATGAGATAGTTTGTGAAAGCATGTAGAATACCTGGCACTTATTAGGTGTTTTTAGTTTGCTAGCTAAATAAATAAACTGAATGAGCGAGCAAATGAACCAACAATGCTTGCAAATTTGCTTCCTGTCCAATAACCGTTCCCACCCATTAGAATTAGATCCTTATGAAAGTAGAGATTACCTCATGCGTGGTAGGCAAGAGCCCCACCATTGAGCTACATCCCCAGCCCAGAGAACACTCTATTCATTGCTAGAACACTGCCTACACATAGTAAATACTTAAATAATTTGTTAATAAATGAATAAAAATAATCTGCCATCATTCTTACTTCCCTCTGACCCATAATTCTAATTTTAAGTAAGGCCTATTTAAGATGAAAGTGTGACCTTCTTTCAAGCAAGATTATTTGTAATTTGATTTGGAGAAAAGTTAAAAGATTAAGGCTACCTCCAGGTGGGTGTAGGATCCTGGCAACTCAACCTGTTTTGCTTGCCCAAGATAATCTTACTTGAAAGGAGGCTGCACTGTCAGCAACTTTAATAAGCTTCTTTAGATATCACTGCAGACAGAAATTTTGAAAGTGATTTTAATTACATTCAGAAAAGAGGAATCAGGTACAACATCTGCATGGCCCTTCCTCCAAGAATGAGTCTCAAGGCACCTACCCTGGTTGCCTTACACAAAGAAGGAGCTTGTTAAAGACGCCAAAGTTTATGAGTGAATCATCATTTTCAAATACACATCAAAGTACAGTCAAGGGTTTCTTTTTAATAAATTATACTCACTAGTATTACTTTCTTAATTTGAGAAGAAAGAATTGGCAATAGAGAAATTTCTCAACCCTGAATGTGTCACGGATATATGTTGCACATGGGAATGTCATCTGTCCTTTGTGTTGACAACCTCTGGTCTAGACTAGGGCTTTTACAGTCATGTGAGAAAGGTTTTTAGATTTCTAGAGCTATGTAATTACATATCTGGGGAAACTATGATTAAGTTCCAGGATTGTGATATAACTCAAATAAATTGAGTTGAGCCTCACCTGGATCATTCTCACATTCAGAGACACACAGTTGGGTAATCACAAAGTAATTATTAGTATAATGCTCTCTTCACTCTTTATTTTTTGACTTAGTTTCTTGATAACTCCAAAGAGGAAAGTGCATTCTGAATACAGAGCAAGAGTCTTTTAAGTCCTTTTCCCACTCCCATCCCTATAGCTTCACACATGTGGCTCTTGAAAGCATTCTCTCACTCTTGACTCCTTGGAAACATTTCTCACACCCAATGAGGACATCACTCTCTTTTCTTCCCCCCATCTCCCTGATGTCATTGTCAGTCAATCAACCTTGTCTAAGAGGGTGTTTGCTTTGGGCACAAGGCTCCTTCCTTTCTACACTTCAATGCTGATTAAGACAGATGTCCTTTACTGTCAGAATTTCATCCAAGTGACTTAAGGAGTTTTGCTTCTGTTTTTAAATTTTGTATTATTTTTCTAAGTCTAGGTGTTCCTATATTTTCTTAGTCACTATACTTTCTATTTGTAATACCCAGGTTGATTTTATAAGAAAAAAGTTATTTTCATTTTAATGTTTATGTATGCCCATTAAAGAAAACTTGAAATATTCAGAAAAATAGAGGACAAATACAATCATTAAGATGTATGATTGTACATTTTAATGCATTTTTTTCTTCCAGTGTTCTAAACACATACATATACACATTATACTGCTCTGTATTCCTTTTCATTTGACATTACTTCGAATACTTTCTTATTAAATATCTTTAAATTATATTATCCTAATGGCTTCATCACATTCTGTTGTATAAATACATCATAACTTATCCATCTCTTTTCATTGATAGAAATTAAATTATTTCCAATTTTTACAACTCTATAATTAATGTTCATTAATCCTTGCATCTATAATATTTCCTTAAAATACTCACAAAATTTAGAATTCCTCAGCCAAATACTATAAACATTTCTTTAAATTTTATGAATAATTTCAACCATACCCCAAAATAGAGATCAGTACACAATTCCTTTATACATATCATTTCATTGTCAATATGTCAAATTTTTGTAACTACTTTTATGATATGCAATATGTTGCTAATTGCTTTCTAAAGATGTACCAATTTTCACTTTCAACAACATTGTGAGGATCCTACAAGTACTCTAACAAGTATTGAGCATTTTTAATAGCTGATCTTTCCTGGCAGATTTGGCCAGCTATTACAAACTTAAGTTGTCAGAATCCAGCCCAACATTGTTCCACAAGTCCAGCCAAGCTCCTTTGAGAATTCATTTCATTTCACAATGCAATTTCTATCTTTCAAGATTGTCTAACTATCTTCACTTGAGCAAAAGATCTCAGACTTCAACTGATAGTTCTTCACCTTTTGGAGAAAGGAGGTGGGCAGCTGAACCCCTCTATGAGAGTATCCTCCATGTACTGGGGCAGCCCAAGCCCAAATCTGATCATTTGGTTACTCATCAGGATTTACTGTGAATAATGATGATTAAAGGTTGTTGGCAGCTTGTAATCCCAAGCTATTAATTTCCATATGTCAGCCTTCTGCAAGGTTTGCATCTTCACTGAATAGACCAAAACTTAGAATATGTAATTTAATATGCATTGTCAAAATTAGGCTGGTATATGAAAATTGAGTATCTCACTAGCTAACTGTTGGCAAGCTAAGTATTGTTATTATCATTATAAAAATTATATAATAACTCCATGGTTTTGTCAAAAGATCACTAACATGAGAATGAAGAGTCAGATTGTAGACTTAATTCTGCTATTAACTAGTTATATAATGTTAGGTTAGTTTTAAATGACTTGAGATTGAATTGTGCTTTTCTTGAATTTACAGTGTCTTCTTCTACAACTTAAAAATATCTACAACTTAAAAATAAAATTCTACAACTTAAAAATATCTTGATGTATTCATTACCCATTTACTATTAAAATGCACTTTAAAAGATGAGAGTTAGCATAGTAGTTGTTATTATGTTATCTGAGGAGTAAGGTTGTCATCTAAGGGTGTGTTCCTGATAGATATTTAAAAACCAGCTCTCTAAATTTAAAAAAATCTCTGATATATATATCTTTGACCTCATCCCATAGAGTAAATGTTTTCATTTATGATTTAAAGCTACCAATGGAACTCATCAAATGAAGAGCTGGAAAGAAATGAACACCATCATCTCACAAGTCAATGTGAGCTGGCTCTGGCTCAACACTGTGGTATTGCAGGTAGAATACATTCAGCTACAAATAACAAAATTCAGACATCTGTGGCTTAAACAATGAAGGCATTTAATTTTTTTTCCTAAGTAAGAGACTTGGAGATAGAGACAGTGGTTCAAAGGTTGTTTCAGCAACTCCATCATCTCAAGGGGTTGGGTCAGTACAGTTTTTTTGGCCTTCTACTTCTTTGGTGCAAAATGGCTACAGTAGCTTTCTGTGCTTTGGGGGCAGTGCCCAAAGCCAGAAAGAATGGGAAAAAATAAATATACTTTTTCCTTTTTCCCCCTCCTCTTTTATTACAGAGGTAAAATTTTGCCCAGAAACCCCAGAATTATTTCTCTGCTATTTCATCAACAGGCACTTAATCACATGTCGGTCCTTAGGCCTACTTCTTTATCTCTGGCAAAGAATATCTGAATTGCCACCACTGGCAATTGTGATTCTCATTCTGGACTAAATATAAGGAAGAAAAAGGAAGCAGCAGTGATGGACACTAATGATATTATCTGCTAAACATAAGAAAGTTTCAAACTGAAAAATGAGGATGCTTTCAACCATTTACTCTAATTTGATTTGATAATTATTAAGTCTGTTTAAGAACAAACACAAAAGAATGCTATCTCTCTCCCCTTCATCAAGAGCACATGTCCAAGAGTGACTTTATAGGGACTTTCCAGATTAATACATGTAATCTTTTTATACTTGTTAATGGCCTGAGAACAGTCATATTTTTAAATGTTGATTCATATCATAACTTAACTTCCAAAGAAATTTTAATTAATATGAACTCTTTAAATCAAGCTTTATGAGCATTTGGACACAAGAGTGAATAGTTTATAATGAGTTTAAAAAATTGGGTTATTGGGGGCTGGGGATGTGGCTCAAGCGGTAGCGCGCTCGCCTGGTATGCGTGCAGCCCGGGTTGGATCCTCAGCACCACATACCAACAAAGATGTTGTGTCTGCCGAGAACTAAAAAATAAATATTAAAAATTCTCTCTCTCTCCTCTCTCACTCTCTTTAAAAACAAAAAAAATATTTAAAAAAAAATTGGGTTATTGTCCTAATTCATATCTTTTATTATCATGATATATTACTATATAATATTCTTCATTTTATTTATTAGTAAATGTTGCTTATAGATTAATTTATAATACATACACCCAAATATTAAAATTTCATTTATTTAAAATAGCTCTGTAGTTCATAAATAATGTTTTATTTGATAGCTTATTTTGTAACATTCAGAAAGTTTCCTAAAATACACCAAAATTAAAATTGGATAGAAAGGAGTATGACTTAGTATATTAAACAAGTCTCTGAATTTAAAAAATTGGGGGGCATGAGAAGAGCAATTTATAAATCTAAAAGATTCTCAACTTTACCAGGACTACATAGTTTTTTTTTTTTTTAAATCCCTGCTCTGACTCTGCTTCTCTGTATTCTTAATTATCATTTATACTCATCTAATTATTTATTTGCAAATGCAAATGCAAAATCCCAGAAAAATACTGCTGTACAGAAGAAAGTCTTAATAATATGATAAATGTCATCTCTTACTTTTAGCCTTTGATCGTTGAAACAGTGTAGAGGATGGGAGTACATAATTGGATATTTATTTTTATTTTTAAATTATAGATGGTTATTACTAAATTAAGAAAATTGCAGCAGTGGAATACTTTAGGTTATCCAATCATTTCAGTTGAGGCAGCATGGGAGCATATAGGAGAGCTAAAGCAGATCTAGAGAATTATTTGCTCAATTTAGACTATTGAGCCTATTTTTGGTTGTCTATGCAATATGATTAGATTGTCTAATTTGAGATACATTACATATCCCCAAGCTCTGACTGGGTTTACATTTTATCCGTTTAATACTTTCCTATGGTCACATAATGCCTGACAATAGGTATCAAGAAATATCTGTTGCTTTAGGATTTCATTTTATTTTGAAAGGTTTACCTCTGTCATTTATTATCAAACACACTTATTTGAAATCTAATTAAGAATTGGATCAAATTGGCATTTCATATAATATAAGCAAAACATTGCTTAAATTATATGGATTTAAAAGTCTTTTTTTTTAAATTAGCATTTCAATGAAAAAAGAAAAATAAAAGCTTAGCACAGAAAAAAAAAATAGTTGATTTTGTACTGGCCAGGTAATTAAAGCTCTCTTTGATTTGAATTCAGAGTATTTTCTGAAGCAGCTCCCTTTAACAGTACTCAGTTTCCAAAATGGCACAATGCAGGCCAAATGCAGCCCACAAATACACATTTGGTCCACAGAGCATTTAAAAGTCAGGATAGGAAGTCAGTTGTCCCCGGCCCCACACACAGAGTTTTCAGCTGTACCTGATTCCCCATTCTCACATCCCATTGCAAAACAGGGCCTCTGCTGCCTTCTAATGCTGCACAGCCCTCACCATACCTGGATTCCACCTTTGCACTTAGCACCTCCACTTGCCAGTTGCTCACATTTAAGGTGCCTAATCTGCACATTGTTAGGTGGTTTCCTGATAAAGACACTCTCACAAAAGGGGCAAATTGGGACTTCCCTCCTCCCCCCCCCCCTTGGTACCTATGGGCCTTACTGCCTAGATGGGTCACCTTTTGTCATTTACAAAAGATTAGCCCTTTCAGGGTTCTGATCTAAGTTTGGAAAGTCCTAAGAGCAAGAATTGTCTTACTTGTCTCATTTGACTTTATAATCTTAGAGTTAGGCAAGTCTGATACTTACAATAGGATTCAAGAAATGTAGAGCAAATAAATGATTCTTGAATATGTTTCTAGCTCCTACCTTCTACCAAAAATTATTTTCAAGGACTCTCAAAAGACATAGGGTATATTTGAGAAACATTGACACCTTCATAATTTCTAGCTTATAGTAGCTAGGCTTCCTTTAAAGTGAATTTTTTGAACTCTTATTGACTAATTGAATTTTTCCATATTGAGATTCCACTTCCTTTTCTTATTTGCATTTGTATTAGAGTTCCATGATGAGACTGAGGCCTGGGCATCCAGCCACCCCAGCTCCAAGTCCATCTAGTCTTTTCTACTTCCCTTTACCACTGGGCACTTTGAAATCCCAATTTGCCTTTATACAACACAAAATTCCCATCAATCATTCTCTACTTCTGCAAGCAAAGCAAACTTTCTTTACAAATACCCACACATACCCCCTACACACACACACTAAATTAGAAAAGTTTTTTGTTTATAATCTATGATATCCATATATTTAAAAAATTTATACAGAGATAATTTAATTTTTGCTAATTTGTTTACTTATCTGCAAAGGATTAGATGATTTATGAAAGCAGGAAAAAAAATAAGAATAAAAAACTGACAAAAATCAAGACCATGAAAAAAATTAGATTAGGTCATAAGCAGAAATCAGGAAACAAAAGTACAAAGTCACAGAATTGCTTTTGCGATCCTTAGTAAATCATAGGAAAAGAAAATCAAAACTAGTTTACTGATTTGTCCCCAAAGAAAAATACATGCCAATATTTCTCCCAAAGAAGCAACATTTTCTTTATTACCTTATTCTGAAATAAATGTGTGATGTGTGGCCATATGGGCAGCAGTGGTGATGGGGGTGGTGGTGTTTGTCATGGAATTGTGTCTTGAATAATTTCCTTTACAAATTCAGGAACTGCTACATTCTCCTTCATAAAAGGTTCTCAGGGCATCCTGAGTGAAAGGTGAAGCTATTACATCAAATATGACTCAGAGGAGGCAGTTCTACAGATGGCCCAGAAAACAAAACAAAACAAAAAATAATTGAAGTAAGCATTGTGATACATTGTGATCTGAGAAGAAATCTTGAAGCAGTATTTCTCAAAGACAGGTATGCAGATCCCACACACAGAATCACCAAGGAGTGCTTGTTAAAACCACACATTCTCCAGATCTACAGAGTAGGAATCTCTGGGGCATGAGCCTGAAAATCTGCAGTTTCACAAGTTCCCAAGTAATTTTTAAATCCCATTAGAGCCAGAGAACCTCTGCCCTAGAGCAGTGGTCTCTAGAAGTTTTGCTTGTGTTTTCTAAAAGAATTTTGAAAAGGTAAGTACCATTTCACATGGTTTTAAGTTCGCACCTAAAATTTTTCATTCTAATTTTAAATGGGCACAATAAATATAATTTCCGGTATATTCTAATATTGACATTTTCAAATAAATATTTCATATCACTTTATTTTACTTTATTAATTTTTTGGTACGAGGGATTGAACCCAGAGGTTTTAACCACTGAGCCACATGCCCAACCCTTTTTATTTTTTTATGTTGAGACAGGGCCTTGCTAAGTTATTTAGGGCATCCCTAAGTTGCTGAGGCTGGCTTTGAACTTGCTATCCTCCTGCCTCAGCCTCCCAAGCCTCTGGGTTATAGGCATGCACCATCACCTGGTTCATATCACTTTAATAAGTATTCAATGAATCTTAAATGCTCCTATCAGGTTCTATCATACTTCTCTGCAAAATGATGTATATGTACATTGAAATTTTATTTATTTTTTTATTTTCTATGATCAAGTGTTAAAATTTCTTCAGAATCATATCAATATTATGATTATTAGTAGTACACAAGTAACAAAACATATGTCATATACATTTTATAAACAATTTTTAAGTAGAACAATATTTTTGAAAATACTTCTATTAATTTGATGGATAGACTACTTTACCCTAGTTAGTTTATGTATTCATAGATTACTTATTGCTAGAATAAGACAGGCTTTCAGAATCTATTTTATTCATATTCTTTGTATTACATATAATAATCATTGAGAAAATTAGTAGATGGGAATAGAAGATGTTTTGTCATAGCAATGTCACTCAAATTTTTGAAACTCCTCAATTATAAGACAAATTTCATATATAATTTATTAAACAATTTAATTTAATAAATTTAAATTTGATGTCTTCCTTCAATTTTGCTGAAAGCAAAGAATTAGACCACTGGAGCTATATATTAACAATCCTTCACTCTCTTTAACCCCAACACCAGTACTTTGAATTGCAGTTAGTTTAATGTCCTTGAGGATTTTATATACCCCTAAAGGGAGTCACTCAAATAAGATTCCAGATAGTTAAAAGCTATTTTATTATTTTAATAAGTAAGTAAAAAGCAATTGGGAAAGGGGAGGTAGAAGAGACAAGGGGCACTCTCAGGTAGACCCTTTTTAGTAAAGAATATTTGTGAAAAATTGAGGATCCTGGAAAAGTTTCTTTAAGAACTACCTTTGCTTCCATGTTTCTTAAAAAGTCTTTGTGCAAGTTCACATACCTCTGTTTGAAGACCATTGTACTAATTATCTGAATAATTTAAGAAAATGCATTACTCAATCTTCTCAAGTACCTGAGTTCCCTCCAAATGTGTGTACAGACCAAGTTTGGACAGTTATAACAAAGGATTAAGGAGAAGGATCCAACAAAATGGTCATAACAAATACCAAAGGGAGATGTGAGTGATTTTTAAGAGCTGACAAGTTATTGATATTATGATTTTGCCAGTGCTTCTTTTTATTTTAGTAAATGGAATTCTTATAATCCCCTCAAGGGTTGAACTGGTTGTGGGTCAGAAACCTCAGGTTTCCTCCATGAGGTATTCTGTAATTTTGTTACTACATTAAACCTGAGGGAAGTGGATAAAAAAGTCTTAGAGCCTTTCTTCCTCCCTCTACCCCTCTTCACTTTAATATGAAAATAATTGCCTCTACTCTTGGAGACCTGGCTTAATTAGACTAATCTAATTTTCTACTGGCAAAACTAACGCTAAAATGGTATTGCTCTGAATTCTCTAATTATAGAGCAATCACACTTTTTTTTTTAACAGATACTAAAACCAAATGCTATAATGTTGGATGAGGTCACAGTGAATAACTTGTTATAGGCCTATTTTGAGGTTCCACATGATTTTCAGTGAATATTATGCAGTGACAGGATACAAAGTTTGCTGCAGAAAAAAATTATGAATTGCTACTATAATTTATCCAAGTAGTGATGAAGTTCCACAGGTTATTTCATAAGAAACATGTTGACTGACCATAATCTCTGTTCTTCCTTCCTCACACTCTTCAACCATGCTCCCTTTCTGGTTTCCCTCTCTCTGAGCCATCTATCTTCTCATTTTCTTCCCTGCACAGCCTGAATGCTGTGGTCAACCTCTTAATGGATACCCTCACCAGCATTCTCAGCCTTCTGACTCCCTTGAACTTATTTGTTCTGCCAAGTCCCAGCCTAGAATCAACCAACCATCTGTTTCCTATACTATTGCTAGTTTGCCAAAGACTGCTGGAGAAAATTGTTGTAACTGCTGATTCACGGCATGACAAATCTTCAGTTTTCAAACTCACCTTGACCCTTAGCACTACATGGCAGTCCTTTCACTCTTGCCTAGTTGACTTCCTTTACCACTGTTCAGGTGCTGCTCCAAGTCATCACTCTTCCAAGGTTTTCTACCATACCTCCCTAAACAATGGTTGATGTAACTTCCTTCTTCAGGAAAAATTAGTGTTCAGCTTCTTTCCCTCCCACTTCTAATGGTCTTCTACAGCATCAGCCTCCTTTCTCTCTGTCCTAGAAGAAATGTGCATCAATTACCCTCCTCTCAATACCATTAGGGTTTTGTTTGTTTGTTTTAAAGCTCTTCTGTATACATTATCATAAGATAAATATCCTCCTTGGAAATCATATTCCAAGTTGAAGAAATGGACATTAGAATGTTAGGAAATAAACATTGCTGATTGGCTACAGAAAAGACCACATCAGAATAGTAAGTGTTCTTCCTCTTTGAGTCATTCAAAAACAAGGACAGAAAGGGAGGTGAGTTGGGATGCTGCCTCTCCATTAAATGTTTTAAATTCTATCACAGTTGTTTCAGCCAAATGTCACCAAGTGAATTTAAAGAATTTGTGCTTTAGTGATCAATGCCATTTTTGTTCTTTGCTGTTTAGTACTACTTGCTAACATGTGCAATTTAAGATGTTATTAATAACTAGTCCATCCAGTATCTCTTTTTATTGTGAGGAGTTTACTCACCTTCATTCATTCCAGATTTTTCATAGAAAAAATTTTCCTAGGAAAACCAATGGGAATTATGGTTGGCTTGTTATGGTTTTTAAATTTAATATCATACTAAACTAGTTATCACACGAAACTTTCACATGATACATGTATGCTTTAGTAAAAGTGTTTGTAGAATTTGCCTAAAAAGAAGCTTTGATGTAGAGGATGTTTAGAGGAGATGTTTATCCTGTGTAACCCAGGGCAGATCCAGATTTTGTGGCAATCTAATCATATATAGTTCTGGGAAGTTTGTCTTTCCACAAAAGGATTCAAGATTATAATAAAAAAATGAGGTTCAGAATCTTTGGAAGCAATCTTGAAAAGGAAGGGCTCTGAAGCTTAAGCTTCATTAGCTTCAGATTAATCAGTTTTTTTTTAAATCTGGCCACTTAATTGGGTCATTAAACAAACCTAAGTCAAATAAAAACTTATGAACTGCAAATACCTAACATAAGCCAGGCATTTTACATATCACATTTCATGCTTACAACAAACTTATCTCATTCTTCTTTTTATAAAGTAAAAACGGAGGCTCAGAGAATTTAGTAACTTGCTCACAGGCAGCCCTGCTCATAGTGAAGCTGGGATCTAAACCAAGCTCTGACAAACAATCTAGTATTCTCCCAGTACAATATTTTGCCCTTAAGGTTTTCCAAAAGATAAAAGGTTAAAGTTACTTGGGAGAATACCCCTAGAAAATGGCTAGAAATGCTCAGTCAGTACTTGAAATTAACATGATTTAATTTATATTGGAGACATTCCCTGAAAAATACTGCCCTAAAACTGTTTTTAAAGGGTGTGAAGACACAAATATTTAACTCTTGGATTATTATCTTCCCCTCACTAAATGACAGGATGAAGACAGAAGATCTTAAGGTCCAGAAGACAATGTGGTTCTAATAAAAAGAGGAAAATAGAGGCAGAATCAAAATCTAGAGGTGAGACTAGAATTATAGTTTTCTAAGAAAGAGTCTGGCTATAGAAGGATCTAGTGACAGTGTGGATCTTTCACAAATTATATCCTCTTGCTACATGTCCAATATTTTTTAACCTTGACGTTATGTCAGATTTTAAAGATTGGAAAATAATGACAATGGCTCATCTATAACTTTTATATTCATACCCTTCATTTGCCAATTTGACCTCTATTATTTTTAAACAGAAATGGCTCCTCCTTTTGTTAAACCCCCTGGAAATAGGGACTGTGCCATTTCATCTTTTCCATTCTCAAAGAATCCAGCACTTGGTATAGATAGGAATTTCACAGAGGTTTATTGCCTTGATGTTGATGAGTTATTTTTGATAGGTCATCATTTTCTAACATAATAGAAATTCCATAATGTAGATAGACTTTGATCCTACCCTACTTCAGAATAAAATTTTTGGTGTTTGTCTAAAGCTAAGATAAAAATTGATCTGACGTAGTTAAGTTTTTTGGTCAACAGCTACCATTGGTGCTACTTCAAAGACCTCTTGATTTTGTGGTCTTAGGGCTATTGTGACCTCAAACTGTAACTAAAATCAGTCCAATGCAACAGGAGTTTCAAGAACAGCAGCCCCCAAAAGATGTCTTAACTGGATGGGAAAAGAAGGCACGTATTTTCAAGAAGGCCTCTTTATTAATAAAGTAGAAGTTTCCCTTCAAGATGACAAGTGGTGCAAATTCCTCAGGTTCTTACTTGTCCTCAAAACGGTGAGTGTTTGGAAAAAGCCAAATGACAAGTACCCAGGAGGGAAAGGAGAGTCTGATTAACCCAGGCTAAAGACAAATATTATTTGATGTCTCTTCCCACAGAAGTTCTAAAATAGATGACAGCTACTTGAAGGAATTGAATGAGGACTTAAAGCTGAGGAAGCAGGAACTTTTAGATATGTTAAAACCTCTAGAAAATAAGAACAACCTCTTATTGCAGAAGTTAATGTCTAACTTGGAGGAAAAACAAAAAAGGTAAGGGCTTCCTACTCAGGTCGGAGAATTTAATCTCCATAATATTAGCAATAAGTATTTACATTGCTTTGTTTTTGTTTTCAAATTTGGACAAACAGGTCTAGTAAAATGTAAAGAATATGTAATCACAAAGGGGTGAAGATGAATCCTTAATTTTTTGGTAAAATTAAATAAAAAATTAAACCAACTCTCATCTCATGAGGCTACAGCTGTTACTCTTCCTCTATAAAATGCCTACTCAAGGAACAGGTAACAGATTTCAACAGCTTCAGTCTATCATGTTTAGACTCATAGCTTCCTTGTTCATGTTTATAAAATCATTTTAAGAAAAAATATTCTGCTTTTTCTATTCAAGCAGTGGAGTAGTGATCTTTTCTGAGCCTGAGAGCCATTTGGATTAGGATTCTGCCTCTGTAAACATATGAGGAAGCCATAATTTTTTGCTACAACATTCACTGTTCCTAGGACCCACAAACTCTGTTTCCTTTCTGAGCCTCAGAAAATATCATGCCAATTGATCTATCTTCATATACCCTCATCATAAGCCTCTTGAGGAACCTGGACTTTTGGAAAACAAATAACAGATAAAAGGGCTGGGGTTGTGGCTCTGTGGTAGAGTGCTCACCTAACATGTGTGAGGCACTGGGTTCGATCCTTAGCACCACAAAATAATATAAAAAAATAAGCAAAATAAAAGTATTGTGTCCATCTACAACTAAAAAAATAGACAAAAAAAATTGTGGTCAAGCACCAGCTGCTTATACCAGCTACTTACAACACCAGACTTCTCTCAGGGCAACAGAAACAAAGGCTTAGACCTGAGGAGGAAGAAGGGCAAGGAAGAGAAATATAATCAATGCCTTCAAAAAATACCTTCTCTCACAGTGTGGAGACTTGATATTGATTCAGATTTTGCTAGGAATTTCTTAATGGCTTGCATTCTTTGGGGGTCCACCAAGGATATATGAATTCCCAACAAAGTCAAATGTCTTTATTTGGAAACTCAAGGAGTAGTAGGAGGTAGACAGAGAAGGGATAAGGAATAACTCTGGAATTTTATCCTGAAGACATCAGGTTTTTAAACCTCATCCTTTACAGGGGCAAAACTGCTTCTTCCTCCCCCCCCAATATGCACCAAAACATTTTTCTGAGGTGACAGAGAATAATCTTGCTGGCTATTGAAGACCAAAGTTTTGAGCACTGAAGAGCATAGAACTCATTACTGAGCACACAGCTATGGCAAATGTAAATTAGGGATAGAATAGTCTCAGTTACAGAGACTTTCCATGTCCCAAAGGACTTCTGAAACCCATAAGATTCCAGCCCCCTTATTACTTCTGTGGTAGAGTACTTTCTGGCTGGTTGTAGAATACTAATATTATCTTTTAGGAAGGTTTGCATGTTTAATGATGTCTATTTTCCTTCTAGTTTGCAGATCATGAGGCAGATCATGGCAGGGAAAGGATGTGATGAATCCTCTGTCATGGACCTCATTAAAGAAGCAGAGGAGATGAAACAGAACCTGGTAAGAGGCTGGTGGGTACTCTGGGGAACAGCTTTCTAAACAGGGCTCAGTTCCACTGCTGTTGTCAGATGTGGAAGTAAACACACAGTGCTCATCTCCAGCATCTGATGCTTCAATACTCTGATCTCTTTGATCTAGAAAGTCCAAGGTGATTCAAAGAGAGTCAGATGGAGTATTGGGAAGGACAAAGACTAGCTAGCAAAATTCTATTTCTTTGACTTTTCAATAGCTTTTCACGTATGCATTAATGGATATAAGCGCATTAACCATTCATATATCTAAAGAACAGAATATACGTATTAAAGTAAAAGAAAAGAAATAATTTGCTCTGAGAGTCTTAGAAAAAAATCTTTTAAAATTAAATCAACAATGTAAAAGGATCTTAAATATTAGAAATTAGTGGTCTAAGCCCCAGAGAAATTGTCTTATGATGAGAACATCTTAAGTATTAGGAACTTATTTCTATTAATACCAGCTCATAATACCATAATTAAAGTTATTACTTGAAATAATAACATTTTTTAACCATTGTCATCACCACCATCATCAAACTTATCTCTCATGTTTCTGGATTTGGGGCTAGGTTCATTTACTGCCTTCTCTGTGGTTTACTATGTCCCTGATCCCTTTTCCACCATTAGCTTAGTAATTTCTTCAAACCTCATTTTAATGACTAGACAAACACATGTCTCTGTTTGTTTGGTTCCCCCCCTCCAACAGGAAAGGAAAAACAAGATGCTTCGGAAGGAAATGGAGTTGCTATGGAACAAGGTGTGCCTCTAAGGATCTCTTGAAAGTATTGTCCTACAGTTCATAATGCAAAGAATCCCCAATTCCTCTGGCCCCATTCTCATTTTTGTATGCTCTGCTTCCACCCTTGCATTATTTCAACCCCCCCCCCCTTTTTTTGGTATAGCAGCCAAAGCGATCTTTTCAAAACAGTCAAAGCATGTCACTCTTCTTATGAAAATCCTTTATAGCCTTCTTATTGTGGCATAATCTAGCTCGTGTCTACCTCTCTGGTCTCCTTTCATAGAAGTCTTCCCCATACTTTCTATGCAGTCATCCTACAGGTGACTTGTGATTTCTCCTTGTGACAGTCGTTTCCTATCTCTGACCTTTGTTCATGCTTTACCCCCTGTCTGTAATGCTATTATGGCTGGCTTATCCTCATTCTTCAGATCTCAGCTTAAATATTACCTCTTTAGAAAAGCCCTCCATGTTTATTCCATCTAAAGAAGAGCACCCTCCTGTTCATGTCTTCAGTTGCACTTTTCATAATGTTAACTTATTACTTTTTATTGTATTATTATTATTATTATTATTATTATTATTATTATTATTATTCCTTTCTTGTCCCTTTACCCCATTCTGGGATAAAACTTCCTTCAGTATCTTGATTGCTTTTTCCAAATCCCTAACACATATCACAATGCTTGGAACAATAACAGAGAATCAATAAATATAAGTTGAATTAATGAACAAAGGAATACCTAATTCTAATGCCCATATGATTTTGCAATAATCATGCATTATTTAAGATAATAATATTTGGACCTTTTCCTGGAAAACCAGGAGGGGAAATACATTTGTGAACTATCCCTTGGAACCAGAGTGTTATTTCACAGATTAGCACTGCAATTGGAAGAGTGGATAGTCTTGTGACATAAACAGGTGTGTGGTGTGAGCTGACTGCTTTTTTTCATCTCGCCTTTCCACAAATAATCAGGATAACTCTAAGCCCTGAATCTTGAAGTAAGATCTGCTCCTACTTCTCAGCAGCAGTTACAAATCACTTCTATAAATTATGAGAAGTTCTAGTTTCTAAGTTCTTGAGTCTTTGTGATAGATAATGTGCCAGCACAATTATTCTATGGAAATCCAGCTTCTCCAGAGCTACCAAATACTTTTTATAGCGTATGTCTATACACCCTAGTTTGTGATCAACTTTATCTATAGATTGGGAGAAATGGAGACAAGCAGCATGCCTAGTGGCTAAGAACACAGGCTTGAACATAAATATGTTTCAAATAGCAGCTTTGAACTTTCCTAGCTATGTGACCCTAAATAAATTATTTAACCTCTCCAAGTCTCAATTTTCTCATCATGAAAATGAAAATAAAATCAGTACCCAAAGAGCTGTGTGGATTAAGTAAGAATGATTGTAATGTACTAGTGACAGTAATGTAGTAAGTAGGTTCTAGTAGCTGTTGGCACATAATAAGGGTTGAATTTAGTATCTTTTTAATTATAAGGTATACTCGGGCTGGGTGTGGTGGCACATGCCTGTGATTCCAGCAACTCCGGAGGCTGAGGCAGGAGGACTGCAAGTTCTAGGCCAGCCTTAGCAATTTAGTAAGACCCTGTCTCAAAATAAAAAATAAAAAGAGCTGGAGATGTGGCTCAGTGGCAAAGTGCTCCTGGGTTCAATCCCCAGTACCAAAAATGTGTGTGTGTATGTGTGTGTGTGTGTGTGTGTGTGTATGTGTGTAATTTATGATATAAATGATATTATATAAAATATATTATATGAAATATATAAATTTATTTTACATATATACATATATGATACATACACACATATGTAAAAATTTATATATACATATAATATACATGTATAAATATATATGTATACATATACATATATACACATATTTATAAAATTTTATTCATTCGTATATATCACTCAGGGACCAAAGGGAAAGACTCATTACTTTATGAATCACCTTCGGTAGGTATTGCAGTTTCCAAGTTGGGCCCTGAGAAGTTGCAGACTGGCAGGAACCAAAAGCCTTGATTCATATTGGTTTTCCACTTCCCTCTTTAATTCCTACTAATTTGAAGCTCTGCCACAATGTCTCTCCACAGACATTAGAGACAGAAGAACTCCGTGATCAACAAAAGACACCACAGATAAAAACCAGGGCAGACTTACATGATGGAAAGGCAAGTGGATGGCATGTACTTAGAATTATAAGATTGTTGGTGCCACATAGCTGGAAATAACCTGTTGCTAATCAGGTCTGGTTTGGGTAGGCAGATAGGTAGGATCTGGGCTTTTAGGGTATAGTAGATCTTATGGACTACAAGATATTGCACTTTTTCCTGGGACCTCCTATTTCTTTAGTTCTCTTCTTTCATCCCAGGCTCCCAAATTCCCCTCATTACCTAGGAAGATCAAGAGTGAAATGGAGGGGCTGGGGATGTGGCTCAAGCAGTAACGCGCTCGCCTGCCATGCAGGGGGCGCTGGGTTCAATCCTCAGCACCATATAAAAATAAAACAAAGGTGTTGTGTCCACTGAAAACTGAAAAATAAATATTAAAAAATTCTCTCTCTCTCTTCTCTCTCTCTCTTAAAAAAAGAGTGAACTGGAGACATCATTTGCAGAGAAAGTAAAGGAGATAAGGAAGGTAGTACAATCATTGTGAATGGTAGTAGTTTTTGGAGCTGATAAATTAGGTATCTTTAATGTAGCAATTATCTGCCTAAGCTATGGTGTACTCCTGAACCAATGCAAATTTTTATAAGCAATCCACTTCTTGTGGATATTATATTTGAGTTGGAGTGACATGACAAATTTCTGGGAAATCATGTTATCCAGGACAAAGTGAGAAAAGCTATACCAACAATGACAACTCTAGAATAGCTATTTGATGTCTGAACACTTATTAGTTTGTCTTAGAGAATGCATTTAGAGTATTATATTTGTATATCATCATCCCGTAACTGACTCACTCACAAAAAAATGGCCTATTCATTTATCTTTTAGATTTTAGAGAGTGGATTTTACAGGGAAGGCCAAGTAAGAGGACTATGCAGTTGAAACCAAATGAACAGTGAATCTATGACACCATAATTTTGCTATAAGGTTGTTACAGCATATTGAGAAAACTGATTTTTGATCTCAATTTACTTTGTCACCCAGAGGCTCTTTCTTCCACCAGGAAAAGCAACAGAGGAAAATGGAATGGGTCAAGTATCAGGAACAAGCCAACACTCTTCAGGTACCAAGGTCTTCAATGTCTGGACATGGGATGCAATTTCATTTATACAATATAAGGGCTTTTATAGCTTTATATTATTAAAGACCCATTCCTTCATCCTGGGTTACCAATTGTCCTGCTAAAGGAATGTATCCTGGAGAGATGGCTGAAGTAACCTATCTCTGTCTTCACCTTGAATAACTTGTAATAAATAGTATTTCATTGTAAATTCTTGATTTTGTTCTATTTAAAATGGGGGGGTGAGGAGGACAAGTACTATCTGCTCAACATTAAAAGACTGAGCATGAGGATATTATTTTTAATTTCTGGGTGAAGAATATTCAGATAACTGTAGATTTAGAGAAATCAATATTGTATGAGTAGTTTTGAAAAAATGTCCTCTTTCAGAATGACTTCCATGGTAAAGTGATTGAGCTGAGAATTGAAGCCTTGAAGAACTACCAGAAGGCCAATGAATTGAAATTATCACTGTACTTACAACAGAATTTTGTACCAAAGCAAACATTTTTAAATCTTCCAGGGTTCCAAGGTAGGTAAAGTATCATATAGTTACACAGTTGGAGGATTTTTGTTGTTGTTGTTGTTGACATCGAGATCCCATTACTTATAAAATGAAAAACATTGTTTACATGGTAAGTTAAATATTAGTGGTATAATAATAAATTATTTCAATATCATCATTATTAGTATTATTCAGAAGCTCTTGTACCAAGGTAAATATTCTCTCTGGAGGAAACTATTTTCTTTGTACAGATTAAGTAATATGTCATGTTCTTAATATATGCTGATAACATAGCGTGCAATAAAATATTAGTTTTCTATCTTTTCCCCTTACCTAGAAATCAGAATGGTTTGATTTCATGAATGTAAAGGAAATAGACTCTCTTATTTAAGAGCAGAAGGCCAAGGAGATAGACATCTGACAACTGTTGTTGAATTTCACTTATCCAGAAGTTCCTCTGGGAGTTTCAGTGATTTTTCTCTAAGGAATTTATGGCATTGTTACAGGAAATCATGTAGTTTTCCATAAAAAATAGAATAAAAGAATGATGCTGAGGTCCAGGGAAAGAATTCACACATTTTCAAGTATATATGAACTTAAAACTGCAGTTTTAAAAAGGACACACAATGGGAAATCATAACCAAGGAATGACAATTTTCTATCAGTGTAAGTATGTAGGTCTCTAATTTCTTCTCAGTTTTATTCCATAAAAGGTTCAAAAGGCTTATAAAAGTCACACACAGCACATATAATAAATTAGATTAGATGAATAAATCAAAGGCAAGAGAAAATTAGTTGAAACTAGGTAAATAAATGAAAATCATGATGGAAGTACTATGTAGTTGGTAGTGGTAGGCTATAAATTTGATTCCAAATTCCCTAGCAAAACAAAACAAAAAATGAACTTGTAGCTTCCACAAAATAACAGCAAACCAATTGCTCAGAAGAAGCATAGCTTTTCCTGATACTCAGACCTGTGAGAAATTTCATCATTGTAATGAAGACAGGACCCTATATATCTAATAATATCAATATCCTCAATGATATTTTTAAATGATTTAAAAAATCTAAAATTCCTAGGTTGTTTATCATCTGTTCCTCAGCATAATATAATAAAAAATTATTAATCTGAAATTTTTAAAAAGGATAGATCAACTTAAGATGATTTGGTACAGGCACATAGCATTCTATCTTGATCCATTGGTTAAAATTTAGAAAATCTAGAAAACTGAATAGATGGACTACCTATACTCCAGGTAATGTTCCACACATATTTTTCTTTCAACTTATGTCTTGAGAAGAACTTGACAGCTGAAAGCTGGAAAGAAAGAACTTGGAATGCAACCAGAAGCAATATATAGTTATTAAGATACAAAAACAACAACAAAAAAAGACAGAGGAGAGTTATGAGGAAGACAGACAGCCCCCTGTTTACCTCATTGAAAATTAGCCAAAGGTCATCTCAAGGGATTCACAGAGCCAAGGATTCAAATGTCTTTCCAGATTCAAGTCAAGCCCAGATTAGTTAAGTAGTGAAGAATTCCATTCAACTTAATTGTCTCAGTGGGGTTTTATTTCCCCCTTGCCCACAGAACATAGAATCAATTTGAACTAGAATTGCCTACAGATCAACATATTTCCTCTTTCTTCTCCTATACTCCTGGAAAATTAAGAGATAGGGTACTATACTGCTAGGTTACTACAAACTAATGCAGCCCCAGCCTGAATGACCCACTGGTCTTGTGTTTTACTGATTCTATATTCACCGAGCACTGATTACATTCCTGTTTTATTTTCTAATACACATAAAATCTTTGGGTTTATTAGAGCCCTAGTGGATCTGAAATCTAACAGAGTTCTCGATTTTAGTTATGTTGATTTATAATTATAGCCTCTAGTGTTTGTTTATTAAAAAGAAATATTAGGCTGAGCGTGATGGCGCAAGCCTCCTTGGGAGGCTGAGGCAGGAGGATCATAAGTTCAAAGCTGGCCCCAGCAATTTAGCAAGACCCTGTCTCAAAATTTTGAAAAAAGGGGAAGGTGTGTGCTGGGGATGTGACTCAGTGGCTAAGTGCCCCTGGATTCATCCCTGATTAAAAAAAATATATTTTTCATCATGGAAGAATTGTTAAAGTAACCTTATTAAGACTTTATTATAAACAGTGCTATAATAGGGAAGTAGTTAGTGATGGTGTTTTCCACAATTTTTGCTATTTACACTGATTTATCTTTTTCATAAATGCATTCCTTGAAACCTAAATGTATATTACTATTTTAAATGAAAAACTAATATAGTTTTCCATAATAGAAGGTACACTTAAGGAAAAAAAAATTGGGGGAGTGGGTGGGTCCTGGGAGTGGATTTAACCTGGGCAATTTATCACAAAGCTACATCCCTAGAACTTTTTATTTTTTGTTATGGGACAAGGTCTCACTAAGTTACTTAGGACCTTGCTAAGTTGCTGACACTGGCCTTAAAGTAGTGATCCTTCTGCCTCAGTCTCCTGCTAGGATTATAGGTGGGCACCACTGCAGCCAGCCCAAAATTTTAATGTTCTAGCAAGATGTTCAAAGCTGAGATATACTTTATCCTTATTAGAAAGTAA
Organism: Spermophilus citellus; assembly: GCF_964194105.1. NCBI lineage: Eukaryota > Metazoa > Chordata > Mammalia > Rodentia > Sciuridae > Spermophilus > Spermophilus citellus. Next base: position 161,666,765 of record NC_138185.1, read on the forward strand.
AATTAGCATGACATAGAGAATTTTAAAGTAAACCAGCACCAACTTGGAACTTTCTTCTTCATGCCATCAAGTTAAAAGCAATGTAAAGGGAACAATTTTCTCACTGTGATTTTTAGTATTTAATGCCATGTTCCAACACCTCCTAAATTTATCCAAATTGCTACCTCAAATCATCTCACCATCAGATTTTGAGAAGTTGTAATTTAATGGAAAAAGCACTGATTTAGAGTCACATACATGAGTTGTAGGCCTTACTCAAATCTGCTAGCTACAAGACCTGGGCAAGTCATTTAGCTTTCATTTTTTTTTTCTTTTTTCCTTTCCTAAAACAACCATGGCATTTTATAGACCAGGTTGAAAAATCCTCACTTTTGTGTAACCCTTACAAATTACTCTATGGAATAGGAATTCTAGAATAAAAACAAACTTAGAGAAAAGTTTAGTTCCTGGACTAAGCATTAAAATGTGTGATTTTTCATGCCTCTTCCATCCCTAAAACACTGATTTGAATCCAAACTTAACAACTGTTTAATGTACCATCCTTCCAATGAGGAATCATATTCCCTAAGGTTAATTTTTCTGAGGTAAAGAAAACATGGTTACAAAATGGAACGAGGTATTTGTAATTTAAAATTATTCCCAGTAGGTGGCACCAACCACATCTAGGCTTCAAGTCACCACAAATACTGGTTATTCAGGAAACAGGAAAAGTTGTGGAATGGAAGGCCCTGGCTTTCTATTACTCTTAGGACAAAATGTGTCATTTATATATATTCCTTTTTTCATTATATATAATGAAAAAAAGGAAAACAAACTATTGATGTTTTGTGTCATGTTCTGTGGCACCAAGATGAATAATCGCAGCCTTGATTAAACTATATTAAACTCAGTATTCTGTTGTGCAACACTTACTTATCATTATTCTCTCTGATCTTCAGTTCTCTCCACTCAAAAAAAATGTCTATTTACTTCTTCCACAATTCTTGTCTAATTTGTTTCTCTCCACCACAGTAAATCAGACAGTTAGGATACTGAAGTAAAACACGGGATGGGCAATTGTACAAGGACTATTTAAAGTTTAAGTACTTGATAGTGCTCTTGGATGATGCCCCATTCCCTATGCTTTCAAATGAGCTGAATTTCATAAACCTGTATTAGAGATAGGTTGGAGTGCAAATTTGGTCATACCTCCCAGAGAAATCAGGGTACAGGCCCTTCTGTTCTAGGAATTTCTGAATAGAAAAAGGTTTTACACCACTGCTCTTGGCCAATAGTCCCTCCTCCCACTGTCTGATGAGCTGGTTGGCTGAGTTTTAGTGGAGTGATCTATTTGTTTGGCAAATATTACTGACTTATGTACACTTCAAGCAATCTGTACTAAGGAATTTCCTTGAGGCCCGGGATGTAGCATTACCATTGGCTATCTTATTGTTAGTATGCTATTATCATCTAGTTTTCTAAAAGAGAAAAATATTTTTCTGTTACTCATATCTAGGGTGAAGGCTTTCCTTTTGACTTTTCAAGAGACAGCTCACTTTTGAAGGAATTTGCTTCCCCAGCCAATAAAAATTATAATTTGACACAGGGTGCATGACAGACCCTTCCTGGCCTTTGTGGTATCAAGAAAGTAGTTTGTGTTCTTTGGAAGTCACCTCTAAAGTGCATATACTAAGCAATCTCTAAATTCAGCTAAATTTCTCATCACACTGCTGGTGTTTAAGGAGGAGATTTATCTTCAATAATAATATAACTTGTGATAATATATTTGATTTTGACAGTCTGGCTTTTCTCTCACCTGCCCCCAACTCTTAGCATTTTCTTTGGATCTTTGAGACAGAGGTTCTCCTTCAAGAAGAACCTGAAGGTTGGATGTGGATATTCTCCTACACTTATAATTCAGATGAAAGCCTGTTGAGATGGGAAATGAATACCCTTGAGACCTTATTTACTCTATAACCTTCTGTTCCAAAAGCAAGTCGTTCCTCCTGCCTTTAACCTTTGGTTTGCTTTAGTGTTACTCTACCTGATGGCTGAAACACACTTCAACAGGTACTGCTGAAGGGAAAATAGTAGTGTTGAGCTAAATTGCTGAAAGGCTGGGATGGAAAACCATCACTAGCTCAAATCTCGATCCTTGATAAATAGTATTGCTCTCAAGTATAGTTTTTTAAAGCTTTGAGGCTACCTTAACCTTTTGAATGTCAGAGTTAGGTTTATAATATTAGTAGGCTATGCAGCTAATTTCCAAGCTAAGGTCATTCTTTTGCTTCCTCACAGAAGTCCAAGGGGAGAATAAAAATCTTTTCCCCCCTAAATATAAATTTTGAAAATTAAAACCATTAAACTGTACCTTTATTAATGTATGGTTATCATAATAGATGAGAATAGATTCACCTTATTTGCATCACACCCTCAGGGGAACAGCAGGATGTCTAGGACAGAGTGACCATCATACTTGTTAAATGAAAAAGAGGATACCCAGTTAAATTTGAATTTCAGATAAACAATAATTTGTAGTATCGGTATGTCCCAAATATTGGATGGGGCATTTTTATACTAAACATTTTTGGTGTTTATTGAAATACAAATTAAACTGGATGTCTTATATTTTAGTCTGGCAACTCTAATCCAGGGCAGGTTCACCATGGCGCCTATATACAGCCCCCTATAATTCTCCTCTTTCCCCCTTTTATTGCTTCCCTTCCCCTCAACCTATGCCTGTCATTCTCCTTGCCTCCTCTTTCTCTTCCCCCACCCTACTTTTATCTTTTGTTCATTCTCTACTATTCACAGTTGACCATTTTTGTGGAATCTCTGCCTGGGTTATCCAAGTACATGTACATATGTAAATGTTTTATCTTTCCACTTCATGTAAATATTGTATTAGAGTACATTTTGCAGACTTACAAAGATGCTTAACTTGCAAGTCATTCTCAAATGATCCCTCTGTCTGTTGCTGCCCACTGTGGGAAGAAAACAAGAGGTCCACTGCTCCAAAGTTAAAATATTGTTTGGTGAAATTATTTTATGAAATAATAATTATAAAATTCATAACAATACTAATATCTATTAGTCCTATAGTAATAAAATTATATGATATTGTGATGAATGTTAATAGCCTTACAACTCAAAATCTAGGTTCTAAGGGCACTACAACTATGGGAAGAGCAACTACTGGCAGAAATGCACTCAATGTGGTGAGAATTATTTTCTTTTTAAAATTCCCTATTTAAGACACTGGAGTGATAGAAGGGGTAAATATTTGTAATGCATTTGTTTATTTGTTTGTTGGTTTATTTTTGTAGTGTTGGGAACTGAACCCAGGACCTCATGCATGCTAGACAAGTGCTCTCTACTACTGAGCAACATTCCCAGCCTTTTAAATGCATTTGTTAACATACATTCTAATTTATTATTTTTTTAAGGAGATTCACAAAATAAGTACCAGGGCCCTCAATGTTTTAGCTGTCTTTCTCTCTCTTTTTTTTTCTCCCATTTTAGAGAATTCTGGGATCGAAGACCTACAATGCACAACAAGGAGCCAAAGGAAATCAGTCTGATGATGCAGGAGGGAGGCTCTTATTTCTGAGGTCACTGCCAAAGGAAGCTCTGAAGGATTAAAAGGCTTTCACTCCATTTGCTTTGGACAGATTTAAAGACTAGGCACAACCATTTGTGTTAATTAAAATCTCTCAAACCTTTGTTTTAGTGCTGTTTTCCCTTTCTCCTCCCACCAATCTAGGTAGAATTGTTAGATGCTTAGTTTAAGCATGTCAGGAATTCAGTCATTTAGGGACTGTAAACAGCCTCTGATTATTTTCATCATTCTTGGATTTGAAATTTCTAGGTTTAAACCACATTGTATGTAGTTCAAATTCATAAAAAGGAGTTGTCTATTTCTGAGGTATTTACTTCTGGGTAGATCCACTAATGGCAAGTGAGTAATAGGTACAAAATAAAGAAACTTACATTCCTTAGACTGATTTTACTCTTTCACCAATCACATCCAATTGCCTTGTTGATTCTGCCTGCTTGCTATGTGCTAAGTATCTTCCACCTTCCAAGTACCATTGTTTCAGTTCAGGCCCTCTTTCCTTCCTGGATTACCATATCCTCTTAATTGGTTTCCCTGCTTCCTATTCCTCTAGTCCATCTCTCACAGTACCTTTGAAGCTATCTTTTCTGACTAAAAGAAAAATGAGATCATGTTACCTTCCTTATTGGGTTCCTGTGGATTCCTTCACAGACCATAAATGCTCTGTCTCCTGCCTACCTCTCCAGACTTATCATTCACTGTCCCCCTTCCTTCATACATCCTATATTGAGCTATACAGAACTCTTCGTTTCTTTGATATACCACAAGTTTTATTATCTTCATGCACAAAGCTTAAAGATTCTTCTCTTCTTGTTTTATTGATCATTGCCTATTTTTCTTAAGGGCTGAGTTTAGTGCCCTTCTATCCTGGTCATTCTCAATCCTAGCTGTGGATTATCATTCCCTTGAGAGCTCTGAAAAAGAGCATTTCACTGGGTACCTCCCCAGGTCATTTAAATCATTACAAAAACATCTTTTAGAAAATCTTTCCAGGAAATTGTAGGGTGAGCTATATTTGAGAATCATTGCTCCAAGCTTTCATATTTCTATTATAGCACTTACTTGCAATTATTAATTTACTACATTGCGATTATTGATTTACCCAGATATCTCTCTCACCAAATGGTGGGCTCTTTGAGGCACAGGATTATGTCTTGTTCATCTTTCCTTTTAATCAACCAATATAGTGCCTGGGATTTAACAGGAGCTCAGTAAATGATATTGTATAAAAATATAGAAAGTTAATTGCCATGTCCCCATTATTGTATCTTTTGTTTGTTTTTGGCCCTTGGGATTGAACCAGGGGCACTCTATCACTAAGCTACATTCCCAGTTCTTTTAATTTGAGAAAGGGTCTTTCTAAGTTGCCAATGCTGACCTCAAACTTGCCATCCTCCTGTTTCAGCATCCTAAATTGCTGAGATTATAGGCATGGGCCACTGTGCCCTGCTTGATGCCCTGTCCTGTGTAAAATGCCTAAGTTACATTATAGCTCCTATGATCTTCAGCTCTTAAAGTTGTCATTAATTTCCTATCTCATTTCAATATGGAAAAGTTAATTTGTCAAAAAATGCTTCATAATAAGAGATTCATCAGAATCTCTTATACTTTTCTGGTAACAAATAAAGGCAATTAACCAATGCAAAATCTTTTTTCTACCAACATCAACTTAAATCCTTATTAAATGTGTACTTTGAAGGTAAATTCTAAAGGTAAGTGTACTTAATGAGTGGAAAATATATCACAGAATTTTTGGCATTAGAAGGAACTTTACATAAGAAACTTCCTTCACTTTACAAAAGAAGAAACTTGAGTTCATATACATTGAAAGGGTGTCCAAAGCCTCATAGTTATTTGAGCCAGAATAAGTCACCACAGCAGTTCATATTTCAGTCTAACACATTATCATCCCATTCCTAACTACAAAAATAAGTCTCTAAAGCCATGACATGATTAGTTTTATGTTTTGCTAGCCCAGTTAGCTGAATAGGTAATCCCCATTCTGTTTCAAGAAAGCTGCCTCTGCATATTTAATTCCTGAGAGACTTGGAAGTCCTGAGATTTTCCAAATCAATTGAATTAGGCAGAGCAAGGAGGACAAAAGACAGGAACATAAAATCTGACTGTACTACTGACTACCTTGACATAATTGTTTAACCTAAGGGTCTTAGATTCTTAATTTTACGATTGGATTAAAAGAGCACCATTTGAATGTTTTTTAAAATGTGAATTTTTACCACTACAAAGGGTTTAGATTATATATGATATCTGCCCCCAACTTTTTTTGGTTGTTAACTAAGCTAGTTTACTTGCTGTTAGAGGCTTATAATTTCTTTAAAAATGAATCCTGTTGTTCTCAAAGTATTTCAAATTGTAAATTCATCATCACTCAGGCTTACCATCTTTCCTTCAAATGTTCCAAACCTTTCAATTTCTTCAAACATGAAACTGAAATATTGTAGCCTTTTATCATTTTTTTGAACGTTGAGAAAATAGTTCTTATTTATTTTTGTTTTTTTATTTATACATGACAGTGGAATGCATTACAATTCTTATTACACATATAGAGCACACTTTTTTGTATCTCTTGTGAATATACTCAATCATTTGTTTTTAAGATTCCAAATTGAATTCAGATTTTTGCCTATTGTGATGCAAAGTTATCAGATTGGCTTGTTAGTCATTGGCTGACTAGTCAACAAGTTTATTGAGTCATGGATATGGATCTCAGCTTTACAGATACAAATTTATTGAGTACACTTGTCCAAAAGATCAGAGACTCATTCGAGCTACTCAGACTAAGAGATAAACCAAATATTAAATTACAGAGAGGACTTTAATTCCAACTTGATTAAAATATGTCTATATTATATTCTCATCTCTAAATCTAATATTCTCATCTAAGATGTACTGAGTTAGTAAGCAGAAATACTTGGGGTTGAGACATCATTATTACAGTTTATTTACACTCATTACATTTCTCTCAGGATAAAACCATTAATTATTATACCTGGGAGATACTTTATAATTTCCAGTCCAGTTGAGGAAAAACCCTGTCCTATTGGCAATATATTTATAAACCATTACTTTGGGTGATACTATTTTTGTGGTATATTTATATTATCTTGACTTTTTACCTATTCAGAGGCTTTTTGGCTACTTGCTAACATTTTACCTACAAATGTTGCCTTTTTGCAATGGTAAAGGGATTTTGTCACACTTTTTGAAATAAGTTCAACAACAGCTTGATATTTTCATCTTTCATCTGGAATTGCAATCATCAAAGAGGGAAAGTGACAGTGTACAACATTTTGGCCTTAAACTTGTAGATCCAGACATAAAATTCAGTTTTAGTTGTATGACTATGGCCATCACAGTGTCTCATTTTATACGTAGAGACTTCTGCAATCTGTTGATTGTTCAGATAAATTTCTAACAGCCTGCCTGGTATTTGGAAGGAGTCTGAGTTGCTTCCAATTCAAAGTCCCCATTGCTTCATATTTTGCATTTAGTCACCAAACATTAGGAAATGGGAAGAGAACAAAGTTCCATGTTAGAAAGGGAGATTGAGACCAATCAGTCCTATAGCAGGAGATATTCAGGCAGATAAATATAATTATTAATTGGTAAAAATGATAATTTTCATGAAAATTAAAAATCCATTTTCTCTGCTTCTTTCACAAATTCACTTATGCTACCTAATATACAAAACTTTTATATAAGGCTCATTTAAAGCAGAAAACACAATATAAATATTCTTATACACCATTTTCTAAGTATTAGTTGATCTGGTAGAAAATAAGATTGTTTAGTTTAACAAAATTATTTTATTTCTATAAATTTATTTTACAGAAAAAAAATACTTTTCTGGGAAGCTGGATTTTAAGTTTTGGTCACACTGAAACCAATTAATAATTTAAGCATGAATGTTCTGATTTTTAAAAAAGGTTCCCTTAAGTTCAACCCATGTTTGTTTTTATAATTGGGACTATGTTTTCTTGACTTATATATACTGAATCCTAAAAATTGAATGTAGACAGAGAGCCCTTTTAAGAAATCAAATACCAATACCAATTGAATATCAGCAAAATGGCTGACCAGAGGTTCCTAATACCTGTACTCTCCAATATATATATGTATGTATGTGTGTGTGTGTGTGTGTGTGTGTGTGTGTGTGTGTGTTTTACAGACCAAATCACTGAATCAACAACACTTGGCTGGTGTATCTCAGGGAGAGCACTGGAGTATAGCAGGAAAATAGTAGAGACCTAGTAGAGAGGCTAAAGATGACCTCACAGAAAATAGAACAAAACACCCTGTCTTTGCCATACTGTATGCTCAGTTAGGGTTAGGATAAAGGACATACTCCCCCTCAAGTGATACTAAGGTAAGAAGGAAGTCCATAGCAGCCCCCATTAACATCATGGACACCTATAGACTTTGCTGCTAGAAAATCTTGCCCCCACCATCCTCATTCTCTGAGCCCAGTTTAGAGAGAAGCTCACATATTCATATTATCCTAGAGAAAGAGCTCACATTGTGCAAGCTCCCAAATCCCCAACCCAAGCTGTAGCCATACAGTACCATCTTAACACTGAATCACTGAATACAAGTAGAGAATGTCCTACTCTAGGTACCAGTAGCCACTGGCCACTCTTCCATTACACTGTGCTTACACATGATAATGCTGAACTAATGTAGGTACTTATGTTCTGGAAACAAACTGCCTAATATACATTCTACTTTCCACATTCCAGTGACTACAGTGATCCAGAGTGACTCAGTCCTGGAGTTAATCCACAAAGTACCTTGTCCCCAAGGAACAGGCAGTTCTGCCCAGCACAGGAGGTGAGACCAGATTGGTCATACACAAAGTGGGCAGATCTACCAGCTAAATGTGTTATTCCAGGGGAGCCCCACCCCAAACTGGCAGATCAGTCTCACAAACTCCTATGGTCTAGGCCAACAACACATTTGCAAGCATAGCTGCTTTTGACTGAAACTTGTTGGGGTCTGATCTCCTGAAGTCATGGAGAGTGTATCCAGAAGAATCCAAACATGGAGTTCCTGTTTATTAGCTGAAGCTAAGGAGGCTGGAATGCTGAATGTGGCAGGACAGTAATAACTCCTTGCGGTAGGCTAATTCTTGTGGGGCAAAATGACCCTGATTAAGGAGAAATATAAGGCCCCAACCGTATTACTTGCTATGTACTTTAGGTGTATGTTTCCTGGCATTTTATGAGAACATATTCTGTTTTGTCACTGGGGAAAATATTTTCTTAGTACAAACAAGTTTGTTGTTTTCAATACGTTATGTGTGTGTGTGTGTGTGTGTGTGTGTGTGTGTGTGTGTGTGTTACAGACCAAATCACTGAATCAACAACACTTGGCTGGTGTATCTCAGGGAGAGCACTGGTTAAGTTAAGATTTAAACAGTTAAGATTTAAACTCACATTACCCTATAAAAGAGGTGCTGTGTGACAACAAAGCAGTCTGCAGTTTTGCAAGCTCCCCTGCTCCTTCTAAAAAAAAAAATTGTCAATTTTAAGACTCAGGAGTCTTCATGCATAATTGCGGGACACAATGTTCAGCAGTAGTTCATTTGTGGCAAAAACTGAAAAAAATGTATAAAACAGCCAAGAGATTATAGTACTGTAACTATTTGACACCAACATCAATTCATCCTACCCAACTGAGGGCTGGGGATGTGGCTCAAGTGGTAGCGCGCTTGCTTGGCATGCGTGCAGCCCGGGTTCGATCCTCAGCACCCACATACAAACAAAAGATGTTGTGTCCGCTGAAAACTAAAAAATAAATATTAAAAAAACCTCTCTCTCTCTCTTTAAAAAAAAAGACACATCTACAGACAAAAGCCTTTCTTTATGAAAGCTACTCTATAAAATTGGAATGATCATTACATTACATAAAATAGACCATTACATAAAATAGATGATCATTACACCATATGTATAGTAATCAGTGTAGGGATACAAGAGAGATGAAAAAGCAAGAAAACATGAAACCATTAACAAAACACAATAATTCTCCAGTAAGTGATCCTGAAGAAATGGAAATTTATGAACTTCCTTAAAAGGAAATCAAAATAATCATCACAAGGAAACTCAGAGAGATATGAGTATACAAAAAGACAATTCAATGAAATCAGAAAAACAATTTGTGATGTGAATCAGAAATCCAATAAATGATACCACAAAAAAGAACAAAATAGAAATCTTTGAACTGAAGAACTCAATGAATGAAACAAAAAAAAAATAGAATCAAGAGTCTGCATAGCAGACTATATCAAATGGAAGAAAGAATTTTGGAACTTTAAGACAGGTCTTTTGAAATAATCCAGTCAGAAGAAAAAAGAGAAAAATGAAAAGGAGTGAAAAGGACTTATGAGACACAATTAAGCAAAAAAAAAAAAAATCACATTATAGAAATCCCAAAGAAAGAAAACATTATTTAATGAAATAATAGAAGAAAATTCTCAACTCCTAGGGAAGATATGGACATACTTATCCATGAAGCTTAAAGAACCCCATATAGAATTGACCCAAAGGTTCACTCTGAGGCGCATTATAATCAAACTGTCAAAAGTCAAACACAGAGTTCTAAAAGCAGCAAGAGAAAAGCACCAATTATATATATATATATATATATATATATATATATATTTACATATGAAATATATAAAACATACATGAATGTCTATGAGACTATCATTTTTCAGCAGAAACTTTTCAGGCTAACAGGTGATAGGATTATACCTTCAAAGTGCTGGCAGAAACAAATACCAGCCAAGAATACTATACCCAGTAAAGCTATCCTTCTGAAATAAATAAAATATAAAATCTTTCCTAACAAGTAAAATCTGGGTAAGTTCATTACCATTAAACTACACTTACAAGAAATTCTAGAGGAGGTGCTTCAACCAGAAACAAAAGTATGATAGTTATTTTTTTAAATACTTTTTTTTAGTTGTAGTTGGACAGTACCTTTATTTGTTTTTTATTTTATGTGGTGCTGAGGATCGAATCCAGTGCCTTACATGAGCTAGGCGAATGCTCTATCACTGAGCCACAATCTCAGCCCCAAAGTATAATTATTAAGGGGAAAACATATAAAAGTATAAATCTTACTAGGAGAGGTTAATTCATAATCAAATTCAGAACAGTATCTTACTGTAATGGCAGACTATAATGTTTCAAATCTCAAGAATGAATGTTAAAAGTGAATATGATCAATGATAACTATCAATAAGTTACTGAGGAATACATGATAAGAATCGATCTAAATAAATGCAACCAAATCATAAATTTTGTGTGTATGTGCATGTTTGTGACAGCTAGAATACTGTATGTGATCAAAATTGTTATCAACTTAAAATAGTCAAGTACTTACCACTGAGCTACATCCCCAGCCCAACTATAACATTTATACATATACATATATAGCTATAGATATATAGATATTAGTTCTTCATGGACCTTTATTTCATTTATTTTTATGTGGTCTTGAGAATCAAACCTAGTATCTCACACATGTAGGCAAGTGCTCTACCACTGAGCTACAACCCAAGCCCCAACTCTAACATTTTAAATATAAGCCCTACGTTACCACAAGGAAAAAAATTACAGCAGATACAGAAATGAAAAAGAAAAATGAATCAAAATTTACCACTACAAAAGCCCACTAAATGACAAATGAAAACAATTAAAGAGGAGAAAAAAAGGATGTATAAAACAATCAAAAACCAACAAAATGGAGTAAGTCCCTACCTACCAATAAAATTTTGAATCTAGACAAAATAAACTCTGCAATCAAAAGATACAGAGTAAATGGATGAAAACATAAGACTCAACAATATGGGGTTTACAAAAAACTCATTTCGCTTATTACAACACAAAGACTAAAAGTGAAGAAACAGAAAATATTACAAGAAAACTAAAAGAGGACAAAGCAGTATACTTACATTAGATAGAACAGACTTTAAGCCAAAACTATACAATGAGACAAAGAAGGTCATTATATAATGACAAAAGGGTCAATTCTACAGAAGGATATAAATTTTAAATATGTATGCACCTAAAACTAGAGCACTTCAATACGTATAGCAATTATTAGATCTAAAGAAAGAGACTGCAATACAATGTTAATAAGGAATGCCAACTCTCAATTCTCAGTGTTTTGCAGATCATCCAGATGGAAAATAAAAAAGAAACACTGGATTTAAACCCTACTCTAAACCAAATGGACCTCACATATTTACAGAATATTCCACCCTACAGCTGCAAGCAGAATACATATTTTTCTCAATAACATATATAATGTTCTCCAATATAATCTAGCTTTGGGAACAAATTTTGGCTAAAATCAGCCAGAGTTTCACCTCATATGCATCTTTTTATTTTATTTTATTTTATTTTGTGGTAACATGCACATACACAAAATTCCGCAGTACAAAATTCAGTGGCATTAAATGTATTCAAAAGGTTTCTTGTACCCTTTCTTATCTTTCTTTCTTTTTTTTTTTTTTTGTGTGTGTGTGTTGCTGGGGATTGAACCCAGGGTCTTGTGCATACAAGGAAAGCACTCTACCAACTGAGCTATATCCCCAGCCCTCTTGCACCCATTTTTAATGGACTCCATTTTAATTGTGGGTATTAGTTAATCTAAAAGATGTAGGAGTGGAATAAGCCTAAGGAAGCCCAGAAAATTTTGCCTTATTTACACCAAAATTCTGATTAAACATAGGAAAACTAAGAGTGGTATAGTAAATATACCACTACTAGAAAAACCTCTAAACTTTATTTCTATTGATAAATACAAAATTTCATTTTCATAATGAAAACATTATGAAAGCCAGATGTTTACCTTTTATGTTGCCTCAGATGGTTAATGTAGACTCTTGTAGTTTTAATTACTAAAACCTTAAGAACAGACAGAGTAATCCCTGGGCACTTCCTATTCTTTACATACAAACTGAACTTTTTTACTTTTGGTTTTCTCTTCCCTCGACTCGATGTTTCCTGAGACATTCGTTAATATTTGGAAATGCTACACTCCTTCTAACTTTGAGAAAATCTGAACACTTTTTTTTAGGATGAATTTTGAAAAAACAAGTCACATCACAATAGAACTAAAGGTATACATGCTATAATATAGTAATTCCCCTTTATCATTCCAATCCCTTAGTGGAGGCCTGAAATCTCAGATAGTACCAAACCCTATAGTCATTAATTTTTTCTTATTAATCCTTACCATAGATCTTAGCAACTTCAGCACATGATTTTTTCCTTGTTAAATCAGGAACTTTCACCTCTTCACTGAAAGAAAGCATTTCACAATTTCTCTTTGGCATATCTAGCATCACTACTTTGTGATCTGGGAACATCATTTAATAAGGGTTACCAGAACATAAGCACTGTGATATGCATACTGAGGATAATTGAGATGGCTGCTAAATGACTAACAGCTGGACAAAAGGGATGGAGGTCCACATCTCCTGTAGGACTAAGTGGGATGAAATGTGATTTCATTATGCTAAGAATGGCATGCAATTTAAAACTTATTATTTCTGGAATTTTTCCATTGAATACTTTTAGATCACAGTGGACTGTAGGTAACTGAAACTAGTAAAAACAATAAATGGGGTACTATTCTATTCATTCAATAACCAGCAATAAAAGAAAATATCACACTAGAAAATGAGTTCTTCCTGTGTAAATGTTACCTGTTAAAACTTGCAGAGTTTGGGAAAGATAGAGGCATTTGACAAGTATCTTTTATAACTAATTCTAATATTTTAAATTAGTATTAATATTTAGCAAATTATAACTTTCAATAAATTTCTTAATTCAGAGTTCACATTTGACCTGTTATCATTTAGACAAGTGTTGTCCCCCAAAAACTCATGTGTGAAATAATGATAGAAATTCAGAGATAAAATGATCAGATTATAAGAGCTTTAACCTAATCAGTGGATTAATCCACTGATATGGATCAACTGGGTAGTTATTGTGGGCAGGTATGGTGTGGTTGGAGAAGGTAGGTCAGTGGAGGCATGCCTTGAGGTTTATATTTTGTCCCTGGTGAGCAGATTTCCATGTCTGAGATGCTTCCCTCCACCATGCCCATTTGCTATTATATTGGACCTTATCCTGGACCCAGAGCTATGGAGTGGGCCAACCATGAACTGAACCTCTGAAACCATGAGCCAAAATAAACTTTCTCTTCTCCAAGTTGTTCTTGTTGGGAATTTTGTCACAGCCCTGCAAAGCTGACTAAAATATTTCTCAATTTAATGTTCATGAATTTTGTCATTACTACTTTTTATAGATGCATAAAGTCCCATGGTTTCTTATTGATTATGAAACAAGAGTGCTAGTTTCTTTCTCATGAATAACTGTATTCTAAATTGAAATTATTTTGTGTACCCTTTTATTTAATTCACATATTTATTCTGCAACTTAAAGAATGAAGGTCCAAACTTGTTTAGCATCACTGGGCATGTTAGTGAGCTTATTATTTCCTAATTAGTTAAAACATGAGAGTGCTGTAGAGAATAAAGATAGTTTAGAAAGGTAACAATGTAAACAACTACTTGCTCTTCATCTTTAGTTTGAGATAACTTTTGGACAACTTTCTCATTTATATCCACGATTTGAAGTCAGTTAAATCTTTGCTGGCCACTAGGATCTATGGAGATAATTGTGGAAAATAAATTCATGATCTGGCTTAAAATTTTAATCTACTGTCAAAAATACTAGCAATACATGTCCTAAAAAAAATTCATTCAGGGCTGCGGTTGTGGTTCAGTGGTAAAGCACTCACCTAGTGTGGGTGAGGCAGAGGCACTGGCTTCCATCCTCAGCACCACATAAAAATAAATAAATAAAAATAAAGGCATTGTGTCCACTTACAACTAAAAAAAATTTAAAAACTCATTATTAACTCATTTTGATTCCATCCATCATCTTTTTTGTACTCCCCATTATTTAAAACAAAATACTCAACAGTTTGATTGGGAGGGGTAATGGGGATTAAATCCAGGGGTGCTTTACAACCAAGCTTCATCCCTAGTCCTTCTTAAATTTGAGACAAGGTCTCACTACATTGAGGCAGGCTTCTAATTTGCAAACTTCCTGTCTCAGCCTCCCAGGTCGCTGGGATTTCAGGCTTGTGCCACCTTCGTGGGCCAACAGTCTGAATCTTCACAGTGAACATGGTGAGAAATTTTATGTTCCAACTGAACAAAACTCATAACTATCAAATCGGCCCTGAGATTTTAATTGTGTATAAACGCTGGTGATTATACACCTTTTGATACTTTGCTTTTTAAAATTTTATATTTATTTATTAGTTGTAGTTGGACACAATACTTTTATTTTATTTTTTTATGTGGTGCTAAGGATTGAACCCAGGGTTGCCTATGTGCTAGGCTAGTGCTCTGCCGCTGAACCAGTCCCTTTGCTTTTTATTTTTATGTTTCCAGGTTTTGATCATGGCTGAGAATTGAAGGAAAAAAATTATGTGTGTACACACAATATATACACATTCATGTATATTTTTCCCCCTCGGATATTAAAAAGTCAGAAAAAAGGTAACTAAGAAAGGTACATAAATAGCCACAGGTGACTGTTATAAAAGGCACAAGGAAATAAATGGCAACAAAGGCTGTTTTCATGGTACTCTCATGTCAGAAACAACTGCAAAACAATTCCAGGTGTGAAAAACATTCTTCTCGTTCTCTAAGTAGATTGATGCGTTTCATCTACTAGTAGAGGTTATGTCGAGGAAGCCTTAAGCTTATCTCAGGGCTGCGGTTAAACCACGGGAAGCTGCAGAAAGAGAAGCCAGTTATCTCCATTCCAGATGCCCAGCTGCAGACTCCTAAGCTTCGTTTGTGGGGACCCTCTTGTAGGTAAGTACTGTCTTGGAAATGGGGTCCTAAAGCAAGGTGAGGCAGAAAGCCTCCCTTAGGGCCGGCTGATCGAGGAAGCTAGCGGCTATGAGGCGGGACAGTATACCTCTCTCACCGCCCACAGCGGACTCTTGTCTTTGTAGTCGCCTTTCTTCCACCCAGCTCAGCTTTCTAAGCCACCTCTAGGTTCTCTCGCGTCTTCCAGCGGACCGGCCGGTTGCTCCCACGAGCTATGGGGAGAAGCCCAGAGGGCTGAGCCTGCCTCGCTCCCCAAAGGCTCCGCCGCCTGGGAGAGCCGGCCCCCGGTGGCGGATAACTGACGGGCCAGACTCGGCAGGGGATTGCTTCTGTCTGGGGCCCGGCTGAAGCAGCGTTCGTGCCTCGCGCGCACTCGCTCCGCGTTCTCCCAGCCAATCCGGAGCTACTCGCGCGCCCGAAGCGTTCCCCGGTCCTACTCTGGCTGGGCCGGCTCCTTCCCGCTCCCAGTACTCCGAGTCTATGCTCTCACTCCTCCCCTCACTCTCCACGAGTTGCACGCCCCGGGGTGTAGCTCCGCCCCTGTCCCCGAGTCCGCCTCCGCAACCTCCTGAGCGTGTGCTGTCTTTTCCCTCAGTCTCTTGGCATCTAGGCGTCTTGGGTCTCACGCCCAGCAGAACTGCACGCGCGTGTCTCTGGCCTTACTCCGCCGCCTCCACTCGCTTCGCCAGTGCGGCCACCGCGTACCCCACCACAGCTTGCCTCTTCTCAGCTGGTCTCGGGGTCGCGCCCTCTGGCTCCGCCCCCTCCGCGGACCCGCGCATTCCTGGCGCGGCCTTCCCCCCCAATACAGGCCACCGGGTGCTCTGCCGCCTCCCCCTCCATCTCCGCTCGCGTGGCGCTCTCAGGGCGCCCTCGCTCTCGCGCTCTCCGAGGCGAGCGCGCTCCCGGGCCGCGCGCTCCGGGCTCCGGCTTCTCCCGACTCCTGTCAGTGCGGTGACTGCGCTGGGAAACATGGCGACCGAGGGAATGATCCTCACTAACCACGACCATCAAATCCGTGTCGGAGTCCTCACAGGTAACCCGGGGAGGAGGTCCGGGACTGCCGCGGCCGCTGTCCCCGACTTGCCTGGGGCTTCTCGCTTGTGGTGGCCCTTCTCTGCGGCCTCGGGAAGAGGAAAGGCTGAGGAGGGCGACCTGGGGGTGCATTTTTACAACCGCTGAAAACTGCTGGAGATTGGGGTGTTTCCGCGTGTTCCCCTGAGAGCTGGGGGAGGCCCCGTGGGGTGTCAGGCCCCAGCGCCTGGGCAGCAGAAGTCTCTGGCCCCCGGGGACCTAGCGGCCGGTGCGGCGGGCGCTGCGGGGCTCCGCGCTGCTGGTGCAGGCGGCGGGATCCCGGCTCCGCAGTCAGGAGCACGCCGCTCCCGGCTGGCCAGGCGCATCCTCAGCTAAAGCTCTTCCGAGAGGGGGAAATCCCATCTCCACCCCCTTCTCCCCTCCCCCCACCCGGCGGCCCCACGCCGCTCTAGCTGAGCTTGCCCGGGGTAGCGCCCGGACAAGACTCTGGTGTTCACAGGAGAAACTATGCTCCTCCTCAGGCTGCCTCTCCGTACCCCCTTGGCCACCCGTGGGACACCCCTCGTCTCCTTCGAGAGCTGGGAAATCGGCTTGGGTCCGGACCTCAGAAAGTGTCTGCATTCCGCTTTTCGGAGCTAAGGGCCCTCTGCCTTCTTCTTCGGGTCCTTAGCGAGGACCGGCTGCAGGCTGCGGCCGGGAATCCGGCCCTTTTCACCTGAGGTGGAAGGATTCCCCTACTCTGGCTCCTTTCTCCGCCTCCCTTCTGGGAACCCCCCTACTCCTCCCCCAACCCCCCCACCATGGATGGTCCCGAGCCTGGTAGGAGCGCACTTTTCCCGGGTGGCGTTTCTCTCCCTCGCGGAAATCGTGTGTGCTCTGCATGTCTGATTCCGTTGCGTTGTATTTGGGTAACATCCCTCAGTTTGGCGATAGGCAGTTGCTGCAGGGTACGGACTTCCAAGATGAATAGCAAGCCGATTTGTAGGGGTTTCTGCTGTGGTTCTGTAATTGGCAGGATTTATGTGTAATTGAGTGGCGAGGCGGGGGTTAAAGAACTATATTTGGAATCCGAGGGCTTAGTTTGGAGTGAAGGAAATTCAAGACTCTTTCGGAAAAAGAAGCAATGTGGATGGAAATCCTAGTGTCTCCCCCACTTCTTTTTTGATTTTTTTTTTCCTTGTCAAATTCTGACAGGTTGAGACGGTGCTCGAGAAGGGACTAAATTGAATAAGACTTGCTTTTATTATTAGGTAGCAAAAAAAAAAAAAAATCTTCGCGACTGCAGGGAGATGCCGAGTTTAATGCTTAATTTAGCTACGGAGTTTTATGAAAAGAGGATACCCACTGCCCCCTTTCCTCTCTTAAGGAAACGGATTGCCTTTCGTTGGCATTCTTTGCAGACATAACAGCGATTTATCGGATTTTCCTAATTGAAAACGCCCTGGGATAGAGAAAGTAGTCTAAACCAGCTGTAGGAAAGGGAACCTCTTAAATCAAGATGATGCACGTTTCTGTGTTGGGGCTGAAACTGTTTCCTTGTGTGAAGATGCAGTTGTGTCTCAGAATTCTTAGAGTTGACATTACTGATTTTCAAAGAATTCGATCATGGTATGTAAAGGTGTGTACTCTATCAATCCTCAACTTACACTTTTAAGTTTTCATGCTTTGAAAATTATAGAATAGTAACAGTGAAGTTTAATAGACGCCAAAATATGTAAGTTGTCCATAAAATGAAAAACATAGATATGTAAGGGGTAAACTATAGAGATTTTTTTAAAGAGAGCATTTTTTGTTGGTGTAAGCTTTTCCTAATATTTTTATTTAATGAAGAGGATTCATCAAGTAACACTGTAGTTAGGTGTTGTAATAAGTGTTTTATAAGAAATAGCCCTTACCTGGTATATAACTACAATCCAATAAGATAACATTGATAAGCAAACAACTGAAGAATATGTAATTACCATATAAGAAATGTCTATATGTTACACATTTGGGAGCTAAATGCAAAAGTAATTCCACATTCAGATGGAATAGTAGCAAAAGTGGTTACCTGAAGGAAGAATTTAGTACATTTACCAGGGTCTAGAGGAAATTGACATTTTTAAGGGGAGTTGAAAGTCAACAGCAACCTTATAAGTAAATATGTAATTGAGGCTGAGTCTCTTGACCAGGATAAAAGTGTTCCTTGAAAAACTCAGTTTTTTTTTTTTCCAAGAAATAGGGTGACATATTGTCAAGGTGAGATTATAACTTTGACAGTGGAATTTAAGACAATTTGGAGTTGTCTCATGAGAATGAGGTACAGTAGTCTACCAGGAAAAGTCTAGATCAGGAATAAGGATGTAGCTGAAAGAATGAAAAGGAAGCTGCAAAATTTGGAAGAAGTAACAGAGGGCAATAGAATTTGATGATAAAATGGATATTTGAACTCAGAAATTACTTCAGGGCTTTTTTTTTTTGAAAAGTTACTCAATAACTTTGAAGTTATTCAAGAGAATGCTGTAAATACAGTGTTATTTACTATGATGAAACCTAAAAACCTGGAGAAGTATCAGGAAAGAGCACTAGCTCTTTATTACACACAGCTTAATTATTGTAGTCCTGCTGTTCCTTGTGTTTTTTTTTTTTTTGTGGGGGGGGGAAGCTAAAAAAAAAAAAAACCCTGCAGGCATATTTTGGAATTTTGTATATTCTAGAACTTCAGGTGTTAGCAATATTACTATGTAAAATTGTTCTGTATTCAACTAAAGTATTATGATTCCTTACTTAAGAAAACTGAGTTAAAGCCAGATGTGGTGTTGCACACCTATAATCCCAGTGGCTCTGAAGGCTGAGACAGGAGGATCAAAAGTTCAAAGCCAGCCTCAGCAACTTAGCAAGATCCTGTCTCTAAATAAAATATAAAAAAGGGTTGGGGTGTGGTTCAGTGTTAAGTGCACTTGGATTCAATCCCTGGTACATAAAATAAATAAAAAGTAAAAACAAAAACAAATTCCAAAATACAAAAGACTGAGTTAATAGCTCAGTAATAGAGCACTTGACCAGCATGCACAAGGCCCCTGGGTTTAATCAGCAAGACTGGAAAAAAAAAAAAAAAAAAAAAAGAGAAAGGAAGAAAGGAAAGAAAGGAAAGAAGAAAGAAAGAAGGAAGAAAATTGAATTAACAAGCCAAACTTAAATGTGTTTTTTTTACAAGTTATTTGTGTTTTTTCTTTTTTTTTTAATCGGTGGAGGTCTTGTTTATAAAATGTCCTTGGCATTTTTCACAGTAGTAATTTTAGGTATATTATCTAAATCTATTTTACAAAGTAATGAAAAGTATGTCTACCAACATATATATGTTTTACAATGTGTTTAATATTTCAGTGAAATTGTATTGTTATTTTTAAAGTTCTTAATTGACTTCTTTGTGACAACTTGATTACCTGTTGAAAGATACTTGTACTTTGAAACTTCATCCTCTACATGTTTTTGTTCAAATATGAATTCTGCAAATATAGTACACAGTCTTTTGAAGTTTTTCACCAGGTGAATTTAACTGTTAGAATTTTGAAAAAAGCGACAGCAAAAAGTGAAATATTTAGGGTGTTTCTTGTTTTGCTTGACTATCTCAAATCATTTAAGACTTTGTCAGACTACAATGTTGTGTGGATATTTTAGTTATATTAACTTTTTATCAGGAAAGAGAACATATATGCATTTGAAAGTAGGTTGTAGGTGGAAACATTTTGTGGTGAAGATTATTGTTCCTCTCTAAGAGCATTATCTTTATTAATAGCTATCTTTTGCTGATTTGCCAGAAATGAAATTGTGTGGTTTTTGGTGACCTCTAAGGTCTAGTTTTTACTATTTTTGTTTCTAATGTTCTCTATTTGTATTACTATTTATAGTGGAAACTAAAGATGATTTTTAATGATGTGGGACAAATAAACAAGTATATGTTGCTTTAAACTAAAGATAAGATGTAGGGCAGATATAGAATTTTTTAAATAGCTGCTGTAGTAAATATAGTCAGTCTAAGTAATTATATAACAGGCTCACTATATCTTGAATGTGTCACTTTTCACCTACTTTTTCTATTTTGAAAGAAACTATTTATCAAGGCAGCACATTTATTCAACTACTATAATAAAAGCTTCACAGAAATATTACCAGGAAAACATGAATACATGTATGTAATATAGAATTAATTATGTTCCATTGGCTATTTAATATATAACAGCTATTCATGGCTAATGTTTGTTACCAAGGTATTTAACTAAGGATGATAATCTGTTAGTTTTCACTAACAGTGACATGGGTAAGAAGATGATGAAAATTTTTAGGAAAGGGCATATTTAAAAATCATATTTTTATAGTAATACATATGTTTATTTCACTAAGCTATAAATTCGAAATCAATAAGAGATATTGATATAAAACTGGGAGTGGAGATTAAAGGCTAAATGCAAATTAAGACATCAGAAGTATTACAGTTACATGTAGAGAGTGTTTCAGTCATTCATAAATAATCATTCATAATATTCAAAACCACATTCTAAAGACAAGATGCTACTCTTAGAACTCTGGAATTGTTCAAGCATTTATTTTGTTTTATTCCTCAAACTTACCTTTTATGTTATGTCCCATTGTTCTCCTCCTCTTCCTCTTTTTTTTCTGAACTGAGGATCAATGCTTTGCATGTGCTAGGTGAGTGTGCCACCATGGAGCTACATTCATAGTCTCAATATTTTATGAAAAGCTCATTTACTGCTAAGGATATAAACATATCTTTGTTTTGAGAATAAATGTTGTCATTGAGTAGGTAATTCATTACCGCACACAAATGTATCCTATCAGATGGAATTCTATGTTCTGTTAAACTTACCTCTTTTAAAAAAAAGTTTTAGTGTTAAGCTATATGACTTGTTTTTAAAAGCCTGTTTTTCAAACTT
Organism: Spermophilus citellus; assembly: GCF_964194105.1. Lineage (NCBI taxonomy): Eukaryota > Metazoa > Chordata > Mammalia > Rodentia > Sciuridae > Spermophilus > Spermophilus citellus. The sequence goes on from NC_138185.1 coordinate 161,688,276, forward strand.
GATTATTCTTTCATTAATTTTTGGTTGGAAGCAATACAAAGAATTAAATGTGAGAAAATGTTATTAATTTTTAATCAATATACTTAATGCTATCATCATTGGCCAGAGACTTTGTAGACTGTTAGTTGCTGCATAGTAAGAATTTTAACTTTATTAAAAACACATATGACTATGACTGACTTCAAACTGAGTATGTAGTCAAGAATCAACAGTATGTTAGTGGGGAGGAAGTGGTGAATTAGAGTCTATTTTTACTCTTATTGATGATGGATTCCTGGATAAGTTGAACAGCATGCTTTTTTGGAAGTCAGTAGAACAGATAAAATCTATATTTTGCTTCTGTAAGTAGGATTGATGAACAATAAAATTTATTTGGAATTTGAAATGTTAAAAAAAGAAATTCTGAAAAAAGAAAGTAATGTAACTATAAAGGATTTCCTCCTTTACATCCAGGCAGAGGGGGAAAAATCCAAAAAAGATGATTATTTAACTTGCATAAAAGTAATTGGCACTATAGTCAATATGAATAGCATGTAATTTTATATTCATTAAAGTAAATTTTTGAGTGACCTCTACAAAAGTAAATGTCCAATGAAATATTGCCAAGTGGAAAGTATATCCAGATTGCTTGATAAATTCACAAGTTAATATGTATTTAATCAATTAATTTTAACTAAGTAAAACTTCTTGAAAATTTTGTAATTAAAATAAACAACTCCAATAATTTGCGCAGTAGCTTTGCCAGTATTTATGCACTTTGAAAAAGTAAGATTAAATCTACTATATTTTAAAAAATTCTTAATTTGAAAAGTAAAGGAACAAGGAAATGAGATGTGAAAAAAGTGTTATTCTAATTTGTGCCCTGCTTCTCAATTTGCATATATGGCATTTTATCAAGGATACTCTATGGCTTAGACTTTAAGTTATGGGAACAAACATAATTATTTTTTGAAGTATCAGTTTTACACAAGTATTCATGTTAAATCACTTTAATATTAAGGTAAGCATGAGTAAATTAGGCACAGAGTAAAGAATTCACATAAGCTTTTAAAATAAAATCAAGACATTTAAAAGAAATTTCAAGTAAACCCATTATATGACTTCAGATCTTGTCATTTCTTTCTGTTATTGGAATTTTGGTGAAAAAATTTAAGGAGCACGGGGTCATAGAATGCTGGAAGGCCCATATTTTAATGTTAGTCTGGCTAAATTTTATAGCCTTGAGCATAGTACTTAACTCTTTTAGCTTTTCTTACCACTAGAATGAAGGACTCATTCATTATGGGCTTTAATAACAATGTTTCTAAATTTCAACATTCTGAACAGATAAAAAGAGAAATTAGATAAAAAGGATATTAGACCTTTTTTTTTGTCTTTGTAATGGTAATGATTTGGGGGGAAGGGTAGATTTTACATAAAAAATGCAAGAGAATAAGAAATGGAAAGAAAGACAAACTTTTCTTGATTGTGTTCTATAATTATAAACCAAAGAAAAATTCAGATTTTAATTTAGAAATTTTTATGATATTAATTTTCTTTTTGTTATTAGTAGTTTCAGCCTCGGTTTTTCAATAAAACCTTTCCTTGGAATTGTTTTTTTTCAGTGATATTTTTGTTTTCCTACAGTGTTTATAAAATGTTGGCTATGCTCTGTAATTATATATATTAGTGAGGTTGCATGGTGTAGTTAAACCAAAAAAAAATTAAAAAAAGGACTTTGGAGTTGGACAGACTTGGATGTTAGACCCTAATTTGTCCTTTATTTTGGGAATTCATTTAACCTCTCTATATTTTAGTTTACTTCTCCGAAATCAAGATGGCAGTGCCTCTTTCTTAAAGTTTTAAGAATTGATATAATGTATATGAAAATGCCTAGCATGTAAGTCTTAAGAGTAGATACTCAGTAATTCACTCAAACTTGGATGGACTGATTAGGTTATAGCTCTCAATAATCTAATTGTCTTAGTCTCTTAGCTTGGCCCTCTCTGCAGCTAGCAGCTTTTTTTCAGCAGGCAATCCATGTTGTTGGCATCTCTTAATTTCTTGGGGTCTTCATTTCAGCATCAGCTTTACCTTTACAACTGCACGCATTGCCCTCTCAAGGGCAGCTCATAAGGATTTGGACCCTGCTATACATTGCCTGGCCTCACAGACCTTCTTCAGAAATCTTGGTGGAAGCCTCCATTGAGGCCTTAACTCCAGCATCCTTCATTCCCGGAGAACCAGCACCATGTGGAAGGTGCCAAGGTTGTGTAATACCTGAGCCCTCTGGAATCACAGCTGCAATGACCTATTGAGTACCAGTGGGGCACAGCATGGTGAAACAATTTCCTAGCCTCTCCAATCTTGTGAACAGGGTGCCTTCATGAACTCTTTTTCTTTAAAGGAATTCTCTCTTTTGTACTCTGGTACAAGAAATTCCCTTAAAGTGATCTTTCTTAAGTACTTAGCCTCTCTTTAGTGGCTGTAATGTCCAGTTTTACATGCACTTTACTGGCTAAACTAAAAGTTTTTCAAATTATTTAGCCCTATTTTCTGCTCCCATTTCTCACAGTAAACCTGGCTAAAAGCTGTCTGCAAAATCCACATCACTGACTGGTATGCTTCCTTGAAATTTTCTCCACCAGATTAACAAGTCTATCACTTTTAAATTCAGCTTCACACAGTCTCAGGACATGGGCACAATATAGCCAAGTTCTTTGCCAAATTATAAAATGAGTGGCCTCTATTCCTATTTCCAATAAGAGTCCTTGTTTTCTTCTGAAACCTTATGAGCACAGAACTCATTCGTGTGTCCTGGTCTTCTGAGCTTCTACCAGAAGCACCCATTAAGCTCCACTTACAGCATTCTAAAGCTTTTACAGCTTGCATCTTTAGAATTTTCAAAATTCTTCCTGCAAAACAGCTCCAAAATCTCTGAACCACATGGTCAGATTAGACACAGTAATGACTCCATTTCTGGTACCAATTTCTATTTTAATTAGCTTCTTATCACTGTGACCAATATACCTGACAAAAACAACTTAGAGTAGGGAAAGTTTATTTGGGGCTTTTGGTTTCAGAGTTCTCATTCCAGAGATGGTCAACTGTCTTGCTCTGGACCTAAGTTGAGTCAGAAGATTATGGGGGAAGGACCCAGAGAAGGAAAGCTACTTGGCTCTGCTCATAGTGGGATCAGGAAGGAGAGAGAGGAAGAGGGGAAGGATTAGTATGGAAAATGCACCTTTCCAAGGCATGTATGTGCCCAGTGACCCACCTCCTGCAGTAATGCCACCTGTCTATAGTTACCACCTAGTGGATTCAAACTAGGATAAATGGATTGCAGCTCTCATAATTGAATCATTTCACCTCTGAAGATTGTTGCGTTAACAGAAGCTTTTGAGGATACCTCATAATCAGTATTTAATTCTGCTGAATAAAATAGTACTGATAGGGGTCAAAAATGATGCGTCCTCTACTTAAGACTTTTACTCACTGACATTCTACTTATGTGATTTTAGATTTAAATGGGATAATTATGCTTATCTTGTCAGATTATTATGAGAAACAAATTAAATAATGCATTCAACATTCAATACCTACTATGCTAGGCATTCTGTTAAGTGAGAGTATAGTAGTGAATTAGACAGGATCAGTCCTTATCTTCTTGGATATTTTCTAGCACCATCATGAAAATGTTATTCAGTCAACTTGGATATTGACAGATTCATGTTTCATTTATGTTGTGTTTCAAAAAATGAAGTATAGCCATATTTATTTATTTTAAATTTTATTTATTTATTTTTATGTGGTGCTGAGGATCAAACCCAGGGCCTCGCATGTGTTAGGCGAGCTCTCTACCCCTGAGCCACAACCACAGCCCCCATTTTTTATTTTTATATAGATAACTTAAGTGTAAGCTGCAAAGCTGTTTTCACAATCAGCCATTTTTGATACAAATATTTAAACTTTTATACATTCCCTGCTTTCAATAAGATATTGAACATCATTTTTTGGGGGGGATTTAGTAATTATGGCTAACATTTAATCAGTATGTTTATGTTTTATTTGTGCTAAGTGCTTTGGATATGTTATTTAATCCTTTTAACTTTTATGAGATGCTATCTTATTCCTCTGAGGTATATTCCTTATACTGGCTGAGGAGTGAAGAGGTTAAGTAAGTTGCTCAAGATTATACCAGTGGAAGTTCTAGGATTCAAATACAGCTCTGATTATACTATTATCAATAAATAACAGTTCTATATTCCATTCTAAATATCTTATTGTGGAGTGTGATAGTACAGTTCTGTAATGTATTTGCTTTTCTACTGTGACTTTACACACTTGACCTTCCCATTTTAGTTTCTAATCTACCATATTGGGAAGCACATTAAGAACTTGCTAATAATTATATGCTATTGTAGTCAATTAAACTTGAAGTGAGGATTTTTTTTAAAGGGGGAGGGAGGGAGGGAGGGAGAGAGAGAGAGAGAGAGAGAGAGAATTTTAATATTTTATTTTTAAGTTTTCGGCAGACATAACATCTTTGTTTGTATGTGGTGCTGAGGATTGAACCCGGGCCGCACGCATGCCAGGCGAGCTCGCTACCGCTTGAGCCACATCCCCAGCCCAGAAGTGAGGATATTTACTTTTGTATTTAGGGAATCAGAAGATGAATGAGTATTACTATAACAAGTGATTTTACTTATTCCTTTGAATTGATGATTTCAGAATCATGACTAAAATTGTGCCTGCATGATGCCGAAATGTTAATAAAAGTACAGAACCTTGTTAAAAGGAAAAAACAAGTACAACCTAAGTACTAAGTAGAAATTTTTAAATTTTCTATTTATTATTATTTTTTTAAGTAAGAAAAAGTTTACTTGAAATTAATGATCTTTAGAGGCTTATTCAGGTTAAGAACTATTAAATATCTTGGACATAATAAGTTGAATACAGTAAATTCAGATATCAAAAAGTACATTCGTATATCAAAAAGATGAAACATTTCAAGGGTATGCGCCATTTTTTAAGAGTTAGTATTGAACATTTCAATTCTAATGCAAACTTTAAAAAATTATGCTTTTATAAAATTAATATCCAAGTGGTAGAAGTTACATTGAATTAAACTATATAAATGGGAAAGTTCCTAAATCCTTAAGTTGTGATTTTAATTAGCTTAAAAAAACTTAATAATTTGTGTGTTGCAAAGAAAATGTTATAATATGTATTGATAAAGTGTGAATTTTTTTTTTAGTTGTTGATGGACCTTTATTGTATTTATTTTATTTTATATGCGGTGCTGAGAATCGAACCCAGTGCCTCACACATGCTAGGCGAGTGCTGTAGTAGTGAGCCACAACCCCAACCCCTAATGTATAAAATTAAGCTCAATGACCTTACTTCTCCAGTCTCTTGGGTGTTACTACTTTTAAAAATTTTGTTTTTATTATATTTGAATATGTATATATGGAATCATATATCAGAGTTTGCAAATTGATGGACCACTGATGCTAATTACTTTTTTACTAGGTCTATATTGTATTTTTAGAAGAAGTTTTAGTTTCTAACATTAAAAAAGATATATTTCATATAAAACTTACACTTGTAGCTTATTAACATTTAGCAACTCTATGACCTCCTTATGATATGATGGTAGTTGGTTAGAAAGGATGTCCTCTTAAGTTTCCACTTAACCTAATATATTATCTGCATGATTCCCATAAGCATATAATAGTTAACTTTTGAGAACTTACCAAGTGTAAATTACTTTCTAGAAGGGCTGGGAATGTATTTCAGTGGTAGAGTTTTTGCCTAACATGCAGGAGGCCTTGGTTTTATCCTCAGCACCTAAAACAAAAAAACAAAATAGAGCTTGTTACAGAGACTATTAATTTACTTAATTCGCACAATAATATTAATATCACATTTTTACAATTGCAAAAGTATAACCAAGAGTGATTAAGTAACTTACTCAGATTATTGTAATAAGATTATATTCCTTCTATATTATATTTCTTCTTGGCATATAAAATTATTTCATATAAATTTTTTAAGGATATTCATATACATCTTTTTTAATGGCTCTATTTTATTGCATTATAGATTACCTTATACTTTATCAGCCCTCAGTTAATGGACATTGGAAGTTTCTATTTTTTAGCTTTGACAGATGTCATAGATGGTAATATTGCACATTTTCATTACATATTTGTGAGCTTTTAAAAAACAATGTAAGGTTAATTAAATTTTTTGGGTGAAGGGTTTATTAATTTTAAAATTTTGTTAGAAATTACCAACTTGCCTTCCAAAAGAGATGTACTTATTAATATTTCTACTTTTATTAACTTTTTAATATTTATAACTTCTTTTGAGAACTCTTTTCTTGGCTTATGTAGGTATGTGTTAGAATCATTTTATTGCAAATGATAGATACTGAACTCAAAAGTTAGCTTAAGTGAAAAGGGGAAACTCATTAACTTTTATAATCATGGAGTAAAGAGAAGGAGCTGAATTTAGGGACTTAAACACTGTGGACAGGAAATTAATGTAATTATTCTTCATTTTAATGTTCTGTTTTTTGAGTATGTTGTATGCTGATTTCCTTCTTGCAGTCAGAATTGGGAGGGAAGGGATAATTTGGGAAGTTATAGTAATGGACAATTTTAGGCTTTCCCTTTTTTAACTAGTGAGTCCAGAGGAAATATTTTCTTTCTCATGACATTTGTATGTAAAATTCCAGGACATTCCTTCACCTGGCTTGGTTTATATGTTCATCTTTGGGTCAATTATTTTGAGTAAAAGGGTTAGTGAGGCCTGTGGTTGGCCATGTATCTACCCTTGGGAGAGGAACACTAAATAGATAGCCTTACCAGACTCACATGGAGAGTGTACCTTATTGTGCTTGGGCTGTAATAATAAAGTATCTTAGACTGGGTAATTAACATAAATATATTTCTTACAGTTCTGGAGGCTGGGAAGTCTAAAATCAAGGCACCAGTATATTTGATATCTAATCAGGGCCTATTCATTAGGAGTAGTGCCTTTTAGTTGTATCCTCCAGTGGCAGAAAAGCCAAAAGGCTTTCTTTCCTTTTCTTTTTATAAGGACATTAATCCCATCCAAGACCTCATGAGCTAATCACATCCCACAGGTTTTGTTTCTAAATATTATCACTTTGAGGGTTAGGTTTCAACATATGGATTTGGAAGAACATATACATTCAGACCATAGTAGTGGGGGGAAAAGGAAGTGAGGCTTTTCTATCACTAGAAGCAGAAAAGTATGCAGGTAATTCCCTTTCCAGAGATTCTTTGAAGTCTCTTTTTTTCTTTGTTAAGTTGTAGATGGAAACAATACCTTTTATTTGTTGATTTATTTATTTTTACGTGATGCTGAGGATCAAACCCAGTGCCTCACACATGCTACTCTACTACTGAGTTACAACCCTAACTCATCCCTGAAGTCCTGATGTTTTTTTGCTTTCTTTTTATTCCCCAAAGAATATCGTTAATTACATTTTCCCCTTTTCCTCTTTTTGTCTTGCTTTTTCCATGAAAATGCTCATCTGGCAGATGGCTTTAAATTAGAAGCAGAGCAAGTTAAGGTGTGACAATTAGTGACTTAAACTTAGAGCCCCCTAATATCAAGAATGGTTAATTTGTGGTTAATTTATATATCAGTAGTACAGTGATTGACTTCCACATTTTTCATACTCTATATAAGAATGGTTATCTAAGGGTATTTTTAGAATAGTAGTATACATGTAATAGAGAGTAAGGTTTAAGGTTTTCAAAACCTTTTTTTTGTGGGGGAGGGGTAGCTGGGGATTGAAAACCCAGGCCTTGTGTATGCAAGACAAGCACTTTACCAACTGAGCTATATCCCTGACCCCTCAAAACCTTTTTATTGCTTTATTTTGAATTTGTGAGTCTTTGGTGGTTTATTTTTTTAATTTTTATTTATTTATTTTTAAACAAATGTTGCTTTCCAGTCTTTCCTGAATTTTGCTCTCCAACATTTATCTGGGTGATGTTATAATAGGCATAGTCTGAAAAGGTTTTTATATGGTCAAATAAATTTGAGCAGTGCTACATAATGTATCCCTTCTTTTGGATATATTTACATATTAAAGATGCAGTATTACAATTATGTAATATTTTAACTTTTAACTTTTGTATAGTCTAGTGTATCTAAAACTTATTTAAAAATGAAATGCTTTTTTAAGACACATGAGAGTTCTATGCAACAATTAGTTAGGAAATGATGGTTTTTTCCTCTGTAAATTATCTTTTGTAAGTCAGTTTAAGATCTTTATATTATTCTAATATTTTGCTGTAGAAATACTCGTTTCCTATAATAATCTCTACTGTGAAAATTATTTTATCCTGGGTTTACTTTTCTTCTCAGTTGTAGATGGACACAATACCTGTATTTTATTTATTTTTATGTGGTGCTGAGGATCAAACCCAGGGCTTCACATGTACTAGGCAAGCATTCTATCACTGAACTACAAACTCAGCCCTTTGGGTTTACTTTTAAAAACATTTTTTTATCCAGTCACCACCTCCCATTTTTTCTATTTCCTTTTTATATTAAGATACTGACTGAATATATTATTATTTGATTCAGAAAGTCTATGATAGCAAAGGCTAGAAACTAGCCACTCTTGATTCTGTTACTACTATGTGGAGAAAGAATTTTGGATGAAGCCCTAATTAGATATTTTCATGGTAGTTTAGTATCATTATCTGTAAAGTGGGAGGTTGACTAGATGATCTCTAAAATATCCTTTAGCTCTAAAATCTTATTAATACCAATCATATGAATGTACCTTGTGTTTACCATCTGTGATTGCTTACATTCATATTATCTACAGTCTGTTACTGACAGAGTTTTTGATCCAAAATATCTTCCTTCAAACAGGAACAATTACTGGAAAAAGACTCTGACATTCATATCAACTGTAAATAGAAATAAATGTCTGTTAGTCCCATTACATAATATGTGCAATCTTATTTCATTAAGTATTATATACTATAGAGAGTTGAAACTCCAGAATGCATAAGGATTATAATAAAAATTACATGAATGTAAGTGCAATGACTGAATCCTATAATCACACTTAGTAGAATAATAGTTATTTAGGAGTAATTACTTTTCTTTTAAAACTTAAAGTATATTGGTATAACAGACCTGAAAAGCAAAAATTAATGCTTTTCCCAAAAAGTTATGATTATTTTGCTATTCTATATTTAAAATAAAGCTGTTGTAAAAATAAGACCTACACCCTAAGTTTTAGGCTCACATATATATTTAGAATAGTAGGCAGGCTCTGAATTAGACCACATGGGTTATATCTAAGTTAAGTTTTCAGAGTTATTTCTTCAAGTTTTAATTTTCTCATGTGTAAAATGGTAAATTAAAGAAAGCCTGCTTTCAAGGGTTATTGTGATAAGTGAGATAAGCTTTTAATGAGTGTGCCCATGTATAATAAGTATTCATTAAATGTTGTGTATTGTAATAAATTTGAATATAATTACCTTTAAAAACATGGCAACAGGCAGGAACTAATAGAATCTTTATATATCTGACCTTAATCTTGATTTATTCCCATGCTGTTTGCCTACTATTTTGTCTTATTTGAGGAAATATAATTAAGGATTAATACTAGGGGTTCTACTGGGGTTCTTCTTGATCTGCATTCTTATCTTCCAGCTTAAATTTTGGGCAGTTACTGTTAGAAGATGCTATTTTCAGTGTAGTTACTAGGGGCAAGAATGTTTGATATTTTTGAGGTATAAGTTTAAAGTAAAGTCTGAACAAGAAATTCCTTCTGATATTTTCTAAGGCTTTTTAAGATCTGAAGAGAAAACTGCCTGCACATACATATCTAGGGATACTTTAGTTGTGGAATACAATGTACTGTAGTTTAGAGAGTGTTTTGAAAGTTTTAAGCTTTATATAAATGTTATAGTAATGCAGGATAATAAAGCAGTAGCAAAATAAGAAAGCTTAAATAAATGATAATTTATAGTAGAGGAATTTTTATTAGTTGATGAAAATAGTAAACCCCATGGATAAGGAGCTAAGTCTTGAACTGTGTTTGGGGTTGAATAGACAATGACTTGGGGCCTTATGAAAAAGAACATTATGTATAAAGTGGGAAGGATAATTTATGACATGGCAAGATGCCAAAAGAAGATCTGTAGAATTTCAAGCATTGCCAAAGATGTTTTGGTTGGATAGTTTGGTAATCATTAACTTGGGTTAATACTGGTCTTAGGTTTTTTGATTTTCTTCTGCAGATGGGTTTATGAAGTATTAATTTAAAAACATGGCCAATTGTGCATCATGATAAAACATTCATTCTTTTCTGATTCTTAATATCTTTCAAAAGTATGTCTTATCTAATATGCCAAAGAAACTCAAAGATGAATAATGGAGATTCCCTATCCCTCATAGTAGAAATATTTAAGGAGCTTAGTAGGAAGGGACCTAATTATTCTATTGTTTTCCTGTCCATGAGAAGTGTATTAGTTTGACCATAGCCTCACTTGTTCACAAATAATACAATTCAGTTCAGTACGTACTTTATGTTGTACACTGCATTGTTAAAACTATTAAATATTTATAATGCTGTACTTTTAAGCATAAGAAGTTGATTGTAAAATTGGTTTATATTTTAACTTATTTTTATATTAAAACACTTGCCAAATACTATATAACAGGGTTTGCCAAACTTTTTCTGTAAAAGCTATATAGTAAATTTTTTAGGTTTTGTAGGCTGTTATTTTTGTCACACAGTTCCTCAGCTTTTGCCCTTGTAGCATGAAAGGGGCCACAAACAGTATGTAAATGAATGGGCATGATTGTGGCCCAATAAAAATTTATTCACAAAAACAAATGACAGACCAGAGTCAGGTGAGGTGTCACACACTTGTAATCCCAGCGTCCCAAGAGGCTGAGACAGGAGGATTGCAAGTTCAAAGCCAGCCTCAGCAACATCAATGCACTAATCAACTCAGTGTGACCTTGTCTCTCAATAGAATACAAATAAGGCTGGGGATGTGGCTCAGTGGTTGAGTGCTCCAGAGTTCAATCCCTGTACCCCTATTAAAAAAAAAAACCAAAAAAAAAAAAACCAAAAAACAAAAAACAAAACAAAACAAATGGCAGACCAGAGTTGGCTTAAGGGCTATAGTTTGCCAACCCCTTTTCCAAGACATAGTCTATATTAGAAAAATAGAAAGTTATCTGTATGTGGATTATATTAGTTAAAAATTGTACTTTAGAATACTATAAAACTTAGCTACTTAAAACTACAATTTAGTAGCTCTTACATTTCTGTGAATTAACTTTGCATTTTTGCTACAGGTGGTATTGTTTGGGGACATGATATACTTGTTGTCATTTGGAGGCTTGACTGGGACTATTATCCAGGACTTTTATTTTCCTACATGTGGATGTTTCTACATGGATGATTCATTAGTCTCATGATATGGTAGCTGTTTTCCAAGAGTAGTTGCTTTAATTGCCAGGCCAGTTGAGGGCTAGGATTAAAACTTACAAAGCTTTACTTCCACCATTCTTTTGTTGGTCAAATAGTCACGTGCTTAGCCCATAGTCCTCGTGGGTGGGAAGAGACTGTAGAAGCATGTTAATATTAGGAAGCATAAGTTATGGGTCATCAAATTAGTAATATGTACAGGATTGCTTTGATTGCAAGTGACAATTCAATCTAGCTTTAGTAACAGGGAACATTTATTATAAGACTATTGAGGTATCTACCTCACAAAACTGAAATATAGGATAAGGCCATAGGATTATTGGATTCAGGATTGAAGGTCTTAAGAACTGTTTTTCACCTTTGCTTTATGTCATTTTTTTTTTCTTACACAGGTTTGCCTTGTTCACAGTGGGAAAAATAGTTTCACCAATAGCTTTTACATCTTAGATATTTCAGCCATTCAGAGTTATTTTGCAGTGTTTTTAAAGGTTGCCCCCCCCCCCTTATCATTGAGGTACATCTATGGTCTTTTTTAATTTTTTTAAATTTTGAGACAGGGTCTTGCTCAATTGTTGAGGCTGGCCTCCAACTTGTAATCCTCCTGCCTCAGCCTGCAGAGTTGCTGGGATTACAGGCATGTGCTCCTGTGGTCCAGCAATGTTTCTGAAGTTTTTGAGGAAGAAAACTGATTGTCTTAGATAATCAGTGATCAGGGGATAGAAACTATATCAGCTGTGGCTCAGTTAACAGAAAAGGGTTACTAAAAGTAAATGGTCCAATTTTATCTTCCCTAACTATCTATTTATTGACATGAATTTTTTAGTTATTTCAGCAAATAATATATTTCCCCATTACTGGCCTGATTAACTTTATTCAGCTGCTTGTCTTTGGCTATTTCATTATTCTCTTGGAGAGTAAGCTAAAGTATGAACCGGCATTAGTTTAGTATTTTGATTATTCATTGTAATCTCTTGCTGTAAGTAGGGTACAGAACTTTCAGTACCTAGTATCTCGCTTTGCCATTATTAACATAGAATCAAATATGAAGGTGACTCTATTGTGTTGTTACCCATTGATTTCCAGGATTGATATGGCTGATCGTCTGGCTGGTTAAGTGTATACTTCCTTTGTATACATGAAAGCAAGCACTGTAACTAAAATATGGTATGAAATAAGAGCTATGATAGAAGCACAGGTGATATTCTGTGTGTGCATAGAGGAAGGAACAATTAATATTGACTGAGTAGCTGTAGGAGAGATGGCAGTTTAAAGAAGGTAGTGTTTGAGTAAAGATTGGAAGCATGAATAATCCAGTCTCAGAAAGTGAAAGAAAAGTAATCTGTCAGGTTTCTTGACTGATGAAGGGGTGGCACTATAGTATCTAGGCTAAAGTAAATGGTTATTTTTTAGCATTTTTTTATTATTAGTTGTTGAAAACATTACAAAGCTCTTGACATATCATATTTCATATTTGATTCAAGTAGATTATGAACTCCCATTTTTACCCATGTACAGATTACAGAATCACATCAGGTACACATCCATGTTTTTATATACTGCCATACTAGTGTCTGTTGTATTCTGCTGCCCTTCCTATCCCCTACTATCCCCCCTCCCCTCCCCTCGCCTCCCGTCTTCTCTCTCTACCCCATCTACTGTAATTCATTTCTCTCCCTTGTTTTTTTTTCCCTTTCCCCTCACTTCCTCTTATATGTAATTTTGTATAATAATGAGGGTTTCCTTCCATTTCCATGCAATTTCCCTTCTCTCTCCCTTTCCCTCCCACCTCTCGTCCCTGTTTAATGTTAATCTTCTTCTCATGCTCTTCCTCCCTGCTCTGTTCTTAGTTGCCCTCCTTATATCAAAGAAGACATTTGGCATTTGGTTTTTAGGGATTGGCTAGCTTTACTTAGCATAATCTGCTCTGATGCCATCCATTTCCCTGCAAATGCCATGATTTTGTCATTTTTTTAGTGCAGAGTAATATTCCATTGTGTATAAATGCCACATTGTTTTTATCCATTCATCTATTGAAGGGCATCTGGGTTGGTTCCACAGTCTAGCTATTGTGAATTGTGCTGCTATGAACATCGGTGTAGCAGTATCCCTATAGTACCCTCTTTTAAGGTCTTTAGGGAATAGTCCGAGGAGAGGAATAGCTGGGTCAAATGGTGGTTCCATTCCCAGCTTTCCCAGGAATCTCCATACTGCTTTCCAAATTGGCTGCACCAATTTGCATTCCCACCAGCAATGTACAAGTGTACCCTTTTCCCCACATCCTCGCCAGCACTTGTTGTTTGACTTCATAATGACTGCCAATCTTACTGGAGTGAGATGGTATCTTAGGGTGGTTTTGATTTGCATTTCTCTGACTGCTAGAGATGGTGAGCATTTTTTCATGTACTTGTTGATTGATTGTATGTCCTCCTTTGAGAAGTGTCTGTTCAGGTCCTTGGCCCATTTGTTGATTGGGTTATTTGTTTTCTTACTGTTTAATTTTTTGAGTTCTTTGTATACTCTGGATATTAGGGCTCTATCTGAAGTGTGAGGAGTAAAAATTTGTTCCCAGGATGTAGGCTCCCTGTTTACCCCTCTTATTGTTTCTCTTGCTGAGAAAAAAAACTTTTTAGTTTAAGTAAGTCCATTTGTTTATTCTTGTTATTAACTCTTGACTTTTTCATCTCGTATGCTAGTAACTTGTTCTCTCTCTTCTTCTCTTCGTTAGCATGGCTAAGGGTCTGTCGATCTTATTTATTTTTTCGACGAACCAACTTTTAGTTTTGTCAATTTTTTCAATAGTTTCTTTTGTTTCAATTTCATTGTTTTCAGCTCTGATTTTAATTATTTCTTGCCTTCTACTACTTTTGCTGTTTTATTGCTCTTCTTTTTCTAGGGTTTTGAGATAAGTGTGAGCTCATTTATTTATTGGTTTTTTTCTTTTTTTAAGGAATGAACTCCAAGCAATGAATTTTCCTCTTAGAACTGCTTTCATTGTGTCCCATAGATTCCGATATGTTGTGTCTGTGTTTTCATTTATCTCTAAGAATTTTTTAATTTCCTTCTTGATGTCTTTTGTAACCCATTGATCATTCAGTAAGATATTGTTCATTCTCCAAGTTATGCAGGATTTTTCTTTCTTTCTTTTATCATTGATTTCCAGTTTCATTCCAATATGATCAGATAGTGCTAGGAGCCACAAGCAAATAATATGATGCATGGCACTTTCGGTTGTAAGGTGACGCCAGCTAGCCATTGAGATGATATGATTATGTTAAGATTTACATTCATATGGAAATTGGACTCCTGCTGTTCACCTTGGCCTGCTACGGGACTCATGTTACGGGACTCCTGGAGAGTTCCCATTGGTTGGGGAAGGATAGTAGGAGGGAATTCCAGGGGAGGTCCGCCCCCCCCCCCCCTTCCCGGTAGACGCGCGCGTGGGTGGACCGGTTTTTGGCTTGCCGGCGCGTACGGAGTATTGGCGGCTTTTTCAAAAATAAAGTTTTGTTCCTGCTTGAGTGGCTCGTGATTCTGTGCCCAGCCAGACTGAGGCAATAAATGAGACCAGTGCTAAGACACCAACAATTATGACTCCAATAGCACGTTTAGGTCTTGTTAGCTGGGCATGAATTTGCTGCAAGACTTGTAAACCAGCATCAGCATACCATGGCTCTGAAATATTAGCAGGTAATAAAACGAAAGAGGGCTGATGAAGTATCAGCACTCCTTTTCCTCTATTATACCTAGTAATACAATTGGTTAGGTTGCACTTATTACAAGTAACAACATAGCTGTCTTCCATCCATTTAACTTTTACATTTCCAATAATTAAAACATAAGGAGATTGGACACAAGCTCTTAAGCCATAGCAAGATCCGTCTTTACAGTTCTTGCCGACAAATTTTGGTAAAGGTTTATCTGTAAAATGTAAATACTCTGAGGCAGCAATTAAACACCAAATATCTCTTTGAACACCTCCTTCACTATAAGTCAAAATATTACTAACAAATCCTGCAGGTGTCATAGCAGAATTTCTTTGTAATTGTCTCTTATCAATTTTTGGAGACCAGTCTAAAATATACCCACTATCTTTAGACACCTTATGTTGTACAGGAAAGGTATTTACACAATCCATCCATTTAGGGAAGGTGCCGATCTCAATTATAGAACTATTTGGACAGTGGGGTATTGGTGGAGGTTTTGCAGAAATGACTGGCTTGTTATGGGAAAGTCCCATCTTAATTACTGATCTAGTATTAGGTTTTAAGTCCCCATAAATAGAATTATTTGTCAGTCTAGGATTCCAATCGCTGTCTTTTCTTCAAATGATACTTTCAGACAGCCAGCATGTTTATCATGTGACCAACTCAAAGGTAATTGGGCACTGTAGCCAGAATAATTAAATCTAGTCACATGATTGGGAGTAATATGAGTATCTGTAAATCCTCCCATCATGAATGAGTCATTAGTAAATACTAGAATAGATTCTCCAGTCCACACAGCTGGGTGTACCAGGGGTGGATCTGGGAAATATGTCCAATAAGTGTCTACTTGATTCCCTTTTACCTGACAGCCTAGTAGGGCAATTGCTGTTGCTACCATCAAGACTGGGATCCTGTTCTTTCCTAGGCGTCGAAGTATTCGGGAAGCCTGGGTTGTTAGCTTCTTCACATCTTTCCACGAAATCAGCTTTTCGGCTGGTTCAATTTGGTCTTTTTTCATCTTTTTCCGATACCTCCTCCTTCTGGGTAGTGGCTCCTCCGGGTCGATCCTCAGTCGCTTGAATCTGGGTTCTATCTCCTCCATGTCTGATAGCACGTTCAGGCACCCAAATAGGACGGAAAGCACCTTCTGGGAAGATACAAGCATGGCCCTGTCCCCACATTATTACCGGGTCCAGACACTTCCACTAACCAGTTTGTAAATCTTTCCACAGAACTCTGCCTAAGGGGCCTGTTACTGAGGGAGACATTTGTCTCTCAGCAGCAGTGTGACCTTCTGAGTCACAGTTTAAAAAATTTAAAACAAACAAGGCATGATTAAGGCTATTTTGGGGAGTCACAATCCTATTCCCCCCTTTTAATTTTTGTAATTGAAGCTTAATAGATAAATGAGCTCGTTCCATAATGGCTTGACCTTGGGGGTTATAAGGAATTCCTGTTTTATGATTAATTTTAAACTCTTGGCAAAATTGTTGAAAAGAAGAGCTTACGTAAGCTGGAGCATTATCTGTTTTGATCTGCATAGGACACCCTAAAATGGAAAAAGCTGCTAAGCAATGAGAAATTACATGTTGAGTATTTTCCTTAGTACGTGCTGTGGCAAAAATAAATCTAGAATAAGTGTCCACTATGACATGCACATAACATTGCTTACCAAATTGAGGAATATGAGTTACATCCATTTGCCATATTTGATTTGGTTTTAATCCACGGGGATTTTCCCCTGATGGCAGAGATGGAGTGTGAATAACATACTTAGGGCATTGGCTTACAATCTGACGAGCTTGTTCTCTGGTAATATTAAACTTTTTATGTAAGCTAGAAGCATTTTGATGATGTAAGGAATGGGAAGCTAGTGCACAGTCATACAAAGACATCTGTTGACAAAAAGCTACTAACTTATGCATGGTATTATCTCTACTCCTTTATAATTTCTAAGAGTTGCCCTGTGACATAATATATGGTCTATTTTTAAGAAGGATCCATGTGCTGCTGAGAAAAAAGTGTAACTGCTTGATGTTGCGTGGTATATTCTATATGTGTCAATTAAGTCTAGGTTACTAATTGTATTATTGAGTTCTGTAGTTTCTTTATTCAACTTTTGTTTGGAATATCTGTCCAGTGGTGAGAGAGGTATGTTGAAATCTCCAGTAATTATTGTATTGTGGTCTATTTGACTCTTGAACTTGAGAAGAGTTTTTTTGATGAACATAGCTGCACCATTGTTTGGGGCATATATATTTATGATTGTTATGTCTTGTTGGTGTATGGTTCCCTTGAGCAATATGTAGTGTCCTTCTTTATCCCTTTTGATTAACGTTGGCTTGAAGTCTATTTTATTTGATATGAGTATGGACACTCCTGCTTGTTTCCAAGGTCCATATGAGTGATATGATTTTTCCCAACCTTTCACCTTCAGTCTATGTATGTCTTTTACTATCAAATGCGTCTCCTGTAGGCAGTATATTGTTGGATCTTTTTTTTTTTTTGATCCATTCTATTAGCCTGTGTCTCTTGATAGGTGAGTTTAAGCCATTAACATTTAGGGTTACTATTGAAATATGGTTTGTACTTCCAGCCATATTTGTTTATTTATGTTACTTAACATGATTTGTTTTTCCTCTTTGATTATTTTTTCTCTTTACTGTACTACCTCCCGCTGTTGGTTTTCATTGTTATTTTCCATTTCCTCTTCCTGTAATATTTTGGCAAGGATGTTTTGAAGAGCTGGTTTTCTAGCTGCAAATTCTTTTAACTTTTGTTTATCATGGAAGGTTTTAATTTCATCTTCCACCCTGAAGCTTAATTTCGCTGGATACAGGATTCTTGGTTGGAACCCATTTTCTTTCAGCTTTTGAAATATGTTGTTCCAGGATCTTCTAGCTTTCAGAGTCTGTGTTGAAAGATCAGCTGTTATCCTGATTGGTTTACCCCTAAATGAAATCTACTTCCTTTCTCTAGTAGCTTTTAAAATTCTCTCCTTATTCTGTATGTTGGGCATCTTCATTATAATGTGTCCTGGTGTGAATCTCTTATGATTTTGTACATTCAGCGTCCTGTAGGCTTATAGGATTTGGAATTCTGTTTCATTCTTCAAGTCTGGGAAGTTTTCTAGTATTATTTCATTGAACAGATTGTTCATTCCTTTGGTTTGCACCTCTATACCTTCCTGTATCCCAATAACTCTTAAGTTTGGTCTCTTTATGTTATCCCATATTTCTTGGATGTTCTGCTCATGGTTTCTTAACAGTCTCCCTGAGCTGTCTATGTTCTTTACACATTGAAAGAACATTGTCTTTGTCTTCATTGTCTGATGTTCTATCTTCTAAGTTTTTTACTCTGCTGGTAGTACTCTCATTTGAGTTTTTAAGTTGGTTTATTGCTTCCTGCATTTCTAGGATTTCTGTTTGTTTGTTTTTTATAACCTCTATCTCCCTGTATAGTTGATCTTTTGCTTCTTGGATTTGTTTATGTAATTCATTGTCAAAGTGTTCTTTCATCGTCTGATTTTGCTGTGTAGTCTTCCTTGAGACTCCAGATCATCTGAAGCATGTATATCCTGAATTCTTTATCTGACATTCCATCTGCTGCAGATATTACCTCTTCTAAAATTGAGTTGACCTGCATTGCTTGTGGTCCTTTCTTTCCTTGTCTTTTCATACTGCTCACGTTTCTTTCTGCTTTGTGAAACTGTTGTGTTATATTTTTCCCCCTATATATTTATATTGCTCTTGTATAGTTGCAAAGTCTCCCTTTTGTGGAGAAAGACAATGTTAACAGTTCCCAATTTCAATAGTACATCATCTAAGCACACGTTTTCCTTATTACTACATTTATAGCTAGTCTCTATGTCTACAAATGTTGGTTTCGATTATCATTTACAAATATAGTCATTAGTTTCATGAAAAGCATAGCATTTCTGGTAGCTTGAGGAAAACTGAATTTCTGGTGTAGGATGTTATGTTTAGGGGGAAAGGAGTGAGGGTATGGTGTTAATCTAACTTAGAAACTTTGGAAAGCTCTAACTAATAGATGGGTAATTTATGGAAGAATTTATAGATTCAAACTCCTATCTGTATTTATAAGATTACCCTACTTATAAATAGTAAAATTTAGGGGGTTGCAAGTGGGATAGAGGGAGTTAGATGGAGAAAAACAAATAACAAGGAAAGAAAGAGAAAAAAGAGAGCGTGAAAAAGAAAATAAGAGAACAAAGAAAAGAAGTAAAAAAGGGGTAGGGAGGTGGGGCATATGCAATTACCCTATATTATATTATTCTGGTGATTCAGTTGTTAAACACCTTTTTCATGCATAATTCTTGGTTTTACATATGTTGAGGTTGCGAGGACCAGAGTGGGAAGGGTAGAGGAGACTGGATGAATGGATAAAAAGAAAGAGAGGGAAGAGAAAATAGAAAGAAAAAATATCTCTCAGAACTCTCTTTTCTTTTCTTCCAGTTGGTGGTGTTGTCTATTCCTAGCTTGAGTCTCTGGGTTCACAGTGGTGGTGGTAGTCAGTGTGAGAGGACTTGAGCTTCCACCTGTGACCTCTCTACTCTTATTCTCTGAGTTGTAAACCAGGTGCCTCATCTGCTGTAGAACCGAGCTGGTAGCCACGCCCACCGGTTGGTGGGTTTTAAGGGTTGGTGGGATTTTCCAAGATGAGTTCCATCAGATTTTCTCATATGGTGTTTGATGAGGTGGCGGGTATTGGGGAAACCTTATGTTTTTCGAGAGCTCAGTCAGGTGACCGCATGGGCGGGAGGCTGGGCCCCTCCTCCAGTTGGGGTGGTCTGTCTACTGCAGTTGGGGTGGTCTGTCTACTGCGCCCGCGGCTGTGCCCCCTCTCCTGGCCGCATGGTCTGCCTACTGTGCAGGCGGGAGGCTGGGCTCCTCCTCCAGTTGGGGTGGTATGTCTTTGATGGTTTCTTTAAAAATAATTATCTTGACACAAATTATGAATAAGAGTTATTTTTTCAGTCATTTGTTCAGTAGAGTGTTCAAATGGGCTACATTCAGTTCTTGATTTGTCAGGTAGTCCTAGGCTTACTATAGTATTCAATTTACAGTTCTAAATATAAATATCTTTAGCAAAACTTTGGTTCTGATCCATGGTATGCAAATATCATCACTTATTTTCTGAGAGAAGATTAAAAATAGAACCCTGAGGTTTTGTAATATATATATGTTTAAATTTTTATTTATTATTAGGACATAATTTTAAGGTTAAGGGTGCTAAAAATAATAAAAGCCAGAAACAAAAAGTTCTTGACCCAGCTTGGATATTTTTACCAAATATATTTCACAGAGATTAAAGTGGGTTAACCATACTCCCTGTTAGAATGAAAATACCCATGAGGAGAATTGATTCATTTAGTTATTTGATATCTAAATATTTTTTTCTATTCAGAATAATTCTTGGTAGTTCAGGTTTTCATGAAGTTCCATCTGCAGGGAAAAATGATAAAAATTATGTACATGATATGTGAGTACAAGTATCATTTGAGAGTTTGGATTCTGAGGATTTCTGAGCATTGGGACATGTACAGAGGGAAAAAAAAGCATAGGAAAGGCTATTTTGGCTTCAGGTCTATCCTTTTGGAAGTTGGTATGCCAGTAAAAATCAAATTTGCAAGGTAGCTAGGTGTTATGGTTCCCATAGACAGAATGACTTGAATGAAGAAGGTCTAGGATCCCATTATATTTTGGTTGTCACTAAAATGCTTTGTTATTTGGGCTCTATACTTAAGTTTTGTTTTTGAAATAGAGATAATAATTAACTTTCAGATCCTACGGTCTTTTATTTGTTCCTGTGTTCCTTAAATCATCTTTTTTATCCAACTTTAATTTCATGGTCCTTCATTATATGTGATGTGTCTTTTTAACTCCCTTGCATGTGCTTTTAAAGTTCTTGTTTTACTCTCAGTTGGTCATACCCATTTTGAAAAAATTGAATCCATATTGAATCCAGTCTTCTTTCAACTCTAACTCTGTACCTGTGTACCTGGTTTAGAGTAAACTGCTAAATCATGCTTTCTAGTTTTACTTAAATGCATAGTCACAAATATCAAGAGTCAATTAAGTCTTTAATACTATTTGGCATTCATAGAATATTTTCCTAGATCATTTATTCTTCTGTTTTCTTAGATGATACATTTCATGATATTTCTTATCGAATTTCCCAACATTTTATTCCCTGATCTGTCCCTCAGATGATGATTTTGCATCTTACCTCACAGAGAAAATCGAAGCAATCAGAACAAAATTTGCATAGACTTCTTATCATATCTTCCCACCTAGCAGCTTCTTTCATCATTTATTATCTTCTCCATTACTTTCTACTTTTCTGAGGTGAGCCCTTCATTTGTGCATTATATTCTTTTTCCTTCTGCAGTTCTTCTCTAACTCTTATGTCATAAAGTTTTCTCAGTACTGCATCACTGCCATAAGAAGACAAACTTACTGCTTTTTTTACCTTTAAAACCTATTTTTGTCTCTATTGTTGTTTATTTGAACATACTTCCCTTACCAGGTAACATTATTTGTCTCCCAGTGGCGACAAACTCCTTGAAAAAATTGTGTATGCAGTTTCCAATTCCTTTTATTTGGCTGTGGAGGGGTAGGGGGTGGTACTGAGTATTGAACCCAGGCATTCTTTACCACTAAGCTATATCCCTAATCCTTTTAATTTTTTATTTTGAGACAGGGTCTTTGAGACAATTTTAACCTTGAACTTGTGATCCTCCTGCTTCAGCCTCTCAAGTCACTACTGTGCCTGGTTCCAATCCCCTTTTCCCTGTTTCCTCTTAAGCCCAGTAGAGTTAGGCTTTTGCCATTATCTCTGCACTGGAACTACTCTTCATAAGATCATTAATTACCTTCTATGTTAAATCTCATGTTAGTTTCTCACTACTCATCATCTTTCTTGACTTAGCAGCTATTTAATATAGTTCATCATTCCTTCTTCTATATACCTTCCTTTTCTTGGCTTCCAACATTATACTTTATAAAAATTTTCCTTCCTATATGATTTGCCCATCTATTCTCTCCAGTCTCTTAAAAACTGGAGTAGCTGGGCAAGGTGGCATAGGCCAATAATCCTAGCAACTCAGTAGCTGAGGCAGAAGAATTATGAGTTCCAAGTTATCCTCAGCAACTTAGCGAGACCCTAGGAAACTCAGTGAGACCTTATCTCTAAATAAAATACAAAAATGGGCTAGGGATGTGGCTCAGTGGTTAAGCGTCCCTGGGATCAATCCCTAGTTCAAAAAAAAAAAAAAATTCCCTCAAAACAAAAAACTAGAGTATTCATCTTTGGTTCTCTCAAACTAGAGTAGAGTATTAATATTTTCCTCTCTATATATTCATTTCCTGTACGATTGTGACTCTAAACACCAACTAAAAGCTGACATCTCCTAATTGTGTACTTATGAAAGATCTCTCTCCTGAATCACATATACATACACATCTGTATGTATCCCACTTGACATTGCCATGTAGGTGTCTTATTAACAGAGTATGTCCTAAACCAAATTACTGATTACCTGCCTAAAAATTGATCTCCACAAAGTATTTGTCAGCTTAGTAAATGTGTCTACTCTATTTTTTTCTAAATGGAACTGTACTAGCTTTCCATCACTATAACAAATAGCTAAGGTTTCAGTCCATGATCAGTTACTTCATTGTTTTGGGCCTCTGGCATGGCAACACATCATGTGTGGGGAATGCATGGTGGAACAAAAGTGTTGATATCATGAGCCAGGGAGCAAAGGCAATGGGGTTCAGGGGTACACATTCCTCATTGAGGTTATGTCCCCAGTGACTTGAAGTCCTCCCACAAGTCCCTACCTCCCCAAGTTTCTACCACCTCCATATGTGCCACCGTGGGGACTGAGCTTTCAGTACACGAGGCTTCAAAGGATGCTCAAGATCCAAAACATAGGAAGAACTAACCTTGTTTTTTCTCTTGCTTATTCCTCAACCAATTTGTCATCAAAATCTTGTCAAGCTCTGCTGTTTCCACTCTGCTCCAAACTACCACTATCCGTCATCTAGATTATGTAGTGACCCCCTAACATGTTTCTCAGTTACCATGTTATGCATCCTCCTACATTCTTTCCCAATACAGTATTCTAAATGATCCTTTCAAAAATTAAGTGAAATATTTATCTTCTTTGCTTTGAACTCTCCAGTGACTCTCCATCTCACTTAGTGTAAAATCCAGTGGCCCAAAGGTACCTACAAGATTTCTTACCTTCTGCTTTTACTCTTTCTTAATTCTTCCTTCTCTAACCACATTGGCTTCATTGCTATTCCTGGTAGGTATTGATCTTAGAATTTTTGCAGTTATGGTTCCCTTTACCTAAACTACTCTCCCTCGAGGAACCACATGACCAGCTTTCTCAAATGTCACTTCAAACTGCTGTAATAAAAATGGCAATGTCCTCTTCTTTTTCATACACACCTTTTCCTATATTCTTATAACTCCTTTTACTGTCTCTATTTTTTTCTATAGCATTTATTGGCCTTTAACATAATTGTTCATTTACCTATTGTGTGAATATTTGTCTTTTTTCTTTTGTTAGAATAATTTCCACTAGGAATAGATCTTCATGTATTTTTGTATATGTTGACTGATGTATTCCAAGTACTTGGAACAGTGCTTAGAACTTAATAAGTGTCAGTGAATTTTTGTTGAGTGAAAGAAGAAAGTCTGTCTTTCTGGGTTGTATAGATATTAAATGCGATAATGTACTATATGAAATTTAAGCAATGAGTGACATTCTGTACATGTTCAGTAATTTAGTTTTCTTTCTTTCTGTTTCTTGTTTACTTGGATACTTGGAAGTATTGGAATACTGTATATTTCTAGAATATTTCATCTCATTCTTATAGTAGCCTTTGCAGCTGAATTCAGCTTTCCCTCATTCTTTTTGCTTTCTTTCTCTATTCAACATAATAGTTTGAAAGAGATTTAAAGAGAGAGGAGTTTTCCTCTGATATCCAAGCTTATTGTGGATGGGCAGAAAACTGGTGAGACTTAAATTGTAGTAATGTTTCTTTCATTTTAATAGATCTCTTCTCCTCTTATGTTATTTTCTGGTTCACAATTCCTGGCATGTAGTTATTGCTCAACACATTTTTGAATAGCTCTATTTTTTCCTGTTTAGTGGAATCAGTCTTTTCAAACAAACATGGTCTTTTCCATGGATTATAAGAAGCAAAACAGTCTGAGAACTATGGAGTTGATACAAAGTGTTGAGTAAAGACTGATTTTTGCCCTATGATGCATGGGCCAAGGGGATAAAATGTAGTTAGGCAGAGAATCAGAAATACACAGGTTTTCTGGTCACAGTGTATTTGTATAAAATAATGCTAAGTTATTTCCAAGGCATGCTAATTATAATCAATCATCTGATTGACTTAGAATTTAATGAAATTCTTTTTTTATTTTTACATTTTATTAATGCATTGAAATATGTTGGTTCAAGAATATGTATGAATTAATGGAGAAAAGCTTACCAAAATAGTCCACGTATACAATATAACTTTCGTTAAGTTTTTTTGCAATGTCAATCTTTTTATTGTGCAACCAACTGAAACAAAGTGACCAATTTCAAAACTATACAAAAGCAAAAAACAATCTAAATAAGCATAAGTTTGTATAATTAAAGTAGATACTTGCCATCTCAAAATATTGAAAAGAATTACCATGCAAAGTTAATTGAAAGACTTCACAATTATTTTGAAAAGAATTGTTATTTACATTGGCATGGATTCTTTTTTTTTCTCTTGCCAGATTTTTAAAATATTTTAATTTGTTCTTTTTAGATATACATGAATGTAGAGTAAATTTTGAAATATTTATATACATGGAGTATAACTTATTCTAATTAGAATCCCATTCTTACGGTTGTACATGATGTGGAGTTACCCTGGTCATGTATTCATATATGGAAAGGTGTGTCTGATTCTTTCTTCTGTCTTTCTTATTCCCATCCCTTCCCTTCATTCCTCTTTGTCTAATTCAATGAACTTCTATTCCACTCTCTACCCTCCCTTGTTGTGTTTGAGACAATGTCTTACCTCAGCATCCTGAGTAGCTGGGATTAAAGTGTGTGCCACTATTCCTTGCTTTGATTTCGTAGTTCTTAAATGTCTAATTTTATACAATGGTTTGCCGTGTAGCATAGTGTTCTGGTTTGGATGTGAGGTGTCCCCCAAAAGCTCACATGACACAATGCAAGAAGGTTCAGAGAAAAAAAATGATTGGGTTATGAGAGCCTTAACCCAATCAGTGAATTAATCCCCTGATGGGATTAATTGAGTGGTGACTGAAGGCAAGCGGGGTGTGGCTGGAGGAGGTGGGACTTTGCGGCATGGCTTTGGTATATATATTTGTATCTGGCAAATGGAGATCTCTCTTTTCTTCTGATCAGTGTGTGAGTTGCTTCCCTCTACTATACTCTCCCATCATGGTGTTCTGCCTCACCTTGATCCCTGAGGAATGCAGCCAGCTGCCTATGGACTGAGACCTCTGAAACTGTGAGCTCCCAAATGAACCTTTCCTCTTCTGAAGTTGTTCTGGTCAGGTCTTTTAGTCACAACAGTGAAAAAGCTGACTAAAACACATAGTATTATTCATGTGGTTGATGTTCAATAATTACTGAGTGAAATTATATTTGAGACTTTGATGATCCTTAAGCCTAAAAGAGTCTCAAGTCTAATGGCTCTTTCATAGGCTTATCTTTCAACAGCAATCAGCTGTGTACTTTTTGCTCCCACAAAGGGTATATCAAAGCAAGTATATATTTTGTATCTTTTGATATCATTCTTTCCAGCTGTATACATTTAGATTCAGGAAAGGATACTTTAAATTAAATGATGCCTAGTCTGTAGACTAGCTAACAAATTTTTAATGAGATTTCATGAGGTAGACTTAGCTTATAAGCAGAATTTTTACCAGTTTAAGTCAGGAAAGAAAGAATGGAAGGGAAGCTAAACAAGCTTGTTGGTGGAGAGATCAGAACAAGAGCTATATGAATACATGGGTATATGACATTAACTGGCTTCATCTGAATTAGGTATTTTATAATACAAAATAGAAACATTAAGTATTTGAAGTTTTATACTTAAGAAAAGAGGAATGTCATTTTAATGTCAAATCTGTGCCTGTTTCTTGTGTCATCTTTTGTAATCCCTTCAAACATTCATTTTAGGCTTTGTCAGGGTGAACTGTTTGACTTTTTCTATTATTCTGTGCTGGGGCTTATAGTTCTAGGCCCAGACCCTTCTGACAAGTTTAACTTAGCCCCCCCCCCCCAGGTATTTTATTAAGGTCTTTTTTTTAACTTAACAGTGTTTAAATTACAGTTCTCCTGAGAATAATGGGACTGTGAAATCTGTGCTCAGATCTTCAGCTTTCCAGCTACCATTTTCAGCTGGCATTCTTGAGATTTTAATCTCTAACAAATTTTAGAAGTAAGTCAATAACTTTAGGGAGTGTCTTTATGGAATTTGGGGCTTCTTTCTGCAGTTCTTTAAAGTGATAGCCCCACTGATAGTTTGATCATGGTTTTGTTTTTTCCTCGGCCTTCTTTATAGAGTATAGATTTATTTGTGGTGCTGTGATAGGTGATTTTTATTGATTCTTTTTGGTCATATGTAACATCAGATTTCATTTTGACATTATTATAAAAGCATGGAATAAAATTTGTTTTAATTCAGTCCCCAGTACTTTCCCTTTCCCTTCTCTCCTCCCTCTTTTCCCTTCCCTTTACTCTACTGATCTTTCTGTTACATATATATATATATATATATATATATATATATATATATATATATTTTTTTTTTTTTTTTTAAATTTAGTGTCATGTGGATATACATGATGGTGAGTATATTCCTATATAGGTAAATTAGGTAAGCTTCATTACACTGTTTTTACTTATCCCATTCATCCCTCCTCTCTCTGCTTCATTCCCTTCATCTACTCCACTGATCTTTCTTCTATTTTTTGCCTCCCCTTATTTTGGATTAGCTTTTGCATATCAGAGAAAATATTATACCTTTGACTTTTTGGGACTGGCTTATTTCACTTAATATGATAGTGTTCAGTTCCATCCATTTACCAGTAAATGCCATAACATCATTCTTTATGGCTGAGTAAGACTCTGGTAGTGTTTTGAGGTATAAATACAAGCAGAAGTTTAGCTATGGTCTCAGGTAGAGTTAGAGAACTTTAGTTCCTATTGCCTTACAGGGATTGCTTGCTTTTGTACAAAGAAGCTCAGTAAGTTTCTGGCTTTAACTCTTTAGTTCTGCTTCCAATTTCTAATTTCTTTCACTTTTGGATCACAGGGTAAGAGTAAGGGGGGATATATATGACATATGTATGTGTGTGTGTGTGTGTGTGTGTGTGTATGTGTGTGTATGAATGACATATCTATACATTTATATATATGAATGATATATATGTAAATTTTAAATCAACATTGAGTAAAATTGACTTTTTTGTTACAGTTCTATTAATTTAACATGTATATATTTACATAGCCATGACAATAATTGGGTTACAGAACACTCATCCCTCAAATCTCCCTTGTTATCTTTAAGATTTATTCAAGTTGGTACATGCATCAATAGTTCATTCCTTTAAAAAATGTTTTTTTGTAGTTGTAGATGGACAGAATGCCTTTATTTTATTTATTTTTATTTTATGTAGTTCTGAGGATCAAACCCAGTGCCTCATGCATGCTAGGCAAGTGCTCTACAGCTAAGCTACAGCCCCAGCCCTCATTTCTTTTTATTCTTGTGTAGAATTTCATTATATGAATATAGTTTATTCATTCACTAGTTGAAAGACTTTTGGGTGCTTTTCTTTCTTTTTCTTTTTAGGTTTTAAATAAAGCTACTCTAAACGCTTCACATATAGGTTTCTGTGTGAATATATATTTTGGTTTCTCCAGGGTAAAATCCCAAGAATAGGATTGCTGGATCCTCTTATGGATGTCTACTTTTTAATAAATCACCAAACTGTTTTCTTAAATAGTGGTGCCAATTTGCATCCTAACCAACAGCACATGAGAGTTCTAGTTGCTCTGTAACATTGCTAGCACATGTTGTTGTCAGTATTTTTTATGCTAGTCATTCTGAAAGGCATGTACTGTAATCTTCTTGTGATTCATATTTCTCTTTTGGATAAAGATATTAAATATCTTTACATGTACTTATTTACCATCATGTATCGTATCTGATAAAGTGTCTTAAGTATTTTACATAGTTTTAAAAAAATTTTTTTAGTTGTTGTTGGACACAATACCTTTATTTTATTTACTTATTTTTATGTGGTGCTGAGGATTGAACCCAGTGCCTCTCATGTGCTAGGCAAACACTCTACCACTGATCCACAATCCTAGTGCCTTACCTAGTTTTTAACTTGGTTATTTTATTTTATTTAAGTCTAGCCAGATTTGTTACTGCCCCCCCCCCCCCCCCCCCCCCCCCCCCGGTTTCTTTTCTCTTTTGCCTGCTATTGCCATATATTTGACGCTGATAGGGTGAGTCTTAAGTATGTATTCACTATGCCATGTTGATTGGAAGTTCAAAGTTGAATATTTTTGAGGTCAACATTTCTTACATTAAAGGATTCCAGAAAACTAATGGAATAGAGATGGAACAAAGTAATTGAGAATATCTAAATAATCCTGCTTGATACTCTTTTTTTACAAGCATATTTTGACCTATAAAATGAAATGAAACCATTTACATTCAGGTCAACTAATTTCGAAGATTAGTATAAGCCATGGAGCTAGAATTTTTGTCCCATAGTTTTATGTCTGCATTTAAAAACTAGTTTTCAAAGTCTGATTTATATGGTTTAATATTAAGTATTTTAAACATTTGCCATTGAATGGAGGATTTATAGAAGTACTTCATACTGACATATTTTATTTTCTCATGATTTTAAATTGGTGTTTATGGCAGTTCTCATAATGTCTTTGAGTGCTAGAATATACAAAGGCTTTTATTTCAAGCATTTGCTACATATCCTAATTTAAAAAATGAACATGTTTAATTAGTGTTAAGATATTAAAATGTTTTCCCAAGTTTTGTTCAGAATATAATGATAAAATGATGGTTCAATGCAAAGGAACTTGTAATTAAAGTACAGGAAAAAAAAAATCACCGATTTAAGCGAACAGCCACTGAGACACTTGACACAACTAGAATGACTGCTTATGGTGAATTTCAGATTCTTTTTTTTAATAATTTTTTTAATAGGTTGACACAATGTCTTCATTTTATTTTTTGTGGTGCTGAGGATTGAACGCAGTGCCTCACTCATGCCAGGCAAGCACTCTACCTTAAGCCATAACTCCAGCCCACCTTTCAGATTCTTATCTTTAGAAATTTGTTTCCTATTGCATTGACAGAATTATAATGATTTTAAGGGGATTTCTATATTTCCTTTTAAGGAAAAAAACTTTTTTTTTTTTTGCATTAAGCAGTAAGGTGGAATATACTACTTCATGGGTATTAAAGGCAGTATTTAATTTCTTTCATACAGCCTACATGCTTCTCATGTATCAAGTGAATGTACTAAAATACAAGAAATGTAGTTTTGAGGGCTAACTCAAATTATATGTATATTTTTCCTGTGTATCAGCAGGATTCTGTGGTTTTAGTGTGATTAGACAAGGCTGTCATAAAAAAAATTACTTGAACTTTTAAAATTGAGTTATTTTCCAGTTCTGCAAGTTATTAATATATCTAATGGTTGTAGAATTAGAATTCTAAATTGTGAGAATCTGTTTACCTTTAGGTCTCATTTTGGTTTGAGGTCCTTTCTTTGATCTAGCTGGAATTTGTAATATGATACGAATTAGTCTTCACTTGAGGCAACGTTTGATGGTCTTAAGTAGATGAACATTATTTTAGAAAGAGTTCAATGATTCATTTGACAAATTATTTTAAAATTTCACAAGAAAAAATATTTTTCTCTTTTAGAAACCAGAGCAAATGATTTTTGCCCCCTAAGCCCAAATTCTCGAGCCAAATTTGGATGGATTCCCAATTAAAGTTTTGTTAATTTTTACCACAGAAAGCTTCACAAAGTAAGACACTGTTGATTTATAACTCCTGAGAAGCTCTACAACATCATGACAATATACACTCCCCTTTCAATTTATTTTCAGAAATGACATAAATACTTTGTTATAACTGATCTTTTGTATAAAAGTACTGAAATTTGATGAGGAAAATACACAAAAGAAACAGTAGTACTGTGAAAATAAGAAATAATTTTTCTGTGAAATTCTGTAATCAGAACAATGAAGTGACAAGGTGTCAGTAAAAAATAATCATATTTTATTATCTCTACCTTACATAATGATACTCACCAGACCTATGTGATTTTTTTACACCATAAGCTTCCTTTCAAGAAATTTTTTTAAAATATTTTTTTTAGTTATACATGGGCACAATATCTTTATTTTGTTTATTTATTTTTATGTGGTGCTGAGGATTGAACCCAGGGTCTCACACGTACGAGGTGAGCGCTCTATCACTGAGCCACAACCCCAGCACCCCCCACTTTTTAAAATTTATTTTAGTCGTAGTTGGACACAATACCTTTATTTTATTCATTTATTTTTATGTGGTGCTGAGGATCGAACCCAGGGTCTTGCATGTGTGAGGCGAGTACTCTACTGCTGAGCCACAACCCCAGCCCTTAAGAAATTTTTAATGTTCTCTGAGACTTGAAATGTGATTCTACTGTTAAGGGCTTTCTTATACATTTTAAATCATTCTTATTTTAATTGCTCATATGATTCAGTATAGAATTTATTCTCCAGGTGGCATGATATATTACTATTCTCATTAACATAATCTTGAATTAATAGTTCTTTCTATATTATGTTTAATTCAGAGATTTCTTAAATTTGAGACAGTATTAACTATAATTTCCATTTTATGTTGTAATAGTTGCTTTTTATTTCATCTTGCAGATAAAGAGATTAATATCAAAGTGATAAATATTTTGCCAAGGTTGCACAGATATTTAACATTATATAACTATAATACAGTTTATCTTAGTCTAGTGTTTTTGTCTGTATTTATGTTGGATATGTATTATTTCTAAAATTATATTGAGCAAATTAACATTAACATCTAAGATAGAAAACTGATGTTAAAGAATATGTACTCTATTTTCTATTGCTGCCATCACAAGTTACCACAAATTTTGATTGTTTACACCAATTTATACCACAATATTTGATGGTTTAAACAATCCAAATTTGTTATCCTTACACTTCTGAAGGTCAAAGTCTAGTCCTCATGGGACTAAAATCAAGGTGTTAGCAGGTGTCATTAGTTTCTTGAGGTTAGGGAAGTAACAGTAAGCTGTCTTTCTCAGCTTCTAGAGGATACCTTCATTGCTTGGTTCATGGTTTCCTTCTTCCTTCTTCACAGTCAGTAGGTGGGTTTAGTCCTTATAATACTGCCAGGACTTTCAACTATCCTGTTGTCTTTTCTTGAAAACTCCTGGAAAAAGTTTTTGTCTTTAAGGACTCATGTGATTAGATTGGGCCCATGCAGATGATCTCAAGTAATCTTCCTACCTCAAATTCTTAATTTTTTAATTACATTTGCAAAATTCATGATGCTATGTGTAGGGGAGCAAAATAATCCTTTCCTCTCCTTCTGCTGTCCTTGTTTCCCTATCTGGGGCCCTATAAATTGGATTAACAAATAACAGATTAAGTTTCAGTTAAACCAAATGAATAAATTCTGGGAGTCTATTGTACAGCATGATGACTGTAGTTAATAATAATGTATTATGTACCTGAAAATTGCTTTGAGTAGATTTTAAATGTTCTTACCACATAAAATGATGAATATGTGAGATGATGGATATGTTCATTAGCTTGATTTAATTTTACATTGTATATATATATTAAATATGTTGCCCACCATAAATATATACAATTTTTATTTGTCAGCTATACTTTAAAAAGGCTAGAGAGAAGGGGAAAATAGAAGAGAAAAATAAACAAAAGCTTAACATGTGGATTGTTCATTCACATGGCAGTACTGAGGGATGAGTAATTACTCAAAGGCATGGTTAGAACTTGGGCTTATTATTTACATTAACCAGTGAACAGTACTTTTATAGATAAAGACAAGAAGAGTTTCTAGGGGCAGCAAATTATGGGAAGGAAAATAAATGAGGGAAATTAATAGAAAATTAGGGCTAGTTAATAAGGTTCATTATGTAGATTCCTTTGGTGTACTGTCTTCTGTAGGTTGATGAGTCTAAAGTTGTTTCTGATGATTAAGAATCATTTAAGACTTGCCCTTTACTTCCTGGTAGTGAGGGAGAAGGTAGGAGATTTTGTCTTATTTTTTCTCAGTTGGTTTTAGCTTAAAATAATCTTTATGCCAAAAGTGGCATATTTTGGGGTGACATACTATGAACTCGTTCACATGTAAGGTAACATTTTCACAGGTGTCTGGGTATTAGGACATTGACAGTTTAGATGGGGAGGCATGATTTTGCCTACAAAAATTTGCAGACAAGGTCCTTGTTTTGTTCCCTTAGAGGATATTACTAATTTATAATTTGGAAAGAACTTTTATTAAACTGTAAAAGCTCTAGACCTTCATAGAATAATTGTTTTAAGTATAAACTGATGGACTTAGTTTCCTGAGTGTTAGAAATATAATTTAAAGGGGCTGGGGATGTGGCTCAAGTGGTAGTGCTTTCGCTTGGCATGCGCGCCCCTGGGCGCTGGGTTCAAACCTCAGCACCACATAAAAATAAAATAAAGATGTTGTGTCCACTGAAAACTAAAAATAAATATTAACAATTCTCTCTCTCTCTGAAAAATATGATTTAAAGAATATAGCATGTAACAGTAGTGTTACTGGATTCATATCTTTCTGTTTGCTTCTCAACAGCTAATACTCATGGGATGAGAGTTGGTGGGAGAGTACTCAGGTTTATTCAAGGGCTGGAACCTTGATAAGATTGGGGTTCGGGTATCCCTGAATCAAAGACTATCTTAGGGAACTCAGGTACATGAAGGGGCTTTTATGGGGAGGAAAAGAGAGTAAAGAGGTAATAATAGATAGGGAGGTACATATTGTTGTGCATCTAGGCTCCATAAGTATATCCATCATTTGAAGTATTTTGTTTTCTGCTAGAATATTCTTGTGATAACAACTGGCCTTCTCCTAGGCTAGTTCCTGTAATTTTTTAGACAAATATACTATTTCCCTGTAAGTTAAACATAAACTTTTAATGAAAGAACAGGACTAGAAAGTTCTTGTCCCACATTTTGATGTTATCTGAAAGCTATTAATGTTCCTGGTTTTGAAAAACTAAAGAATGATTACTAATTAGAAGGTTCTGCTACTAATTTTTTTTTTCAGGTTGTTTTTCCTGCAATAATAGCTGACTTTAGCAGTTGGTATTTCAGTCATTTAAATGTTGTTTTCCTTAGAATTTAAATGCTAGGCAACAGGGAAAAACAAAGAATAACTTTATAAGAGGCAATTTGCCCAATAGAACTAATCTAGAATAGGGAGGCATAAGACACAGTGGTGTAGCCATTATTGCTGTTAAACTATTGTGACTAATTTTTAATGCAATATATTAAGATGTAATTTAAACTTCTGAAGGTTTGCTTGAATAAACTGACAATAAACAGATTAATCAGGAGCAAGGCATAGTGATAATCTTAAGAGAGTGATTATCCAATTATTCGGTGAAGTTCAGATGGTTTATATTCCCTTCTTCATAGAAAAAACAAAAGTGGGGGAAATATAGGCAACTTTTAGTAATAGTAAATGATTTTTAAGAGGAATGACTGGGTCAGAAGGACAGACACTAGTTCATAAATGATTTTCTTTGGAAGAATGAATGGACTCGGGAGATGAACAATAGTTTATATGACAAAGTCTGTTAGAATGTGGTTGCTTTCTTTTATCTTCCTATATTATATATGTAGGGTTTGCTACATGGTAAGTTGTATTCAATAACATAATAAGGCTTTGCACATGATCAAGTTGGTTTCATTCCAAGGATGCAAGGATTTTCAATATATGCAACTCAGTAATCATAATTCATTGTATAAATTGAATCAAGGACAAAACCACATGATCTACTCAATATGTGCAGAAAAATCCTTCAACAAATTCTTGTACACACTCATGTTAAAAAATTAGGGGTACAAGGAACTTACCTCAACATCATAAAAGCTGTCTGTGATAAACCTAAAGCCAACATCATACAGAATGGGGAAAAACTGAAAACATCTCTTCTAAAGTCTAAGACAAGGGATATCCACTCTCATCCCACTATATAATATAATACTTAACATTTTAGCCAGAGCAATTAGACTGGAAGGAAAAAAAAGGGGTTTAAGTAGGAAAGGGAGAAGTGAAATTATCTCTGTATGCAGGTGATATGATCATATACTTACAAGACCCAAAAATACTCCATATGTCTAGAGCTGATAAACAAGTTGTGCAAAAATAACAGGATATAAGATCATTATAAAATAATAGATTTTCTATACACTAATAATGAACCAACTGAAAAATTAGAAAAATAATTCCATTCACCATAGCCATATCTATATATGTGTATGTATATGTATATATGTGTGTCTGTGTATATATAAATACCTAGGAATAAATCTAGCCGAGGAGATGAAAGACCTCTATAATGAAAATTATAGAAAACTGGAGAAAGAAATTAAAGAAGACATTAGAAGATGGAAAGACCTCCCATGTTCTTGGATAGGCAGAATCAATTTTGTTAAAATATCCATATTGCTAAAAGTGATTTACAGCTCAATGCAATCCCCATCAAAATACCAATGACATTCTTCACAGAACCAGGGAGAACAGTCCTAAATTTCATATGGAGGAATAAAAGACCCAGGATACTAAGAATTCTTTTTCTAATTTTTTTTAAGTTGGACAATAACTTTATTTTATTTATTTATTTTTATGTGGTTCTGAGGATTGAACCCAGTGCCTCACACCTGTAAGCACTCTACCACTGGACTACAACTCCAGCCCCCAACACAGTTTTTGAGCAATAAGAATAATGCTGGAGACATTACACACCAAAATTCAAATTAAAATACTAAACTACAGTAACAACGTCATAATAGTGGCATAAAACTAGATATGTAAGCCTGTGGGATAGAAGAGACAAATTCACACATACAGTCATCTAATCCTTGACAGAAATGCTAAAAACACATCTTGTAGAAAAGACAATCTTTTTAATAAATTGTGCTGGGAAAATTAGATATCCATATGTAGAAGAATGAAACTAGATTCCCACTTCTCATCCTACATAAAATTCAACTTAAAGTGGATAAAAGTGCAACTGCTAAAAGAAAAGATAGGGTCAGCTCTCCGATATATAGGCACAAGCATCAGCTTCCTCTATAAAACTCCCAAAGTTCAGGAATAAAACCAAGAATTAATAAATGGAATGGTATCAAATTAAAAAGCTTCTGTACAACAAAGGAAACAACCAAGAGTGTGAAGACAAAGCCTGCAGAATGGGAGAAAATCTTTGCTAGCTGTTCTTTGTGAGAGGATTAATATCCATAACATAAAGAACTAACCCCCTCTCAAAAACAAAACAAAACCAAAAACAAACCCTTAACACCCAGAGAATAATCCTGTCGATAAATGGGAAAATAAAACTGAAGGGATAGTTCTCAAAAGAAATATAAGTATTGTCTGCCTCTAAATAAAATAATCAACAAATAAAAAAAAGCTCAATATTGGGCCGGGGTTGAAGCTCAGTGGTACAGCGCTTGCCTCGCACACATGAGGCCCTGGGTTCGATCCTCAGCACCACATACAAACAAGGATGTTGTGTCTGCTGAGAACTAAAAAATAAATATTAAAAAAAATTCTCCCTCTCTCTTTCTTAAAAAAAAAAAAAAGAAAACATGGTATATATACGCAATGGAGTTTTACTAGTCATAAAGAGGAACAAAATTATGTTATTTTCAGGAAAATGGATGGAGCTGAAGAATATCATGTTAAGTACAGTGAGCTGGACTCAGAAAGTCAATAATTGTATGTTTTGCCTAATGTGGAAGAGAAAAAAGAGAAAAGAAGGGATCTTAGGAAAATAAAAGGGAGACCAGTAAAGAGAGGATGGAGATTGGGGGGGCGGGGGGGAAGGAAGGCACAGGGAATGAAAGAGCCCAAATTATGCTATGTGCTAATGTAAATATATCATAAGGAAGCCCACTATTAAGAATAATTTATAGCTGTGCATGGTGGTGCATGCCTGTAATTCTGGTGGCTTGGGAAGCTAAGACAGGAGGATCATGAGTTCAAAGCCAGCCTCAGCAATGGTGAGGTGCTAATAAGCTGCTCAGTCAGACCCTGTCTCTAAATAAAATACAAAATAGGGCTGGAGATGTGGCTCAGTGGTTGTTTGCCCCTGAGATCAATTCCCAGTACCAAAAAAAAAAAAAAAAAAAAAAAAAAAAAAAAAAAATTCACCAAGAAAATATTTTTAAAAATTAGAAAAATTACTGAATAAAAGTATAATAAATTTAACTTTATAGAAAAATGTTCATTTACTTTTCTGTGTTACAAAGAATGATTAATACTTATTTTAAAAAGTAATCTTATGTACTACTAATATAGTCATCCTTTTTTACTTAAGCCTTAGGTTCAGAAGTGTGTGACTTCCTAAAAGTAGCCACTGATCGAAATCCAGGAATTGGAGGAATTTAGTAGTAGAAGATTCCCTTGGAACACAAATCTAACATTTTTTAAAAATATTTTTTTAGTTGTTGATCGACCTTTATTTTCATTTACTTATATGTGGTGCTAAGAATTGAACCTAGTGCCTCACACATGTGGGGCAAGCGCTCTGCCACTGCGCTGCTACCCCAGCCCACAAATCCAACATTTTGATACAGTATGTAGAAGGTTATCTTTTCTGCCTTCCTTACTACTCTCTCCATTTCCTACCAAAAAAAAAAAAAAAAAAATCACATTCCTGCCTTTTCCCCCATCTGCGTAGCTTCTTTATTTGCATCCTCATTGTTTATTTACCAACCTCAATTATATGTCCTTCTCCCTAAAGATAATTATCATTAATAATTTCTGGTAAATATTTGATAATTTCAGAAATTTTTGATGCACATTAAAAGTAGATGGCTATACTTAAATATGTCTTCTGATATATGTGTGTATTAAAACATACCCCATGGGGTTATCTAATGATACATATTTTTGGCCTTATTTCTGGTTTTAGTGCAGTCTTATCCTTGTTTTTTTTTTTTTTTGTTTTTTTTTTTTTTTTTTTTTGGTCTACTTGGTCAAATTTTGGTTTCCTTTTATTTATTTATTTTAAATTTATTGGTTCTTTTTAGTTACACGTGGCAGCAGAATCCATTTTGATGTAATTATACAAGCATGGGATATATATTATATCCATAAGATGGGATATATATTATCCTATTCTTATGGATATACATGTTGGTGGGATTCATTGTGTTTTTTTCATATATGTACATGGGAAAATTATGTTAGATTCTACTGTGTTGGATTCTACTATCTCTCCTTTTCAACCCCCCTCACTTCCCTCCATTTCTTATTGTCTAATCTACTGAATTTCTATTCTTCCTCTCACCTTTC
Organism: Spermophilus citellus; assembly: GCF_964194105.1. Lineage (NCBI taxonomy): Eukaryota > Metazoa > Chordata > Mammalia > Rodentia > Sciuridae > Spermophilus > Spermophilus citellus. The sequence goes on from NC_138185.1 coordinate 161,726,180, forward strand.
CCCACTTACTGTGGGTTAGCATCCACATATCAGAGAAAATATTCGACCTTTGGCTTTTGGGACTGGCTTGTTTTACTTAGCATGATACTCTTCAGATCCAATCATTTGCTGGCAAATGTCATAAAGTTGTCTTTATGGCCAAGTAATATTCCTTTGTATATATACACCACATTTTCTTTATCCATATGATGCAGTTAAATCCAGATTGATAATTATTAATGCTTCATTTCAAGGTGTGATATGATTATAAGCCATGAATTTCTATCAGTTAAATTATTATTAAATGTTTTTTCTTACATATATCATTAAGTCTTTTCCCAAATTCATAAGAGCAAAGTTATATGCAAGAAGTAAAATCTGGTGTTTCTAGTTAGTTTTTGTGTTGGATGAATCATCTGTAAAAGGGAGGAAGAAGGGAAGGGTAAATGTGTGTGCCATATTTTTGTTTATTTAGAAAGGAATTAAAATTAATTATGATAAGAAGGAGAGTATATTTTATGCTAGTAACCACGCCCAGTCATAAAAATACAGTTTTTCTTAGCAGTCACAGGGTAAATTATTTGGTTATTTTCATTATAAATGATGGCTAAGCGTGTTACCCTTCTTTGATTACATTTCTCTTTCATGTTGGAATATATAAAGTTAGGACAGATTACTGAATTGTCAGCTGAACGTCCTCTGATGATAGAACAGATTGGTACTTTGAGCTTTATACGTCCTTTGAGTTGAACTTGGGCTTTTCAGTGAACTTGGTGTTTTGACAAAGGAAATCATGGTAAATTGGTATAGGATTTGTGTGTTATTACCATACCATTTCTTATCATATTGTTTAACTGAGATATGCCATTTGTAATAAAAATTACTTCTTATAAAAAAGCAACTAACATGAAGTTTAATGCTGCGTTTAGCTTTTGAAATTAAGTTAACTTTTTGGGTAGGTGAGAAAAACTTTCTCTATTCATAACCAAAGCATTCAGACTGATTACACAAATTAGATAGACCCAAATGATTATACAATTCGGGCAATTCTGCATGATTACATAAACCAAATGATCCTGAAATAGTTGACTGCATGGTATAGTTCACAAAATTGACAAACTGTTATTCTTGGTCCTTGCCTGATGTACTTTATATACAAACATAAAAATGCAAATATAGGTATATTTGTTAAGCTTTTGCAACTTGACTACTGATTATTAAATTACTTTTGTTGTCTGAAACTTTGTCTTCATACCAAAATCTGTGTTGTGATTGTAATGATAAGGACTATTAATATATGTTGTTCAAAGTGATACACAGCTTGAGTTTACAGTATTCAAAGTTAGTTAAGGAATTGCTCCTTTTAGGCTATGAGAAACTATTCTTAATTTATTGTCAGAGAATAAAACTTAATATTATTAAGTTCTATTTCTACAAGAAATGCCGTTGGGATTTTGATTGGCATTGCATTAAACCTATAGAGAACTTTTGGTAATATCGCCATTTTGATAATGTTAGTTCTGCCTATCCATGAACAGGGTATATTTTTCCATCTTCTAAGATCTTCTTCTACTTCTCTCTTTAGGGTTCTGTAGTTTTCATTGTATAAATCTTTCACCTCTTTTGTTAGGTTGATTCCCAAGTATTTTATTTTTTTTGAGGATATTGTGAATGGAGTGTTTTTCCTCATTTCCGTTTCAGAAGTTTTGTCGCTGATATACAGAAATGCCTTTGATTTATGTGTGTTGATTTTATATCCTGCCACTTTGCTGAATTCACTTATTAGTTCTAGTAGTTTCTTTGTAGACCCTTTTGGGTCTTCTAGGTATAGAATCATGTCATCTGCAAATAGTGATAATTTAAGTTCTTCTTTTCCTATTTTTATGCCTTTAATTTCTTTCGTCTGTCTAATTGCTCTGGCCAGTGTTTCGAGAACTATATTGAATAGAAGTGGTGATAGGGGGCATCCCTGTCTTGTTCCAGATTTTAGAGGGAATGCCTTTAACTTTTGTCCATTCAGAATGATGCTAGCCTGAGGCTTAGCATAGATAGCTTTTACAATGTCAAGGTAAGTTCCTGTTATCCCTAGTTTTTCTAATGTTTTGAACATAAAGGGATGCTGTACTTTGTCGAATGCTTTCTCTGCGTCTATCGAGATGATCATTTGGTTCTTATCTTTAAGTCTATTGATGTGGTGAATAACATTTATTGATTTCCGTATATTGAACCATCCTTGCATCCCAGGGATGAATCCTACTTGATCATGGTGCACAATTTTTTTGATGTGTTTTTGTATTCGATTCGCCAGAATTTTATTGAGGATTTTTGCATCTAGGTTCATTAGAGATATTGGTCTGTAGTTTTCTTTCTTTGAGGTGTCTTTGTCTGGTTTCGGAATCAGGGTGATGTTGGCCTCATAGAATGAATTTGGAAGAGCTCCCTCTTTTTCTATTTCCTGAAATAACTTGAAAAGTATTGGTATTAATTCTTCTTTAATGGTTTTGTAAAACTCCGCTGTATACCCATCCGGTCCTGGGCTTTTCTTGGTTGGTAGTCTTTTGATGGCTTCTTCAATTTCATCCATTGATATTGGTCTGTTCAAATTGTGTGTATCCTCCTGACTCAGTCTGGGCAAATCATATGACTTAAGAAATTTATCGATGTCTTCACTATCTTCTATTTTATTGGAATATAGGTTTTCAAAATAATTTCTAATTGTCTTCTGTATTTCTGTAGCATCTGTTGTGATATTGCCTTTTTCATCCCGTATGTTAGTAATTTGAGTTCTCTCTCTTCTCTTCGTTAGCATGGCTAAAGGTCTGTCGATCTTATTTATTTTTTTGAAGAACCAACTTTTAGTTTTGCTAATTTTTTCAATAGTTTCTTTTGTTTCCATTTCATTGATTTCCGCTCTGATTTTAATTATTTCTTGCCTTCTGCTACATTTGCTGTTGTTTTGCTCTTCCTTTTCTAGGGCTTTGAGATGAAGTGTGAGCTCATTTATTTGTTGGTTTTTTCTTTTTTTGAGGAATGACCACCAGGCGATGAATTTCCCTCTTAAAACTGCTTTCATTGTGTCCCATAGATTCCGATATGTTGTGTCTGTATTTTCATTTATCTCTAAGAATTTTTTGATTTCCTCCTTTATGTCTTCTGTAACCCATTGATCATTCAGTAACATATTGTTCATTTTCCATGTGATGTAGGATTTTTCCTTCCTTCTTTTATCATTGATTTCCAGTTTCATTCCATTATGGTCAGATAAAATGCATGGTATTATCTCCACCCCTTTATATTTACTGAGGGTTGCCCTATGGCATAATATATGGTCTATTTTTGAGAAGGATCCATGTGCTGCTGAGAAAAAAGTATATCCATTTGATGATGGTTGATATATTCTATATATGTCAGTTAAGTCTAGGTTATTGATTGTGATATTGAGTTCTATAGTTTCTTTATTCAACTTTTATTTGGAGGATCTGTCCAATGATGAGAGAGGTGTGTTGAAGTCACCCATAATTATTGTGTTGTGGTCTATTTGATTCTCGAACTTGAGGAGAATTTGTTTTATGAGTGTTGCAGCACCATTATTTGGTGCATAAATATTGATAATTGTTATGTCTTGTTGGTGAATGGTTCCTTTTAACAGTATATAATGTCCTTCTTTATCCCTTTTGATTAACTTAGTCTTGAAGTCGATTTTATTCGATATGAGGATGGCCACCCCTGCTTGCTTACGAGAACTGTGTGCGTGGTATATTTTTTCCCATCCTTTCACGTTCGGCCTGTGTATGTCTTTTCCAATCAGATGTGTCTCCTGGAGGAGGCATATTGTTGGATTTGTTTTTTTAATCCATGATACCAGCCTATGTCGCTTTATTGGAGAGTTTAAGCCATTAAGATTCAGAGTTACTATTGATATATGGTTTGAACTTCCATCCATGTTTGATTGTTTATCCTTTTTTTAAAAAAAAATTTAGTTTGTTTCTCCGTGATTATCTTTCCCCTCACCCTCTCCCTTTACTGAGGCACTTCCCACTGATGGTTTTGGTTATTGTTTTTCATTTCTTCCTCGTGTAGTGTTTTGCTCAAAATGCTTTGCAATGTTGGTTTTCTGGCTGCAAATTCTTTTAACTTTTGTTTATCATGAAAGATCTTTATTTCGTTGTCATACCTGAAGCTTATAAAGATAGATAAAGATAGATAAAGATAGAAATATATAAAGCAATCATGAAATTCATATGGAAAAATAAAAGACCCAGAATAGCAAAAGCAATTCTAAACAGGAAGTGTGAATCAGGTGGTATAGCGATACCAGATTTCAAACTATATTACAGAGCAATAGTGACAAAAACAGCATGGTACTGGTACCAAAACAGGCGGGTGGACCAATGGTATAGAATGAGGACACAGAGACTAATCCACAAATTTACAACTATCTTATATTTGATAAAGGGGCTAAAAGCATGCAATGGAGGAAGGATAGCATCTTCAACAAATGGTGTTGGGAAAACTGGAAATCCATATGCAACAAAATGAAACTGAATCCCTTTCTCTCGCCATGCACAAAAGTTAACTCAAAATGGATCAAGGAGCTTGATATCAAATCAGAGACTCTGCGTCTGATAGAAGAAAAAGTTGGCTCCGACCTACATATTGTGGGGTTGGGCTCCAAATTCCTTAATAGGACACCCATAGCACAAGAGTTAATAACAAGAATCAACAAATGGGACTTACTTAAACTAAAAAGTTTTCTCTCAGCAAGAGAAACAATAAGAGAGGTAAATAGGGAGCTTACATCCTGGGAACAAATTTTTACTCCTCACACTTCAGATAGAGCCCTAATATCCAGAGTATACAAAGAACTCAAAAAATTAGACAATAAGATAACAAATAACCCAATCAACAAATGGGCCAAGGACCTGAACAGATACTTCTCAGAGGAGGATATGCAATCAATCAACAAGTACATGAAAAAATGCTCACCATCTCTAGCAGTCAGAGAAATGCAAATCAAAACCACCCTAAGATACCATCTCACTCCAGTAAGATTGGCAGCCACTATGAAGTCAAACAACAACAAGTGCTGGCGAGGATGTGGAGAAAAGGGTACACTTGTACATTGCTGGTGGGACTGCAAATTGGTGCGGCCAATTTGGAAAGCAGTTTGGAGATTCCTGGGAAAGCTGGGAATGGAACCACCATTTGACCCTGCTATTGCCCTTCTCGGACTATTCCCTGAAGACCTTAAAAGAGCATGCTACAGGGATACTGCCACATCGATGTTCATAGCAGCACAATTCACAATAGCTAGACTGTGGAACCAACCTAGATGCCCTTCAATAGATGAATGGATTAAAAAAAGTGTCATCTATACACAATGGAGTACTATGCAACAATAAAAAATGACAAAACCATAGAATTTGCAGGGAAATGGATGGCACTAGAGCTGATTATGCTTAGTGAAGCTAGCCAATCCCTAAAAAACAAATACCAAATGTTTTCTTTGATATAATGAGAGCAACTATGAACAGAGCAGGGAGGAAGAGCAGGAAGAAAAGATTAACATTAAACAGAGACATGAGATGGGAGGAAAAGGGAGAGAAAAGGGAAATTGCATGTAAATGAAGGGAGACCCTCATTCCTATACAAAATTACATATAAGAGGTTGTGAGGGGAATGGGAACATAAACAAGGAGAGAAATGAATTACAGTAGATGGGGTAGAGAGAGAAGATGGGAGGGGAGGGGAGGGGGGATAGTAGGGGATAGGAAAGGTAGCAGAATACAACAATTACTAATAGGGCATTATGTAAAATTGTGGATGTGTAACCGACGTGATTCTGCAATCTGCATTTGGGGTAAAATTGGGGGTTCATAACCCACTTCAATCTAATGTATGAAATATGATATGTCAAGAGCTTTGTAATGTTGTGAACAACCAATAAAAAAAAAGAAAAAAAAAGAAATGTTCTCATAATTTTGAGTAAAAATAATTTTCAACTGACAGTTCTCCCCCAGGCAAAAAAATAATAATAATAATATTATTAAGTTCTATTCTTTAAAACGTTCTTTTTTAATTCTAAAATTCTTTGAAAAAATTAATGGGAAAGCAAATTTGATTATTGTATTTTTCACCTAAGAACTGAGTAAATATGGGTTTCAGCTCCAACTCTGTCATTACTTAGTTATATATATCTCAGTTGTATAAAAAAGACACATTGACTTACTGACTTACACCATGAGAAAATGCTTATTTACTTCTAAAATAGCAGAATTGAATTTTTAGTTTATCTGTGAAATCCATTCCCTTGGAAAACTCAGTGGCAAACATGATTTTTTTTTTCTGTTTTTCTGTCCTTAGTTTGAGGTAGTTTTGAACTGCATTTTATTTACATTTTTCTTTATACAGAGATGTGTCATTTAATGATACATTCTGTAAAATGAGTCGTTAGGTGATTTTTTGTTTTTGTGTGAATATCATAATAGACTATTCTTATTTAAACCTACATGGTGTAAGTCAGTCAGTCAATGTGTCTTTTTTATACAATCGAGATGAGATTAAAAACAAGGTGTATGAGGCTGTTGCCAGTGTAGACCATTCAATTTACTATTTTATAGTAAACATTTTAAAAAAGCAAATGTAAGGAGTGCTGAAATAATGTTAAAAGTATGATATAGTAAACACATCACCTATAATAGTCTTTTATTGTCATTAATAATTATGTAGTATACATAAATGTACAGGCTGTACTTTTATATAACTGGTAGCACAGTAAATTTGTTTACACTAGCATCATCACAAACATGTAATATGTTGTGCTATGACATTATAATAGCTATGATGGCATTAGCAATGGGAAGTTTTCAGATTCATTATAATTTTATGGTACCACCATCATATATGTGGTCTGTCGTGGACTGAAAGATCATTATGTGATGTACATTGTGGTTTAGGACTTATAAACTGAGAGGATGCAAATTCTAAATCAGACAAAATCTTATTAATAATCCTTTAGCTGATCAAAGTTTACAATCAAATCAAGGAATTAAGTTGTAAGAGGCTAATGTGAGATGACCTGGTAAGATTCTGAGTGTATATGTGTATGTTTTTGGTGGATGTTAGTCATTTTTTTTTTGCCAGTACAACATAACCTGAGATTACCAACCTAAAAAGAGGAATGGTTTATTTTGGTTCATAGTTTCACTATTTCTTTGACCTAGTGACAGCACTGTGCATCATGGTAATTTATGATGGAGGAGATCTGTTTACTTCGTGTTTTCTGGGAAAGGGGTGGAGTAGGACACAAAGGGACTGGGTTCCTAATATGCCATTTAAAGGCACATCTCCAGTGAACTTTCATTCCACTAGGCTCTACCTTTTAAAGATTCCAATAGTGCCACAATCTGGTGACTAAGTCTTTAACATATGGGCTATGTTGGAGGGTGGGGGCATTCTAGATCCAAACTGTAAGCAGCTAAAATATGTAAATGTATTTGTGTGTGTGTGTGTGTATGTGTGTGTGTGTGTGTGTTTGTACACTCTTTACTATCAAATAATGTTATCATTAAGTTTTACTTTCATGAGTCTTTATAAGTGTTTCTGTTGCTTTTCTAGGTATAATTCCGGAACTAGGATTTTTCTGCTTCTTCTCTAGAAGTAGAGCTACCCCTTTCCCCCATGTTTCCTTCTCCCACTTTTAGTGAATATTCTCCAGGCTATGGTTGTGAGGCCCTTCACCCTAAAGATTAAAGATTTTGTTGCTTAGGCAACATAGGACAGAGGAATCTAGGCAGAGTTTCACACCTAATTTCACACTGGACTTGCACCAGTGCCCCTAAGCACAAATGTTTATACTTATGTTTTTGTTTTGTAGAGGAGGTAGGCTAGATTGTCCTGGGTAGTCTTTCAATTGTAGCTGCTATTCTCAGGTAGTAGCAATGAGGAGGAACTATCTTAGAATTCCCTTCTATATTCCATGTGCTCCTAATAGGATTCCAGGAGAAAGATGGTGCAAGAAGATATACGGCCTCCTATGTTTGTAGCCCCCAGGGTTTTACACTGGCTTGGTAGCTCACTGCCAGTCTCTAGAAATGTGTGAAGGCTTCTAGTTTAGTCTTGGCAGTTTATGGTAGTGTTAAGTGGCATCTGTCCCAGATTAGGAAAATCTTGGATCCTGTTTCCAACCCCCCCCCCCCCATGCCTGTCTCTCCATATTTCAGGCACATTGTTTGACCTGTGACCTTAGTTTTCTGATGGGCTCAGAAAGTTAATAATTTGGAAATTTTCTGGATTTCTTATTTTTTTGGTGGGAGTGAAGCTATTTCCAGCTGCCATTTTTTAAATTTTAAATTGAAAACATTTTTGCTTAAAAAAAAATTCTATGCCACAGTTCCCCATCTATTCATTTATCATGTCTTTCTTTAAATCTTAAACGTATTTATAATAGCTGATTTAAAATTTTTGTCTTCTCCCGCCTATATTTATTTTCAGTTGTTTCTTTTTTAAAAATTCTTATGAGTTACATTTTCCCTTTTTAATTTCTATGTTTTTGTTTGTTTTTTAAATCATGGATGCTGTTTGGTAAACTTGATCTTTTTGAAGTTTTGTTTGTTTGAAGCCAAGCTGGTCTAGAGTAATTGAATCAAGGTGTGGCCTTTCTAGGATCCACTTGAATACTTACACTGTTCAATAAGTTTTCTGTACTATTTTACTACGTGATTAATGGAGTATTGGTTTAGCCCGAAATTCCTATGACTACATTCTGTCACACCTTACAAAGTTGCACAGTGATATTAGGTTAGCCCCAAATTCCTAAGACTACAGTCTATCTGACATTAGAAGGGTTTACCCTGTACTTGTTTAGCTCAGAATTTGCTAAAGCCTTAGGCCATTTTGCACCTTCTGGAGTTCTTTCTTTGTAAAATGACTTCATTTTTGGGAATATGCCCTGCAAATTCCATCTACTTCTACTTCTCCTAAACTTTTCTCTATCCACATCCTCATTTCCTTGAGACCACTGCCCTCTGCTTGGACTCTTTCTTCCTGAAGACTAGTTTATAATATGGTGCTAGGCAGGAAGCTTTGAAAATCATGGAGCTTACCAAATCTTTTCTTTTTCATAGAGATCACAATCCCAGGCTGTCTCTTGTACAACATTTGAAAATCAGTGTTATTTTATATGTATTTTCCAGTTTTATAGTTGTATATGCTGAGAGGGCTGGTCAGATACTATTTGTTCTGCCATGGCCAGACCTAGAAGCTATATTATTATTATTTTTTCTCTAGAGCAAATTCTGTGCTTTGTCATCTTGTTAAACCTTTTACATCTTGTATAATTTTTATGTAATTTTTATACTCAATATATTTTGTTATAACAACTTGTAATAATTATTAATTGCTATTTTACACATTTTACAAATGAAGAACCTGAAGTACAGTCATCGACAAGTATCTAGTTGAAAAAATTCCTAGAAATTAAGCAGTGTAAATATAGCATTTAAGTAGTATAAGCATGTCTTTGTGTTTTTTTTTTAAGCACACAAATGTGTATGTTGGATTTTTTTAAATGTTTTAAAAATTTAGTTAGTGGTACTTTCTTTAAAAATTATTTATTCATTTATTTTGGTAATGGGGATTGAACCCAGAGGGTACTTTACTACTGAGGTATACTCCCAAGCTCTTTTAATTTTTAATTTTTAGTAATATTTATTTTTTAGTTGTAAGTGGACACAATGCCTTTATTTTTTTTCATGTGCTGAGGATTGAACCCAATGCCTAATGCATGCCAGCGTTCTACCTTTGAGCCACACCCTAGCCCTAATTTTTTATTTTGGAACTGTCTCACTAAGGGCCTCATGAAGTTACTGACACTGGCCTTGAACTTGTGATCCTCCTGTCTCATCCTCCTGAGTCACTGGGATTACAGGCATGAGCCACCATGCCTGGCCAAGTGGTACTTGTTTAATGTAGAGACTAGAAATCAGTCAGTTACATTGGTTCTTGGGCAAAATTTTTCTTAAAGGGCCATATATTAAGTATTTTAGGCATGTAGACCATATGACTCTGTTGTTACCACTTGGCTCTGCCATTGTATTTCAAAAGTAGTCAACGACAGTATATAAATGAATTGGCTACTCTGCGTTCTAATAAAACTTATAAAGATAGGTGGCAGTTCACAAAGCTGTAGTTTACTGAATCCTGAATTAGAATGGAAGCTTACAGGATTTTTATCTTTAGCATTCACATACATTGTCTGTTTAGTTTCTTAAAGTTTATGAAAAAAATTTGGCATGTTTTTAGTGATAAACTAAAAACATGATAAACACTAAAAACATCAGCACCCAACGTCTTTTTTATAAAAGGCAAGAAAACTATGATTAAGGGATATATTACCTCATTCCTGTAGTAAGGCCTTATTCCTATATATTTTCTTCTCTGGAGTAGAATGTGTATTTTTTTTCTGACAGATGAACATCAAACTTTTTTAAAAAATATCTTTGTTTTATTTATGTATTTATTTTTATATGGTGCTGATAATCAAACTCTGTGCCTCACATATACTAGGCAGGTGCTTCACCACTGAGCCACAACCCCAGCTCGAACATCAAACTTTTAAGTATATGAATTCATTGGTAGTAGTTTAACTAAAAGCAATAGGCTGTTTTTCCACTCCTGTATCTAAGTGGCTAGCACAATACCTAATATGTAGTAGATATTTAATAAACAATACCTAGTTTGTAGTAGATATTTAGTAAACAGTTTTGCATGAGTTATGAAAAAAAGCAAAATAATACATTTTATTATAAAAATGTCAATCAGGGTAAAAGTTGTATAATCAAGATAACTACATAGCATTTTAATTTCTGCATTAAATTTGCAAATGAATTACCTAATCTGCAAATTGTTAAGCCATCTTTATTGTTAAAAATTTGCTTATTCACTTTCTGAAAGTAGCATAATACTTGATGCTCTCTGTTGTGTTTAAAAAGTTAAGGTAATATTTGGTATTAAATAAAATCCTGTCACAAGGGTTGTTAGAAACCCAGTTACTTATAATGGCATTTTAGAATCTATGTTCAAATAAGAGAATTTAGGAAAGGAAAGAAAGTCCAGAAAATGAAAAAGGAAGGAATAGCTATATTGGATCGAGGAAAATAAGAAAGAGGCTGTACTGGGGTCAGAGTGGATTGGGAAAGAGGGCATAGTTATTGTGTTAAACCAAAACAATATAAGCAGAAGGTATGTTTATGATATAATTTTTTTAAAAGATATGTTTTAGTTGTTACTAGATTTTTATTTTATTTATTTATAGGTGGTGCTGAAAAGCGAATCCAGTGCCTTAGGCAAGTGCACTACCACTGAGCCCCAGCCCCAGACCCAGCCCCTTGTGCTGTAAATTTTAAGAGAATGTTTCAAGATCATTAGAAACTCAATCCTAAGAAACTTGAGAAGTCCTTCCTAATTAGTCTACACAAAGGTGACTGAAATTGATTGAAAAGGTGAAGATAGAATAATTGTTTAGAATGGTTAACAAAGGTGCAGGGACCAGTAAAAATGAGAGCAATTCCATAGATGACTATTTAGATAGTGGATAAGTATTTTAATGTATCAATAAGAGAACTAGAAAAAGTGACAGGTCAATGATGAATTAGAGAGTAAGGACTGAAGTTTAACTCTTCTAGATTCCTTTTTTAAGAAAATTCAGTTTATTTGACTAGTGTAGCACAAAATGGTCAATCTTTACATATCTGTCAGAATTTCTACTCGCAAGATCTCTAGGTCAATTGTTTTGGATGCTGTGTGTAAACCATTACTTAGCAGTTTTATTCCAATTTGTGTTTGGATTGAGAGTTATTATTTGACCTCTTAATTCCTTTATTCTGTGGATTAATGCAAAACAATTGCTCTAGGGATCTGATCGCCCAGTTTAGGGATGCAGAAATTGCCTTTTTTAAAACTAGATCTGTGTTTATTATTTTTATCAGAAGATGAATATTTCAGGACACCAGTGTGCTGGAAGCCATCAAAAGAGTTTCTTAAACCTTTTGCTTCCTATCTAGTGGAATGTAAACAATACTGGTATTGTTTCAGTACCTCCATAGAAAGTGGGAATTCTCGGTTGTCCACAAAATCTATGAACTCAAAACTAGCTTTTTTATCTCAATAATTGTAGGTTGGATAAAAGTGTTTTGCCTTTAATTTGTGTCCACCCATCCATAAATATTAGCAAATGACTACCCCTATAAAAGCTAGAAGTATTCTAACCTTTCATATTACTTTCTTTAGCAGAAATTATAGTGTTCAGTGAGTTCTTTTTGGAAAACTAGGGGCCAGGTTTGCCCTTAATTTATGAGGGCAAAGACATCAAACATTAGAAAGCGCAATAAGAGATCTTTGAGCAGAGAATTTGAAGAAATTATTGATTTTTCCTCAGGGAAAAATATGTAATCCATGTCAATAAGAAGAGGTACTAGGCCTAGTAGCATGGGTTGTGATTTGTTAACACATGGGACAAGTCATTACACTGTGGTACAAGGAATCTTAGACCTCTTTGGGAATTGATTTTTTTTTATATAATAATAATGTCTTATATTTATCTGATTGTTGATTGCTGTGTCAGAGGAGATATTATGGTTTAGATATGAGGTATTCCCCCATGAGCTCCTATGCCAATGCAGGAGGTGAAATGATTAGATTATGAGAGCTCTAGCCTAATTGGTCCATCCTAATTTGAATGGACTAATTGGATGGTAACTCTAGACAGGTACAGCAAAGCTGGAGGAAATTAGGTCACTGGGAGTGTGCCCTTAGGGATTATATCTTGTCCCCATGGCTGCTTTCTCTGCTTCCTGGCCTCTAGGAAGTGAGCAGCTTTTCTCCTCTGCTACCCTTCTGCCTTGCCTTGGGCCCAAAGTGATAGAATTTTTTCACTGATCATGTACTTAACCTCTGAATCTGTGAGACCAAAGAAATTTTTCCTCCTCTAAGTTGTTCTTTTTGGGTGTTTTGGTCACAGAAACTAAAAGCTGACTAACATAGAGAGAAATCATTGTAATTGATACCATATACCTGGATTTAACTTTGTGATTCAAGTGCCTTTAGAGAAATCATGAATCTTCTTTCTGCCTTAGTTTCCTTATCAGCGAATTAAGTTGATTAACCTACTTAAAAAGGTTATTCTGAAGATGGATTTAATAGTTTGTATAGAAAAGTGTAAATAATGTGGGGTAGTGTAAGAATGTAAATTTGTGTTCTCCCAAAAATATATTTAAACCAGGTGAGTTGGCACAAACCTGTAATCCTAATGACTCAGGAGACTGAGTGAGACAGGAGAATCACAAATTTGAGGCTAGGCTCAGCAACTTTGCCAGGCTTAGGCAACTTAGTGAGACCCTGTCTCAAAATAAAAAGGGATGGGGATTAACTCAGTGGTAAAGTACCCCTGAGTTCATTTTCCAGTACATATATATATATATGTAGAGAGAGAGAGAGAGGAAGAGGAAGGAAGAGAGGGTAAGTGCGTGTTAAGATTATTGAAGCTTCATGACAGTTTGTAGGTCACAGGAAATGAATAAATGGTAAAGGTTGCTTTACTAAAATTGGAACAATGCCATGTTCTTGCCTATGATACATTGGTGTTTAATTGTAAAGAATTAGGTTTATAGGAAATAATAATCAAAGTAAGGTTTTTTTGGTTGTTGTTGTTATTTTGTTTTTTAAGTAGAAGATTAAAGAGGTAATGATACTGTGTTAGTTCCTCATCTGTTCCATCTATTGTTGAAAATTCACCCTCTTGGTCCAGATGCAAATTTACTTAAGTTAAATGCCACAAAGTTAATTTTTCCACTGTAAGAAAAATAGTGTTCACTTAACTGTGAGATATGCTATTTTTAACACTGAATGGGAAAGACTAAAACAAGGGCTTGAAACATTAGTCATTAAAAACATTAGTAAGGACTTATAAGGGCTTTTAGAGGTCATTTATTCCAACTCCATTTCTTTTCAGATTCTGATTTTGGATAGATGATTAACCATTTTGAGCATTGGTTTACTTATATATAATTTGATTATAAACTTTTTACCTTATATAATTGTTAGGATTAAATTAATATAGAAGGATAATATTACAAAATGTTTATGATTATTACTATCTTAAGTAGAGGTTATTACCGTTTCAATTTTTTAAAAAAGCCATAGAAAAAGATACTATGTAACATATAAACTAATAGATATTGTTATTTTTTGCATTTAAAATTTTACCATTATTTCATATAATGTTAACATAAATAACTTCATTTAGAATAGGTATGGATGTAACAAAGACATAAAACTAAAAAATAGTTTTAGATTCAAAAACTTCTTTCAAAACTTTCAGAAAAAAATAAGAACAAAACCAAAACAAGGGCAAAAATAAAATTCATCTTTTTATTTTGTATCTATTCATTTTAGAATCTTCTATTTCATTGCTATACTCTCAGTTTATCAATCCTGCAGATTTTTGAAGTGTTTCTTGTCTTCAGTACGAACGATACTTTAGCACCTATTGAACTCATCATTTTGTGTAATTTTTCACAGTTTCCCTCCATTCCTCTTCCTTTACCTTTTATTACTAGTAATTTAGGTAATTCATCTTCTTGCCTCAAATAACCTTAAAGCATCTTTGACATTTGAATTTGTATAGCCTACTTTTAAAAATCCCTAGAGAAAAAGATTCCACCATTTCCCTGTAATCCATTCAAGTATTTAATAGCCTGCATTGAAGAGATACTTCATTTTAATCAAATAGGTAGGCATATAAGAGACCTAAATCCTTGGCTCTGGTGTATTTTTAAAATTCAGCTAACTTGAGAAGATAGTTTGGCTGTTTTATGAAGGAATAAAATACTAAGGAATTGTATTGGCAGTGGGTAATTTTTTTCCTTTTAATTATCGTGTGTGTGTGTGTGTGTGTGTGTGTGTGTGTGTGTGTGTTTGAGATGGTGTTTGAATTGTCTAGGTTGGCCTTCAGCTCACTATACTTCAGCCTCCAGATTAGCTGGAATTATGAGTATGCGTCACCACACCCTTATGATTTATATTTTCCTAGTCAGAACTGTATACTTTCTCATGCCATGTTGACTTAGTGTACGTACTGTTTTTGTGGTGCTGGGGATTGAACACAGAGCCTTGTGCACACTTGGCGAGTGCTCTATGGTTGAGCTAACCCCCGACCCTACTATAAGTCTTTTAATCCCACTAGACTGAGTTCTTAGAGGGAAGGCATTTTTTCTTTTTCATCTGTTTTTTAATCAGTTCTCCCACTGGATGTAATCATTTTGTTTGTTGTTTTCTGAACTGGAGATATTTTGAGCCTCAGAAGCTTAAGAATATTTATTGACTCCTAAATATTTTGCAGAAATATTTGCAAAGGGACACCACAGTTTAGGTCAAGGCTGTTAAGGAGCTTGGGACTTAGAGACTTAACTATTGGAACTTTGGGATTTAGATGTAGATGTTGACTTTTTAAGTTAAACTGACTGAACGTGTAAGAGTATCCAAAGGATATGGCAGGCTAGGTTGGCTTTAAAACAGTGTGGTTGGTACTAAATGTTTTCAGATTGAGCTAACAGTAATCAAATGAGCAGGACATGTCAGGAAATTCAGTGTAGGTGATCATGAAGAGATGTGATTATTTTTTTGCAGCAAAATTTTTCCATGGAATCTCCCATGGAAGATTTCTAAGGTGTGGCTTCAGTCTCTCCAGGTCTGTTAAGAAAACCAAAGCAGATACGGAGGCAAAGTCCAACTGTAGAATCTTCACTGGAAAGTTAGAGAAAGCTCAGATTCGAGAGTCCTATTGTAATCTCAAGGTGGTATCTATTTTAGGTCTTTTTAGCAGGAGTAGCTCTATGTCAGTGCTTGGTCTGGAAACGTGGCTAAGCTAAGACCTAAAAGATAAGGCTACTTTAATACTGAATTACTTTCATTTGGAATCTTGAAAATATGTTCTGTTGAATATGGAGCAAAAAGATGAAAGAGGTGGGATACTGAACTGATAGATCCAGAATTGCCTTGAGTTCTTTTAAAATCCCTAGGTTTGTTTAGATCCTGAACTATGAAGCCATGTAGTACATGGTTAGGTTCTCAGCAAAAACTTTGAAAAAATAAATGAAGTGGCCACTCCAGTTTTCCTATGACAATTAATATAACCCATTTAAGTTATGTAAGTTATTTCCTTTATAGGAAATAATAATTTTATAACTTATAACTGGAGCATAAAATCTGCAGGTTAAATTACCAGTCTGGATAAATTTTATTGCTATTTCTTTTGTTACTTTTGTTGACTAAAATATATACCCACTCAGCACAGAATTATTTAATTCCTTTTGTCTTTGAACATTATATTTAGTGAGTAACTTTATTCTGTGCCTTTGTTTTTTTGAGGGTATTATGGGTATACTTATGCACTGGGGGGCCTATAAAAACTTGTAAGATTTATCCTTTGCCATTAAGGAGCTTAATTAGGGTAGCTAATGCATAGAAAATTAGCTTAACCATGTTAGCCAGTAAATGAAGAGTGCCACAAGTGTTGTTTAAGAAGAAAATTTTTATTAACTGCACATTTCAAACTGAATGATGGCAGCCTAGTCAGTCTTTTGAAAACAGTCTCTAACACTTACCTATTTTTCACAAGGCACTGGTAAAAAAAAAAAAAAAGACAAGAAGTACTATTATTTCACCTTTTAAATATGGGGAGATAACCACTTTATTTTTCATCAGAGGTATTATATAGGTCATTTATTAATATTTCCAAAAGAAAACGGAATTCCAGTGAAGCTATGGTAGGAAAGAAAGAAATATTCTATAAGTAATCATTCACTATATTCAGATTTGATTGGTTTAGAAAGTTAATAAAAAAGTTTAGAATATTGTTTGATATTTTTGGTAAAAGCACATTAGTGTTCTTGCTTAAACCTTTATGCCTGATTTCCTGTTATGGCATTTCAAGCCAGATTATTAGATCAATTTTGATGTAATGGGAACAGTGCCATCTACTGAATCACCAACATGATATGCCATCGACTATTTTCAGAGAAAAAAGGGGAAGATATGTTTACTTAGTTATTTTTATTTCTTATTTTATTTTTCATTTGCTTCTTTATTCAATATCAAAAGAAATTTTAATGAAAGAAATATGTGTTAAGCAGGTGCTTTGATTCTAAAAATTTCCTTAGTTGGAAATAGCAATTGAATTTGAACTTTAAATACATTCTCTTTCTAGTACATTAAACAGATTGAATTCTATCAAAAGCTTACTTGTACTACTTATAGTATATATCACTTTATCTATCATCATCCCATGTTTTCCTACTTTTATAGTTCCTATTCTTCCAAGTATATCTTTTCTGCTTTCCAGGCCAAATAATTTTGTATAATGGCTTGAATTCCTGTCTTTGCAATTCAGAGGTATAATTGACTGCATTGTGAAAATGATGTCAGTATTCCATCATTAGTACTTAAGCTAACAGCATTTTTATAAACATATTATACTTTTTCCTGAAAAGATACATTGAAAATATATATTTCCAACAATAAAAACACTTTCTGAATAAATATATTATGTGGTGTACTATAACTGAATTTAAATCATATATAGCAGATGAAATAGTATATAATTTACTTTTCTATTTGAGTTTTAAAATTTATTAAATCTGATAGACTGTTTAAGTGTCTCTGTAAATAGTTAAAAACCTGACCAATAAAACATTCTTTCTCAAGAATTAACCAAATCTGTTCCCTCATTCACCAGTAAATTTGTTGGTGTCCAAAGGCATTTGTTTTATACTGCTGAAAGAGAAAACTGTTACTATTTGTGACATTAAAATATAATAGCTATTTTTTTTTGCCCCGCAACTTTTCCCATTGAATAAATCCTCTTCTTCCTAGTATACTTAAACATTTTAATTGAAATTAAAAATTATACATATTATGGTATACAAAATGATGTTTTGAAATATGTATACATTGTAGGTTTACTAAATTAGGTAATTAACCTGTAGTACCTCACTTTTTGGTGGTGAAAAAAATTTAAAATCTACTCTCAGTAATTTTGAAATATGCAATATATTGTTATTAACTACAGTTAGCATGATATAAAACAGATCTCTTAAACTTATTCTTCTTTTCTAAAAAATTTGGTATTCTTTGACCAACATCTTGATCCCACTTTCCACCCTCAGTGTTAGGCTCTGTGAAACAACATTCTACTCTGCTTCTTTGAGTTTGATTTTTTTAGATTTCATTTTATATATATAAAATCATGTGGTATTTGTATTTTGTATTTCTGTTCCTGGCTTATACCTCTGAATTGCAAAGACAGGAATTCAAGACATGTAGTATAATATTCCTTATTTCATCCATGTTTTCACAGGAGACAGGATTTCTCTATTTTTTTTAAGGCTGGGTAATATTCCACTGTGTATATATACTAATTATATTTTCTTTATCCATTTAATTGTTAATTTCATATTGTGGCTGTTTGAATAATGCTGAAATGAACATGGGTATACAGATATCATGTATCTTTAGCATATGAATTTTTCCATTTTCCCTAGAATCATTGTTGAAGATTCTGCCCTTTCCTTATTGTGTGTTTTGGCACTTTTCTTGAAAATTAATTAACTGTAAAATTTGTATTTATTTCAGGACTGTCATTCTGTTTCATGGGTCTACATGTCTGTTTTTATGCCAGTATAATGTTGTTAAGATTACTATAGCTTTGTAGTAGATTTTCAATTTGGGTAATGTGATATCTTCAATTTTATGCTTTGTAACTCAATATTGCTTTGTCTCTTTGGGATCTTCTGTGGTTCTATGTATATTTTATGATTGTTTATTCTATTTCTGTGAAATATGCCTGTGGAATTTTGATACTGAATTGGTGGATTTCACTCACAAAATACAATTTAGAAAGGTTAGAATGAACATTTTAACAACTTTAATTTTCCACTCCATGAACAAGGGATAGCTTTCCATATATTTGTATTTTCTTAAATTTCTTTCATTAGTGTTTGATACTTTTCAGTGTATAGATCTTTTACTTTCTCATTTAAATTTATTCCTATTTTATTTATTTTTAGCTGTTATAAATATGATTGTTTTCATCACTTCTTTTTCAAAGTTATTACTGCATGAAAACGCTACTGATTATTGGCTAAATTATGTGGTTTTACTATGTGCATTTATGAATATGTAACCATGAATTCCACTATTATTTACAGCTATAATGCACTAAGTGAAACTTTTGGAAAAAAGAGGGAAATATAAAGTGGTTTACTTCAACAATGCTACTTATGATATTTGTATGTGGATTTTGCATCCTTCAGCTTTATTGATTTGTTGATTAGTTCTAACTAGCCTTTGGTGGAATCTTTAGAGTTCTGTATTTTGGAAGATTATGTCATTTTCAAGCAAAGAGAGTTTAACTTTTTGCTTTCTGATTTAGATGTTTTAATTTCTTCTCTTGTCTAGTTCTTACAAGGACTTCCATAGTGTGTTGAATAGAAATGGTGAGAATACACATTCTTCTCTTTCTTTTTTTTTTTGAGACAGCATCTCACTAAGTTGCTGAGACTGGCCTTGAACTATTTGATCCTTCTGTTTTAGCTTCCAGAGTTACTGGGATTATAGATGTGTGCCTCCATGCCCAGCTCCTTGTCTTATTTCTGATCATAGAAGAAAAGTTTTCTGCTCTCCACTGTTGGGTATGATGTTAGTTCTGGACTTGTAATATATGGCCTTTATTATGCTGTGGAATGTCCTTTGATAGTAATTGTTTTATTTCCTTTTTGATTTTCTCTTTGACCCAGTATTACTCAGGAGCATGTTTAATCTCCACATATTTGTGCTTTTCCAAACTTCTTCTGTTATTGATTCTAGTTTTATATTATTTGTGATTGGAAAAAATACATGATGTGATCTGAATCTTCTTAAATTTGTTAAGACTTGTTATGTAGGCTCACATACGATCTGTCTTAGAGAAGGTTTGGTGTGAATTTTTTTGACCATGGATTGAACCCAGGGGCACTTAACACTGAGCTACATCCCCAGCCCTTTTAATTAATTAATTATTTATTTTTTGAGACAAGGTCTCACTAAGTTGCTGAGGTTGGCTTTGAACTTTCAATCCTCCTGCTTCAACCCCCCAAGTTGCTGGGATTACAGGCATGTACGACCACTTCTGGCTTTGGTGGACGCTTTTTAAGAATGTATATTCTGCTCCTATTTGAGTGAATATTCTGTACAGGTTTCTCTTCACTTATGACGGGCTATGTCCCAATAAAGCCATTGTAAGTTGAAAATATTATGTCAAAAATGCATTTAATATACCTAATTTATGGAACATCATAGTATTGGTTGTTGACCCTCATGGTGTGTGGCTTACTAGGAGTTGCAACTTTCTGGTTCTGCCCAGCACCACATATTGTGTTAGCCCAGGAAAATTCAAAATTCAATTAATCTTAGTGACTTTGAAGGTGGAGGCCGGAGGATTACAAAAATTTAAAGCCAGTCTCAGCAACTTAGTGAGGCCCTAAGTAACTTAGTGAGACCCCCCTCACGAAATACAAAAGAAAAAGGACTGGGGATGTGGCTCAGTGTTAAGTTCCCTGGGTTCAATTCCTAGTATGTATGTGTGTATGTATGTATAAATAAGTAAATACGTATGTGTTAATTAATTCAAAATTTTAAGTACAGTTTCTGTTGAATTTTTATCACTTTTGGACCATTGTAAACCTAAAAAATCATATGTCGAACCATCTTAAGACGGGGATCCTCTGTATATCTGTTAGGTCTCTTTAAGTCCCTACTGCCTTTGAATTCTGCTCTTTCCTTATTTATGTTTTGAATGGGTGAAACTATTGCTGAAAATGGGCCATTATTGTCACCTGATATTCTTTTATAGCTGTTTCTGTTTTCAGTGTTGGTATTTGTTTATATGTTTAGATGCTCTGATGTTAGGTGAGTATAAATTTACAATTATGATTTTCTCTTGAATTGACATCTTTGTCATTATATAATGAATGTTTTGTTTCTTTTTTTAATTTTTAATTTAAAGTCTGTTTTGTGACTAAGGAGGCTAAAGCAGAAGGATTACAAATTCGAGGCTAGTCTCAGCAATTAAGCAAGACCCTCAGGAACTTAGCCAGGACTCTGTCTCAAAATAAAAAATGAATCTCCATACTGCTTTCCAAATTGGCTGCACCAATTTGCAGTCCCACCAGCAGTGTCTGAGTGAACATTTTTCCCTGCATCTTTGCCAGCACTTGTTGTTGTTTGTCTTCATAATGGCTTCTATTCTTACTGGAGTGAGATAGTATCTAAGAGTAATTTTAATTTGCATTTCTCAGATTGCTAGAGATGATAAGCATTTTTTCATATATTTGTTGATTGATTGTATATCCTCTTCTGAGAAGTGTCTGTTCAGGTCCTTGGCCTATTTGTTGATTGGGTTATTTGGTTTTTTTTTTGTTGTTGTTTAGCTTTTTGAGTTCTTTGTATACCCTAGAGATTAGAGCTTTATCTGATGTGTGAGGGGTAAAAATTTGTTCCCATGATGTAGGCTCCCTATTCACCTCACATATTATTTCTCTTGCTGAGAAAAAACTTTTTAGTTTGAATTCATCCCATTTGTTGATTCTTGGTTTTAATTCTTGTGCTATATTGAGGAAATTGGAGCCTAGCCCCACGTGATGGAGATTAGGGCCTACTTTTTCTTCTATTAGACACAGAGTCTCTGGTTTAATTCCTAGATCCTTGATCCTTCTGAGTTAACTTTTGTGCATGGTGAGAGATATGGATTCAATTTCATTTTGTTGCATATGAATTTTCAGTTTTCCCAGCACCATTTGTTGAAGATGCTATCCTTTCTCCAGTGAGTGCATGCTTTTAGCACCTTTGTCTAATATAAGGTAGTTGTAATTTTGTGGTTAATCTCTGTGTACTCTATTCTGTACCATTAGCCTACCAGCCTGTTTTGGTGCCAGTACCATGCTGTTTTTGTTACTATTGCTCTGTAGTATAGTTTAAGTTCTGGTATAGCGATACTACCTGTTTCACTCTTCCTGCTTAGAATTGCTTTAGCTATTCTGGGTCTCTTATTTTTCCAGATGAATTTCATAATTGCTTTTTCTATTTCTGTGAGGAATGCCATTGGGATTTTGATTGGAATTGCATTGAACTTGTATAGTGCTTTTGGTAATATGGTCATTTTAATAATATTAATTCTGCCTATCCATGAGCAAGGTAGATCTTTCCATCTTCTAAGGTCTTCTTCTATTTCTCTCTTTAGGGTTCTATAGTTTTCATTGTATAGATCTTTCACCTCTTTTGTTAAGTCGATTCCCAAGTATTTTATTTTATTTTATTTTATTTGAGGATATTGAGAATGGGGTAGTTTTCTTCATTTCCTTTTCAGAGGATTTGTCACTGATATACGTAAATGCCTTTGATTTATGGGTGTTGATTTTATATACTGCCACTTTGCTGAATTCATTTACTAGTTCTAGAAGTTTCTTGGTAGAGTTTTTTGGGTCTTCTAGGTATTATGGAACCACCATTTGACCCAGCTATTCCTCTTCTCGTACTATACCGAAAGGACCTAAGGACCTAAAAACAGCATACTGCAGGGACACAGCCACATCAATGTTTATTATAGCACAATTCACAATAGCTAGACTGTGGAGCCAACCTAGATGCCCTTCAATGGATGAATGGATAAAAAAAATGTGGCATTTATACACAATGGAATATTGCTCAGCACTAAAAAATAATAAGATCATGCATTTGCAGGGAAATGGATGGCATTAGAACAGATTATGCCCTTCAATGGATGAATGGATAAAAAATGTGGCTTATATACACAATGGATAATTTTACTCAGCAATAAAAGAGAATAAAATCATGGCATTTGCAGATAAATGGGTGGTGTTGGAGAAGATAATGCTAAGTGAAGTTAGCTAACCCCCCAAAAAGGAATGTCAAATGTTTTCTCTGATATAAGGAAGCTAACTCATAGTAGGGTAGGGAGGGGGAACATAGGAAGAATAGATGAATTCTAGATAGGGAAGTGGGGCAGGAGTGAAAGGGAGGGGTCAGGGGATTAGTAAGGATGGTTGAATGTGATGGACATCATTATCCAAAGTATATGTATGAAGACATGAATTGGTGTGAACATACTTTATATACAAACAGGGGCATGAAAATTGCTCTATATATGTAATAGGAATTGTGATGCATTCTGCTATCATGTATTTAAAACATAAACAAAAAATAAAAAAAAAAGAAAAGAAGTAAAGTACCCCTTGGTGTATTCTTCAATGTTAAAATCAATTTTGTCTCTTATGAACATAGCCACCTTTGTTCTTATTTGGTTTTACTTTGCATGTAATATCATTTTCCATCCTTTATTTTCACCCTATTGTGTTCTTAAAGGTAAAACAACTCCCTTAACAGCCAGCATATAGTTCATCATGTAGTTTACACGTTTTTTAATAAAAAAATGTATTAAGCTATTCTGTACCTTTTAATTGGAGAATTTAATCCTTTTACATTTGTGATACCTATTAATAGGCAGGGATGTTCTTTTTTTCCCTTTAAACAGTAGATTGAACTCAAGTGTGATTTACTACAGAACTGTCTTTTTAATTTTTTTTTGAGGGGTCTTGTTAAGTTTCTTATGACCTTGCTAAGTTGAGGCTGATCTTGAATTTATTGTTTTTCTGCCTCGACCTCCTGAGTCGCTGAGATTACAGTTGTGTGCCACCATAGCCAGCCAAGAACTTCTTTAGGCCCATTTACTTGTGCCTTGTTTTGCTCCTGTGGTGTCATGTTTCCCTGATTATTTGTGATTTTAAGGCCTTGTGTTGATGTCTGTAGACTTGAAGAGGTAGGTACCTCTGCCTGACTTTATAGAATAATTTTGGCAGGGAGAGCCATTTATCTTTCAGCCAATCATTTCTGGGTGGTCTTGCTGTTGGATTTTTGGTCTGCTGGAACAAGTCAGTGCCAGTATCAACTAGGCAGTCTTGAGTCTGGGTCTTCTGGAGCCTGAGGCTATAGGGCCCAGTCTGGTATCTGGGATAACAGTGTAGGCCTTATGCCTACATCTGCGTGGGCCTGCTTTGAGCCTGTTTTTGTGGGGTCAGGCCTGGAAATTGAGTTTGCTGGGCTAGCCTGTCACGGGGGTCCTTTGAGTCTGTGGGGGCTTGCCTGACACTGGATTGTTGTTTCATTTCATTTTTTGCTACTAGAATATCATAAACTAGACAGTTAATAATGAACAAAAGTTATCTGATCATGTTTCCGTATCTGGTAAGGGCCTTCATTGCTGCATTATAACATGGGTGAGAGAGAGCAAGATGGGATCCAAACTGTTCCAGCAATACAAACTTTTTCCTGTGATAATAGTTAATCTTTTCATGAGAGTGGTGTCCTCATGACTAAACACCTCTTGAAGCAATCACAATACCATTGAACTCTAGGGATCAAATTTTCTTTTTTTTTTTTTTAATATTTATTTATTTATTTTTTTTAGTTCTCGGCAGACACAACATCTTTGTTTGTATGTGGTGCTGAGGATCGAACCCGGGCCGCACGCATGCCAGGCCAGCGTGCTACCACTTGAGCCACATCCCCAGCCCCAAGGGATCAAATTTTCAACACTTGAATTTTGGGGGACTCGGTCAAATCAAAGTAGGCATGCCTTAGTCTTGGGTCTAAGGGAGCCTGAAACATGGGTGCAAGTGGAAGGTGCTGGACCCTTGGCCTAATAAAGTGAGTCCAGTGTAGGCAGTCTTGGACCCTAGATCTGTTGGAACCCTAGGCTTCAGGGTCCAGCCTTATGCATGGAGCTGGCCTGCTACTATGGGGTTGTAGTGACAAGTTTGGAGCCTTGGGATTTGGGTTCATCCTGGAGTCTTATTCCATAGGGTTTGGTCTGGATCCTGAGGACATAGGGACTGCCTCATACTGGCTTTGTAGTATTTTTAAAAGGAAGTATATATAAAGAAAATATTTAGCTCTTTTAGCTATTTTGAAATATGAAGTTTTCTTTCTTTCTTTCTTTTTTTTTTTTTTTTTTTTTTTTTTTTTAGAGAGAAACAGTAGGGTATAGAGGATGGAGAAGTGGACTTAGATTCAGCCTTATACATAAAATCATGTCTCTGCCATTTAGTAGTTGAAAGATCTTAGCCAATTTAATATAAATCTCTCTCAGCAATGAAAGCAGATAGCAATCTGCCTGGGGGAGAATAGGAGGCCAAAAGACAATTTGAATTTTCATGGCAACTATAGTTTCTGCATGTGATTCTAAGTTTATTTGGAAGATAAGGTGGGGTGGGGAGTTTTGGTGGAAATAATAGGAAGAAAGTATCCTCAGTGCTGCTTACAGAATAATACATTTTTGTAATTTAAGACTAGTGTATTTTTAGTAAATGTTTTCTATCTTCTTCCTCTTCTGTATTAAAATACATTAAAAGAACTGTTTTACAATCCCCTTTTACTCTCTAAAATGAATCCCAACAATCTAAATGATTTATGACTTGAAATAGTATTATTCAATTTATTCCGCTTCAGTTATCCTGATCTTTTAGGGGATACAAATTGCCACAGTTCCCCTTTTCTCAAATTAATTCCTGTGCCTTTAAAACATTTTCACTTTTTCCTTCTTTTTCTCTCTTCTCTCCCTCCCTTCCTTCCTTTCTTTTTATATTGGGGATTGAACACAGGTGGTGCTTAATCATTGAGTCACATCCCCAGTCCTTTATTTTTTATTTTGAGACAGGGACTCCCTAAATTGTTTAGGGCCTTCCTCAGTTGTTGAGACTGACTTTGAACTTGGAATCCTCCTGCCTCAGCTTCCTGGCTATTTTGATTACAGTTGTGTGCCACCTCTCAGGGCTTTGATTTCTTTTGATGGGCAATTGGATATTTGTGTAATAACAGAAAATTTAAAATATAGTCTATAGCAGTGCTTCTCAAATTTTCAGTTCCAGATAATTTCACAGGAATCTTGTTGAACTACAGATCTTAGGTCTAAGTGTGTGTACTGGAATACTGATTTTCTAACTAACTGGTAGATAGTGATGTTGCTAGTCTATAGACCATACTTACATTAGCAAGTGACTTAAAATAGGAGAGTATAGTAGGTTATCACAAACTCTTAGAGGTGAAAGGAACTTGACAAAATGATAATCCATCTAATAAGTACATAATTCTGCTTTAGGATGAGGCTGCTAAAACTCAGAATTTAAGTGTCTTGGGCAAAGTCCCTAAAGCTAGTGGAAGCTAGTGACAGACAATCCAATTTATCCAAATTACAATTTCTGTGTGTTCTCCACTCAATCTCAGTTATTTACGTATATTATGGGGGCTACTCAGAAAAATCTTTACAAGGAGCCTGAAATCCCTGAAATGTATTATATTACAATTATTTCTTCTTCAGGTAAACTAATATATTAATAAATTATGGTGGGGGGGCTGAGGTTGTGGCTCAGTGGTGGAGCACTTGCCTAGCACGTGCGAGGTGCTGGGTTTGATTCTTGGCACCACATAAAAAATAAAAACAAATAAAAATAAAGGTATTGTGTCCAACTACAACTAAAAAAATATTTTAAAAAATTATGGCAAGATTTGCTAACCCAGGGTCTCAGTGATATCTATAAATCTATGATACTAAGGGAAAAATGAATAATATATGCAAATCTACAGAATTTCAGAAATTCTGCTTCTTACTGTTTTAAGAACTCTCTCCCTAAGACATTTAAGGGCAAACTTATCCTGTGGCTTACTAAATAAAGCAATAGAAAGAATGAAAGAAATTTTGTGTGTGGAGAGGTCTTATTGGATTTCATCATGAGATGGTATTGTGACTAAATTTCATCATAAAACCCAGAATGTCTGTCCTAGTAAAGGTTATGTACAGTCCCTCTCTACTTGTCTGTCCCCAATCATTGAAGGATCAATACTGTATGTAGAACCAAGATCGTTTGGACAAGTGAAGATTCTTACTTTGAGGCACATGACAGAAAGGAGAATATGCAAATGTTAAGACTCTACACTTGATGAAGAGTAAAAGAAGAATGAATCGTTTTGAACCATCTCCTAAAATTTCAATTTTGTTGTGATTAAAAAAATTAAAACAATTTGGAC
This sequence comes from Spermophilus citellus, assembly GCF_964194105.1. Taxonomy (NCBI): domain Eukaryota; kingdom Metazoa; phylum Chordata; class Mammalia; order Rodentia; family Sciuridae; genus Spermophilus; species Spermophilus citellus. The sequence continues at coordinate 161,753,348 of NC_138185.1, forward strand.
AAGAAAGAAAACATCATTAATTTTGGCATATTTTAAAATAGCATAACCAGCTCTTCAATGTTAGTTATTTTTAATCAATTCCCTTGTTAAACAAAAACCCATAATAATTTTGTCATAACTTAGCAAAAATAACTTGCCATAAATAAAAATAAGAGTAAATATATGTCATTAAATTCTTCTAGGTAATGTTGCTCATAGAGTGTTCCAACTCTGAGCCTTTCTTTGTTAAAAATGGAGAATGATAAGTGTTCAAAGAGTGGTAAGAACTTATGTTTTTGGATATAGTGAGAAGAATTGAAACAGAATTAAAAAGGGTAAACTTTCCATGTGATTTCATATTTAATGCTGTATCTGAAAAACAAGTATCTGAATGTCATATACTTTGAAAAACATCATAGCACACCATATTATTTCTCAATTGATACCTGGATAATTCCCACAAAAGCTTAAAACTCTATGACAGGAAATGAAGCTTATTTCCCTATAGCACCCTGTCCAGTGACTGGTACACAGAAGGCACTTAATTGTATGTTTAAGTGAACTGAAAAGCCATTAAGTCAGGTAATTTATTTAGAATTGTAGAATTCTTAAAGTTCAAAAAAAAACTGTGAAATTATTTTAAGGACCAAAGACAATAGGTGACTAGCATAATATTCAAACTTGTTTTTAGTAAAATTGAGATTTATTAGTTATAACATGGTACATAACTGTCAAATGTGAAAACAGTAGTCAAATGAATGGTTTAAAGCAAGTGAGTCTTGTTGAAATTTCATTTAACAGTAGATTGGCAAGGAGGGAGAAGGAAAGAGCTATATACAGAGAGGCAACTTGGCCCCAAATGCTTCTAAAGAAGTAGTAAGAGAGCACTTAGACTGGAAAAGATACCCAGCCAAAGTTTCACTCACATTAAGAGTCTTTTGTATTAAAGTATAGAGACAGGAAGGTGTCTATGTACAGAACCTGCCTAAATTGGAATTTTTGAAACTTACTCTTTCACTATAAAAATTGTCCCATGTGCTAGTAATTGTCTCAAACATTTTTTGATGTCACTTGTGTGTTAGCTTTCTAGTATTATAACAAACACCAGAGATGATCAACTTGTAAACAGAAAATGGTTATTTTGTCTAATGATTTTGGAGGTTTCTGAACATAATTGATAGGCCCTGTTGCTTTTGGGTCTGTGGTGAGGTAGTACACCATGACAGGGTGTGCATGGCATAGCTAAACTCCTCCTATTGTAGCTGGGAATTGAAAAAAGAAAGAAGAAAAGTCTGGAGTTCCATACTACCCTTCAAAAGATGATCCAAGTAATTTGAGGTTCCACCTCTTTAAAGTTCCACCACTGCCCAATAGCACCATGAACTGATATCCAAACATTTAACACATAGGCTTTTGGGAGACATTCCAAATCCAAACTGTAATAACTAGTTTTCTTCCAACTCCTTGAGCTGAGTAGAAGTATATGTTAATCATTCAAAGAAGAGTGGCAATAAAAATGTAAAACAGTAGTGACCTGTGAACTGAAATTTTTGTCTTTAAACCCTTGACTTAATGGTAAAATTTGGGGCTTTTCTTTTTTTCTTTTTTTTTTTTTATTAGTTACACATGACAGTACAATGATCTTGACTTATCATACATTTGAATCAAATGGGGTATAATTTCTCCCTTTTCTGAGTGTACAGGTTGCTGAATCACATTGGTCGTATTGTCATGTATATACATACAGCAATAGTAGTGTCTATTTTATTCTGCTGTCCTTCCTATCCCCCATTCCCCTCCCCTCCCCTCCCCTCCCATCACTTCTCTCTACCCAATCTAATGTGACACACTTCTTTTTTTCCCCCCTCACATCGTCATACATGTAATCTGTATAATGATGAGGGTCTCCTTCCATCTCCCGTGCAATTCCCCTTCTTCCTCCCTTTCCCTCCCACCTCTCTTGCCTATCTAGAGGTAATTTTCTTCTCATGCTCTTCCTCCCTACCCCATTTTGAATCACCTCCCTTATATCAGAGAAGACATTCAGCATTTTTTTGGGGGGGGGATTGGCTAACTTCACTTAGCATAATCTGCTCTAAAGCCCATCCATTTCCCTGCAAATGCTATGATCTTGTTATTTTTTAGTGCTGAGTAATACAAATTTGGGTCTTTTCTAACCCATAGAAATATTTAAATGTGAGGACAAATGTAGAGTCTGCTTCTTCAGCAGATGAGTATAAAAGATGGACTGGCAACATTGCTGTGTATGAGAAACAAAAAGTTACTTTGTATGCAAGTGATATAACCTAAGTCTTTAAAAAGGAAGTTGCTGGAATAAGGTTATTACAAGTTATCTTGGTATCTCAGAGAACATTTAAAAAACTGCACAGATTCAAGGTCACTTCAAAAACATGGGGAGCTAGAACCTGGGAATTGAATATTCCATCAAGGTTTTCTCTGCCTCCCTAGGTCTCTGATCTCTACTCCTCTGTAAGTGAATTTCATTGTTCCTGACAAAAGATAACCTTGTAATTGTAGTGGCTCCAGTGGCTAAGGCAGGAAGCTCATGAGTTCAAAGCTCGCTTCAGCAACTCAGCGAGACCCTGCCTCTAAATAAAATATGAAAAAGGGCTGGGGATATGGCTCAGTGCTTAAGCACCTCAGGGTCCAATCCCTGGTATCAAAATAAATAAATAAAAGATAACCTATTACCATTATGGTGTTGGTTTGTGGGCAGTTGAAATGCCTCTTCATCCCTGATATAGTATTGCAGTCACCTGTTGGTAAGATTATTATGGTTGGTTATGCCTGGGTTAAGTCTTCACTGGTAGCCCTATCAAAAGTCCAGTGGGTAATGATGTTCATCTCATTCTGCCATCATGACTGCATATATGGTGCAACTCTACATTGTGTACAACCAGAGAAATGAAAAGTTGTGCTCCATTTATGTACAATGAATTGCAATGCATTCTGCTGTCTTGTATTATTAATTAGAACAACAACAACAAAAGTCCAATAGGTTGAAAAAGGTTGACAGAATGTTAGAGTAGTCCATTCCAGCATGTATTAACTCTCAGAAGCAGCTATCTACATGCAAAAATACGTTCACAAGACTGAGGAAACCAAGTGAGAGATTACAGCATTTGGATGCAGCATAGAAGTAAAAAACAAAAACAAAAACCATTAATGAGTGTAGAAAGGACAGTTTCATATTTCCTGCATCATTCCTCTTCTACTGTAGGTAGCTGAAAATGATATCCTCCTCATGGACGAAAGAGAGGTAAGAGATAACTGTACTTTGCCTTCAACCTCAACCTTGGGCCCGCCCCAGTAAAACTCACAAACCCCAGACTCCAGGATGATAACCTCCAATTCTGCTCTGGTGACAGGTCAGCCCTTGCAGCCCCAGATTCTGAACTGGATCTGTGGTTTTAGTCTCCAGGCTCAACCCACTTCCAGGCTGATCCCAGGATCTAGGCCATCCTCTGTGCTAGATTGGCCCCACCTCAGTGCCAGGAAGGCCCCCTTAGACTCCGTTCCAGACCTACCTTAGGGACCAGGTCTGTTCCCACCACTAGACTGGCCTGAAGTTCCAGAATGCCTCCCAGATCTGGGCTGTCCCTTATGAACTCAACTTATCTAAGCTTAAGCTGGCTCCTTCAGCTCAGGCTCCAGGCTAGTATCTACAGCCCAAGACTCCAAGTGGAAACCAATAATACCATATGCCAACCTACAGCCTATGGACTCAGCCTCCATACTCTTCTGCCAACCCAGAATGTAGCTCAACCCAGCCTCATGCTGGCTTTTGTTTCTCTAGACTCTAGCCTATAGACCCATACTATAGACTGACCCCAGTGCCAAACTAGCCCCAGGCTTTGGGCCCTCCCAAGTGCTGCTCGAGCTATAGGAGCTCCACTATCCAGGTCATCACCCATGGACCAGCTTTTAGCCCCACCAGAGTATAAGGATGAAACCTGTGGCCTTAGGTACTAGGCTAACACCTGTAGATCCATATCTCTAGGTCAGCCTTTGTGTACACAGGCTGTATGTCTTCTTAGTGGCAGGCCAGCTCTGTGCCTAACCACACCATTAGACCCACTGTAGTTGACCCCACCACTAGGAGCTCCTGTGGGCCCAGACTCCATTTCTAGGTTTCAGTTTTGCCTTGTCAGCTAAAGACCCAGGCCCATCACAGTGCCAGGTCAACCTCTATGAACCCAGTTCTTGTATCAGTTCTTGTGCCTGGCCAGGGCCTTATAGACACAAGCTCAAGACCTGCCACAGTGAACATAGCCAGTAGGTCCTTTACCAGTGTATCCTGTTTTCAAGCTGGCCCTTTGAACCTCAGAACCAGGTCTGTCCCAGCAGAATCAAGCTCTCACTTTGGCCCAGTGGATCTGGTCTCTAGGCTCAATACTATATACCCGGGCACTAGGCCTGTCCACCTGATGGTCAGGTACCAGGTCAGTCTGCCAAAGGATTTCTTAAATAAATCTACCTACAGACAATATACTTCCCAGAATCTCTGGACAGGCTAATCAGCGATGTGTTTTCCCAGTTGAAATCAGTGTGCCAATATTGGAATAAGTCCTTATCTTTTCAAATATGTGGACACCAATGCATAGCTAAGAAACTGAATAATCAGGAAAACATGATATCACCAAAAGAAAAAAAAATAAAGCACCAGCAACAAATTCTGAAGAGATCTGTATTTTTTAATTACCTGACAAAGAATTTTTAAAAAATCATCTTAAAGATGCTCATTGAGCTATAAGACATTGAAAAACTAGGGAAAGTCAGAAAAATAATACATGGTCAAATTGAGACATTTATTAAAGAAATAGAAAGCATAAAAAAGAACCAAACATGGGCTGAGATTGTAGCTCAGTGGTAGAGCACTTGCTTAGCATGTGTGAAGCACTGGGTTCCATCCTCAGCACCACGTATAAATAAATAAAGGTCCATCGACAACCAGAAAAAATGTTAAAAAGAAAAAGAAGAAGAAGAAGAAAAAAAGAAAGAGCCAAACAGAAATTCTGGAACTTAAGAATACAGTGTCTGAACTGAAGGCTTTCATAGAGAGCTTCAGTAGAAACTTGATCATGCAGAAGAAAGAATCAGTGAGCTTGAGGACAAGTCATTAGAAAGTCAGAGGAACAAAAATTTTTTAAAATGAAAAGGAGTAACAAAGACCATAAAATAATGGAACCATCATGATGCTAATATATGTATTGTGGATCAGAAAAAGGGACTGTAATCATATTTAAAGAAATAATAATAACAAAACTTCTCAATCTAAGTAAAGATGTAAATATCCAGGTGCACGAAGCTCAGAGTTATTCAATGAAGTTCAGTCCAAGTAAGACTAAAACAAGACATAACCAAGTTTCAAAAATGAAACAAATAAGCAAATAAACAAAAAACTAGATTACAAAAGCAGCAAGGGAAAAGAAGTGTATCACATGATCAGGAGCTATAAGATGGTTATCAGCACATTTCTCAGCAGAAAACTTGTCCAGGCCGGAGTGCAAAGTGTTAAAAAAAAAAAAAAAAAAAAAAAAAGCTTGTGAGACAAGAATACTGTATAGTTAGGAAGACTGTAAACACTTTCCCAGAAAGAGATAATTTACCACCAGATCTGCCTTATAAGAAATGTTAAAGGGAGTTTTTCAAGCTGAACAAAAAGATTGCTAATTGGTAACAGTAAAATATATAAAAGTATAAAATGCATATGTAATACATAAAAGTAAGTGTGTAGTCATTTAGAGTACTGTAATACTATAGTGGTGATACACATAAATTATATGTTTAGTATGGAAATTAAAATACAAAAGACAAAATCTTTACAAATAATTATGGTTATAATAATTTCCTAAGGGATAAATAGTGTATCAGAAATACAAATTGTTACATCAGTAACATGAGAGGAGAGTGAAAGCATATAGTTTTTGTATGTGACTAAAGTTATTAACTTTAAATAGTGTATTATAATCACATATAAAAGCCCCATGGTAATCCCAATAGAAAACTTTCAGTAGATATACTACAGGTAAGTAAGAAATCAAAGCATTCCATTTCAGAAAACCATCACATCCACAATAGAAGATGGCCAGAAGAAAGGAACAAAGGATCTACAAAACTACCAAAAAGCAATTTAAAAATGCCAATAGAATGTTTTTGCTTTTCAGTAAGTACCATGAATATAAATATGTTTAAATCACCAGTCAAAAGATGTAGAATGGCTGAATGGATTAAAACAACAACAAAAACAAACAAAAAACAAGATCCAACTGTATGCTGCCTATAAGAGACTCACTTTACTTTTAAAACACAAATACACTGAAAGTGAAAGGATAGAAAAAGATATTCCATGCAAATAGAAACCAGAATGTGTAATGGAATTCCTAGATAATTTGTCATTTCATTTAAAAAAATAATAAAATGAGCAAAATTTAGGTGTGAAAATAAAAATTTTCAGTAAAAATAAATTCTTGGGCACATAGTAAACACAACTTTGATATTAGTAAATTAGCAATTTATAAAATTCCTTTTTTTGGAACACTGGGTCTATAGTTTTTCTATGTGAATTAATATTATTCTTTTTGTTGATATGGTGAATTACATTGATTAATTTTGAATATCAAAAAGCCTTGCTACTATACCTGTAATAGATTCACTTCTTTATAAATAATTCTTTTGAGTCATTGTTACTTAATTTGTTAATTTACTAGATTTTATCATCTAAGTAAATGACAGATATTAATGTGTAGTTTTCTTTGCCTGTAAAGTAGTTCTCCTACTTATCCAATGAGTATTTCATTCAAGATCCCTAGTACATGTCTCATACTGTGAATAGGATCAAACCCTGTGTATTCTATAACAAAGTTTAATTCACAATAGGTACTATAAAACAACAATAATAAAATAGAACAATTATAACAATATGCTGTAAATAAAAGTTTATAAATGTGATCTCAAAATATCTTATTGTACTATATTCACCCTTCTTCATTTTGTGACAACATGAGTTGATACAGTGTCTATACGATGAGAAGAAACCAAAAGAATGATGTAGGCGTTTTGATGTAGTGTTAGAATACTACTGACCCTCTGATAGTATTTCAGAAGGAGGATCATCTGCTTGGTGTGATCCTGAATCTTAAAGCCATGATGATCTGGATTGAAGATCCTTGATAGTTGAAGACATTTTTGCTGAAACCTATTGAAAGAACATTGTAATCAGAAATTGTTGTCTTTTTTAAAAATAGTGTTGCTGCTGAGGCTGTAATCCTTTGGTAATCATACAGGTGACTTTAATGCTGTGCTCTACATTGGGGATTATATTCCATAGTTTCAAATTTTTTAATGTCTATGCAATGTGAAACCCTTTGGTAAATTTCAGTAATGTCCTTGTTGCTGGTTCTGGTTCAGTTTCCTCTTCATGTTCTTTCTTTGTAGATGACTAAACAAGTTCTTTCAATTCCTCCTTTTAATGATTCTCAGTGGCCTTCAATATGTCCTTCCACTTTTTCATCAAGCAAGTTGACAGTCCTCCTCTGCCAACTTGTCATGCTGTTTGAATGATTTTCCTAACTTTTCCATATCCATGTGAAGCCTTTAAAATCATTACTTCACTCTGTAAGATCTTCCAGCAGGCATTTCCGTGTCTGGTTTTAATTCATCCATTGTAGCTTTGATAACTATTGCTATGTCAACTCCAGTGAATGATTTTCAGCACTGCATTGTGTTCATATTATGATATTCTTCAATTGCCAATTGAATGTGATCCAATACCAGGGGGTTGTATCTGATCTTGACAAACTGAATAATGCCTTGGTCAAAGGGTTAAAATAATGACATTGTATTTGGAGGTAAAAATACATCCTCAACCTTTTCATTGTGCTATCAAACAGATTCATGATGGCCAGGTGTGTTGTCTTTTATTAAGAGGTCTTTAAACCCAACCCTTCTTCTTCCAAGTATTATTTTACACTTTTGGGATAAAACTTTGGTGGAACCATTCCATAAACAAGATGGCCATCACTCAACATTGTCTGATTATGTTATGAAAAGATAGGCAAATAATTTTTGCTTTTGAGAGTACATATGTTTTTTACTTTGTATGCTGTACCTGGCTTTATCATATGCCCTGCAGCATTGCCACATAGTACTGAAGTTAATCTGTGCTTCCATGTTTTATGCCCTAATATTTCCTTGCATATTTATGACTATAGGTTATATTGGGCATCTTCTTCCAGACAAGTCTGGTTTCATTGCACTTGAAGTCTTGTTTTGGATGATATATTTTCTCCTTCCAACTTCTAAGAGGAAAGTTTATTGCATAGAGTTCATTCCTTAAAAGAAGAAAAAGTCAACAAATAAATGACCTCACACTACATCTCAAAGCCCTAGAAAAAGAAGAACAAATCAGTGGCAAAAGCAGTAGAGGGCAAGAAATAATTAAAATTAGAGCTGAAATCAATGAAATTGAAACAAAAGAAACAATTGAAAAAATTGACAAAATTAAAAGTTGGTTCTTTGAAAAAATAAAATTGACAGATCCTTAGCCACACTAACGAAGAGAAGGAGAGAACTCAAATTACCAGCATAAGTGATGAAAAAGGCAATATCACAACAGACACTACAGAAATACAGAAGATAATTAAAAATTATTTTGAAACCGTATACTTCAATAAAATAGAAGACATTGAAGGCATCGATAAATTCCTTAAGTCATATAATCTGCCCAGATTGAATCAGGAATATATACACAATTTAAATAGACCAATATCAAGTGAGGAAATAGAAGAAGTCATCAAAAGATTACTAACCAAGTAATGCCCAGGACCGGATGGATACACAGCTGAGTTCTACAAGACCTTTAAAGAAGAAGTAATACCAATACTCTTCAATTTATTTCAGGAAATAGAAAAAGAGGGAACCCTTCCAAACTCATTCTATGAGGCTAATATCACCCTTATTCCAAAATCAGACAAAGACACTTCAAAGAAAGAAAACTTCAGACCAATATCTCTAATGAACATAGATGCAAAAATTCTCAATAAAGTTCTAGCAAATCAAATACAAAAACATATCAAAGAGATTGTGTACCATTCTTAAGTGTGATTCATCCCAGGGACGCAAGGTTGGTTCAACATATGGAAATCAATAAATTTAATTCATTTTAAAGTTAAGAATCATAAAAAGACTTAAAGATAAGAATCATATTTTTGTTTTTAAATCATGGGAGAGTTTGGTCTTTGTCATACTTTTCTGTTTTAGTAGCAAGGATCATATAATTCTTCACTATTTAATGAGGTCTGTTACATCAGATATGGTTTAAGCTACATTGTTTTATTCCCATTTACTTTAGTTTCTGATGTATTTTATCCTTTTACTAATTTTTTTTTAATCATTTGTGAATTGGTATTGTTCTAGACCGAAATTTATTTATTTATTTTAAACTTTTAGTTCTTTATACCAAACTAAAGCAACTACATTGTGTTTTTAACTGTGCTTGTTTAGCTTTTCTTATATATTTACCACGTTTTTGGTTATCATTTTTTTCTCATATCATGTAGCTTCCTTTTAAGGACATGTTCCCTCCTTTTTGGCATATAGTATTGAAAAGTTCTTTCAAAGTTTGAAAAACTTGAAAATGTCTTTGTTTTGGCTTTGTTATTGGGATGAGATTTCTTTCTATCCTTTGTGGTACACTATTACCATTTAAGATTGATAGTGATTTTCTGTTAGCATATTGATGTATTATTTCTTTCTCCTCTGGCTTTGTTTTGACTATTGATTAATTACTCATCAGTGTAATTGATACTGTTTTTAAAGCAATCTTTCTTTTTCCCCCCCATGCTCCTGTTAAAAAATCTTTTGTCTTAAAATAGTATAATTCATGGGTAGTGGATATAGCTCAGTTAGTAGATACTTGCCTTACATGCACAAGGCCCTGGGTTCAATCCTCAGCACCAACAAAAACAAACAAACCCAAACAAAAGAAACCTACTATAATTCAGTAAAACATATATAAGTATGGATTTGTAGTTTTTAAATCACAGTTCTTTTATTTTGTATTTGTTTATTTGTATCCTTAATCTGTTGGGGAAAAACTTAGCCATATTTCTTTTGTATGCTATTTCTTTTTCATTTGTTCTAATCACTTGTTATGCCAGGTACTACGCTAATTAACTTTCCTAATAGTTTAAATTAGGCCTATGAGAGTACTGATGAATGTTTCTCCCCAGGATGGTGGTGTGGAAGTTATCAGCCTTCATCCTCCTAACAAAACCAAAGATGGAAATCTATCCACAAATAAATAGCCAAGATTGGGCATAAAGGCTGTTATGGTTTAAATTTAGAAATGTTACCCGAAAGTTCATGTTTTGAAGGCATAATCCTTAATGCAGCAAGTTTCAGAGGTAGAATATTTAGGCAGTGTCTTGTGCTATTATCTTATGAATGGATTAATCAATATGGTGAATTAGTAATTTGAAAGAACTACTGGGTGGTAATTGTATGTATGTGGGCATGGTTAAAGGAAGATCACTTGGGTCATGACTTTAGGGACTATAACTTGTCCCTGATTCTTCATGCTATCTCTCTCTGATTCCTGGCTCTCAAGGAGCCGGATACTTCCTCAAACCTGCAGGATATACCCTAATCCTGGATCCACCCTGGTCCTTGAGCAGGGTCACCTTTCTCAAACACACATGCAATGTCACAGCGAATTTCCAAGGCAAGTCCATTTAACATGGGGTACACTGGCAAGGAAATTTCGATGCGTCATTCCTACTTGGCAATGGCCCTCAGCATCTCCCCACTTCTGATTAATTAAACAACAAGCAATGTTGCTTAAGGACCGTGCCTGGTAGGTTGTCCAATTCAACATATGGTTCTTACCCGTCATGGGAAAACTAACCTTTGGGCGTCAGCCTCCTGTCTTAGGTTGATACCACTGCAATCAGATCAACCCGTCACTGACTACCGGTCCAGCATTCAGCCATGCTTGTGGATAGGCCTATGCACCAGTGGGGGAGTGAGGTTCTTGCCTCACCTCTGTTGGCCCCCAAATTTAGTCTTGGTGCCAGTGGGGGGTGAGGTTCTTTGCCTCACCTCTGTTGGCCCCCAAATTTAGCCTTGGTGCCAGCGGGGGGTGAGGTTCTTTGCCTCACCTCTGTTGGCCCCCAAATTTTAGACCATCACTAGTAGAAGGGAGGAAGATACAGAAATGCCACGACACCAAGCCAATTGACGGCTCCTTTGGAAAAATTTCGTCACTGGTGACACCATCAGCAAAGATATGCCAGCATTACCACAATTAACATGGGGTGCGCTGGCAAGGAAATTGCATCACTGGTGACACCATCAGCAAAGATATGCCAGCAGTACCACAATTCGCTGCACCAGAGTTCACAATGCATACAACTGATGTATAGTCCAGGCAAGTTCTGCAAGCAGTTCAAAGTGGAAGAGTCTATCAATGTGTCCATTTCTTCCCAAAGTAAATTGAGTCCTTGATTGAGCATTACTTGTTGAGTTATATTCATTGATGCATCAGTTTATGCAGTTTACTGTGATAGCTATCATAGAAGCTGTAGTTTGGTTTTATCTCAGTCTTCACCGGCACTGGGATGGAGATGGGAATTCTGGCAAAGATGCTAAAGAGACATTATCCTGAACAGAATTATTAAATATAATGAAAAGGAAAGGTGAAAGTAAATAAACAGATCTGTTAACCTCCTTTAAAAACAATCCTTAACAGCTGTTTACCTAATTTAAATTAGTAAGCAAACAGATCTGTTAACCACCTTTAAAAACAATCCTTAACAGCTGTTTACCTAAATTAAATTAAACCATTTAAATCACGTGAATAAAAAAAATTTGGATCCATTTTTTCATGAGCGCTCCTCATATATGAAATATGGACATACACACATACAGACATACAACACAAAACAGAAGTGTGCACACATAACATACAACACATAAGACAATAAAGGCCTTGTAGCTTTACCTAGGTGAAATCTCCATTGCAATGTTTAAAAACTCCACAGTCAAAAAATAAAACTGATCAGAAAAACATTAACTTAGGTTTGTATGAGCTCAAAAAATAAAATAGAACTTTATGATGTGGGAAAAATGCAATAATAAAATAGATATTGAAAAAAGCACCCTGGTTAATCACTGTCACAATGCATACAACTGATGTATAGTCCAGGCAAGTTCTGCAAGCAGTTCAAATGGGAGGAGTCTATCAATATGTCCATTTCCTCCCAAAGTAAATCGAGTCCTTGATTGAGCATTACTTGTTGAGTTATATTCATTGATGCATCAGTTTATACAGTTTACTGTGATAGCTATCATAGAAGCTGTAGTTTGGTTTTATCTTAGTCTTCACCGGCACTGGGATGGAGATGGGAATTCTGGCAAAGATGCTCCTGAACAGAATTATTAAATATAATGAAAAGGAAAGGTGAAAATAAACAAACAGACCTGTTAACCACCTTTAAAAACAATCCTTAACAGCTGTTTACCTAATTTAAATTAGTAAGCAAACAGATCTGTTAACCACCTTTAAAAACAATCCTTAACAGCTGTTTACCTAAATTAAATTAAACCATTTAAATCACCATGATGTCTCACCTCAGGCCTAGAGCAGTGGAACCAATCCACTATGAACTGAACCTCTGAAACCATTAGCCAAAATAGATTTTTCTTCCTGTAAATTGTTCCTGTTAGATATTTTTGTGAAAAGCTGATTAACACAAGGAGCCTTTAAACAATCTTTAGCAACATAGTGGAGAAAAAAATAGGAGAAAATTTACATTGAAATGATAACTGGTGAGAATAGCATACCCGAGATACAAAGAAATGGCTGGAAGCAAAGAAGTTGGAAGCTACTGGTACTAGCACTGAGTTGAAACTACCATGGTCCTTAGTGGCTGGCTGTGTAAAGGACTTGGATATTTCTTGCCACTCAGGAACTAGCAGCCATTACCTCCAGGGAACCCTAGAGAGGTAGACAGGGCTATATACTCCTCCTTCACCAGAAAGTGGTTGCTGCTTTGAGAAAAGATTTATCAGTTCCTTCAGGTCTGTTTGTGCTTTAACACTGGAACTCTGCCCACTTTGCAAATGCCCACTCTGTAGACCCAGTCTCTGTAACTACTTTGGGCCTTCCTATGTTTCAGACACCAGAACTGTCATAACAGTGAGCCAGTTCCTGGCCACAGAACCCAGCCCTTGCTGCCTATATTCATACTCTAAACCACTGGCTAAATTGCCACAGAGAGCTAGACCCCATTGCAACCCTAGAGCCACTTTAACTCTGAGTATAACAGTGCTTTCATTTTTCATAGCTCCCTGGGTATTGCATAGCACCTGCACTTTGCATACTATTACCAACATGGCATGCTCACATTCTGGGTACCAGTCTCGTTATTGCTCAGGATCCTAGAACTGTAATATTTCCATGTGAATCACACTTAAGGCCTCAGTTCTGTGACTACAACACTTGTGTCACTTACTAAACTGATGTCAACACAAATGCAAGTGAGCCCACAGACCAGTCTCAGTGTCAGGAAGGATCCCATCAGCCACAGTTTCCATGGTGGGGATAGAAGATTGAGAGGACCTTAGCCATTGCTACCAAAGACCCAATAATCCTTGCATCCACTGCAGACATCCATAAAATTAGATACTGGTATCACTGAAGTTTTTGTCTCCATTGACATCAGTTAAAATAGCTACCAAGAGACTCTACAGCTGACACCTTCATTGGTACAGAAATCAGTGAACTCCACTAAGAAGGTACCCATATGCTCCCCAATATAAAAGATTTTCCCACAGTCAAACTAACCTGTTAATTCTTCATGAAGTGACCCTTCCATTAAGTACATAGACATTGATGTAAGGCAAAAAGAAATATGAAAAACCAGAGAGATATAACCAAAAGAGCACAATAATCTCCCAGTAGGCAGCCTCAAGGAAATGGCAAAGTACTAACTGCTTGACAAAATATTCAAAATAATTGATTTAAGTAAACTTACTGTAGTTCAAGAAAATAAAGAGAAGCAACTCCAGAGTAGGCATACAGTAAAGACCAAAACTAGAGATTTAGTAAAGATTAAAATTATTGAAAAAATAAAATAATTTGGAATTAACGTATACAATGAATGAAATGAAAAATGCAGTGGAGATCATTATTAGCAGAGGAATCTCTGAACTCTAAGAGGTTATTTAATCGTGTATGGTCTTAAAGGAGAAAGAATGAAAAGGAATGAAGAAAGCTCATAGAATTTATAGAACCACATCAAGAGAGCTAATGTTCAAGTTATATGCGGACAAAAAGGAGACAAGAAGAGTAGAAAATTGTTAAAAAAAATAGAAAGCAGCTTTCCAAATTTAGAAGATATAAATATACATATACAAGAAGATAAGAAGTCTTTAGTTAGAGTCAATCCAATCAAGACAATTTCAAGACTTATCATAATCAAAGTGTTAATAACAAGTATTCAAAAACAGAGGATCCTGAATGCAAGAGTAGCAAAGAAGCATATTACATATAAAGGAATTTTAATAAGACTAACAGTTGATTTCTTTGGCCAGAAAACAATGGGATGATATGTATAATATGCAGAAGGAAAAACTGCCAATCAAGAATATTGTACCACCAAAACTGTTCTTCATAAATGGAGAACTCAAGGCTTTTCCAAGTATACAGAAGCAAACAATGTTCACCATCATTAGACTATTGTGCAAGAAATATTGAAGTCAGTTCTTTAAGCTGAAAAGAAAGAATGTAATTGGTAACTTGAAAATGTATGGAAGTTCATGTTGGCTTAGGAACTGAATTTTTCAACAAGACTCCTAAAGCACAGGAAGTAGAATCAGGAATCAATACATGGGATGCTATCAAACTAAACAGCTTCTTAACAGCAAAGGAAACAACCAAGAAGATTAAGAGAGAGCCTACAGAATGGGAGAAAATCTGTGCCACCTGCACCTCAGAGCATTAATCTCCAGAATGTATACAGAACTAAAAAAACTCAACACTCAAATAACAAATAGCCCAGTCAGTAAATGGGCAAAATGACTGAACAGACATTTCTGATCAGTCAACAAATATATATATATATATATATATATATATATATATATATATATATATATATATATATAATAAAATGGTCAATATTACTAGCAATTGGAGAAATGCAAAGTAAAACTACACTGATGTTCCATCTCACTGCAATCAGGATGGCAATTATCAAGAATATAAGTAACAATAAATGTTGGCGAGGATGTGGGGAAAAATGTACACTCACATTGCTGGTGGGACTGCAAATTGGTGCAACCACTCTAGAAAGCAGTGTGGATATTCCTCAGAAAACTTGGAATTGAACCACCCTTTAACCCAGTTACCCCCTCCTTGTCATATACCCAAAGGACTTAAAAATTGACATACTATAGTGACACAGTCACATCAATGTTTATAGCAACTCAATTCATAATAGCTGAGTATGGAACCAACCTAGGTGCCCTACAATAGATGAATGGATAAAGAAAATGTATATATACAAAGTGAAATGTTACCCATAAGGTGAAATTTTTTATGGTATTTGCTGGTAAATGGATGGAACTGGA
The DNA here is from genome assembly GCF_964194105.1 of Spermophilus citellus. Lineage (NCBI taxonomy): Eukaryota > Metazoa > Chordata > Mammalia > Rodentia > Sciuridae > Spermophilus > Spermophilus citellus. The sequence goes on from NC_138185.1 coordinate 161,768,981, forward strand.
GACTATCATACTAAGTGAAATAAGCCAACCTCCCCAAACCAAAGGCCAAATGTTCTCTCTGATTTTGGATGCTGACTCATAGTAGCTTGGTGGGGGGAGTGGAGGTTTACCAAATTGGACAGGGAGGAGTGGGGGGAATGAAGGCGGAATGAGAATGGGAAAGACAATAGAATGAATTGGACATAAGTTTCCTATGTTCATACAGGAATACATGAAGAGTGTACATCGTGTACCCTGGCTTATGATTGTTTCCTTTGCTGTTAAGAACAGTGTGCATACATCATGTACGCTCCACATCATGTACAACCACAAAAATGGCAAGTTATACTCCATGTTTGTATGACATGTGAAAATACATTCTAATGTCATGTATAACTAAAAAAGAACAAATAAAAATATTTTAAAAATATATGGAAGTATAAAATTTAATGGTAAAAGTAAATATACTTCAAATTCAGTCCAATAACACAATTGTGGTGTATAAATCACCCATACCTTTGGTGTGAAGACAAAAGTTCTAAAAATAAGTTTACTAATTGTGTAAAGGATATGAAATGATATAAAAAGATGTAAATTGTAGTGTCTAAAATGTAAAATACAGCAGGAAGATGGAATAAAAGTATAGATTTTATGCAATCAAATGAAGGTATCATAAGCTTAAAAGCCTGTTATAGCTGTATTTTAGGTAAGCCTCATGATACACATACATACCCCAGTATATACACAAAAGATAAAAAGAATCAAAGCATACCACTAGCAAAAATTGTCCAATCACAAAGGAAGAGAGCTGGAGAAAAACAACAAGTATCCATATACCCATATCCACCCACAAGTGTGCAAAGTCAGAAAACAATGAACAAAATGACGGTAGTAAGTCCTATCTACTTGTAGTTAATATAATGTAAAGGGGTTAAATTCTTCAATTATAAGCTATAAAGCAACTGCATGGACTAAAAATAAAGACCCATGTATATTGCTGATAGGAGACTCACTTCACCTTAAAGTATACACAGATTGAAGGGTGAGGGATGGGAAGATATTACATGTAAAAATAAGCTAATTGAGAGTAGGAGTAAGTAAACTTATGTCACATAAAATGGACTTTAAATAAAAAGTTATCAGAAGAGATAAATTAGGTCATTATACAACGATTAAAGGGCTGATTGATTAATAAGATAAAATTATTATAAAGATATATGCACCCAACATCAGAGCAGAGAACCTAAATAAATATATGTAAAGCAAATGTTAATTAAACCGAAGAAAGTGGTAGATTACAATACAATGATATCAGAGGCTTTAGAACCCCATTTTAAACTGTGGACAGATCATTAAAATAGCAAATAAATATAGAAACTTTGCACAATACCTGTATCCTTTTAAAGAACTCTCACCTTTTAAAATATGCCCCTCTTTCTCAAAGGATTCCATGGCACTTCCCAATACTGTTGTACCTGTTGAACCAAGCATCCAAATTACTATAGACCCTTTGGGAATACCCAAATGATGACCCTCATCTCACACCACAGATAAAGATTGATTCAGAATGAATGAAACACTTTAAGACCTGAAACTATTGAGTTAGTAGGAAAAAACAGGGAAGTTCCATGAGTTTGGTATAAGTAAAGGCTTTTTGGATATGAACAGAAAAGCGAAAATTGACATCAAACTAAAAAAGATTTTGTACAGTAAAGGAAACATTCAACAGGAAGAAGAGGTCACTAATCAAGTGGGAGAATATATTTGTAAACCATACATCTGATCAGAGTAAATATCAAAAAAAGATAAGGAATTCAAACAACTCAATAGCAACTAAACAATCTAATTTAAAAAATGGGCAAAGGACCAGGTGGGGTTGTGGCTCAGTGGTAGAGTGCTTGCCTAGCATGTGCGAGGACCTGGGTTCGATCCTCAGCAACACATAAAAATAAACAAATAAATAAAAGGTATTGCATCCAACTACAATTGAAAAATAAATATTTTTTTGAAAACGGGCAAAGGAACTGAATAGATATTGCTCAAAGGAAGATGTACAAATAGCCAACAAAGAGGCAAACAAAAAAATCCCCACAAAGAGCCAACAGCTTTATGAAGAAATGATAACGTCAGTAAAAAACAAAACCATAATGAAAGAGTACTTCATACTTGTTAGAATAACTGTAATTAAAAAAGACAGAAAGTAACAAGTGTGAGACAAAGGAACTTCTTTACCTTGTTGGTTTATAACAATTATTTATTTATTTATTTATTTATTTATTACAAATATATCCTTGGCTCATTTTGTGAAAATACATCCTGTACCTGGAGGGAATGTCTTTTAGTGGAAGGTGGTATTAAGAAGCATGATCTGATAGAAGAGTTCATTACTACTGTTTTTAAACCTTTTTACCAGGCAGAAGTAGGAAATAACAGATTTTTGGATGGAAAAACATAAAATTCTGTTTGTCCTCTTTCCAATTCAAGGTAAAGGTTTTGAGGGATACTAATTGTGAAAGTATCTAGGGTTTCTCATTAAGATGATGGCTAATTGAGTGCACACCCAAATGTTATATGTTCAGGTTAAGAAAGTATTTTTATTTTAAATAATTTTAATTTGATTTATTTTTTGTTAAACATGAATGGTGTTGAATTTTGTCACTTGAGTTTTCAGTAGTTATGAAGATGAATATATAATTTTTGTCTTAACTTTGTTAGTATAGATTTTATTAATGTATTTAAAAATAGCAAATCACCTTGAATTTCTGGAGTATGTGTTCCCTTTTTGTATCTATTTCATTTTGTTTTTGGTGTTTTATCTTGCTTAAGACTTTTATGTCATTATTCTCAAGTATCATTGATCTGTAAGGTTTGTGCAATTTTGTGACATTTTGAGGCCAATGTTATACCTGTTTTGTTTTATAAAAATAATTGGAAATTTGTCTTCCTTTTTAAAATTTGGTTTTTACTTTTGTTTTATTCAGGTAGTATTTTAACAGATATTTGATTACCTCCTATTGACTAAATGAATTTAAATAGGGGGCTGGGGCTGTAGCTCAGTGGTAGAGCGCTTGCCTACATGTGTGACTCACTAGGTTTGATTCTCAGTACCACATATAAACAAACAAACTAATAAATAAAAATAAAGGTCCATTGACAACTAAATATATATGTGTGTGTGTGTGTGTGTGTGTGTGTGTGTGTGTATATATAAAATAAAAAAATAGAAAAGGTAATTAATCATTATTTAGTTCTTACTATGAGTTTGGCAGTATTTTATGTGTAGTTGGTTCTTGTTGCTTGCAATAGTTTTCTTCTATAAAGCTGCTGTGAATATTACATTAGCAGATTTTGAACCATAAGGGAACCATTCTTGTAAGGGCCAGGTACCTACAAACCTCTGGTCACAATATTTTTCAACCTTGTCAGTATATAACCATATTGTATGTGTGTTTCTTTGTAAAATACCTTATTTAATACATTTTGTTTATTCAATAATATTGAGTTTATGTCCAACAACAGTATGGCTCATGCCTGAAGGAAGCTTTTGTAACTCACACATTTTTTCATAAGACATATCACAACCATCTTGTGCTTAAGAACAGTAGACAGCTCTTCCACCTTATACCAGGGGGCCATTCCAAACAACAAAAGGTACAAAAATGAGAACAGTATAGCAATGATACCTCTGGTTACCAGTGATAAGTGACAAGTTTTGCTCTCTCACATGTTGAAGTATAACATTAGAGAAGTATGCCGAGGCAAGCATATAAAGCTGGGCTTATTTAAAAGGGGGTAACACAGACTTCTCCCTTGAGGGAGAAGGGGACCATAGCTGGTATCCTGATATCCCAAGACGTGGGGGCATTCTGCCTTCTTTAGATGTCCTAGACTCCCATTGTTCTCCTGCTGTCTTTCCCTTATCTACCTCCTTCCTGCATAAGAGGCCCAGGATATGCTCAATGGGATAGCCAAAAGGTGAGAATCAAATGGGCTGGAGGGGCCAAGGTGGAGTGATCTGGGCAGGAAGGGGACAAAATTAACAAAATTGTCCCTGTATGTAGGGACAGTCCCTGGGACTGGTTACCTAGCAACAGGTTGGAGCAGGGGCAGGTTATCTTGATTAGGGTGGAGGAAGGGCTCTGAAGGCATCAATATTTCAATCCCTCTCCCTCTTCCTAGACTCATTCAGATTAACCTCCTTGATCCATCCTGACTTGATTTACGTATCTGTACTGACTGCCTGTCTAATTTTGACTTCATCACTAGAGTGTGAAAAGAATACTCCTTTATGGTATGAGGGTTGAAACAAAGCAGAATATCACTCTGTTCAGCATTAGCTGAGAGCATGTGAGTCAGGTGATTCAAATTTTTCCCCATGCTGTACACACTCACAAGTGATTGTAAAAATGCTCATAGTATTGATATTGGGGTAACAAATAAATTTTTAGTGTATATGAGAATTCACAAGTATAGGATCTGTGAATAATGTGGATCAATTGGACTTTGAGTACTTTATATGTAAAAAACCCAGGACAAAGCACCCAAGATTCAGCATCTTATTATTCCATATGTCCTGCAACATAACCACCAGAATATTCCTCTGAAGAAATGGCATACCAAGAAAATTAAGAAAGAAACTGCAGAATGTACTAAGATTTTGTTCAAGAGAATGAATGAAGCCAAAGAAAAGTATTAGGAACAGATTTCCCAAAGGTGCTTCTACTTCTAAATATTTTTTGTGGGGGAGGGGGTTGGGGGTGCATAGAGGATACCAGGGATTGAACTCAGGGGCACTTGACCACTGAGCCACATCCCCAGCCCTATTTTGTATTTTATTTAGAGGCAGCGTCCCACTGAGTTGCTGAGGGCCTCGCTTTTGCTGAGGCTGGCTTTGAACTCCTGTTCTTCCTGCCTCAGCCTCCTGAGATGCTAGGTTTACAGGCATGCGCTATCATGCCTGCCTTAAATCTTAAATAAGAATTTTTAAGAGTAATAAATTAATAAGATCAGACCTCAAAAAATTAGTTACTCGAGAGTATGGAATAATACTTTCTGAGCAAAATTTTATTTCTAGCCATGATTAGAATAAAATTGAAATATAAATTTAGATGTCTCTCTTTCAAAAAAATTAGAAAATAAGATTTTAATCTAGAAAATTTCTCCAGTTTATACTCAGAAGAGCTTATGTCTGACTTAAAATTACTTGTTCTTTAAATTTAAGCCTGTGTTTTTGTTCTTGTGAAGATGGATAATAGTTGTTTGTGTTTATGTTAAACAAAAAAAGTACTCAGTGATACTTGTTCAGCATTATAATGATGACTGTTCATTGTCATAGGTATTGGGACCACTGCTATGTATTTTTTTTTTCTCCCTGCAGTGAGGGAAAGAGGTTGGGCTCAATTCTGAATATAGCATGGACAAGTGGATTTTTTTTTTTTAAAGAGAGAGAGAATTTTTAATATTTATTTTTTAGTTTTCAGCAGACACAACATCTTTGTAGTGGTGCTGAGGATCGAACCCGGGCTACACGCATGCCAGGCGAGCGCACTACCGCTTGAGCCACCTCCCCAGCCCCAACAAGTGGCAATTTATAACGTTGAGAGTCAGTGGATGGAAAATTAGTAAGGGGGAAATGGCAGGGATATAAGGGATTCTGGCTAAACTAACTTAATAGGATTCTAGTTGAAAACACCTGACTAAAGTTTGGTCAAATGAAGAAGTCTTTGTCACGTAGCCTTTCATATAATAAAAGCATTTTTAATAATTGTGAGTCTAATCTTTAAATAAAATCCAGATAAGAAGGTAATATAGTTGAAATATATGCAGTGATGTTTACTAGTAATTTATTTATGTGCCCCACCCTTTTTTTGTTCTTTAGAGATGATGTGAGAGGAGTTATGACTTCTGTCAACTAAAGTTTATTTCCTTGATTATGAAGCATTATTTTCATATCTAGTGTCATTGATGGTGTTGGTGGCATGAAAAAAGAAATGTACTGAATAAGAAGCCCTTAACATCAAAATAAGTCCCTTTTGTTTTAAGATTTCTATTAAAGTTACAAAGTATAGAAAGTATATTCATTGCTATTTAGAGTACTTGGTGGCAAATCTGGAATCCTTGCTTATGTTTTTATAGTATTTCTATAACAAGGTTATTTTTAAAACTGAAGCTCCAACATTAATTGGATAGACACTTCTAGTTGTAAATTACACTTGCAGTCATATATCCTGAGGAAATTAGCATCAGACTTAAAATTGGCATCAAACATATTTTGTTTTAGTAGGTTAGTTTTCTCAGTATTATATTGTGCTAAGGAGAAAAATCTCAATGTTTAAACCTTTTAATAACTGTATAACTTGATATTTGCTCTTTTGAAGTCTTAGCCATTGAATAATTGAATATCTACTCAAATGTTTGTGTCCTTGGCTCACCATCCTCCCTATTCTGCTCTGTTTCATTATCATCTGTTATAGGGAGATTGTAATAACTTCCATAATCTTCATATTACTGCCAAAATTTCTAAAGATTATTTTGTATCTAGTTGTTCCCACACTGAAATGTATTCAGTAATTCCCTGTTGCCTTATATATTTTCTGTGGCCTAATATTTCTGGCTTTTAAAAAAAACTTTATTTTTTAGTTGTAGTTGGACACAATACCTTTGTTTATTTATTTTTTTTATGTGGTGCTGAGGATCAAATTGAGGGTCTTGAACGTGGGAGGCAAGCACTCAACCGCTGAGCCACAATCCCAGCCTCATATTTCTGGCTTTTTTATTGTTAGGTGCTCTCATTCCCCATCTAGTTTTTTAGGTTTTTGACTTATTCTTTTTTTTCTTGACCTTATATACTTGAACAGTCCAACACCAGTAATATGTTTATTATTTTATTTACATTGTTTTTTTTTTCTGAAATGGCCTTTCTTAATCTTTGTATGTCTAAAATCTACCAAATGTGTCCATTTCTAATACTTATATGAAGGTCTTCAATCCAAGTTATCATCTCTTAAAACAAATTTTCTCTTATAAAATGCATCCTTTTCTATTCTTCCATGTTTCTTATATGTACTTTCTACTTCTTTCACTTTAGTTTTAACTTTTCATTTTGGAAAATTTGAGGAATATATAAAGCCTTATAGTTTAAAAATGAGGTATTCTCCACCCCAAGATCTCCTATGTTAATGTGGGAATATTAAGAGGTAAAATGATTAATTATGAAAGCTGTGCCCTGACTGGGACTAATTGGATGGTAACTGTCATCAGAAGGGGCATGGCGAGAAAAGGTGGGTTACTGGGGGATTCTTCCCCTATAATGTTCGGCCTCACTTAGGGCTCATAACAATGGAGTCAGCCTACATGTTGTGAACCTCTGAAACCAGGAGCCAAAATAAATTTTTGCTCCTCAAAGTTGCTTTTGTTAGGTATTTTGGTCATAGCAGTGCAAAGCAGACTAACATAGAAATTGGTACCAAGACATGGGGTTCTTGCTGTGACTAATATGACAGTGTGGTTTAGAAGCCTTTGGAAATGGCTTATGGGAGGAGTTTGGAAGATTTTGGAGATGCAGGATGAAGTCTTAAAATGTTGTAAGCAGAGCTTAATGAGCAATTCTGGTGGGAACCCAGAAGACTAGAATGCTGATGGGAATGCAGACTACTTGGGTGTGTTTGTGAGGGTGCAGACAGAACTGGGACTCTGTTGATAATTGGACTAGGGGTCATTCATGTTAAATTCTGCCAAAAAAAAAAAAAAAACAAAAAACAAAACTTGTCTCTACATTTTGCCCACGTCCTAAGACTACGTGAAGCAGAATTTAAAGTTGATAGACTGATTAATCTGTTTGAGGAAATTTTAGGGCAATACAGCAGTCAGTGGCAGCTTTTAGTCAGGTTGACTGTGAGAATCTCTGGAGTAGAAAGCAAAGTAAAAAGATTTTAAAATCTTGCAGTCTGGTCAGAAAAGTGCCTGTGAAACTGGGCCTAGAAATTTGTGGTTGTTGACATCACCACAACTAAAGACTTTGCAAAGAGACAATAGGAAAGGTGGCTTGAGGACATCTCAAGAATTTGGAAGACAACATCCATTGCAGGTTCATGGGTGAAGAAGGGAAAATTCCTTTGAGAAGGATTGTGGTGGTATTCTAATCTCATGGGATGGTGGGGAGTGGGAGGGAGTAGGATGTTTTTTCACCATGTTTAGCTGCCCAGACAGTCAGAAGCCATTGCAACCTTGATCAAGCTGGTGAAGACCTTAGCATCATCCTTGTGTTGTTTGTTCTGCAGAAATGCATGATGTTGAAATTAAGGAGTCATGGAAGTTTCCAAGAAGATTTCAGAGACCTAGATGGCCCCCAGGTAGAGTGTAGCAGGGTCTGAATCCCCGTAGGCTGTCCCTGAGAGGGCCATGTGTAAAGTTGTGAAGGTGAAGCTGAAGGTGGAATGGAGACCCAAGAAAGTTGGAGATGCCACTAATATGAACTGTCTGCCAAGAAAAGCTGCTGCATGCAGAGAGAGGTAGGCTAAAAGAGAAGCCATGTGTGCTGCAGCTAGCAAGGCCAAAGGAGAGGGATGCCCAAGTCCTTTGGAGAGCACAACTTACCTCTGTAGCTCCTACATGCGGTATACAGAGTTCTGGGACCTGTTTGCCCTGAGTTTCAGTCTTGTTTTTTTCCCATGCCTTTTTTTCTATGACCTATTCTTTCCTTTTACAATGGAAATGTTTACACTGTGCCATTGTATATTGAATATATGTAACTTTTGATTTTTATAGGGGCTCACAGCCAGGAGTTTGCCTTGAGTCTTAGATGAGACTTTGGACTTTGACTTTTGGGAAATGATGGAACTGTTGAAAGACTTCGGGGACTTTAGGAGATAGACCAATGTGCTTTGTATTGTGAGGTGGAATATTGTAGTTTAGGTATAAGGTGTCCCCCCCCCAAAAAAAATTCCTTTGTTAATGCAGGAATATTACGTTGTGAAATGATTAGATTATGAGAGCTGTAATCTGATCAGTCCATCCTAGTTTGAATAGTCTAAATAAGTGTTACCCTTAGGTAGGTGGGGTGTGGCTAGAAGGGGTGAGTCAGTGCGAACATGCCCTGGAAGAGCTTTTCTTCCCTGCAATCCCTTCCTCTTCTCTCTCTGCTTCCTGGGTGGCATGAATGGTACAGCTCTCCTTCATCATTCTCTTCTGCCATATGTTGGGCCCAGAGCAATGGAGTCTGCTCACCATGGAGGGACCTATGAAACCGTGAGCCAAAATAAATTTTTCCTCTTACAAGTTGTTCTTGTCAGATGTTTTGGTCACCATAGTGCAAAGATGATTAACACAGTTAACACAATGATATCTACAGTATGGTGAATCCAATGTACCTCTCATGCAGATAAAATTTATCATTATAACATTTTTGTTTAAATTTTGCTTTCCCCTACTTTTCATCCTCTACTCATTATGGTTAATATTTTTGAAGTATTATTTACATACATTAAAATTTACATGTCTTAGCAGAACAGTTTTATACACATGATAAATTTGTTCCATTTCCTAATATAGGTAGAATGTTTCCATATCTTCAGGGAGTTCTCTTGCCCCTTTTCTGTCAGTCTCCCATGCTTAATTTTTTTTTCTGTATTTGTTTTGCCTTTTTTTCTTTCTTTGCAAATGCAATGAAATTTTTTTATGTAAAACCTCTCTTTGCCCAACATGGTATTTCTAAGGTTTATTCCTTATTATTGCTTCAAAATCTGTTTCATTCTATTTTGTTGCCAAGTACTGTTCCAGGGGCTAATGTCTTATGTATATTTGCCTATAAGTCTTTTCATGGATATAGTTGATTCTTCATGGTAGTCATATTTTATAAAGTTATCATGAGCACTGAATTATCAAATACTGAACCATTGATTTGAGAAGAAATACAGGATTAGGTTCTAGGTCTCTCAACATTTTTTGGTCAACCAATCAACATATAACTTTATTAGTTTCTATCTAAAGATACTTTCTTTAATATATATTGTTGATTCATTAATGTTGAATCCATAGCCTATAGCACTGTAACTCATACTTGAATGAAGCTTCTCTAAAATATATCTTTTCTCAAGGCACAGCCTAGCTTTTCTATACTTAGAAACTTTAGACAGCACTTAAGCTTTATGCCATTTCAAATAGCACAATCAGCAATATAACAATAATTTTGTAACAATAATAACTTGAAAAATATAGCACTAAGTGGACCATGAAAGGACAATTTTTTACAGTATGGGAACTGAAATAAAGTAGAATGTTGCCATGTTTCACATCAGTGGAGGTTATATTCATTATTAGGTGACTCAATTTTTTTGGACTTTGCACAAGTTTATTTTTTTGGTACAGTCCAGGGGTTGAACCCAGGGTGTCACATGTTAGATAAGCACTTTACTGCTGAATTACATCTCCGTTCCTTTTTATTTGTTTATTTTATATTGAGACAGGGTCTCCTCAAGTTGCCCAGGCTGATCTTGAGCATACATGAAAATTCACAGACTTTGACCTTAATCCTCCTGCCTCAGTCTTCCAGGGGGATTTCAACCGTGTGCCAACACACTGGGCTTCTTAACAAATGTTTGTGATAGTACTATAATTATTGATTTTAGTGTTTCAAATCCATTTTAACTGATAGATGAATTAAAAATATTAGATCTGAGAACAGTCATTATTGTATATTTTCTTTGTTCTTGGATAAATATTAATGAGTTGATTTGAACAACAATAGTAATCATTTTCCAAAATAATTATATGGTTTTTAATTCCTTATTATATTCACCAGCATTTCATATTATCAGTCTTTAATTTGAATAATTTTAGTACTCTTGTTTACTTGCTATAGTTTCTTGTTTGTGTCTTCTCTCTCTCTTTTAGAAACTTTCTGATGGTAGTATATAATTTATTTTATACTATACAATTTATACTATAATATTTGTATTTGCCAAACTAATATTTTGGAGTAGTACTATAAGTTGGTATGCATACAAACTTTGGGGACAGATTGCTAAAGTTCAAAGTTCAGTTCTCCTATTTAAAATTTTTAAGACCTTAGACAATATAAGTTGCTGAGGGCCATTGCCAAGTAGGAATGACGCATCAAAATTTCCTTGCCAGCGTACCCCATGTTGCTTAGAGGAAGGACTCGTGGAAATGGACTTGCCTTGGACATTCGCTGTGACATTGCATGTATGTTTGAGAAAGGTGACCCTGCTCAAGGACCAGGGTGGATCCAGGTTTAGGGTGTATCCTGCAGGTTTTAGGAAGTATCCCGCTCCTTGGGTTTAGGGCATTCCTGGTTTAGGACAATTTGGGTTTAGGGCATTCCAGGTTTAAGGTTATTCCTGCTGGGAATAGGGCGTATCCTGCTGCCTGAGTTCCCGTTGAGTTCTCGTGGAATTCAGAAAGTTTTTGGGATTCAAAGCCTGGTGGAGTACGTGAATTTGGGCCCAGAACTTGGATTTCCCCAGAACGTGTGTAGAGGCCGGTGTGAGTTCGGGAATAAAGAATTGCTGTTTGAACCTACAAAGCTGTGAGTGGCTCGTAATCTTGTGCCCAGCCAGACTGCGGCAATAAGTGACATACCAGTAAAGGAATTTTTAATAATTGTATCAATTTGGGTCTCTTCCATAAACTTTTTAGTTGGAAAACTAGCTTATCTTGGATCAAATGTGTACTGAGTTCTCGAACAAGATGTCAAATACAAATTTTACCAACTTTAAAGCCCTTTCATTTAGTCAGTGTTCTACACAATACAGCTACCCAAATCTCACCTTGAAGCCTATTGTATATCATTAAATTTCCATCTTAAAGAAGCAAAGGAATGGAGGGTATATCTTTAAATGTTGAGCCTTCCAATTTATGAGTATAGTATATGCCTCCTTTACTTAGGTACTTTAACTTTTTCTGAATAAGAGTACATAATTTCAGTTTGGAGATTTTGCACATTTTTCATTAGGCACATTGCCAATTAGATAACATCTTGTGATGCCTTTGTAAGTGCCATAACTACAGAAGTCTTTATATGTAATTTATTGTTACAGTTGATTTAAAAATATATATTTTTTAGTTGTAGTTGGACACAATATTATTTATTTATTTATTTAATGTGGTGCTGAGAATCGAACCTAGTACCTCACACATGCTAGGCAAGCGCTCCACCACTGAGCCACAACCCTAGCCGTACAGTTGATTTTTTATTTGACTCCATATCCTTCAACTTTGCTCAATGCACTTCATTCTAATAGTTTGATCTGTGCATTCTTTGCATTTTTTATGTATTTCACATTGTTGAGAATAATAATAGTTATATTTTTATTCTGTTACTTTTTTATTTTTGCCTGAATGCTTTGGTTAGCACTACTGGTTCAAATTTGAATAGAAGATCATATTGAATCTTTTTATCTCATTCCCAGTATGAAAGGAAAATTTTTAACTCTTCATGATAAAATATATGCTTGCTTTTAGTTTTTGTAGATATCCTTTATCAAATTAAGGAAGTTTCTTTATGCTCCTGATTGAGTTTTTTTTTTTTTAAATCATGAATGGATATTGAATTTTATTAGAACCTTTTTGTAGGTATTGATGATCATATGTTCTTTTTTTCTCCTTTACAAGAAAGAGTCAATGCAGTTACTTACATGGATTGTTATTTAAAATATTAAACCAATCATTTTTTCCAAAAACTTGATCAATATATTATAAATTTTGATATCTGAATTTTATGTGCTTTGAATTTTATATGATTATGAGATGATTATAAGAGAGATTATCTTATAATTTTCCTTGTGTTATTGCAGGATCTCTAGTATAATATTGACTAGAAGTGGTTAGAGTGAATATCCTTGCTTTGTTGTCAATTATCACAGGGAAAGCCTTCATCACCTCAAAATTATAAGAATTTTAAGCATTTGGTGTTATTAATTGGTTATTTGTGTGGAAAAACATTTTTTTTTAGCAAATGTATCCATTGAGAAGATTATGTAATTTTATCCACTGGTGTATGTAGAGATTTTTAAAATGTTAATTCAGTTTTTGCATTTGTTGTATAAACTCTATTTGATCATGATGTGTTATCCTTATTGTACCACATTTTCTTCCTTTTCTGTTTTAGAAAGATTTTTGCATCTACACCCTTGACAAATACTAGTCTGTCTGTAATTTTTTTCTAGTACTGTTCCTCATCATTTTGGTATCAGATTATGGTGGCCTCATAATATATTTTGGGAAGCTAAATAATTGACAGAGTTTAACAATAAAGTCATCTGTGACTGGAACTGGAATTGGAAGCTATTTTTAATGGGATTTTTTTGAAGGTGGGGGGTGTGCATACAAAAATGGCACATTTTAAATGTACAGCTTTATATATTTGTATATTCATTGTGAAGCTGTCACCACAAACAAGGTAGTGAACCTCTCCATCAGACCCCAAAAGTTTTATTGTGACTCTTTGTAATCTTTTTCTAATGTTCCCCCACCCCTGAGTCTTATTGAGCTATTTATTTTTGCAATGATTAGTTTACCTTAGTTTTTGAGATTTATATAAATATGGTCATACCATATTCTATTTTATGACTATACCAGAATTTGCATATTCATGTACCTGTTCATAGATATTTGGTTATTTCTAGCTTTTGACTATTACAAATAAAACAGGTATAAATATACACGAGTAAGTTTGTGTGGACTTTCAGTTTGTTATTCATTTTGACTGATTTCCTAGGATTGAAATGTCTGGATTATTTGGTAGGTATGTGTTCAATGTTTAAAGAAATTATTAAATTGTTTTCCAAAGTAGTAGGTCTCAATAGTAGTATGTGAGGCTCCTTTACATTCTTGTTCACAGTTTTTATGATCAGCCTCTTAAATATTATTCATTCTAAAAGGTAACTAGTTGTATCTGACTGTAGTTTTAATTTACTTTGACTTCACAGGTTTTTTTTTTTTTTTTTTTGCGGAGGTCCGGGATAACTGGAGATTGAACTCCGGGGCACTCAACCACTGAGCCACATCCCCAGGCCTATTTTGTATTTTATTTAGAGACAGGGTCTCACTGAGTTGCTTAGCAGCCTCCCCGTTGCTGAGGCTGGTTTTGAACCCACGATCCTCCTGCCTCAGCCTCCAGAGCCACTGGGATTATAGGCATGCTCCAACATGCCTGACTTTACAGTTTTTTAAAATCATAAATATATCTATGTTTTCTTTGGTGAAGGATTCAAACCTTTTATCTATTTTAAATTTATTTTTATTTATTATTAAGAATTCTTTATATATTCTGAATGGCAGTTAGATATATGCTTTGAAGATTTTTACACACAGCCTATGACTTGTCTTTTCACTATTTTATCAATCTTACAAAGAGCAACAATTTCAAATTATGATTAATAAAATGCTGTTTTAGAAGAAAACATAGTACAATATCATTGACATCTAGTGATCTATGAAGTCTTCTTTGATATTATACCAAAACTACTAGTTATAAGACAAAATTAATATTTGTATTTTTTATTAAAATGAAAATCTTTTGTAAGAAAAGGATGAAAGACTGGAGGACATATTTGCAAACAACATGTCTGATGAAAGTCTTATGTCTATAACATAAATAACCCTCATAATTCAATGTTTAAAAATATTACAAAATAATTTCTTAAGGGCTGAATGCCCCCCTGCCAAATTCTTATGTTAAAGTTCAACCTACAGTTAGTTCCTTAGAATCTGTATTTGCAGATAGAGACTTTGAAGGGTTTTGTTATGGCAATCCTAACAAACTGATCCAGGTATAACATGGGTCAAAGACATGAACAGGTTTTTCACAAAAAAGGATAATTTGACAAATAGGCACCCCCCAAAAAAATGTTTGGCATCATTGTGTTTAGGGAAATGAAAGTTAAGACCACAGTAAGATATCAAACTACAGGGTTGTAAGAAGAACTAACATAAAAAATGGTCATCATGGTGAATGCTGTAAGGATATGTAATCCCCCAGGCATTGATGATGTGAATGTCAAATGATGTAGTCAGTCTGGAAAGAGAATTGACAGTTTCTTGTAAAATATATACTTTCCATATGGGTCAAAAGTTGCAGTCTTGGGCATTTATACCAGGGAAATGAAAATTTATGTACATGAAAACCTGTACATGAATATTACTAGGAACTTTATTTGTAATAACCTAGATACTGAAAACAAATATTCTCAGTGGGTGAGAATAGGTGAACAAACCCTGGTATATCCATAAAATGGAACAGTACTCAGCAATGGGAAAATGAGTAAACTATTGATAAATGTTAACATGTGGATGAACCTTAAGGACTTTATGTTTAGTAATGAAAGTCAGTTTCAAAAGGTTATGTAGTTTATGATTCCATTTATATAACATTCTCAAAATGAAACAAAACAAAAAGAGCCAAACTATAGATATGAAGAATATATTAGTGGTTGCCATAGGTCAATTGGCCAAGAATGATATTAGAGGTGCAAAGAATACAAAGAAGTAATTATTAAGAAGTTATTTTATATAGTTTTGAAATTATTTTGTAGTTCCAAAACTGTCCCGTATTGTGATTGTGGTGTGGTTAAACAAATTTGCCTATGATATGATATAAAATTGTGAACAGCTAAGCACATAAACATGCATTCATGTGTTAATATGCTTAGTTGTACACTTGGCAAAAACTGAATAGGTTTGTATGCAGTTAACAGTAATGTGCAGATGTCAATTTTATTTAGTACTTTATAACATGTCACTATTGGGGAAAAGTGAGTGGAGAATATATGGGACCCTAGAATTATTACAACTTCCTGTGAATGTTATAAGTATCTCAGAATAAAAATTTACATTATGATGAAGTTCAATTTATCAGTTTGTCTTCTGGAGTATATTTTTGGTATTGGTTGCAAGAAATTCTGAAATTCTTACATAAAATCTAGGAGATTTTCTCCTAGTTTATTTTTAGATAATAAACAATTTGAAGTTTTAGGTCTGAAATCTCTTTTGAATTAGTTTTTGTATTTGGTATGAGGTTTCGATTGAAATTTATTTTTTCCATATGCCTATTCAGTTTTCCCAGCAATATTTGAGGAAAAGGCTAATATTGTCTCTATTTAGTTGCTTTTGCACTTTTGTCTTAATTTTTTTTCATATACATGAATGAAGTCTGTTTCTGCTCTTTTCTACCCCCCTTTCTTTGATCTATTTGTCTTTTTTTAAATCAGTACCACACTCTTTTGATTGTTGTTCCTTCACAATAATTCTTGAAACAGGTAGTATTAACCCTACACTTTTGTAACTTTTCCAATTTTTTTCTTTTCTATATTATTTTCATTTCCATGGGAAGTTTAGAATCAGCTTATCAAATGTTACAATAACATCTACTTAGATTTTTGAATGGAATGTGTTAAATCTATATAGATTGATTTGGGGATAGTTGAGACATGTTAACCATGTTGAGTCTTTTGATCAACAAAGAAAGTATATAGCTCTATTTAGATCTTTATGTTTTCTCAGCAGTTTGATAGTTCAGTATATAGAACATTAATATCTATCAGATTTCTTCCTAAAATTTTCCATATTTTGGATGTTACTGACATTAATACATTAAAGATTGTCCTATTGATCATTGCTAGTATATAGAAATAGTTGATTTTTATATATTAACCTTGTGTTCTGGAACCTTATTAAACATTAGTTATGGTAATATAGTAAATGTGGTTTTGTTAAGTAGATAGGATACTGATAGAGACATGGCTTTGTGGAAGAAGGGAGTATAAGGACCACCATAGGCCAGGTTAGGAGATGTGAGGAGATTTCAGAGGACATGATTGTCAGTTCTTTGACAAAGAGTTAGGCATGAGGAGTGGATGGGGAGGGAATTTCCCCACTGCCCTGAATATTAATGAATGGTTAGAAGTTAAGTGGCTAGTCTGATTGACACAACCTTCTCAAATGGTATTTTGGTTGCTGTTCACTCTCATCTGTATGAGAGAAAAAGAGATTATCCAGATGGTTTGATAGCAAGTCTCATGACCCTAATGAAGAAACAATATTATGGTAGTTCCACAGTCAATGAACTCTTGAGGCTGAAATAAATTGTGTCTGCAGTGAGGATTTATAACTTTGGGTAAATCAACAGCATTAAAATGTGGGAAGGCTGCTCCAAGCTGAAAGTAAATACAGAGCCATGTTTATTGTTCTATGCCACTTTCTCAGGCTGTATTCTCTCATCTCAGTATGCCCATATAACCTGATCTCAACTGCTTTCCAGGAAAAAACTAAGTGCCCATGGAAAACTTTGAGGAGGTACTCCAACTTTTATTGCTTTGTGAAATACTGTTGCCAAAGTTACCCTCCTTTCTTATCCCTGTGGACAGGGAAGTATGGGCAGTGGGGATTGCTTGATGTGCTAAAAACTGACAGGAAGAACTGCAGTGGCATTCTGGAGCCAACGTGGTGTTCTAGATTGGATATGAGACATTCCCCACAAAGCTCATGTATCAATGCAGTAATATTCAGAGGTGAAAGGATCATATTGTGAGAGCTATAACCTAATCCATGGATTAATCAATTTGCTGCATTCACAATTTAAATGGATTACTAGGTGGTAACAATAGGTTTGTGGGGCATTACTAGTGGAAGTAGGTCACTGGGGTCATTCTTTGGCTATTATATTTGGTCCTTGGCTCCTCAATTGTTCTCTCTTCCTCCCAGCTGCCATAAGCTGAGAAGCTTTCCTTCACCATGCCCTTCTGCCATGTTGTTCTGCCTCACCTCTGGCCCAGAGCAGTGGAGTTGCTGATCATGGACTGAATCTTCAAAAACAAGAGCCCCAAAATAAAGTTGTTACTCTAAGTTGTTCTTGTGAGGTATTGTTTTTAAATAGTTTTAAGTGAGAAATGATATTAAATTGACTTTTTGGATAAAGCACTTAGACTGATTCCATGTAATACATAGATCTTATTTTAAATGTATGGGTTTGGTTCACCGATGGTTCAGATAAGTGAAAAGCTGATGGTGTCCACTGGGTGGCAGCCAACTTCCAGCTCCAGGGTCACCTCTGGAAGACCAAGTTGATGCAGCACAATGAGCTGAATTGAAAGTTGTTTCCTTTGTATTTGACCAGGGTAGAATTAAGCCAGTGTTCCAAAACTAGTTGCAGCTTGTTTTGTGCTGCTCTTAATCTTGGAATACTTTTGGAATTTTTAAAAATTTTAAAGAATTGCACCAGAGTCTGTATGGAGATTGCAAAGCCTAAAATATGTACTATTGGCCCTTTTCAGAAAAAAGTTTGAGAACTCCTGCCTTCAACAATACTCTTGAGCATGTTATATTTTTCCGTAAGTTTTGAGGGGTGGCCAGTAGCCTCACTTAGGTAAGAATAAGAGATTATAGACACAGCCTGTATGGGGTCACACAATGTGGAGACAAATCATACTTGCCAGTGGAAAAGTCTTTTACTCATGTTGATGCCTAGGGAGGGGCCTTATCCCCCCATGAGACTAATAGGATTCAGGCTTATAATCAAGCCTTTATTACCCAGATTGTTCCATGGCCCCTTGCCTATATCTTGTATGCAGTGTGGCAAAATTGGCCAGAAATAAAGGATTATGTCTGATTCAAAAGCCCTTAATATTTATCAGTTTATTACTCCTAAAAAAATATTGACTTGTTTTTCTCATTGTAAAGGACCTTTGGCTTCATCTTGGGTCTACTGTTGGTGCTTCACTATTATTGACACATTTTTCAGATTATGATACTGATGTCCAGTTGGAACAGCTTACTTAGGCCATACCATTGTGTCTCTTGAAATCAATGTGTCATGTTTTTAGCCTTTTTCCTGTTTAGAATCCGATAATGGTGCACCTTTTATCACAAAGGCTAACTTCAGTGGCCAGTAGTCAAAGCATATGATGGAGGTTCTATAATGCATAGAAACCACAGGTGTTTGGTTTGTTAAGCACTGGCTTGAACTCCTCAAATACCAACTCCAAACTCTGCCCCTAACTCTCTCACCTCTTACTTTTGCATATATCTTAGAACTTGTGACCATCCTCCAAAAGGTCCACATGACTGATTTTCTTGCTAACAATCAGAATAAAAGGATTAGGGGATTGCATTAGAACTATTTTGAAGCTTTGAGTTTTATCTTGACCATTCTTAGACATGAGACTTCTTTTCCTCTAATGAAAGTCCAAAGCACCTGGATGATGTACTCTTTGGGTGAGAGCTTAGTCACAAGAAGAGGGGAGTTGACTAGTGAGTCCATAATTTTATTTGTGACTTCGGTTCTAGAGATTTTGACCATCATGGTATTTGACAATTGCCCTTAAATACTCATTAGATTTTTTTTTTTCTGGTTTCTTCTTTTACCATTCATGGTAACTTTTCCTTGCCATGGTTGCTTATTGCTTTATCATGAATGAAAACAGCTTTTTTTCTTCTTGCATGTTTCAGATTTCAGTGTATTTAGCTTTATTTGTGTCCCAGGTTTGTGTAGTTTTTGAAATGATTTTTTTGTTGTTGTTGTTGTTTATTCAACATGATCTTGATTTTAGGATGAAAGTGACATTCTCCTGTGACTATAGTTTATGCAGAAAGAGGCAGAAGTCTCTAAGGACCATGCCTTTTACAAATTATCTTTAAAACAGTTTTTTAAAAATTTAAACATAAAATTCAATGCATTTATTATATATAATGTTTCGAAGTATATATACTTTGTGGAATGGTAAATTCAGTTTGTTGAGTGCTGGTTTGAACTCCTCAGGTATGAGTCAAACTAACTGCTTCTAACTCTCTCATCTCTAGCTAATTAATACATGCCTACCTCACATAGTTATCATATTTGTGGTGAGATCATTTAGCATCTATTCTTTTTTCATTTTTCAAGTGTAAAATATATCCTTATTAACTATAGTCATCACATTCTACTGCTGATGTCTTGAACTTATTTTTCCTAATTATTGATCACATATATTTGATCAACATCTTTTCATCTCCCTATATTTCCTAACCACCCCAGTCTCTGGAAACTACCATTCTACCTTCCACTTTCTCAAATTTCTATGAGATCGACTTTTCTTCTTCTGTTAAATTCTACATGAGTGAAGTAATGTGACATTTATTGTCCAGCTTGTTTCATATAAAATTAAGTCCTCCAGATTTGTCTATATTGTTGCAAGTGACAAGATTTCGTATTTTATGGTATTTGAATAATGCCAATTTTGTATATCACATTTTCTTTATTCATTCAACTATTGGTGAACACTTAGGTTGATTCCATATTTTGGCTATTGTTAATAGTGCGGTGATGAATATGAAAGCACAGATATCTCTCTGACAAACTGATTTGATTTCCTATGGATATACACTTGGAATTGAGATTGCTAGATTGTATAATATTTCTATTTTTAATTTTGTTAAGGAAACTCTGTAGTGTTTTCCGGAATAGCTCTACTAATTTGCATTCCCATCAACAGTGTTAGAAAAAGGTTTCCTTTTCTCCATGACATTTACCTTTTGTCTTATTGATGATAGCCATTCCAAAAGGTGTGAGTTGATATCTCATCATGGTTTTGATATGCATTTCTTTGATGATTAGTTAGATTGAATATTTTTTCTTAAACTTGTTGGCCATTTGTATGTCTTCTTTTTAGAAATGTTTTTCAGTTCTTTTGCACATTTATTAATTGGGTTGTTTCTTGCTATTGAGATATTTTAGTTCTTTTTAATATTTTTGGTATCATTTTATGTGTTAATCAGCTTTTTGTTTCTGTGAACAGCATACCTGACAAGAACAACTTGGAGGACAAAAACTTTATTTTGGCTAATGGTTTCACAGGTTCAATCCTTGGTTGGCTAGCTTCTTTGCTCTGAGCCCGAGATAAGGCAGAAAACCATGGCCAAAGGGCCTTGTGGAAGAAAGCTGCTCAACTCATGGAATGTGAGAGAGACTAGAGGAGCCAGGACAAAATGTAATTCCCAAGGGCATACTTCCAGGACCTATCTCCCCCAGAAGTGCCCTATTTAGTCCTTTCAAACTAATAATCCAGCACACATTGATCAATCTGTTGATTAGGTTATAGCTCTCATAATCTAGTCATTTCACTTCTGAACATTCCTGAACTGCCCTGTGAGTTTATTGGGGTATAACTTATATCTAACCACAACAACCCCTTAACAGATATATGGTTTGCAGATATTATCCTGTAGGTTGTCTCTCCACTACTATTTCTTTGCCGTGCATTAACATGTTAGGCTGATATAATTCCATTTGTGTAGTTTTGATTTTGTTGCCTGTTCATTCAATGTTAAGTCTAGAAGGTATTGGCCATACCATTACCATGAAGCATTTTCTCTGTGTTGTCTCCTAGTAGTTTCATAGTTTTGGATCTTACATTTAAATCTTTAAAATACATTTTATTGATTGATTGATTGATTAGTTGATTTTGGATATGGTGAAAGGGTATAATTTCACATGGATATCTGGTTTACCTAGCATTATTTATTGAAGAGATTATACTGTCCCCATTGTGGATTCTTGGCACCTGTTTTAGTCAGTTTTTTAAATCACTGCAAGCAAAATAAATGACGAGACAACTTAGAGGAGTCAAAGTTATTTGGGACTCACAGTTTCAGGGGTCTTAGTTCATATACAGCTGATTCCATTGCTCTGGGCCTAGGATGAGATAGCATATCATGGGGATGGGTACATTGGTGGAAAGCTGCTTAGCTCTTGGTGGGATCTGGAAAGGGGGAGTGGTCACAGGGAAGACACACCTTTTCCTGTCATGTTCCCAGAACCCACCTCCTCCAATCATACCCCACCTGTCTACAGTTAACACATGGTCAATCCATTCAAACTAGGATGGACTAATTAGCTTATAGTTCTCATAACCTAATCATTTCACCTCTTACTATTCCTGCAACACAAGAGCTTCTGGGGAACAACTCATATCCAAACCATAATAGCCCCCTAGTTGAAAATCAGTTGACTGTACATGCATGGTTTTATTTTCGTGCTCTCTATTTTCCATTAGTCTGTGTGTCGGTTTTTATGGGATTACCATATTGTTTTGATTACTATAGCTTTATATATTTTATATTTTTAAGTCTATGATGTTTCCACCTTTGTCTTTTTTATCTCAAGATGATGGTGGCCATTTGGGATCTTGTATGTTTTCACATGAGTTTTAGGATTTAAAAAAAAATTTCTAGTCAGAATGACATTGGAATTTTGATAAGGATGCATTGGATCGGTGGATTACTTTTGGTAGTATAAACATTTTTTAACAATATTTATTCTTCCAGTGCATCAACACAGGATATCTTGCCATTTGATTTGTCATCTTTAGTTTCTTTCATCAATGTTCTGTAGTTGTCAGTAGAGAGATCTTCATCTCCTTGGATAAATTTATTCTTATGTATTTTTTGCAGTGATTGCAAATAGGATTGTTTTCTTGATTTCTTTCTTTTTTTCAGGGGGTGTACCAGGGATTGAACTCAGGGGCACTCGATTACTGAGCCACATCCCCAGCCCTGTTTTATATTTTATTTAGAGACAGGGTCTCACTGAGTTGCTTAGGGCCTCAATTTTGCTGAGGCTGGCTTTAAACTTGTGATCTTCCTGCCTCAGCCTCCTGAGTTGCTGGGATTACAGGTTTGGGCTGTCACACCGGAATGTTTTCTTGATTTCTTTTCAGATAGTTCCTTGTTAGTATATGGAAATGCTACTGATATTCCTATGTTGAGTTTACATCTTGCCTCTTTACTGAATTCATTGAGTAGTTCTAAAGTTTTTGGATGGGGTCTTTTGAGTTTTCTGTATTTAAGATCATGTCATTTGAGAAAAAGCCAGTTTCACTCTTTCCAGTTTGAATGGTCTTTCTTTCCATTGTCTAATTGCTCTAGCTAGGATTTTCAGTACTAAGTTGAATGAAAGTGACAAGAGTGTTCAAAAGTTTTCAGTTTTTTCCCATTCAGTATGTTAGCTGTGGGATTGTAATATATTAACTGTATTGTGTTGAGGTATATTACCTCTATACTTAATTTGTTGTTTTTTTTAATCATAAAGGGATATTGATCTTATCAGATGCTTTTTCTGTATCGTATGGTTTTCATATGAATACTCTCATTGTTTTGCTTGCAATGAATCCTGCTTATATCCCTGCAATGAATCCTGCTTTATCATGGCAAATGGATTTGAAATGTTGTTGGATTTGTTTTTCTATCGTTTTCTTGAGGATTTTTGCATCTATATCTATATCTATTTTGCATCTAGGGATATTGGCCTATAGTTTTCTGTCTTTGGTTTTATTATCAGGGTAATGCTGGCCTTGTTCAGTGACTTTGAAAGTATTTCTTCTTCTACCATCTTTTAAAAATAGCTTGAGAATAATACATATTTGTTCTGATTAATACTTCATAGAATTCAGCAATGAAGACGTCAGGTCCTGGGATTTTTCTGTGATGGGAGATTTTTTTTTTTATTGATGTAATCTCATTGCTTTATTATTAGTCTATTCAGATCTTGATATGTAGTATGTGCCTGGGAATTTTTCTACTTCTATGCTATACAATTTGTTGGTGTGTAATTGTTCATAATAGTGTCTCATGACCTTTTAATTTCTGTGCTATGAGTTTTAATGTCTTCCTTTTCTATTGCTGATGGATCGAAGAGAAATCATTGATATTTAGTTTACCTTGTGTTTCCTAGTTGGAAGGTTTGGAGTGACAACCTTTATAAAGTTTTTAACATTTAAACTTGAAATTATAAACCATACCATTTTGACTGTTAATCTTTTGTGTTTGTTCATTCATTCATTTATTCATTCTCTGGACATCTTTTTAAGAATGTTTCTTAGTGGGGATTTTAAAATTTGCTCTTAGGTACTTGCTAATTAGTTCCTTTCAGTCTGGAAACCATCTTTTTTCAGTTCAGGAGGTATTCTTATTTCCTTGATCAGGCTCTCCCATCTATCTTCCTCCCTTCCTCCCCTCCTCCCTCCCCTCCTCCCTTCCTCCCTTCCTCCTCTCCTCCCTTCTTGTTGGATGTTAGAGTTTCTCAATTCATCCTCCACTTTTCTTAGCTTTTCTCTCTTATTATATGACTTCTTATTGTTTTGTTTTGATTCCTGGCAGTTTTTTTCTACTTGGTAGTTTTTTTTTTTCAAACTTTCTGTTGAATTTTACATCTTACTTAACATTTAAAAAACAAATCTGAAAGTTCTTGGTTTTTGACTGTTCATTTAAAAATAATTTTCCTGTTCTTTTTTCCCTTTAGTAAAATTACAGTACGTTTTAAAAGATTCTTCTGTTTGCCTGTGTCTTTTTCAGGATCCTTGTTTGAAACTTGTTTAGTTTTATTTATGTTGCTCATAAGTAAGTTTTTCATATATCTTGTGATTTGTGTGCAGATTTAATTAGTAGGAGGCAATAAGAATGACTTGCCTTTTCCCTGTGATGGCCTAGGCCTTACAATGTAGTGGACTTCTTTGTAGGATTATTAGGGAGTTATCTATCCATTTTGTTGAGAGGCCCATAAAGTGTCTTTGTATTAGGGTATTTTCCCTCAGACCATTTCATTACTTAAGAGTAAGTCCTTTGATCTATTTGGAAGATACAAACTGATGATAGTATTCTATTAACCATGTGGTATAAGGGACCAGAATTCTCACCAGTTACTCTGTTACTTTCAATTCAGACTCTTGTTTTTCACAAAGTGCCTATCCTGTGCCATTTACTATGCTTAGATAATTATAGAGCATCATAATCTGTTTACCCTCTTAATAGGCGTGGACTGAATTTTTTGGTTTCATCTTGTAAATGGGAAAATTGAATCTAGCTTAAAATGCACAAGCATTTTTCTGCTTTTTACCCCTTTTTCATAATGAATTTCTTCCAAATTTCGACATGTTTTATTTGAAGCAATAAATAAACTGTATTCTAAGACATTTGCAATTATTTGAGTAATTGCTTTTGTTTTATGATACATTGTTGTGATTAAAAACATTCATTGAAGAAAAAAAGACTTAATAGGGATCACTGATGGTACTATATTTAAGTAGATTTTTATTACGATAAAATGTTAAAAGATAGTTAACCTAATATTTTGAGGATATTTGCCTTTTAAATAAAAACAGCAAAAAAAAAAAAAAAAATCCCCAGAACACTGAATTGAAAGACATGGCTTTAGTTATTGTGAGTTTTAAAAAATATATAATAACTTTTAATTTGTTTTTTTCTTGACCCTGGGTTTTATAGCTAGTTAATGAAGATGGATATAATATACATATCTTTAATTAAAGCATATCACAACGCTTGTCAAAGTGTCTTCATTATTAAGAGGTCAATATATGTGCTGAATGAAAAATAATTTAAATTGATGTAATCGAATTTGATGCATGTGTGTGTGTTAGGCATATTCTAGGGATTCTCATGGAAGTTCAATAACTGATAGTATAAGTAAAAAAAATGTATGATTTCACAAAATGTGAAAACTGCAGTTATCATGTATATTTTTGTTTTTAACAACTAAAGATTTGCTTTATTAGAAATGCCTATATTTCACTGTTGACATTATTATAATTTACTATCGACTTTTACATAAAACATTTCTACTTGTGGAATAAGGGTCAGATAGCAATATATGAATCTTGTCTTACAAGGGATATTAATCTTATGAATACCCAGCTAAATCACCAAATCTAAATAAAACATTATAGATAAAATGATAGACTGTGAATCACTTACTAATGCTATTACCCTTCATCATCCCTTTCCCACAGGTAACTTTTATTCTGAATTTGGTGTTCTTCACTTCTATGCTTATGTTTGTACTTTTATGCTTTTCCTTATATCCAGAATAAATGTCCTGTTTTGCATAATTTAAACTTCATTTGCATAGTATATTGGAACATGGTTTTTAATTGTTTCTCAGACATATTCACATTGCTAGAACTAGTTCTTGACTTCATTTTAACTGCCAAGATTTTAAATGCATGAATATATCATTATTTACTAATTCTTACTCTTGCAAATAGTTCTTCAAAAATTATGCATATATGAAAATTTCTCTGGTGTGTGTGTGTGTGTGTGTGTGTGTGTGTATTTAGGTACAGAATTGCTGGCATCTACATTTTTTTCAGATTTAGTAATTTTTAAAAATTGTTCTCCAAAGTGTTTCCATCCATTTTTACTCTCATTAACAATTGATGACGTTTCACTGAAAGTTGATATTGTTGAGTTATTTTGCAAGTTTTTGGTTTTATTTTTTTATTTTTTTATTTTTTTTAAAGAGAGAGTGAGAGAGGAGAGTGAGAGAGAGAGAGAGAGAATTTTTAATATTTATTTCTCAGTTCTCGGCAGACACAACATCTTTGTATGTGGTGCTGAGGATCGAACCCCGGCCGCACGCATGCCAGGCAAGCGCGCTACCGCTTGAGCCACATCCCCAGCCCCAAGTTTTTGGTTTTAAATATTTTTAAAATAAAAAGCAAATCCTTTGTGATCTCTTTCTTTTTTTTAATTAGTCATGATATGCTTCTAGTTAAAACTAGATTGTTTTTCTATTTGTAATTTTATCATATAATCTCTATAAACACTTTGAAATAGACTATGTGTATTACATTGACCCCATTTGGTTTGGTTTATTTTGTGCTGAACAACTAAATTAAAACAACACCAATATTTTTCTTTTCCTTTTCCTCCCCCCCCCCCCCCCCCCGAAAGGTGTCAGATTTTAGTAAAGGAAAGATCGGAGCCTGTTGTCTAAATGATAGTAGGAGAATAATAGAGTGAGGGAGTAAATAATCAGGGATCTAAGTTGTAGAAAATTCAGTTACTAATATCAGTTGACTGTGAATAGAATAAAGAATATATGAGCATATAAAAAAGTCCCACTGTCTGATTATATTATCTTTATAGAGTGATACTCTACCTTCTAAGTCCTGATTTTTCAGTTAATTTAAATAATTTTTCTTTGATTGACTTGATTCCTAAAAGATGGAGATTTACCTATGTTGACTTCTCCCTGGATATCGTCTGGGAAATTAACAAGTTACTTTTATTTATTTATTTATTTATTTATTTAGGTACAGGTGATTGAATCTATTGTAGCTTAACACTGAGCAACATCCCCAGCCCTTTTAAAAAATATTTTATCTAGAGACTGCGTCTCTCTGAGTTTAGTGCTTTCTTAGGTTGCTAAGGATGGCTTTGAACTCGCCATACTTGTGCCTCAGCCTCCATCGCCACTGGGATTATAGGCCTGTGCCACCAAGCCTGGCCTCCCCAGCCCTTTTTTATATTTTTTTGAGATAGGGTCTCACTGAGTTGTTTGGAACCTTGCTATGTTGCTGAGGCTAGCATTGACCTTTCAGTCCTCCTGCCTCAGCCTCCTGAGTCTCTGGGATTATCAGGCCTTTACTACCCCATCCAGCCAGCAAGTTACTTTAATTAAATTTAACAAGAAATGGCTAAATATTGATGTGGGAAGAGGAAAGCCTGCTTTATTTCTAGAGGAAGGATGGTTCTGGAGGAACTCATTAGACATCTTTGATAATATGAAGATATAAGAAATGGTGAAGAGAAGAAATGGTAAGATGAGAGATGTTGAAAGAATTCTTAACAGACTTAAAATTTTACTTGATTTATTTTCCTTTCCATATTTTTTACTGCTTTTATTAGAGATAAGACAGTTTGTAAGTACATAATATAACAGAAGAAGGGCAGGTAATTTTGCAGAGATGTGTGTATTCAATTTGGATCCATCATAAAGTAGAATCTGTTCACATTTCCTTAGCGATTTGAAACAAAAACTCTAAAGGAGAGAGAATAAATATTAAGGGAAAAATTGGAAGGGAAATAAAAATGGCCAATTCAGTGAGGCTATCATGGTGGTTGGGCATCTGAATTCAATTCTATTTTAAATAGGTGATTTTTGTCATTCCAAGTAATTATACACAATCTACGACTTTTCCTATATTGACTTCATCTAGCCTGTCACTAACAAATAATTTCATTTTCAGTCAGTTCATTGGGTTAATTTTCCTTGTATTTAACAGTTTTATATTATTCCCTCTGTTCAACTTAAGGTGAAGTGTCAGGATAAAAACAGATTTTTGTTAATGACAATTTCTTTTTTGAAAAGCAGTTTTTAGCTCAAAATAAAGGCATTCATAATCGTTTCTGCTCTTATAAGCAAATTTAAATTTCCAATACTTTATTATTGCTGGATACTTTTATTTAATTATTTTTCCTCAGAGGTCATTCTGTGAGGGTTTTATTTACATAGGTTTTTGTGAATCCTGAGGAGCTTCCTGGTAGGTATAATGCAAATAGGATAGGATTGTCATTTTGAATATGTATATAATTCCTTCTCATCGATGTAAAGATAGTTTATATCAGCAGAAAACAGTGTTTCCATAGGGAAGTAATTTTTTTTTGATTTGTTTTTTTCAGTGCTAGGATTGAAACCAGGGTCTTGTCTAAGCTGGGCAAGTGTTCCATCACTAAGTTACAACCCCAGACCATGAAGTAATTCTTTTGTACAATTGATAACTATTAGTCTGGGTCTATATGGCAATTATTTATAGTATTAAGACTCATGTTGTGCCAAGTATTATATTAATTTTGAGTTAATTAAATTAATTTTATTAGCAACTAGTGTTGTTTGTAGTTCTACTTTATATTCTTTATATTAAAGTAATTTCACATTCTAAAGAATGATATTTAACATTTATGCAAATGATTTCAAGTCTTTTTCTAGGCCTGAACAATTGCCTTCTAAACTTTCTTTTTTTCCCCCTTTTTATTTTTTACTTTTGCCCCAGTTTCAGGTCTATATTGTATTTTTATTCTTCTTCTGTTACTAAGCTTCCAATCAAAATACCAGTAGTCTGTATTATTGATATCATTATGTTCAAAGGCAGTAAATGAATACATTTTAAATATTTATTTATTTACTTACTTATTTATATTTGGTCCTGGGAATTTAAGCCAGGGGCATTTAACCACTGCACAACATTCCCCACCCTTTTTATTTTTTTTTGAGACAAGGTGTCACTAAGTTGTTTAGGGCCTTGCAAAGTTAATGAGGCTGGCTTTGAACTTGAGATCTTCTTTCCTTAGACTCCCAAGCCATGGGGATTACAGGCATGTGCCACTAGGCCTGGAATATTTATTTTTTTTATTTTTTTTTTTTAGTTTTAGTAGTGTTAGTTTTTTTTATTTGTTCTTTTAAGATATACATGAAATTAGAGTGTATTTTGACATATTATGCTTTCCTGGACTATTACTTAGATTCTAATTAGGATTCTATTCTTGTAATTATATATGATGTGAAGGTTCACTGGTTGTATGTTCATACATGAACAGAAAATTTATTTCAGATTCATTCCGCTCTCTTTGCTATTCCTATCCTCCTGCTTCCTTTCAATCCCCTTTGTTTAATTCACTGAACTTAGATTCTTCCCCCATCCACATTATCAGAGAGAACATTTGAACTTTGTTTTTTTGGGATTGACTTATTTCACTTAGCATGATAGTCTCTAGTTCCATTCGTTTACCAGCAAAAGTCATAAAATCATTCTTTTCTATGGCTGAGTAATATTCTATCACTGTTGAAGGGTACTTTGGTTCTTGTGAGTTGAGCTTCTATAAACATTGATGTGTCTCTATCACTGTTGTATGCTGATTTTAACTCCTTTGGGTATATACAGAGGATTAGGATAACTGGGTCAAATGGTGGTTCCATTCTAAGTTTTTTGATGAATCTGTACTGTTTTTCCAGAGTGGCTGCACCAATTTGCAGTCCCACCAGCAATGTATGTATGTGTGTACTCTTTTCCCCACATCCTCACCAACATTTATTGTTCCTTGTATTCTTGTTAATTGCCATTCTGATTGCAGTGAGGTGAAATCTCAGTGTAGTTTTTTTTAAATTTTATTTATTTTCTTTAGTTATACCTGACAGTAGAATGTTTCATTCATTTAACTGCAAATGCCATAATTTCATTCTTTATGATTGAGTCATATTCTATTTTGTATATGTGCCACATTTTCATTATCCATTCCTCTCTTAAAGGCCCTAGGTTAGTGCCAAAGTTTAGCTGTTGTGAATTGAGCTGCTATAAACATTAATGTGGCCATGTCCTATAGTATGCTGATTTTTAAGTCCTGTGGTTATATGAATAGGAGTAGGGTAACTGGGTCAAATGGTAGTTCTGTTCCAAGTTTTCCTGAGGAATCTCTTCCCTGCTTTCCAGAGTGGTTGCACAAATTTGCAGTCCCACTAGCAGTGTAGGAGTTTACCCTTTTCCCCACACCCTCACCAGCATTTATTGTTATTTGTATTCTTGATAATTGCCATTCAGACTGGAGTGAAATGAAATCTCTTTATAGTTTTAATTTTCATTTCTCTAATTGCTAGTGATGTTGAACATTTTTTCATGTATTTGTTGACCATTTGTATTTCTTCTTTTGAGAAATGTATGTTTTGATCCTTTGTCCATTTATTGACTGGATTATTTATTTATTTTTTTGGTGTTAAGTTTTTTGATTTTTATTTTAAATATCCAGGAGATTAAAGCTGTATCTGAGGTGCAGGTGGCAAAGATATTTTCCTATTCTGTAAACTCTCTCTTCATGTTCTTGGTTGTTTCCCTTGCTATGAAGAAGATTTTTTGTTTGATGCTGTCCCAAGTATTGATTCCTGATTTTACTTCTTGCACTTTAAGAGTCTTATTGAGGAAGTTAGTTCCTAAGCTGATATGATGGAGAGTTGGGCTTACACTTTATTCCAGTAGGCACAGGGTGTCTGGTCTAATGGCTAAGTCTTTGGTCCCCTTTGAATAGAGTTTTGTGTAGGGTGAGAGATAGGCATTACATTTCATATGCTACCTATGGATTTCCGGTTTTCCTAGCACCATTTATTGAACTGGATGTCCTTTCTCCAGTGTATATTTATGGTGCCTTTGTCTAGTAGAAAATAACTGAATGTATGTGGGTTTTTCTCTAGGTCTTCTGTTTCATTGGTGTTCATGTCTGTTTTTGTAACAGTACCAAACTGTTGTTGTTTATATAGCTCTGTATTATAATGTAAGGTCTTTTTCGAGATTCCTCCTGCTTCATCTTTATTGGTAAGGATTGCTTTGGCTATCCTGGGCTTCTCTTGTTTTTCCAAATGAATTTCATGACTTTATTTTCCTATTTGCATGAAAAACGTCATTGGAATTTTAATAGGAAATGCAATAAATAAATCTATATAGCACTTTTGGTAGTATGGCTATTTTGACAATGTGGATTCCGTCTATCCAAGAATATGGCAGATCTTTCCATCTTCTAAGGTCTTCAATTTCATTCTTCACTATTCTGTAGTTTTCATTGTAGAGGTCTTTCACCTCTTTTGTTACATTGGTTCTATTTTTTGTGTTTTTGAGGCTATTGTGATAGTTTTCCTAATTTCTTTTTCAGGTCATTCATCATACCGTATAGGAACGCAGTTGATTAATGAGTGTTAATTTTATATTCTGCTACTTTGCTGAATTTGTTTATGAGTTCTAGAAGTTTTCTGGTAATTTTTTTGGGTCTTCTAAATATAGCTCATGTCATTAGCAAATAGGGATAGTTTGAGCTATTCTTTTCCTATTCATATCCCTTTAATTTTTTTCTTTTGCCTAACTGCTCTGGCTAGAGTTTCTAGGAATATGTTCAATAGAAGTGGAAAAAGAGA
The DNA here is from genome assembly GCF_964194105.1 of Spermophilus citellus. Lineage (NCBI taxonomy): Eukaryota > Metazoa > Chordata > Mammalia > Rodentia > Sciuridae > Spermophilus > Spermophilus citellus. The sequence continues at coordinate 161,800,695 of NC_138185.1, forward strand.
AGACATCCCTGTCTTGTTCCAGTTTTTAGAGGGAATACTTTTAACTTTTCTCAATTTAAAATAATGTTGGCTTTGGGTTTTATGCATATAGCTTTTACAAAACAGAGGTATGTTCCTACTATACCTAGTATTTCCAGTGTTTTAAACATGAATGAATACTGTATTTTGTGTAATGCTTTTTCTGCATCTATTGAGGTAATCATGTGTTTCTTGTCTTCACGTCTATTAATTTGGTGCATTATATTGATTGTATTCTGTATGTTGAATCAATCTTGTATCACAATGAAACCCACTTGATCATGATACACTGTCTTTCTAATGTGTTTTTGTATTTGATTTGCTAGTATTTTATTAATAATTTTTGCATCTATATTCATTGGGGTTATTGGTTTAAAGTTTTCTGTCCTTGATGTGCCTTGGTCTGGTTTTGGTATCAGCGTTCTAAGAGCTTCATAGAAGGAGTATGGATCAGTTCCCTCCTTTTTTATTCCATGGAATAATTTGAGCAGGATTGGTGTTAGTTCTTCTTTAGAGATATGGTAGAACTCAGCTAAGAATCCATCCAATCCTGGGCTTTTCTTTGTTGGTAGGCTTTTGATGTCATCTTCACTTTTATTACTTGAAATTGATCTGTTTAACTTTTCCATGTTCCCCTGATTCACTTTGGGTAGGTTATATGTCTCTGGAAGTTTATCAATGTCGTCAAGATTTTCTGTATTATCACAGTATAAGTTTTAAAACTACTGGAATCCATTATTGGTGCCTCTATATCATATGGGCATATGGCTACTTATCTGCCTCCTTTTTTATTATTTTTTTAAGCTACCAGGAAGCTCATAGAATAATTTTATATTAAAAACCAATGGATCTTTTATTTTTTTGCATTTCCCATTTTATTTGCCAATTCTGTTATGTACTGTAGGTATCCATAAAAGAATACAAAAAATATAGGGCAGATTTTTCCAATGTGGCTATGTCATATATCCCAGTAGAATTAATATATTTATTTAAAAAATCTGATTTATACTCAGTAGATTTTTAAAAATTTGTCAGTGTCTTGAAGATGAAAAATAAAATCATAAAAATAAAAATTACATTTAACTATAGTGACATTTTACAGACATCAATTTAACTCCTGCTAAGAGTTTTAAAAATTACTCTATTTATATCAGTACATCTTTATTTAAAAGCTATATACTGAATTTCACAAGTGCTCATGTGATATTAGAGTGCCACAAATCACATATACAAAATTGTTTTATAGCTTCCTGTAGAAACCAATATGCTTTCAGTATCTATTTTCCAAAAAAGAATTAATAAGCAGGCTGTTTCACAGAATATATAATAAGGCTCTAAAAAAGATTACTGGTCTTAGCATGGCAATCTAATATAATCAAGAGTAAATAATCAGAATTTTCTGTTATTTATATATCATTGTCTAATTAAAATTCTTGCCAAACCAGCTTTTAAAACAGTACTTGAAAATAGCATATACCCTGGGCACGATGTTGAATACCTATAATCCCAGCAATTTGAGTGACTGAGTCAGTAGGATTACATGTTTAAGGCCAACCTTAAAACTTAGCAGGACTCTATCTTAGAGTTGAAATAGGGCTGGGAATGTAGCTCAGTGTAAAACACATCCAGTTTCAATCCCTAGTATGGGGAGGGTGGGGGAAACAAAGCAAAAGAAAAGAATGAAAAATAGTATATAGGAGTCTTCTGAATGAATACCTGGATTTTTTTTGTCAGATCTAACTATATTTGAAAGTATTTACCTCAATAACTTTGATGCTGCCTTTGATAGGCATGTTTTTCGAAGAAGTGGAAAGTAATATTGGATAATATTGGATAATATTGATTCTTTATCACTTGATTCTTCACTTCATTGAATATTTACATTAAGATTTCAATCTCTGGGCTGGGGATGTGGCTCAAGCGATAGCGCGCTCGCCTGGCATGCGTGCGGCCCGGGTTCGATCCTCAGCACCACATACAAACAAAGACATTGTGTCCGCCGAAAACTAAAAAAAAAATATATATATATAATATATATATATATATATATATATATATATTATATATATATATATATATATATATATTTAAAAAAAAGATTTCAATCTCTAGAAGGAGAGTATTATCTGATTTACAATTAATAGCCTCTACATGCTTAAAACTTTTGGATGATACCCTATTGTTCTTAGGATTAATTACAAACTGCTTGCTAATATATAACCTTGAATTTTAAATTGTAAGTTAATCTTTCTACATTGGCATATCTTTCCACTTTGTCACATCTTTCTCCTTTAACAATGAAACATTAATAAATTTGGAGAGCTAATTCTTTTTCTTCAGAAAATAAGATAAAACAGAAAACATAACTTCAGGGTAATAACAAATAGTAACATATAGATAAGCAATGAGCTAGACTATAGATAAATTGTTCTTACTATGTTAAATCCAACCCTTACTAGAGATTTTCCTATCATTCTTTTGAGGTTCAGGAAGTTTGATTGGTTTATCTAACAGTTTTAAAACTTACTATCAACAAATACTTAAAAGGATTATCATGTTTGAGGCATTTTCCTAAGTCCTATAAATATCGTAAGCTAGAGAATCAAGCATGAATATGTACAATATATTAATGATTATAGTAATCAGGCATGTATAAAATACAGTGGGAACACTGAAGTTTTGGATTAATTTTGTGTATGCTTCTCTGAAAAAACAATAGAAAGTTAGTGGCTTTTAGCCCACAATATACTACCTGGTCCACTAGACTTTTTCAGTTTGTTTGTTTGTTTGTTTTTTTAAAGAGATAGAGAAGAGAGAGAGAGAGAATTTTTTAATATTTATTTTTCAGTTTTCGGTAGACACAACATCTTTATTTTTTTTAATGTGGTGCTGAGGATCGAACCCAGCGCCCCGTGCATGCCAGGCGAGTGCATTACCACTTGATTGACATCCCCAGCCCCGACTTTTTCAGTTTTAAGTTTCTTTTTTGAGCATTTCTAAGATTATGTAAGTATTGATATTTTATAATATGTACTATTTTTAAAGAGGCCTTATACAGAGCCAAGAGAAAATTCCATTGTTTTTTTAATATAAAATCATTCTATAGATTTGTGATTATCATGTACAGTTATTGGCCTCTTCTGTAAATTTTGGATATATTTTTGTATCATAGTGGTCTTATTTTTCTCCTCTCTTGAAACACTTCTATTTTATTATTCTTAGAATTATTTTATCATTACTCACCAGCTATGCCTAATTCTCCATAAAGTCTTCAATAAATGGTACTGGGAAAACTGGATATCCACATGCAGAAGGCTAAATCTTTGCCCCTTTCTCTTACCTGAAATGTGTACATGTAAGATTTAAAAGTACTAGAGGAAAACAGCAGAAACACTTTAAGACATTTCTTTAGTCACTGAATTTCTGGAGAAGACCCCAAAAGAACAGGAAACAAAATTGACAAGTGGGATAAGATCAGAAACCTTCACAGCAAAGGAAGTAATTAACAGAATGAAAAGTCAGAGTGGGAGAAAATATTTTCCAGCTATTCATCTGATAGAAGGTTAATAGGCAGAATATTTACGGAACTCAAAAAAAAAAAAAAAAAAAAAGCCCAGTAAAAACAAGTCAGTTCCTGCCCTCATCTCCAGAAGCAGCCATTGTTATCATTTTTCACCTTTGATTTGTTTTATCTGTTCTAGCATTTCATGTAAATAGACTCTTAGTATGTGCTCTTTGGGTGTGATTTTTCTCAGATTAATATTTTTGTAATACATTCATGTTGCGTGTATCATTACTTCCTCTTTTTAAATACTATTTCCATTATGTGAATACTGTGGTTTGAATGTCCCCTTCAAAAGTCACATTCAAATTTAGTTACCGTTGTGTCTGCATTTAAAGGTGATAAGGTTCAGCTTTTATTGCTATAATGAATTAGTCATCTTAGGAATGGACTCCGAATAAAAAGGCTAAGTTCTAGCCTGACATTTTCTCTGTACTGTACATTTTCTTGCTTTTTTACCATGTTATGATGAAGAATGAGGCCCTCACCAGATGCCAGTGCCATGTGTTTGGACTTTGAAGACTTAAGCATGAATAAAACTACAGTAAGCATTATTATACAAGTGCTTTATGTATGTTTTGGGTTTTTTTCTTTTTTAAAATAAATACTTAGGATTGAAACTATTGGGTCATAAGGAAAGTGGTTTTATAATAATGTTTTTTATAATAAATAAGTGGTTTTGTATAACAAGGTTTTATAGTAATCTTTTACAAAAGTGGTTTTACTGTTTTCTGCTCCCACCAATAATGCTTGAGAATGCTAATTGCCCCACAACCTGTGTAACATTTAGATTATCAGTCTTCTTAATTTTAGTTGTTTTGTTGAATTTGTAGTAATATTGCATTATAGTTTTACTTTGAATTTCCTTTATAACTAATGATGTTGACAACACCCTAACTCCATCCACCATCCTCATGAGCTTACTGATTGTTTATGAAGATTCTTTTGTGAGGTGTCTATTCATGTATTTTGCTATTTTTTGTTGTTATTTGGGCTTTTTTTTTCTTTCCCTTTTTTGGTTTGTTATTGATTTTTAGGAGTCCTTTTTGAATGCCAGCTCCTTGTCAGATATGTGATTTGTGAATATTTTCTCTCAATTTGTCACTTACCTATTCATTTTCTTAATGGAATGTTTTTGATAAATAAATCTTATTTTGATTAATTTTTTTTAAAGTGAGAGAGAGGAGAGAGAGAGAAAATTTTTTTTAATATTTATTTTTCAGTTTTTGGTGGACACAACATCTTTATTTTATTTTATGTGGTGCTGAGGATTGAACCCAGTGCCGCCCGCCTGCCAGGCGAGTGCGTTACTGCTTGAGCCACATCCCCAGACCCTTGATGAATTCTTAATTTACCAATTTTTTCAATTACTATAGTTTTGACTTCCAGTTTAAGAAATTGTAGCCTACCCCACAATTAACAATAAATTTTTTGTTTTGTGTAGATATATGACTCATTATTGTCATTGTCATATCATCATCATCATCATCATCATCATCTGTAATCAGAAGTCAATTAGAGATAATAAATTGCTTTTGATTGTCACGACGCTTTAATCTTTTGTAATATAGAACATTATTCATTTTTTTTTCTCTTTTTAAATCTTTTCATACATTGGCATTTTTGAGGAATCTTGATCATTTGTTCTGATGAATGTCATACTTTGGATTTGATATTTATCTCCTTATGTCAGATACAGGTTAAGCAATTTTGAAAGGAATAGTACCATATGTTATCACTATTTCATATCAGTTGATGATTTTAAATGTTTACTTCTTTAAGATTGTATATACCTGATTCCTCAAACATAAAGTTATCTTTTTTTTTTCCCATTGTAACTCAAAATGTTTTCTGGATTAATGTCCTTTAGAATGCTGCTCTTACAACCATTCACCCAGTGTTTTAACATCCACTGAAAACTATTTCCTATATTAGTTATTACTCTGGAGTTTACAAAATGAAAATTTGTTAATTTTATCATTGTTTCTACAGTTATTGGCATTCTTCTATTAGGGAGAGATTTTTGTTTCTCCTGACTTTTAAAAATATTAATAGCAGTGTTTAGTCATGAATCCTATTTTGAAAAATTATGTATTTTATAACCCATTCCTGCCATTTTTTATTCTGATATTTAAATTGTTCCCATTGATCCACAGATCCTTTTTGAGATGGCTCTTATTTTTTAATATCTTCTCTATCAATGCTTAAACACTTTTCTTTTTATTACAAGATGATATTCCCACTTCACTTCATGTTTTTGTTTCTGCTCCATCCCTGGAATCATATATTTCTCCAGGGTCCTAAATATTCTCATTGCTACTGGGTATCATGGATCCTTGTCTTTTATAGTAGACACAGCTAGCAAACTAATAATTAAAAGAATATAAAAATCACTATTTCATCCTGGTTACAATCCAAGTGCTTGCTTCTGCTGCATATACACTAAAATTGGAATGATAGAGAAAATTAGCGTGACCCCTGCGCAAGGATGACACACAAATTCGTGAAGCATTCCATGGTTTTTTTGTTTTGTCTCAATTGGTCATTTAAGTTTATTAGTAAAATACTGGTTAATGATAACAATGCATTGTAAAATCTTCATAAGGAAAGGAAAATGTTTTGTGGACCATTTGTTTAGTGTGTATAGTACTTTTAAGTTATTAGTTTTAAAAATCAGTACTTTAAAAATTTTTTATTTGTTATATATGACAGCAGAACGCATTACAATTCATATTACACATATACAGCACAATTTTTCATATCTCTGATTGTACACCAAGTAAAGTCACACCATTTATGTCTTCATACATGTATTTAGGGTAATGATGTCCATCTTTTTCCACCGTCTTTCCTACCCCTACGCCCCTTTTCTTCTTCTCCCTCCCCTTTGCCCTATCTGGAGTTCATCTAATACTCCTATGCCCTCCTTCCAAACCTTATTATGAATCAGCATCCTTAAATCAGAGAAAACATTCGTCATTTACCTGCAATTGCCATGATTTTATTCTCTCTTAATGCTGAATAATATTCCACTGTGTATATATTCCAAAGTTTCCCTATCCATTCATCTACTGAAGGGCATCTGGATTGGTTCCAAAATTTAGCTATTGTGAATTATACTGCTATAAACATTAATGTGGCTGTGCCCCTGTAGTATGCTCTTTTTAAGACTGCTTTTTCTATTTCTATGGAATGTCATTGGGATTTTGATTGGAATTGCATTAATCTGTGTAGTGCTTTTGATCATTTAGTATGGTCATTTGAACAATATTAATTCTGCCTGTCCAAGAACAAGGGATATCTTTCCATCTTCTAAGGTCTTCTTTTATTTCTTTCTTTAGCGTTTGTAGTTTTTGTTGTAGAGGTCTTTCACTTCTTTTGTTGATTCCCAAGTTTTTTTCTTTTTTTTGAGGCTATTGTAAATGAGGTCATTTTCCGAATTTCCCTTTCAGAGGATTTGTCACTGATATACAGAAATGCCTTTGATTTATGGATGTTGATTTTATTTCCTTCTACTTTGCTGAATTCATTTACTAGTTCTAGAAGTTTTCTGGTGTATTTTTTTGTGTCTTCTAGATACAGAATCATATCATTGGCAAAAAGTGCTAATTTGAGTTCTTCTTTTCCTATCCGTATCCCTTTGATTTCTTTTGTCTGTCTCATTGCTCTGGCCAGTGTTTCAAGAACTATGTTAAATAGAAGTGGAGAAAGAGGGCATCCCTGTCTCCTTCCAGTTAAAGTCAGTACTTTTTAATGGGATCAACTTGACCCAAAATCTGTCACATAATTTTGAGACCCATTAAAACAAAAGATTAATGAGAAAAAAATTACAATCCAACATCACAGGACTTTTCTCCTCCTCCTCCTCCTCCTCCTCCTCTTTTTCTTCCTCCTCCTCCTCCTTCTTCCTCTTCCTCTTTTTTTCCCCCCCTTTCTAATATTTGTATCTTCTTTTTTCACTGATAAATGCCTGACTCCCAGTAGCACAGTGTTGTTACTCATTTGTTTAAATCTACTAAACATACAAAATAATTTTATTGTTATTGTACTTGTAATAAATTTCACAGGTGAAATTCAGGAGTTCTTTGCACTTAAAGTATATGACACTAAAGGTGCACAGTTGAAATAATGTGCTCAAGAATCATTTAGATCATTTATCATTCTTTCTTTTGTATCATTCAAATAAAATTTTGAACCAGCTGGGTCTGTTTTTATTCCATTTTTTTTCCTTTTCATCTTAACATTTTTTATGTTACATTGTTCAAATATTGAAACTACAGTAGAAAATACTCTCAGAAACATTTCAATTTTTCCTTTTCTATTCCAACTTATGTTTTTGTTCCTTCTCTGTAGGGAGCTACCTTCAGTTTTTGGTTTATACTTTCTGTGTCTTTTTGCAGAAATATGGCGATATTTGTAAATTTCTGGCTTCTTACCTATTTGAAAACAGTGTCAATAACCTTTTCCACCTTCCATTTTACCACCTACTACTTTTAATCCCAGAAATAATTCCAAATGAAATTTGTGGAGATTTTCCATATATTGTACAATTTCATAAAAGTCCACATTGTAGAGATAGGAGTAATTATTGTTTTCTATCCCCAGTGTTTTGATTTGCAAATATAAGTGTGTAATCTTATGTGGATGTTTCTATATTGTTAGAAATATTTGGGTAGATTCCCAGCAGTCCTATTGGGTCAGATATAATCATATGTACTTTTAAAATTAATGGTAAAATTAGAAGGTACAGCATTTTGTACTCTTAAAAGTAATATATGAGATTGCCTGTTTGTACACAGCTTCACACAAAAGGAAGAGAGTAACTTTGCCAAGCATTCAAATTTTTGCCAATTTTATAGGTAAATAATGGTATCTCAGTTTAGTTTTATTAAATTTCTGTTTTTATTTTGTGAGTGAAGATAAAATGTCATTTTATATACTTAAGTGCTATTTGAATACACTTAGGTAATGTTTTTAGTTATTTTTCTCCCTTTTAAATTTTTAAAATATAATTTAAATGTTAAGGATATTAACCCTCAATCTATGATGTGCTTAAAATAATTTCTCTTCATTTATTACTTGTCTTTTAAATGAATTTTTGGAATGCTTTGGTCTTATAACTGGAATAAACACCCTTTGGTCATGGTGTATAGTTTTTCTTAATATATTGCTGAATTCTTTGACAAATATTTTGTTAAGGCTCTTTTGGGTCTATATTCATGTGAGAAATATTTCATGAGAGTTTTTGGGTTTTTGTTCTGTACTTGTTTGATATCTGCATAAAGATGATAATAGCTTTGTAAAATCAATTTAGATGTATTCACTCCTTATTTTCTAGAAGAAAGGAATTGGAATTATTGTGAATTTTTCTTAAAATGTTTGCTAGGATTTTTAGTGAAACCATCTGTTTCTGAAGTTTCTTTTGTGGGGGAGGAATTTAAAATATACATTTAGTTATTTTAATAGTTGTAGGATTATTCAGATTATCTGTTTGGTATGGGGTGAGTATTGGTAGTTTGTTGTTTTTTCTGAGAAATTTGTCCATTTTATTTAGGTTAATAAATTTATGTTTATACAATTATTTATAGCATTCCCGTTTTATTTCTTTGATTTCTGTAGTTGGTAGTGATAAATCTCCTGTTTCATTAATGATATTGGTCTTTTCTTTTTTCTTTGTTAGTCTTCTAAGGGATTTGTCAATGTTATTGATTTTTTTCTCAGAGCTCTTTGTTTTATTGACTTTTGTCTATTGTTTTATGTTTTCAGTTTCTTTGATTTGTGCCTATTTGTTGTTGTTGTTGTTCTGCTTGATTTGGTTTTATTTTGCTCTTCGTTTTCTAGGTTCTTACTCTTGTATTATTGATTTAAGAATAATCCTGCTTTCAAAAAATATATTTGTTCCTATAAATTTTTTCCAACACTACTATTATTCTCTTACCCAAATATGTTTTTTCTTTTTTTTTGTATTTTATTTTTTTTATTTGTTCATTTTAGTTATATATGACAGTAGAATTTATTCTGGCATATCATAATTACATGGAGCATAACTTTTCATTTTTGTGGTTGTACATATTGTGGAGTTACATTGCTTATATATTCATGTATGAACATAGGAAAGTTATGTCCAATTCATTCTACTCTCTTTCCCATTCCCATGCCCCCTCCATTTTTCCTACTCCTCCCGGTCCAATCCAGTGAACCTCCACTCCTCCCTCCCCTTGCTCTATTGTATGTCACCATCCACATATCAGAGAGAATATTGGTCTTTGTGTTTTTAGGATTGGCTTATTTTACTTGGCATGATAGTCCTCACTTTCTTCCATTTGCTTGCAAATGCCATAATTTCTTCATGGGTGAGTAAGATTTCATTGTGTGTATGTATCACATTCTCTTTATACATTCATCTGTTGAATGGTACCTAGCTTGGTTCCATAGATTAGCTGTTGTGAATTGAGCTACTATAAACGTTGATGTGGCCCTGTCAGTATAGTATACTTATTTTTTAAGACCTTTGGGTATATGCCGAAGAGTAGGATAACTGGGTCAAATGGTGGTTCCATTCCATGTTTTCTGAGGAGTCTGTACACTGTTTTCCAGAGTGGTTGCACCAATTTGCAATACCACCAGCAATGTATAAGTACACTATTTTCCCACATCCTTGTCAACATTTATTGTTACTTGTATTTTCAATGATTGCCATTCTGACTGGAATGAGGTGGAATCTCAGCATCATTTTACTTGGCATTTCTCCAATTGCTAATGATGTTGAACATTTTTAAAATATATTTGTTGACTATATTTCTTCTTCTGTGATGTTTCTGTTCAGTTCTTTTGCCCATTTATTGCTTGGGTTATTTGTTTTCTTGGTGTTAAGTTCTTTGAGTACTTTATATATTCTGGAGATTAATGCTCTGAGGTGCAGGTGGCAAAGAATTACCCCCATTCTCTATGCTCTCTGTTCATGTTCTTGATTATTTCCTTTGCTGTGAAGAAGTTTTTTAGTTTTATACCATCCCATGTATTGATTCCTGATTTTACTTCTTTCACTTTAGTAGTCTTTTTGAAGAATTTAGTTACTAAAGCTGACATGATGGAGATTTCAACTTTTTCTTCTAGTAGGCACATGGTATCTGGTCTAATGCCTAGAGTTGTGTTTTGTGCAGGATGAAAGAGGGGGGTCTAATTTCATTTTGTAACTTGTGGATTTACAGTTTTCCCTGCATCGTTTATTATTTTGATGCCAGTACCATGCTGTTTCTGTTACTATAGTCCTGTAGTATAATTTAATTACACAAATTTTGATATGTATTATTTACATTTTCATTGGTTTCTTTGTGTGTGTGCATGCGTGTGTGTTTTGTAGTTTTAGACGTTCTTTTTGTTACCTGGATTATTGAGAAGTATATTATTTAGTTCCAGGTTTTGAGGATTTTGTTATCTTTCTGTTATTAATTCCAGCATTTCAATTATTTTAAATTATTGATACATGTTTCAAGGCCCAGATGGTATATCTTTGTATAAGTTGTCAAGGCATTAATTTTGTATTCTTGGCTGGAGTGCTCTTTAAATGTTAATCATATCCTGGTGGTTAATGATATTTTGACTTCTCCTGTATCTTTGTTGATTTTATATATAGCTGTTTTAATTTTTAGGAGAGGAGTGTTGACACCTGTAATTGTAGTTTGGATTCTTTCTTTTTTTAGTTCTATCAGTTTTTGCCTAAAGTACTCTGCAGCTTTGTTGTTTGGTGAATACACCTTTGTGGTTGCTTTGTCTTCTTGGTTGATTAACCCTTTTATCATTATATATATTTATTCACTCTGGTAATTTTCTTTGTTCTGAAATCTATTTTATCCAATAGTAATATAGCCCCTCTTGCTTTGTTATGTGTACATGGTATATCTTTTTCATTGTTGTTTTTTTGAATTTGTTAACATCATGATTATTTTTATGAATTTTTTTATGGAGGACATTTATTTGCGTCATGCTTCTAAATTCATTCTACTAATTTTTGAGTTTTAATTGATGTATGGGCATCTTTTGTATTGATGTAATTATTGATATATAGGGGCTTAAGTCTGCTATTTTATTTTCTTGTTTACTATTGTTCTTTTTGTTTCTCTGATTTATTTTTCTTTCCTTCCTGTGGTTATTTCAACCTTTTCAGGAATTCTGTATTTATCAATAATATGTTTGAGTGTATCTGCTTTTATAGTGATTGCTTAATGGTTAAGGATTACATTGTGTGTGTATAAAATGTTCTTAGTTAAAGTGAAATGTGAAACTTAACTTCCTTTATGTCTCATTATTCCTCCCATCTATAATACAATTGTCTGAATTTTTTTCTATGTAATTCTATAACTATGTCAAATACTTAAAGTTCTTGCTTCAGCATTCAAACATAAAATACCAAGATGAGTATATAGACGAATATTGTCTTTGTTTTAAAACCCACGTATTTGCATCGTAGAATCCTTACTCCTATCTTCTATTCTAAGGTTCCTTGTTATTACTATTTTTTTTGTTTATGTTTAAGGATATTTTTCATGTACATTCTTTTAGTGTACTTTTTCTGGTGACAAATTTCCTTTGTTAATCTTCATCTAAGAAAGTCAATTTTTCCCCCCTTTCTAGAGCATATTTTTACTCAATATAGTATGTGGGTTCTCAGTACTTTTATTTGAATACTTGAAAAAGTGCTTCCTTCTGGTCTTCCTAGTTTCTGATAAGAAATTGTCTATCATTTGACTTGTGGTTTTTTTTTTTTTTTTTTTTTTTTTAGGATTAGTGCAGTTCCTTTGGTACTGTTTTCAAGATATTTTCTTTGCCTTTAGTTTTATTATTCTTAGCTGTGGCATATATCAACATGGATCTCATTAAGTTCAATTCTGCCTGAGGTTTGTTTGGCTCCTTGAAATTGTATGTTTGTTTATTTCATCAAATTTGTGATATTAAAAGCTATTATTCCTTCAAATACTTTTTTGGCCCATTGTTGTTCTTCGAAATAATGGGAATGTTGATCTTTTGTTATTGACTCACAGTTCTCTAATATTTTAAGTATGTTATTTTTTCAGTCTTCTTCTATTTTTTAGATTGGATAATTTTTTGTGCTATCTTCTAGTTCACTGATTTTTTTTTCATGGCTTCTCCAATCTGTTGTTGTTTTCAATCTCCATTGAGTTTTGTATTTGCTATTGTAGTTTCCAGTTATAAAATTTCCACATAGTTCTCTGTATTTTCTGTTTCCTTGGACATTTTCTGTTTCTTTGATGGGCCTTTCTGGTTTCTTAGTTTTGTTTTTATTTGGTTAGTGTTTATATTATTTTTTTTAATGAAGCATTTTTGCTAAAATCTCTGTCAGATACATTAATGTCTTTACTGTCTTGATATTTGCACATGCCAGTTTTCTTTTCTTCCTTTTATTTTGAGATTGTCCTGGTTCTTTATTTGACAATTGATTTTTAATTGTAACTTGTACATTTGATGTATTATGTTATGTGATTGTGGACTTTACTTCAGTCTTATCTAGTCACTGGCTCATTTGCCCTATCAAGTAGGTAAAGGGAAAATGGCGCTGCTTCTATACTGCCAGATCATGATGCAAATCAGATTTTCCAATTATACTCTTTGATAGTTGAGGTTGAGGGTTGAGGGCTGTATGTTACCATTGAGTGAACATGCTAGTTTGGCTCCTTGCTACGTCTTTACTTATTGTTCACTGGCAAGGATTGGTAGGAGAACCTTTGTGGGGATGAAAGAAGATATTTGAGAGGTTTCACAAAGAACTTATATTTTGATGTAAATTCTGACCAGAAATATAAAGAACATAAATCCATTAAGTACCTTCTTTGAAAATTCATGGACATGTGCTATACTCATGAATGCAGAAAAAAATTATAATATCACACAGCTCTTTTTCATAACTGGAAAGCTTACTTTGTTCCTAAGTACCTTGCTGTTGCTGAGGCTGGCTTTGAACTCATGTTCTTTCTCACTCAACTTAAAGTTGCAAAAAGACCTCTACTTTGGAAATTACAGAACACTGAAGAAAAAAATTTAAGACAGTAGAGGCTTGAAAGATGTCCCATGTTCATGGATCAGCAGAATTAATATTGCTAAAATGGCATACTACCAAAAGTGACCTACAAATTCAAAATATCAATGACATTTTAAACAGACCTAGAAAAAAAAATCCTAAAATTTTTATGGAAGCATTAAAGACCCAGAATATCCAAAGTAATTCTTGATGGACAACAGTTTTTGAGATACCAGAATTCAAAATATATTATAGAACCATAGTAACAAATACAGCATGATACTGGCATAAAAACAGACATGTATCCAACAGAATAGAATAGAGGACACAGATAAACCCACACATCTACAGTCATATGAACCTTGAAAAATGTGTCAAAAATATTTTTTGGGGAGGGAAAAATGCCTCTTTTAAGAAGTGGTTCTGAGAAAGGTGGATATCTATAGGCACTGGGCAGCTGTTGCTAGTGAGTTGCAGGCTATAGCTAGCTACAGGACTGATAACATCAGTTTGGAATTTGTTCCCTTGTCAAAAGTTTGATATAAAGCTGGCCTCACATTCTGTTGTTTTGGACACCCCTCAGCTAGAATACATCTAGTCAAAAAGAAGACCTTGGTGGCAAGCCAGATGTCACATCACCTCACTGGAAGGAAGATGGCCTCTGAGTTCTGCCCACCTGGTCAGGTTAGACATCAGGGATTCTTTTTAAAAAACAAAATGAAACAAAAAACCCTCCAAAATTACCAAAGGCTCCCTTCTAGTGGTACAGCTGCCTTACCCCATTCCTTCTGACACTTTTAGAGCAGGGGCCTCAGCTGAGGGAGAGTTGAGAAGCTTCTGGTCAGACATAGCCATCTGATCATGGGGCTCTGGGCTTTGCTGAAACATCACGTTATTGCCTTATAGACCCTGCCAGGCACCTCCTGCTTGACCTCTGTTTAAATGAGGGACTTCAAGACTAGACAGCATGGCTCTTTTCAGCTTATTGTATGAAGGAGTTACACTAGTCCAAGTTAAAACCGGACTCTAAATGGTTACATTATACAAACTGTGAGGTTTTTAAACTTGTGACAAGGGACAGAAGGGAAATTCTACTCATTGCAAGGAAATCCTCACTTAAGCTTCAGTGAGCCACAAGCCCTTAAAACCCATGAACCTTCAACTGATCGTCCTTAGCCAGTCCAATCTCTACCAGGAACTGGCATATGTTCTTGCACTGGTCACCCTGTAGCTGAATTACTTCTCCATATTCTGTATGCTCAATTTCAGTATCATTGCAGGCAAATTTCTTCTTAAATGGCTTCACTTTCTTAAATGGTTTCTTTTTATCGTAATCATCATCGATCCCTTGGACAGTAGTAAAGGTCTTCCTGCCGTTTCTCTGTTGAATTCTTATATGGATATAATCTTCAGTGCCAGCAGGAAGCAGGTCATTACCCTTACTTGCATCAGCAAAGGGGTCGAAAGAATGGAGGTTCTGGATACCGGACATATGATAGGATTCCTTTTCTTTGGTGGAAATGGTCTGAGGAAGGCATCTGCGGGAGAAGGCATGCGGTGGGGACGGAGCGTAGGGAAGTGAGGGGGCTCGAGGAGGAGGCTGCTGAGTCCTCCGCGGCAGCTCAGTGACTGGGGCTTTCTTTTATTTATTTTATTTTTTTATTGATGCTTCAAAAAAATAAATGACAGTGGAATGCATTACAATTATTTTTCCACATATAGAGCACAATTTTTTCACATCTTTGGTTGTATATAAAGTGTGCTCCCTCCCTTTCCCTCCCACCCTTCTGCACTATCTAGAGTTAGTCTATTCCTCCCATGCTCTCCCTTCCTACCCCACTGTGAGTCGGTCATCTTATATCAGAGAAAACCTTCAGCATTTTTTTTGGGGGCGGGCCATTGTATAACTTCACATAGCATTATCTTCTCTAACGCCATCCATTTACCTGCAAATGCTATGATTTTATTCTCTTTTATTGCCAAGTAATATTCCATTGTGTATCTATGCCACATTTTTAATCCATTCATCTACTAAAGGGCATGTAGTTTGGTTCCACAGTTTAGCTATTGTTAATGCCTATAAACATTGATGTGGCTGTGTTCCTGTGGTATGCTGTTTTTAAGTCCTTTGGGTATAGACAAGGAGAGGGATAGCTGGGTCAAATGGTGGTTCCATTCTCAATTTTCCAAGGAATCTCCATACTGCTTTCCATAGTGGTTACAACCAATTTACAGTCCCACCAGCAATGTATGAGTGTACCTTTTCTCCCACATTCTTGCCAACACTTACTCTTATTTGTCTTCGTAATAGCTGCCATTCTGACTGGAGTGAGATGATATCTTAGAGTAGTTTTGATTTGCATTTCTCTGATTGCTAGAGATGATGAACATTTTTTCATATATTTGTTGATTGATTGTATATCTTCTTCTGAGAAGTGGCTGTTCAGGTCCTTTGTCCATTTATTGATTGGGTTATTAGCTTTTTGAGTTCTTTATATACCCTAGAGATTAGTGCTTTATCTGATGTGTGAGGGGTAAAAGTTTGCTCCCAAGATGTAGGCTTTCTATTCACCTTACTGATTGTTTCTTTTGCTGAGAAGAAGCTTTTCAATTTGAATCCATCCCATTTATTTTTTCTTGGCTTTAATTCTTGCACAATAGGAGACTTATTAAGGAAGTTAGGGCCTAATTTCACACGATGAAGATTAGGGCCTACTTTTTCTTCTAATAGACCCAGAGTCTCTGGTTTAATTCCTAGGTCCTTGATCCACTTAGATGTTTTGTGCATGGTGAAAGATAGGGGTTCAATTTCACATTGTTACATATGGATTTCTAGTTTTCCCAGCACCATTTATCTTTTCTCCAATGCATATTTTTTGTTCCTTTGTCTAATATAAGATAATTGTAATTGTGTGGGGTAGTCTCTGCATCCTCTATTCTGTACCATTGGTCTACAAGTCTGTTTTGGTGCCAATAACATTCTGTTTTTGTTACTATTGCTCTGTAGTATAGTTTAAGGTCTGGTATAGTGATGCCACCTGCTTCACTCTTCCTGCTAAGAATTGCTTTAGCTATTCTAGGTCTCTTATTTTTCCAGATGAATTTCATGATTGCTTTTCTCTTTCTATGAGGAATGCCATTGGTATTTTGATTGGGATTGCTTAAATCTGTATAGTGCTTTTGGTAGTATGGTCATTTTGATAATATTAATTCTGCCTATCCAAGAGCAAGGTAGATATTTCCATTTTCTAAGGTCTTCTTTTATTTCTTTATTTCGAGTTCTATAGTTTTCATTGCATAGATCTTTCACTTCTTTCATTAAGTTGATTCCCAAGGTTTTTTTTTTTTTTTTTGAGGCTATTGTAAATCGGATAGTTTTCCTCATTTCCTTCTCAAAGGATTTGTGACAGATGTACAGAAATTCCTTTGATTTATGGGTGTTGATTTTATATCCTGCTACTTTGCTGAATTCATTTATTCTAGTACTTTTCTGGTGGAGCTTTTTGGGTCTTCTAGTTATAGAATCATATCTTCAGCAAATAGTGCTAATCTAAATTCTTCTTTTCCTATACGTATCCCTGTAATTTCTTTTGTCTATATAATTGCTCTGGCCAGTGTTTGAAAAACTGTGTTAAATAGAAGTGGTGAAAGAGGGCATCCCTGTCTTGTTCCAGTATTTAGAGGGAATGCCTTCAATTTTTCTCCATGTAGAATGATGTTGGCCTGGCGCTTAGCATAGATAGCCTTTACGATGTTGAGCTATGTTCCTGTTATCCCTAGTTTTTCTAGAGTTTTGAACATGAAAGGGTTCTGTATTTTGTCAAACTGCATCTATTGAGATGATCACATGATTCTTATCTTTGAGTCTATTGATGTGATGAATTATATTTATTGATTTCCATATGTTGAACCACCCTTGCATCTCTGGAATATGGTGCACTTGATTGTGGTGCACTATCTTTTGGATATCTTTTTGTATTCGATTTGCCAGAATTTTATTGAGGATTTTTGCATCTATGTTCATTAGAGATATTGGTCTGAAGTTTCCTTTCTTTGATGTGTCTTTGCCTGGTTTTGGAATCAGGATGATATTGGCCTCATAGAATGAGTTTGGAAGTGTTGCTCCTTTTTTTGTTTCCTGAATAAATTGAAGAGTATTGGTATTACTTCTTCTTTAAAGGTCTTTTGGAACTCAGCTGTGCATCCATCCCGTTCTGGGCTTTTCTTGGTTAGTAGGCTTCTGATGGCGTCTTCTATTTCATCACTTGATATTGGTCTGTTTAAATTGTATATCTCATCCTCATTCAATCAGGGCAAATCGTATGAGTTCAGAAATTTGTCGATGCCTTCAATATCTTCTATTTTATTGGAGAATAAGTGTTCAAAATAATTTCTAATGATCCTTTGTATTTCTTTAGTGTCTGTTATGATATTGCCTTTTTCATCACATATTCTGGTAATTTGATTTTTCTCTCTCGTTTTCTTTTTTAGTGTAGCTAAGGGTCTGTGAATTTTATTTCGTTTTTCAAAGAACTTGTTTTGTCAAGTTTTTCAATTGTTTCTTTTGTTTTGATTTCATTGAATTCATCTCTAATTTTAATTATTTCTTGCCTTCCCCTGCTTTTGCTGTTGATTTTTTTTCTTCTTTTTCTAGGGCTTTGAGATGTAATGTTAAGTCATTTATTTGTTGACCTTTTCTTCTTTTAAGGAATGAACTCCATGCAATGAACTTTCCTCTTAGTATAGTACTGCTTTCATAGTGTCCCAGAGATTTCGATGTTGTTTCTATGTTCTCATTTATCTCTAAGAATTTTCAAATTTATTCCTTGATGTCTTCTCTAACCCATTGTTCATTCAGTAGTATATTGTTTGTCTCAGAAGGTGTTGGAGTAATTTTTATTTTGTCATTGCTGAAACTGATCCAATTTCATTCCATTATGATCTGATTAAATGTATGGTAGTATCTCTATTTTTTTGTAGTTGCTAAGAGTTGCTCTGTGGTATAATATATGCTCTGTTTTAGAGAAGGATTCATGTGCTGCTGAGAAGAAATTGTATTCTCTTGTTGAAGGATGAAATATGCTATATATGTCAGTTAAGTCAAAGTTATTAATTGTATTATTGAGATCTATAGTTTTTTTTTATTCAACTTTTGTTTGGAAGATCTATCTAGTGGTGAGAATGGTGTGTTAAAGTCACCCAAGATTATTGTGTTGTAATCAATTTGAACCTTGAACTGAGAAGAATTTGTTTGATGAACATAGTTGCTCTATTTTGGGGTGCATATATATTTGTGATTGTTATGTCTTGTTGGTGTTTGGTTCCTTAAGCAGTATGTAATGTCCTTCTTTATAACCTTTTGATTATTTTGGCTTGAAATCTACTTTTTTTTTTTTTTTTTTTTTTTTTTTTGATACGAGGATGGAAACCCCTGCTTGCTTCTGCAGTCCTTGTGAGTGGTATGATTTTTTTCCCAACCTTTCACCTTCAGTCTGTGTATGTTTATTCCTATCAGATGAGTCTCCTGGAGGCAGCGTATTATTGAGTCTTTTTTTTAAAAATCCAATATGCTAGCCTATGTCTCTTGATTGGTGAGTTTAAGCCATTAACATTCAGGGTTATTTGGAGACATGGTTTGTATTCCCAGTATGTGTTTATTTTTGTTATTTAAGTTGACTTGATTTTCTTCTTTGGTTATTTTTTCCTTTAGGGTACTACCTCCCTCTGTTGATTTTCATTGTTTTTCATTTCCTCTTCATCAAATATTTTTCTAATGATGTTTTGAAGTACATGTTTTCTAGCTGTAAATTCTTTTAACTTTTCTTTATCAAATGTAAAGCTTACTTTTGCTGGATACAAACAAGATTCTTGGTGGGCATACTTTTTTTTTTTTCTGAGCTTGATATATATTGTTCCAGGATCGTCTTTTAGGGTCTGTGTTGAAAAATCTGCCATTAACCAGGAATCTGGAGTTAACCAGGGTGGGAAGGCTGGTCCTAGTGCAGGGCTCCTGGACGCGGGGAGTGGCACCTGCCAGTCCCTGCAGGGTGACTGCACCTCAGGGGTCTCTTTTTAGGACCACTTATATGACTTGAGTCCTGGTACTATCTCCCTATCTTGCCTGGAGATTTCTGAGATCCTGGTGTCTTTGTTAGGCTCCAAACCTTAGCCCCGTCTCCCTCTCCCTTAGTAGTTCCCAATTGAGGGAAGTCTCATACCGTGGCTACCATGGGCAGAGCCCTGGTTACATTGTTCAACTGAGAGTTGTTTTGAGTTGGGCAGTTAGTGTGTTGGGTTACACCACAGGGGAGAGAGAGGAGTTGGAAACCTCGTACCTGGCCAGCTGGAGATCTAATCTGGGAGCTCCCCCCACATAATATGGCGATGGGGGTGAGCCAAGATGGAGGCATCCTGCTTCCAGTGCCAGTGTGTTGGGTTGAGTGGGGGGAGCCAGGCAATGACATTGTGCTATGGGTAGGTAGCAGCTGAGTGACCTGCATGGGAGCAGATCGAAGTCTGGGAGTTATGCAGAGGTGCTGATAGGTGATTCTGCAAATGCGCTTGCGAACCCTAGTTGGCTAGAACTTCGTGCTTTCGATGTCTGGAGTCAAGAGTCTGGAGTCCTGCTCGAACCCTGAGGCTCAGAGCTCTGTGTGGGGTCACAGCATTGGTGATTTCTGTGGGAAGCAGCTGTATAGGGGTCCTCTAACACTCTCCGAGATGCAGTATTCTGAACAGGTGAGATCTGGATCACGGAGTGACAAAGAATGCTTCTCTTGATGATTTTCTACCTGCTGAATTATTTTTATTTCTGTTAGAGGAGTGTTGAAATCTGTGAGTATAGTAATGTGTTCATCTATTTTTCCTCAAAATTCTATTAGTTTTGCCTCATATATATTAACATTGTTTACTGCATACGTAGTGGAGATTGGTATATTTTGGAAAATAGATCCCTTTAGCGTATTGTAGTGCTCCTCTCTATCCCTATCCTCCATCCCTGGTTTTAAATTTGCTTTACCTTAAATTAATACAGTCATTCCTGTTTTCTTATGATTAGTGTTACCATATCTCAATCAATTCACTTTAAATCTATATGTGTTTTTATAGTTTTAAGGAGTCTCCTGCAGATAACATATAGGTGAGTTGTTTTTAGTTTCAGTCTGAAAAGCTGTTTTTTTTAAACATATGCATTTAGATCATTGGCATTAACAGCAATTATTGTTATAGTTGCATTAATAGCTACTATATTTATTAACCTTTTAAATTTTGAGATGTTATCTTGCTGTGTTGCCCAAGTTGGCCTTGAACTCCAGGGATCAAGTGATCTTCCTGCCTTGGATATAGGTGCATGTTACCATGCACAACTTGTGGATATTTTTATTTCTTGACTGTATTCTTTCTTTCTTTTTATTTATCTTCCACTCTTTGTCTGCTTTTTAAGGTTTAGTTGAACATTTTAAATAATTTGAATTTCTCTACTATTTAAGTATATACATTATGCTTCTGCCTTTACTTTGTGTGTGTGTGGGGGGTAGTTGTCTTAATGACTACAATATATATTTACTCCTTAACCCAGTAGACTTTCAAATAGCACTCTATTGCTTCATGGATAGTGTAAACACCTTTTAGTAACTAAATAATCCCATTTTCACCTTCTGCATCTTGTCATTCATTTAACTCATATATAATCTTTCAAAAGTGGCCTATACATACATACATGATAAAAATATTAATCTATAATTATTTTGAACAAACCATTATGTTAGATTAAGTTTAAAGAAAAGTTCTTGTTTTATCTTCATTTATTCTTTTTAGAATCATGTTCTTTCTTTCTTTTCATAGATCCAGGTTTATATGGTTTTTTTTCTTTCTTACTTTAGCTGAATGTGGTGGCACATGCCCGTAATCCCAGCAATTTGGGGGCTGAGGGAGGAAGATCAGAAATTCAAAACCAGCCTCAGCAATTTAACAATACCCTGTCTCAAACTAAAAATAAAAGGAACCCAAGGATATGGCTTAGATTAAGCACCCCTGGTTCAATCTCTGTTATAAGAAAACAAGTTCTTTTGACATTTATTGCAAGTCAGGGATATTACCAAAAATTACCTTGATTTTTTTATTATATCAAAATATCATTGCCCTGCTTTTTCAAAGAATTATTTTGTAGACTACAGAATTCTAGGTTTTATTCTTTTAACACTTAAATATTTCACTCTAATCTATTTTTTTTTTGTATAGTGTTTGAGAAGTTAGATGTATTCTTATCTTTCTTCCTCTAAAGTAAGTTCTTTCTATTCCTCTGACTTCATTGAGGATTTTTTCTTTATCTTACTCTTCTGTATGTTGAATATAACATGACTATGTGTAGTATTTTTGGTATTTATCCTGCTTAATATTCTCTGAGTTTCTCAAATTTGCATTTTGATGGTTTGTTTAAAATTATAACTTATTATTGCTTCAAGTATTTTTTTCTATCCCACTGTATTCCATATACATTCCTAACTTTGGTAGTTGTCCCTTGGTTCTTGGATGTTAAGTTCTATTTTTCTTTTTTTGTTTTTTAAATAAGTGTTTCTTTTCTCTACTTTGTAGTTTTGAAGGTTATTCTGATTTGTCTTTGAGCTCAGAGATTTTTTTTTAACCTTTGTCCAGTCTATTAATAGGTTCACTAAAGACATTCTTCCTATTACAATTTCTTTTTTAAATCTGTCACATTCCTTTTTGTTTCTTTCTTAGGATTTCCATCTCTCTGCTTACATTGCCTATCTGTTCTTTCATTGCTGTCTGCCTTATCCATTAAGGCCCTTAGATTATAACTACAGTTAATTAAAATCTGATCTGATAGCTCAGTATTCCTTTCATGTCTGGTTCTAATGCTTGCTCTATTTTTTCATTTTGTTTTGTGTTTTTTTTCTTTTTGCCTTTTAGTATGCCTTGTAATTTTTTAAAATATAGACAGTTATGATCTGCTTTGTAAAAGGAATTCCTGTCATTGGCTTCTAGTAATGTGGTGGTAAATTGTGGGTAGAAGGAAAATATTCTACAGTCCTGTGGTTTGGTCTGTCTTTTACAAACTTTTTTATTCTAGACTTTTAAATTTGCAAGTATTTTTCAATTTCTAACAGCTTAGTTGGGACAGGGTGGTTAGAATTGGCTATAATTGTGTACATTTTCCTTCTCACATTTTATTTAACACATGATAAAATCCTAGCAAATTATGCTCTCCTTGAATAATATTTTTCTGTATGCAGACCTTGTTTTAAAGAAGTGTGGTCTGCCATATTTTAAAATGTTTCCTTTTACCCCTCCCACTGGTGGATTCTCAAGACAATTTATCTGATATTTATTTATAAGAATCTGGTTGTGCTCCTGAAGGTAAAATTCATCAGGTTGTGGTTTTGTGTGTCTGATATCCACAACTGGCTCCTCCTGGAGACTAGTTAACACCAAAATATCAGCATTTATCAAGTATAATTCAGGTTCTTTTACTGCTGTATTAGTTTTTGTGGAGAAGTTTTTCCTGGATTTCTATAGTGGTAAATGGTCTGTCTGTTGGACTCCCTAGTTGTGAGAGCAGTAGTTTGCTGTGACCTCACTTCTCTTATGAATCTAAGAGAAGTTGTTGGTCTTTCAGTTTGGTTGACTGTTTTCTTGTGGTTAAGGCTGAATGGTAACTTTTATGCTTCTTACAGAAAGTAAAAGTCCTCTCTTATTTATTTATGTACCCAATTCAGTTTGTTCACTAATAATTCTTCATATTTAGTTCATACTCTTTAGTAGAGGATTTTTTATTTATTTATTTATTTCTAACTTTATTGAGGCACAATACAATGAAATTCACTTTATATTTTTTTTTCAAAGAGAGAGAGTGAGAGAGGGAGAGAGAGAGAAAGAGAGAGAGAATTTTAATATTTATTTTTTAGTTTTCGGCGGACACAACATCTTTGTTGGTATGTGGTGCTGAGAATCGAACCTGGGCCGCACGCATGCCAGGCGAGCGCGCTACCGCTTGAGCCACATCCCCAGCCCTGTTTGTTTGTTTTAATTAGTTATACATGACAATGGAATGCACTTTGATACATTCTACATTCCCCTCCCCTCCCTTCACTCCCCTCTACTTAATCTAAAGTAACTATTCTTCCCTAACCATCCCGCACCCCCATTATGATATAACACCCACGTATCAGAGAAAACATTCAGCTTTTGGTTTGGGGGGATTGGCTTCTTCACTTAGCATGATATTCTCCAGCCCTATCCATTTACCAGCAAATGCCATAATCTCATTCTTCTTTAAGGAGTAGGCATTTTAATGTTACTTTGTGACATTTAAAGTTTATTACAATGGGACAGAAGTTTTATCATCATCTTACAGATAAATGTGGTTTGATGAGATTAAGAGTCATTGGAGGTTATATAATTCCTTTTTATTGCTAAGGAGTATTCCACTGTGAGAGTTTATTTATTTACCATATCTTCTTTTCAAAAGTATTCTGTCCAAGTCTTTTGTCCATTTTTTATTGAATGTTGCCTTTTTATAATTGAGTTGTAATAGTTTTTTATATTCTTTTTTTAAATTTAATTTAATTTTATTTTATTGTTGGTCGTTCAAAACATTACAAAGTTCTTAATATATCATATTTCACAATTTGATTCAAGTGGGTTATGAACTCCCATTTTTACCCCGTATACCGATTGCTGTATCACATCAGTTACACTTCCATTGATTTACATATTGCCATTCTAGTGACTGATGTATTCTGCTGTTTATCCTATTCTCTACTATCCCCCTTCCCCTCCCCTCCCCTCCCCTCCCCTTTTCTCTCTCTACCCCCTCTACTGTAAATCATTTCTTCACTTGTATTATTTTTCTCTTACCCCTCCTTTCCTCTTATATGTAATTGTGTATGACCCTGAGGCTCACCTTCCAATTCCATGCGATTTCCCTTCTCTCTCCCTTTCCCTCCCACCTATCATCCCTGTTTAATGTTAATCTTCTTCTCAAGCTCTTCATCCATACCCTGTCCTTGGTTACTCCCCTTATATCAAAGAAGTCATTTGGCATTTGTTTTTTAAGGATTGGCTAGCTTCGCTTAGCATAATCTGCTCTAATGCCATCCATTTCCCTCCAAATTCTATGATTTTGTCATTTCTTAATGCAGAGTAATACTCCATTGTGTATAAATGCCACATTTTTTTTATCCATTCATCTATTGAAGGGCATCTAGGTTGGTTCCACAATCTTGCTATTGTGAATTGTGCTGCTATGAACATCGATGTAGCAGTGTCCCTGTAGCATGCTCTTATTTGGTCTTTAGGGAATAGACCGAGAAGGGGAATAGCTGGGTCAAATGGTGGTTGCATTCCCAGCTTTCCATGAAATCTCCATACTGCTTTCCAAATTGGCTGCACCAATTTGCAGTCCCACCAACAATGAACAAGTGTACCCTTTTCCCTGCATCCTCGTCAGCACTTGTTGTTGTTGGACTTCATAATGGCTGCCAATTTTACTGGAGTGAGATGGTATCTTAGGGTGGTTTTGATTTGCATTTCTCTGACTGCTAGCAATGGTGAGCATTTTTTCATGTACTTGTTAATTGATTGTATGTCCTCCTCTGAGAAGTGTCTGTTCAGGTCCTTGGCCCATTTGTTGATTGGGTTGTTTGTTATCTTATTATCTAATTTTTTGAGTTCTTTGTATACTCTGGATATTAGGGCTCTATCTGAAGTGTGTGGAGTAAAGATTTGTTCCCAGGATGTAGGCTCCCTGTTTATCTCTCTTATTGTTTCTTTTGCTGAGAAAAAACTTTTTAGTTTGAGTAAGTCCCATTTGTTGATTCTAGTTGTTAAGTCTTACGCTATGGGTGTCCTATTGAGGAATTTGGAGCCCGACCCCACAGTATGTAGATCATAGCCAACTTTTTCTTCTATCAGACGCCTTGTCTCTGATTTAATATCGAGCTCCTTAATCCATTTTGAGTTAACATTTGTGCATGGCGAGAGAAGGGGATTCAGTTTCATTTTGATGCAAATGGATTTCCAGTTTTCCCAGCACCATTTGTTGAAGATGTTATCCTTCCTCCATTGCATGCTTTTAGCCCCTTTATCAAATATAAGATAGTTGTAGTTTTGTGGATTGGTTACTGTGTCCTCTATTCTGTACCATTGGTCCACCCGCCTGTTTTGGTACCAGTACCATGCGGTTTTTGTTACTATTGCTCTGTAGTATAGTTTGAAGTCTGGTATCGCTATACCGCCTGATTCACACTTCCTGCTTAGCATTGTTTTTGCTATTCTGGGTCTTTTATTATTCCATATGAATTTCATGATTGTTTTATCTATTTCTACAAGAAATGCTGTTGGGATTTTGATTGGGATAGCATTGAATTTATAGAGAACTTTTGGTAATATCGCCATTTTGATGATGTTAGTTCTGCCTGTCCATGAACAGGGAATATTTTTCCATCTTCTGAGGTCTTCTTCTATATCTCTCTTTAGGGTTCTGTAGTTTTCATTGTATAGGTCTTTCACCTCTTTTGTTAGGTTGATTCCCAAGTATTTTATTTTTTGGGGGGATATTGTGAATGGAGTAGTTGTCCTCATTTCTGTTTCAGAGGCTTTGTCGCTGATATACAAGAATGCATTTGATTTATGCGTGTTGATTTTATATCCTGCCACTTTGCTGAATTCATTTATTAGCTCTAATAGTTTCTTTGTAGACCCTTTTGGGTCTGTTAGGTATAGAATCATATCATCTGCAAATAGTGATAATTTAAGTTCTTCTTTTCCTATTTTTATGCCTTTAATTTCTTTCGTCTGTCTAATTGCTCTGGCCAGTGTTTCGAGGACTATGTTGAACAGAAGTGGTGAGAGAGGGCATCCCTGTCTTGTACCAGATCTTAGAGGGAATGCCTTCAATTTTTCTCCATTCAGAATGATGCTTCCCTGTGGCTTATCATAGATTGCTTTTACAGTGTTGAGGTATGATCCTGTTATCCCTAATTTTTCTAGAGTTTTGAACATAAAGGGATGCTGTACTTTGTCGAATGCCTTTTCTGCATCTATCGAGATGATCATATGGTTCTTATTTTTAAGTCTATTGATGTGGTGAATAACATTTATTGATTTCCGTATATTGAACCAGCCTTGCATCCCAGGGATGAATCCTACTTGATCATGGTGTATAATTTTTTTGATATGATTTTGAATCCGATTCGCCAGAATTTTATTGAGGATTTTTGCATCTAGGTTCATTAGAGATATTGGTCTGTAGTTTTCTTTCTTTGAAGTGTCTTTGTCTGGATTCCGGATCAGGGTGATGTTGGCCTCGTAGAATGTATTTGGAAGTTCTCCCTGTTTTTCTATTTCCTGGAATAGCTTGAAAAGTATTGGAGTTAGTTCCTCTTTAAAGGTTTTGTAAAACTCTGCTGTATACCCATCCGGTCCTGGGCTTTTCTTAGTTGGTAGTCTTTTGATGGTTTCTTCTATTTCCTCTATTGTTATTGGTCTGTTTAGGTCGTCTATATCTTCCTGACTCAATCTGGGCAGATTATATGACTTAAGAAATTTATCGATGCCTTCACTATCTTCCATTTTATTGGAGTATAAGGATTCAAAATAATTTCTGATTATCTTCTGTATTTCTGAAGTGTCTGTTGTGATATTGCCTTTTTCATCCCGTATGCTAGTAATTTGGGTTCTCTCTCTTCTTCTCTTCATTAGCATGGCTAAGGGTCTGTCGATTTTATTTATTTTTTCAAAGAACCAACTTTTGGTTTTGTCAATTTTTTCAATTGTTTCTTTTGTTTCGATTTCATTAATTTCCGCTCTGATTTTAATTATTTCTTGCCTTCTACTTCTTTTGCTGTTTTTTTGCTCTTATTCTTCTAGGATTTTGAGATGAAGTATGAGATCATTTATTTGTTGGTTTTTTCTTTTTTTAAGGAATGAGCTCCAAGCAATGAATTTTCCTCTTAGAACTGCTTTCAGTGTGTCCCATAGATTCCGATATGTTGTGTCTGTGTTTTCATTTAACTCTAAGAAGTTTTTAATTTCCTCCTTAATGTCTTCTATAACCCATTGATCATTCAGTAACCTATTGTTCATTCTCCAAGTGATGCATGATTTTTCCTTCCTTCTTTTATCGTTGATTTTCAGTTTCATTCCATTATGATCAGATAAGATGCATGGTATTATCTCTACTCCTTTATATTGTCTAAGAGTTGCCCTGTGACATAATATATGATCTATTTTTGAGAAGGATCCATGTGCTGCTGAGAAAAAAGTGTAACTACTTGATGTTGGGTGGTATATTCTATATATGTCAATTAAGTCTCAGTTGTTAATTGTGTTATTGAGTTCTATAGTTTCCTTATTTAACTTTTGTTTGGAAGATCTGTCCAGTGGTGAGAGAGGTGTGTTCAAGTCTCCCATGATTATTGTATGGTGTTCTATTAGACTCTTGAACTTGAGAAGAGTTTGCTTGATGAACGTGGCTGCACCATTGTTTGGGGCATATATATTTATGATTATTATGTCTTGTTGGTGTATGGTTCCCTTGAGCAGTATGCAGTGTCCCTCTTTATCCCTTTTGATTAACTTTGGCTTGAAATCTATTTTTTTTTGATATGAGTATGGACACTCCTGCTTGTTTCCCCAGTCCATATAAGTGGAATGATTTTTCCCAGCCTTTCACCTTCAGTCTGTGTATATCTTCTCCTATCAAATGCGTCTCCTGTAGGCAACATATTGTTGGGTCTTGTTTTGTGATCCATTCAACTAGCCTGTGTCTCTTAATTGGTGAGTTTAAGCCATTAACATTTAGGGTTATTATTGAGATATGGTTTGTTCTTCCAGCCATATTTGTTTATTTATGCTACTAAACATGGTTTGTTTTCCTCTTTGATTGTTTTCCCCCTTTACTGTCCTACCTCCCACTGTTGGTTTTCATTGTTGTTTTCCATTTCCTCTTCCTGAAATGTTTTGCCAAGGATGTTTTGAAGAGATGGTTTTCTAGCTGCAAATTCTTTTAACTTTTGTTTATCGTGGAAGGTTTTAATTTCATCTTCCATCCTGAAGCTTAATTTCGCTGGATACACGATTCTTGGTTGGAACCCATTTTCTTTTATAGTTTGAAATATGTTATTCCAGGATCTTCTAGCTTTCAGAGTCTGTGTTGAAAGATCAGCTGTTATCCTGATTGGTTTACCCCTAAATGTAATCTGCTTCCTTTCTCTTGTAGCTTTTAAAATTCTCTCCTTATTCTGTATGCTGGGCATCTTCATTATAATGTGTCTAGGTGTGGATCTCTTATGATTTTGCACATTCGGCATCCTTTAGGCTTCTAGGATTTGGGATTCTGTCTCATTCTTCAAGTCTGGGAAGTTTTCTCGTATTATTTCATTGAATAGATTGTTTATTCCTTTGGTTTGGGGCTCTGTGCCTTCCTGTATCCCAATGACTCTTAAGTTTGGTCTTTTAATGTTATCCCATATTTCTAGGATGTTCTGTTCATGGTTTCTTAGCAGACTTGCTGAGCTGTCTATGTTCTTTTCAAGTTGAAATACTTTGTCTTCATTGTCTGATGTTCTATCTTCTAAGTGATCTACTCTGCTGGTAGTATTGTCATTTGAGGTTTTAAGTTGGTTTATTGCTTCCTGCATTTCTAGAATTTCTATTTGTTTGTTTTTTATTACCTCTATCTCCCTGTGAAATTGGTCTTTTACTTCCTGGATTTGTTTATGTAGTTCCTTGTCAAAGTGATCTTTCATTGTCTGGTTTTGCTGTCTCATGTCTTCCTTGAGACTCCAGATCATATGAAGCATGTATATCCTGAACTCTTTATCTGACATTCCATCTGTTGCAGCTATTACCTCTTCTAGAGTTGAATTGACCTGCATTGCTTGTGGTCCTTTCTTTCCTTGTCGTTTCATACTGCTCACGTTTCTTTCTGCTTGGTGAAACTGTTGTGTTTTTGAAATTTTCCCCCTATTTATTTATATTGCTCTTGTATAGTTGGGAGATCTCTCTTGCAGGGCGGGTAGTGGCTGTGCTCCTCCTCTAATTAGGGTGATCTATCTACCACGCTGGTTGGTCGCAGGTCTGCCCACCCTGCGGGCGCGGGTGGCAGCTCTACTCTGCCCCCACTCCAATTGTGGTGATGTAACTACCACGCCCTCGGGTCGTTGGACCTGATCCGGATGTGGGCGGCAGCTCTGCTCCGCCCCTACTCCAATTGGTATGACGTGTCTACCACACTGGTCGGCCTCTAAGCCTGTTCTGCCGGTGGGTCGCAGATCTGCCTACCTTGCGGGCTCGGGCGGCAGTTCTGCTCAACCCCCACTCCCAGTGGGGGTACCTAACTGCCTGTCCAACGGGTCGCTGGGCCTTTTCCGGACACGGGCGGCAGCTCTGCTCAACTCCCACTCCAACCAGTGTGTCGTGACTGCCTCGATGCTACTTGTCCACCACACTGGCAGGCTGCCGGGCCTGTCCTGCCAGTGGGTCGCAGGTCTGCTTACCTTGCAGGCTCAGACGGTGGCTCTTCACAGCCCCCAGTCCAAATGGGGTGACTTGGCTACTGCGCAGTCGGGTCGCTGGTCCTGTTCCAGGCTTGGGCGGCTACTCTCCTCGGCCCCAGCTGCAGTTGGGTGTCGTGATACCACGCCGGCGGGTCACTTGGCCTGCTCTGGGCGCAGGTGGCAGTTCCACTCTGCCCCCCAGGCCCCCACAGCACCCAGCAGAACCCGGACCGAGAAGCAGTCCCTGTAGGTTCCCCTGCCCTGGCCCAAAGCAACTTCGGGAGCCAGAACCCAGCCTCTCCGATCCCAGCCACGCTCTGCTAGGAGCAGGCTCCACAGAGCAACCGCCGCGGATTCCCCAGCCCCAGGCCAAAACAGCCCCGGGAGCCCGAGCCTGGCCGCTCCAAACTCTCACAGCTCGGTGCATGCTCCGCTAGGAGCAGGGTCAAAGACGCAGTCCCCGCGGGCTCCCCAGCCCCGGGCCAAAAGTGTTCCGGGAGTCAGAGCGCCGCAGCCCCTCATCGCACGTTCCACTTGGAGCTGGCGTCAGAGCGCCGCAGCCCCTCATCGCATGTTCCACTTGGAGCTGGCGTCAGCTCGCAGTCCCCGCAGGTTCCCCAGCCCTCGGCTAAAGCAGTTTCGGGAGCCAGAACCCGGCCTCTCCGATCCCAGCCACGCTCTGCTGGGAGCAGGCTCCACAGAGCGACCCCCGCGGGTTCCCAAGCCCCAGGCCAAAGCAGCCCCGGGAGCCCGAGCCCAGTCGCTCTAAACTCTCCCGGCTCGGTGCACGTACCGCTAGGAGCAGGGTCAAAGACGAAGTCCCCGCAGGCTCCCCAGCCCCGGGTCAAAACTGTTCCAGGAGTCAGAGCCCCGCCGCCCCTCAGCGCACGTTCCACTTGGAGCTGGCGTCGGCACACAGTCCCCGCAGGTTCCCCCGCCCTGGGCCAAAGCAGCCCGGGGAACCAGAATCCGGCCGCTCAAAGTCCGGCGCACGCCTTGCCAGGAGCGAGCCCCGAAGAGTATTCTCCTCAGGTTCTCCAGTCCCGAGCCTGAGCGATCTGTCTGCGAGACGCAGGGAAATACCAGCCTGGAATCACCTGTTCCGTAGTTGAATGAGCTGAGATCAGTAGAAAACAGGGATCATTACATCAGCTCTCCAAGATGGCGTCTGCTGTCCTCCTCCGTGGTCCGACCGGTGTCGAGAATTGAACTGGACCGCTTCTCTCTTCTGTCTCAAAGCCGGAACTCAGTACTAAGCACGGCCAGTGCACCGCTGGCAGGAGCCCCCAGAATCCGCATCGCTGTACTCCCGCTCCGGTACCTCGGTACCTCGCCGGTACTCAGCGCGCGCCCCAGACCCCATCCGGGGGGTGGTCCGCCAAGCAGGTTCTGCTACCTTCCGTGCGGAGAAATCACCCGCGACCGAGCCCCCGCAGTCGAATCCTGCACACTGGAAATCCATCCTTTAGATTCTGGAGCACCTCGATTTCACTGGAAATTCCCAACAAGGTAGCCTTCAGCTGTTTCACCTCGTCTTTCTCCCGCACAGTGACGCGGCGCACTGGGGTGATGCACTCCCCTCGCCGCCATCTTCTCTTCCTTTAGTAGAGGATTTAAGTGAACTTTTCTTATACTAGATTGAAAGTGTTTGGATTTAGATGTGGAAGAGAAATATAGATTGAGCATCTCTTATCTGAAACGCTTGGAACCGGAAATGTTTTGAATAAATTTGTTGAAATCTATAGTGTAAATTTATATTTAAAATTGTCAGTTGCTTTTACAGGGTCATTTCTTCCTTTTGAGTTTTATTTCACTCAATATTTAGAAACTAAATAATAAATAAGTTATTGATTCATTTTTACTGACTCCTTAGCAATTTTCAAATTGGTAAGTGCTTTATTTTCATGGTCATAAACATGAGTCAGTATTGTCTAGTCAGGATTGTTAATATTGTGCTTAGATCCTCCCATATAGTATTTTAAACATGAACTTTTAAAGATAGTAATTCTCTTACTACAGAAAAATCCTTCCTGATTATAGAAAGGTAGGATATTAATGGCATCTATAAAGAAAGAGGGGATAGGGATGTAGCTTAGTGGTAAAGGACAGAAAATCTGCGCATGCACGGTATTCCTGGGTTCAATCCCTTTCACTGAAAAGAGAAAGAGATAATCTGATGGGGGATAATCCATAAACGCAATATAAAGATTTAATCAAAAATCCGTTGGTTGTACATAATAGTACATTATAGTTGCAGTGCTTAGGACATAATGAATATCAACTAATGCCTTGACTCTAGACTAGAAAGATGAGTATATACAGAGAAAAATCCTTATTGTTAGTTTAGATCCCTCCTAAATGGTCTATTTTATAAATATGTCCAAGAATTTCATAAGTTTGAGTGCCAATTCTTGCTGATAATAGATAAACCATCATTTTCATTTATAAATTAAGGGAGGGTATCCGGGAACAATGGTGCATGCTTGTAATCCCAGCTGCGGGGACAGCTGAGGCAGGAGGATCCCGAGTTCAAAGCTAGCCTCAGAAATTAGTGGGGTACTAAGTAACTCAGTGAGACCCTGTCTCTATATAAAATGTCAAAAAGGGCTGGAAATGTGACCCAGTGGTTGAGTGCTCCTGGGTTCAATCCCCGGCACAAAAATAAATAAATACATGAATAAATAATAGAATAGAGAGGGTAGAACTTAATGTTGTTTTGATGTGTGTGTGTATCTCAGTTTGTATCAAATTTCATTATTAAAATTTCCTAAAGTAAAATCTTTTAAGGCATTCTAATATATAAAACAAATAAAAACAGAGCTGTTTGGCTAGAAAGGGGGAAGGAATACCGTTGATTTTTCTGTAGAACCCATGAGATATCATGTAGCATTCTTACCAAATTATTTGACTGAAAGATTCCTGTTGTTTATTCCACCTATAAAAATCTGCATTTATTGAATAATGCTTTGGAATGGCATTTATTAAAATGATAAATTTTCATTAAATAACTTTTAATGTTATACAGTTATAGAAATGCATGGCAATCCAGAATAATGAGATATATATGAGGACTATGTCAGTATGACATAGTGATTACGATTGTAGACTCAAGTTACAGGGCTTGGGATCTCCTAATAACTGCTGTTATTAGCTGTTTGATCAGTAGTGAAATGCTTAATCTCTCCATGCTTCAGTTTTCTCCTTTGTAAAATGAGAATACATGTAGTATTAACACTGTATGATTGTGTCAATTAAGAGAGATAATTAATGTGAACTGCTTAGTATATCAATATCAACTCATGACTATAGATCAGAAGGATGGACATTTATAGCAAAATAGCTAGTTAAGAATTTTACTTAGGATTTTTTTATGGAGTATTTCAAGGAATTTTCCATTCTTCTGTCAAAGCTAATTATGACATGAACCAGGTTGGGATAAAAGTTTATTAAAATTTTTGTATTAGTACTGTTCATTTTGACTACATGCTCTAGTGCCATTTCTCCTGTTTTGTGTGACTTACGTGATGGCATAATGCATAATTTTTATTAATCAGTGGAGCTAAGTTCTTAGTAATTTTAGTAGGTGTCATACACTGAAGAAAGAAAAACAGAAAAATTTAATGACCAAAAAATGATTGATTTTGATGTGGTTTAGACATGAAAACACAGTCACTAGCTTCTTAAAGTGTAGTGTTTTTTTTAAAAAATTATGATTCAAAATCAAAATCCTTTGCATTGATGACAGATCTTAACTAGAAATGATAAATTTATTTAGTAGGAAACCAAAGTTTCAGAATTTTTTTTTTAGATTTCTTGTTCTGATTCTGACTGAAAATTTGGATGCGACTTGTATTTAGAAAAATGTCTTCCTTAGCAGAAGTTGTTTTACATATAGCTGACTAGAAAGTCATTAAAAGACCAAAGGTTGGGCTGGGGATGTGGCTCAAGCGGCAGTTCGATCGCCTGGCATGCACTGGGCGCTGGATTCGATCCTCAGCACCACATAAAAATAAAATAAAGATGTTGTATCCACCGAAAACTAAAAAATAAACATTAAAAAATTCTCTCTCTCTCTCTCTTTTTTTTCTTTTTTTTTAATTGGTTGTTCACAACATTACAAAGCTCTTGACATATCATATGTTATACATTTTAATCAAGTGGGTTATGAACTCCCATTTTTATCCCAAATACAGATTGCAGAATCGCATCGGTTACACATCCACATTTTTACATAATGCCATATTAGTAACTGTTGTATTCTGCTACCTTTCCTAAGCCTCCCAAACTCTCAAACTCCCAAGCTCTGAAGTTTATAACTAAGCTGTTCTCCTTGGCAAGATGAGCAAGAAACATTATGAAAACAAATTTATGGTATAAAATATACCTTCAATTTTAGTTAAACTCAGCTGGAAAACACCTTTTCTTATAGTCTTATAGCTCGCAATATTCATTCATTCATTCATTCATTCATTCATTCATTCATTTATGTTGCTGCTGTGGAAATAGTAAAGAGATTTCTGTTCAATTTTGGAAAATCAGAAAATTTGTAACAAATCAACAATTTGGGCTCAGTGTCTAGTAAACATAGTTTGAAAATTATATACTAACCTAAATTACTCTTCTGATTACAAACACAATGAAAAGAATATTTTATTACAATTAGTAAGGAATGAATCCTAACGTTTCCACTCTCCAATTTTTAATGAAAAATTGTTTATATGTATAAATCATTTATATCAATGGCATATCTAGATTTTGAGAACATAAAACTTGTAATTTTAAGGGTCCAATAAAAGTTATATAAAATATAAATAAAAAATGTAATATTATGTCTTTGAATGGAACACTAAAAGTGTTCTTCTTTTTTCTTATGTATATTTCAGTTGCAACCCTTAAGTTGTAATTGAAAATAATCACTATTTTTATGCTAATAATGAGAAAAAGTTTTGTATGTGTATATTAGTTTTTGTTTGCCTCTGTTTTTTATTTTTTTTATATATGACAGCAGAATGCATTACAATTCTTATTACATATATAGAGCATAATTTTTCATATCCCTGGTTGTATGCAAAGTATATTAACACCAATTTGTGTCTTCATACGTGTACTGTGGATAATAATGATCATCACATTCACTATCATTAATAACCCATGCCCCCTCCCTTCCCCTCTAACCTCTGTTTTTGATGGATATTTTGGCAACCTATGTATGGACTTTTAGATATGTAGTTTTCCTCCAGCATTGATAATTTACCTTGTTTTCTGGATTCCACAGTTTCTATTTGAATACTTAGTTTAGGTTTTGTTTGTTGTTACTGGGGATTAAACCCAGGGGCACTTAACCACTGATGCATATCTCCAGCCTCTTCTTGTATTTTGTTTAGAGACTGGGTCTTGCTGAGTTGCTTACAGCCTGGATAATTTCCTGAGGCTGGCCTTGAACTCTTTCTGTCTCAGCCTCCTGAGCCGCTGGGATGATAGATACCCTCCACCATGCCTGGCTAATTTTTATCAATTTTAACTTCTAGTTGTGGTTTTCTCTTACTTTTTCTATTTTATTTTGTTGTTGTTGATGCTGGTACTGCTGTTTTTATTGTTATGTTAAGGTTCTGTGAATGAAACCCAGAACCCTGGATATGCTAGGGAAGTGCTCTCCCACCTAGCTACATCCCCAACCCTTTCTTTGACTTTTCTTAATGTGGTATTAGCTATACTTCCTAAGGCTTCTTAATATATTGAATCAATTTTGGTATGTTTACAGTAATTTTTAATTATTTCTGATGGTTCTCCTTTCATTCTTTCCTTTCACTTTGTTATGACTGTTAATACATTTGATTGTTTGATTCCCACATCTTTTGTGCTCTGTTGTTTCACATTTTCTCTTGCTCTGTCAGTTTGCACATTTTCAGCTCATTTATCTTCAAGTTCACTAATCCTGTCTTTTGTTGTGTTGAAATATCTATGAAACTTGCCTGCCAAATTCTTAATTTCATGTTCTATTTTTTATTTCTAAAATTACTAGTTTTTTTCATTGATTTTAATTCTTTATTGAAGTTCTATGTTCTCACTTAGTGTGAACAGTTTTTTTTTCTATTTTCTGTAACTTATGTTAAATAATTTTCTTAAAGTTTTCTGACTCATTTGTGACTCTTTGTCTCTTGATTATTGGTCAGACTTTTCTCTTTGTCATATTTGTAATTTGTATTGTATATAATAAGTGTTGTTTATAATGGAATAGTAGAATGTTAGTTTTTATGAATGTTAGTTTTTAATAATCTTAAATTAGATATTTAGAATTGCTAATCAGCTTCCAAAACTTTTGCATTTTTTGGCTCTAGTAGATTCTGTCTGTCATACCAGTCCACACACATCAGTGAGGTTTTATGGGGGTTTTAAACAAACATGTGCATTATTTTACATCTTATATTTATATTTATATATGGTCTGTGTACTTAAATTAGTAGTAATTGAAATGTTGACTTATTTACTTAAAATTAACATTTGGTACTTAATCTACCCATCCTGAAATATAGTGAATATTGAAGTTTGGAAAAAAAATTAAAGGCCAATTTTAATTTTAAAATGAAATTAAATTTCATTTTAAAATTATTTTTGTCAGTAGTAGCTTAAATGAAATGTAATAAAATATTAATCTTCTTTTGTCTTCTCTTTTCTATGTAGTGAGTGATAGTTGCTTCAGGAATCTTGCAGAAGACCGCAGTGGGATAAATCTCAAAGATCTTGTACAAGATCCTTCTTTGTGAGTATTTGCTTTTTAATACTTTTTAATACTTTTTAATACTTTTTAATACTAAGTATAATTTAAAACTTTATTATTGGTGTTAACTTTTTAATACTAAGTATAATTTAAAACTTTATTATTGGTGTTAACTTTTTAATACTAAGTATAATTTAAAACTTTATTATTGGTGTTAACTTTTTAAAAGAATTATAACTGAGAAATATTTTATGGCTCAGTAGTTTCTTCTTTTTGAATAATTTGTTTTACATGTAGTAAAACTGGGTGGAATAGATTCTTTTTAGGAATAGAAGAGATTTCAGAAGATGGAATTATGTCATCATAAACTTAACTTTCAAGAAGCAGATTTTATGGCTGATGTTATCTTTCTTATGTGATAGTAAATAGTGGACAGGAAAAATGATTTGCTTGGAAAAGTGAGATCAAATTTGTTCATATCAATTTAAAACTTCATTGAATATATTTTAAATATTTATTTGTATTCACAGCTAGAAACACGAATAAGTTTTATATATAATAACCATATATACTCAAACATATTGGATCTCGTTTTAATTTTCTGTATTGTGAAAGTCTACATGGCATTGGAATTTTAGAACTTGGAACAAACAACTAGCATGTGTTAGCACTGACTATTTTTGAACACCACAGTGGAAGGAATTCCTTAATTTTTCATCAATAGCCTTACTTACTTATTTACTTTCTTACTTATTTATCTATTTATTTTCTTGACTCTCCTGGTTCCATGGACATTTATACACATTCATATATGTCTAACTTTCCTCATTTCTAGCATTTTTTGAAGTAAGTTATTTTTCATGACTAGGTTTTTTGATTAGTATACATTTTGGTTTTGTTTCATGTTGTTTTTACTTGTTTGTTTATCTTGATTCTACTTCTCTTTTCTTTTGCTAACAGCCAAATTCTTTTCTTCTGTCTTCCACTTCTCCTTTAATTTTTTAATTATTTTCTCTCCTCCTCCCTCATAACCATCTTATATCTATCTGGTCTCTTCCTGTTCACTCTTTGAAATTGTAAAACCTTTTGCAAACTTACTGTTTTTACTATGAGCAATAACTGATCACATCATTTCTGTTTATTGTACATGTCATACTAGGAACTATTTGGTTTAATGCTGTATATTGTTTAAATTGGATATCATTATTATTTTTTCCTCTCAAATCATGAAGTACTAGATACGTTCAGGGACACTATGAGGTTATATGGTTGAAACTCTTGCAACTCAGACTGATACTGATAATGGGTAGACATGCAAACAATGTGAAATAGCAATGAAACAAACAACCCCAAACAAACCAAAATACTTCAATAACAGAATCCATCAACACTACAGTGGAAGAAATATCAGAGAAGGTTTGAAAGTTCAGAGTTAAATTGATATGTGAGGTAAAGGATGATGTAAGGAGTGAAATCAAAGAGAAAATACAGGAAGGGAAAGATCACTTCAATGAAGAGATAAAGATTCTGAAAAAGAATGAAGCAGAAATGCTTGAAATGAAAAAATAAATAAGCCAAATTAAAAATTCAATGGAAAGTATCACCAGCAGACTATACAACTCAGAAGATAGAGCTTTATGCAAGGAAGACAGAATAAGTGATGTTGAAAATAAAGTTGATCACGGAGAAAATATGTTAAGATACCATGAGCAGAAATTCTGAAAATACTGGATAACATGAAAAGACCAAATTTAAGATTTATTGGGAGAGATGAAGGCTCAGAGACACAAACCAAAGGAATGCATGGCACAATCTTTTCAGTGAAATATTATCAGAAAAATTCCCAAATCTTAAGAATGAAGTGGAAAAGTAAACAGGAGGCTTATAGGAACCAAATACACAAAATTACAACAGACCCCACCATTATGTTAGGCATATTATTGTGAAAATGCCTAACATACAGAATAAGGATACAATTTTAAAGGCTGCTAGAGAAAAATAGCCAGTCATATTTAGAGCTAAACCAATCTAGCTCTCAGCAGATTTTAGGAACCCAACCCTAAATGTTAGGAGGACTTGGAATAATACCAAGCTCTAAAGAAAATGGATGTCAACTGAGAATGCTATCCCCCGTAAAACTAAAGATGAAATAAGAACCAGCCTTAAAAAAAACGAAACTTAAAGGAATTCATAATTGAAAAGCCTACATTATAAAACTATTTCATGAAGAAGAAATGAAAAATAAAAGTGAAAAACAGCAGAAGGAGGAACTAAACTAGAAGAATAGTCAATCAAAGGAAAAAATAATACAAATTAAAAACTAGGAATAAATGAAAATGATGGAATAAAAAATCATTTCTCAATAGTAACATTGAATGTAAATGTCCTACACTTGTGTCAAAAGGAATAGACTGGCAGATTAGATTTAAAAATAAGACATGACAATATGTTGTCTCCAGGAGACTCACAAGAGAATAACAGTGGAGGAAATAGTGGGACTGAAAAAAACTCAGGCTTGGATAATATTAATACTCATAGCAGTATGTTCAGTATCTTAATCAGACAAGTCATCAGGTAAGAATTTCTATGAACAAAGTATAGAAATAAAATTGAATCATTTATTTGTATATATGTGTATGTGTGTATATATGTACATATGTGTTTACTCATATACATATGTGTGTATCCACACATACATAAACAAATAAATGATGTTTACACCAAAAGTAGTTTGAGCTAGATGTGGTCCTTACTACCTGAGGGCAGATCAAAAGGGCAAAATTTAAATTATTTCATACTACAAATCTGTTTCAAGCTAATGGCATAATGATAGGTACTCTGTATTTTTTCTAACCTGTAATACCTATCCCCAAATTTTGCTTCCACTGTAATAGAACAAATTACTAGACTTGAATGAACTGAGTGAGCTATTGGGCAAACATGATAAACATTGGAGAACAGATATTTAGTAAGCTGTGAATTTCTAAGCAAGACTTCCTGGTTTTGCAAGTAACTTTGGATCTGTTGTAATTATGGGAGCTGAATGTGGCTTTTGGCAAGGTTGAGGAGAAGTGGGTATCTGATGAGTTTTTTCAGTTTCTGAGAATACATGCTTCTTTCACAAGCCTGTAAGGGTTAAAGGTAAGACCATGTGGATGCTTCTATTACAATCCTATAACTGTTAAGTCTAAGACAAAGAAGAGAAATTTGACATTCACTTTTAGCTGATTCACGGTCAAAATCAATGATTGAGACCAAAAAAATTCAAGAAATTGCTGGTTGTTTGAAAACAACAACTTGGTTCTTTGGAAAAAAAAAATGAAATTGATAAACCCTTACCCAAACTAACCAAAAGAATTAGGTGAAAAAACTTGAATTATTAAAATTCATAATAAAAAAGAAATACCACCAGAGACATACAGAGGATAATCAGAGACTGTTTTGAAAACTTATACTGCCTAAGGTTTTATTTGAATTAATAATTTGCATGCATGCTAAATTTCAAAATAAATGACTATTTTTATAGCTTATCTTCTGTTTATGGTTATGAATATTTTAAAGTTGATTTCCCTTGCTATATGTATAATTTATTAGTTTGTGTTGTGTTATACACATTCTTACTGTTGTGGTTTCTCAGTAGGATATTGAAATGTGTTGTCAAGTTTATCTTGATGTCATCACATATTAAAAACATGTAAGTTTACATAATTTTCATCCAAACAAGAAGTCATTATTACCATGATATTATTATTTCTTCTCTTTAAGTATAGAAATGTATACTATTTAAGTTATAAAAATAATTTATAACATTTCTTCTGGAGAGATAACTACTATTTACAAAATACATACTGTGAAATATTTAAATTATATTATTTGTTTTAAATTATATACAGTTGTATTTTCTATGGAGATGATTCTTCAATTCTCAATACTTTTAAATCCCTTTGAATATATGCTGCAGATAAGACTCAAAGCATGTTGTCATATTTGTGTTTTAGATTCCTTGTTTATTTTTGTTGGAATAGTTATTTGAACTTAGATAAAAGAAAACATACAAGAGAAGAACTATAAAAATTTGTTGGGACTATATATGATGCCCATACAACTGTTTTGGGTGGGTGTTATAGCTGATTTTATGTCATGTATGTGGATGTGTTTAATTTACTAAGATTTTTTTAAAATTAAGGACTATCTTAGGCGTGACCATTTTAGGTATGTGTTGTGTTTGACAGAGGAAAAGTTGTTTAATGCATGGAAGAATTGGCCATCTCAGAATACTGGAAGTATAATCCAGAATAAAGCATATTAGTAATTTTCCTTTGAGTCAAATAGGGAAATTTTTCCATTGCATGTATACGCCACATTTTGTTTATCCATTCATCCATCAGTGAACACTTATATAGCTTTTACCTTTTGGCTGTTGGGAGTAATGTTCCTATGAACATAAATGTACAAATAGGTCATTTGTATATATATCCAGCAGTGGAATTGCTGAATCATCTTTTGTAATTTTAATTTTTTGAAGAACCATCATAATTATTTTTTATAGCAACTACACATTTTTTTTTACATTTTTTACATTTCCACAATTAATATATTAGGGTTCCAGTTTCTTTTTTTACATTCTCACTGACACTGCTATAATTTATTTTTGATAATAGCTATTCTAATGGGTATAAGATTATGACCCTGGCTGAGATTGTGGCTCAGTGGTAAAGTGCTTGCCTAGCATATGTGAGGCACTGGGTTTGATTTTCAGCACCACATAAAAATAAATAAAATAAAGGTATTGTGTTCATCTAAACTAAAAAATGTACATTAAAGAATTATGACCCAACAATCCAGTATGTGTTCTTGGTATTTTAAAAAATATTTTGGACACAAATCTTTTATTTATTTATCTGTATGTGGTGCTGAGGATTGAACCCAGTGCCTCACCTGTTCTAGGTGAGTGCTCTACCACTGAGCCACAACCCCAGCCCTGTTCTTGGTATTTTTAATTGAACTTTACTTCTTTTTATCTTGTCTTTAATAATGACTTCGATGCACCTCTTTTAGAAAGTAAAGGAGGAAACAGGTGGGTTTTTTTGATTGTTATAATACTGTTTTATATTCTGAAACAAACTATATAAAACTGTCAGTTCAATACAGAAATTCTCTTCACTGTTATTGCAAAGAATATTAAAAGCACAATTAAATCCATAGTAATTTTGTAACCATAGCATTTTGATAAATTTATCTTTCCAGTTTTGTATTGTTTTTCTTCCATTTTTGCTCTGCTGCTATTCTTATTATAACTCCTCTATATAGTGGTATTTTTGTTTTATAACTCACCTATAAAGATTGCTTTTTGGAAAAAGTTCTTTTTGCCCCATATTTTTTATTGGCTCATTGTACTTGTATGTAATGGTGGGATTTGGTACATATTCCTGCATGCACACTATATAACAATATATTTGGCCGATATTATTCTCTAGTATTTCGCTTTTCCTTCTCTCCTTTCCTCCCCATGGTTCCACTTCTCTATTCTACTGATTTCCCTTTGATTTTCATAAGATCACCAGCCCCCTTACTTTTCTGGAAAGAAAATTTCTTTGATTAATTGATACCAGCTTGGAAGTGCAGTGCACTGATTAAAAAACAACAGTAGCAATCTGCTAATTAAAATATATTGTGTCATATATTAGCGATTAAAGAATAACAATTTAAAGAAAAAAGGCAAAATTATATAGTTATATTTATGGATATTTTATTTTCCTTTGTGTACATTACAAATTTTACCACTCAATGGAATCTTTATTCTTTTGGTCGTTGTTAAACACAGCCTCATCCCCCTGAGTATACTTGTCATCATACAACAGTCTGATTAAATGATATTTCAGTCCCTTGGATCATGGCATTAAATATGAAGGAAAGGCAGGATTTCTGTCTGAAAAGCAATCATCACTAAATATAGCTTGTACTTATCTGCTGGTGTTAAGGCAGGTTGCTATGGTGAATTGAATTTCTTAAAAATGACAGTCAGGAGAGGATAAACAGTGGTTTCCAAAGGGCTTATTTTCCATAGGGCATTACATTCTCATGTAGATGAATTTAGTTAATGTTTTTTTTATGAACTATTTATAACATTTTATTTTTAGAGTATATTTGAGGCCTTTATTATCTATTAAACAGAACAGAAGTGTTTTTGCATTGTTATCCTTTGTTTTCCTGTAGATAAATTTCATTTGGTATAGAAATTTATTTTTTCAAGGGCATCCTTTTAAACACTATTGATGTTTTTTACTTTGCCCTGCTTCCAGTATTTCTGCCAAATCTAGAAGAGCTATCAAAGTTGTCTTCTAAGTATAAAATTTTATTATTTTTAATTGTTTTCTTTTTAATTTGATGAATTATATATTTTGGTTTATAAGGCATATTGGTACAATACAGTTTAATCTTGGTTGGTGCTATGGTGTTGTTATACTATGTTAGCACAACAAACCAAAAGACATAATAGTACTTTTAGAAAACTCGTTCATTTTCCCCTACTCCTGAGAGTATATGTTTAATTTTAAATGGATTATTCACTTTAAAATTTATGTTAAAAAGTAGTATGTGATGCTTTACGTATTTAGTGATTAGCATAAAACAGACATACTTCCTATGATTAAGGAAATATGATTGAAGATGGATAATATCTAATATTTGTGCCTGAGTCATATAGATAGACAATTCAATCTTTAAACATTTAAATGAAATAAGATGGGAGAGCAAGATGGTTGACAAAGATCCTTGCATCAGATGAGAAACAATCGTGCCTGCTTTTAGTATAACAAAATAAAATGATATGATTAAGAAAGCAAGGAGAGAATTGTTTGTGTGACCTCTCCTCCAACCATAAGCAGCTCAGGGTGGAGACAGATGTCTCCTTCTTGCTGGAGGAGAAAGAATTAAATCCAGACCTTATTCTTGAATCATAGTACTAGACCTGCCACAATGATACCCACTGCTTAGCAAAGCTCTATGACCTCTGCCCCCAGCCTAATACCTATGGGTTGACCTGTTTGAACTACGTAAGGCCAGGCAATTGACTGCAACAATCTCCTCTCTTCCAAATATATGAGGCAGAGTGGGGAACAAGACTCCTATAGCTGCTGGGGAATAGTGTATGAAAACTAACTAGCACAGATGTCTTGAAGCCCAGTGTAAGGCCTGTTGTGGTTAATACTTAGAATTGTCTAGAAACTGAAGGCCTGGTTCACAGGCCAGGACTAACAGACAAATCATGCCTCTAGATAAGACCTGGCATCAGGTGGAGACGTGAGCTGTGTTGGGAAAGACTGGAGTTTTGGCCTGCATTATTTATAGCCTTAAAGTGGGCCTGGAGCACACTCATCCTTCCTGTGAGGCTGTGTGGGCCCTTGTGACTATGAAATTCAGGTGTAACCCAGCTAAGCATTAGCTTGCATGGCCAAGAGACTACTTTAACATATTCATTGGGGGTTGGTCAAGGTAATACCTGAAAGAGTTTTCCCTGGACAATAGAACTAGGTTCGTGAAACCTAACATTGAATACATTCTAACAGCACCCTTCCCAGACCTGCCTGAGTATAGACCTCTGGAATAGCTGTAGTGCCAGAAGTTC
Organism: Spermophilus citellus; assembly: GCF_964194105.1. Classification (NCBI taxonomy): domain Eukaryota; kingdom Metazoa; phylum Chordata; class Mammalia; order Rodentia; family Sciuridae; genus Spermophilus; species Spermophilus citellus. The sequence continues at coordinate 161,845,173 of NC_138185.1, forward strand.
TAAGACATATAGTCCCAATTAAGTTGGTTGCAGTGTTCTTGGGCCATTAGTCTATCTTAGCAATAGGTAGTTCATACCAATGTGGGTCCTTTAACAGTGCTGTATTGGTCTTGGCAGGCTGTGGGCTCAGGGTGTGAGGCAACTTGACAGCATTGTTGGTTACAGGTATGACATAGAAACCTTTGGCGGGTACATCCATAGACAGAATCCTGTAGTGCATGATACAAAGTGGTAACTGTGGACAGGACCAACTGCAACCCCAGGGAGAGGCTTGTAGGGATAGACTATGTTTTATAGGTACTCTTCTGTTTCTTTTTGAATAGCACATCAATATATACTTGTACAAACCCGGACTTGGATTGCCCTCTAGTGCTAGAACAGTAACAACACACCAAAAACAGGCAAATCTGGACCTGGACACCATCCAGTGCTGATGGAATAGTGGAAGTTACTACAGTTCCAGAGATCGTAAGAATCTTGTTTAGAATTTTTGGAATGATAAGCACAAACAAAGCCAGATTATCAAGACTGGAATAAATACTCAATACTTCAATGCCTGGATGACATCTCTTCTCTGCAAGTTTTAAGAGCTTTCAAGAAACAATTACCTCACCTAATACTCAGAATAATTTCCAGAAGCTGACCAGATAATATTCAGTATGGGAGAACACGTGGAGATTTTAAAACAACTCTTTTTAAGGAAACTCAATGAGTCTGAAACAAAAAAATCAGAAACATTGCAATACTCTATTAATAAAGAATCTTATCAAGGAGATGGAAACAGTTTTTTAAAAGCAAACAAAATCTTGAGCTGAAAAATATACTCAGTGAAACTAAAACTTGATAGAAGGCATCAATAGCAGGATAGATGAAACAGAAGACAAAGTTAGTGAACTTGATACGCTATTTGAAATTATACAGTTGGAAAAGAAAATTAATGAAGAAAGCTTATGTGAACTTTTGTTCAGTAGTATAAGAGCAAATATTTGGGTTGCAGTTCAAGAAGGATTTGAATGTCAAACAGGTAGAAAGTGCATCCAAACAAATAATAAGTTTTCTGTTATTATTTCAAAAAATAGAGGACTAAGAAGAAAGTTTATAAGAATCTCACCTCAAAAAGTAAGAGGTCTCATATAAATACTCTACTGTTACATCTCACAGAACTAGAAAAACAAGAACAAATGAAACCCAACCTTAATAAAAGGAAAGAAATAATATAGAGAATAATAACAAATAATATAGGGAAGGATACAAATATCCAGGTAGAGGGAATTCAGAAGTCAATAGTCAGATTTAACTCAATTGAATCTACCCCAACTTGGAATCAAGCTCTCAGAGGTGAAAGAGAAGATTCTCGGTGCTTCAAGGAAAAGGAAATAATACAGACAGGTGTCCCAATTCACTAGACAGGGAACTTCTCAAAAGAAACCTTATAGACCAGGATAGAGTGGCATGAGATTTTCATGATATTGCAGGCAAGGGGAGGTTTGGAAGGAGAGAAGTGGGAAGCTGTCAACCAAGAATACTGTAGTCAGAAAAGCTATCCTTTCTATATCCCCCCCCCAAAAGCTATAAAAGTCATTGGTAAGAGTAATTACACAAATTAAAAAGGATCTGTTTATATAAGCATTGTGATTAATTATTCATATCTTTAGCATGGAGTCTAAAATACAATAATAAAAATAGTAATTATTATATTAGTGTATTGGGAGAGAGGTAATATAGAAAGATGTCAAGTAGGATATAAGAAATTAAACGGTGCAAGAAGACAGGGAGTGCAAATATTGTTTTCTTATTGGTATATTTTCTCTTGTTCTTTTGTTTCTATTCTTCATGATCATATTAAGTTGCTATAATTTCAAAAATAGCATGTTATAATAAAATGTGTTTATTGTAAGCTTCATGGTAACCACAAAGGAAAAATACTAGACAAACCAAAAACAATAGGAATCAGAATACAGTACTAGAGTAAATTACTTAACACAGAAGATCTGAAAAAAAATTAAAAAGTAAGGAATCCCTCCCCCCCAATAGAAGAATTTTTATTAAGTGGCTGTAGTAAGAAGCTACCTATCAATAACTATCTTAACCATAAATGAATTAAATTCTCCACTTAAAAAAGACAGAGTGTTGCTTACTAGAGACTCCTTTCAATTCTGAGGTCACACATAGACCCGAAGTGAAGAAATGGAGTAAGATATTCTGTGCAAATGGAATCCAAAATTAATCATGAGTAGCATACCTATATCAGATATAACAAACTTTAAATCAAAAGCAATAAAAAGAAAAGATGAAGGTCATTAGAAATAATGAAGGGTCAGTTTATCAGATGGAAATAACAATTCTAAATACATGTGCAACCAATATTGTAGTACCCAAAGAAAAGAAACAAATATTAATAAACCTAATGGGAAAGATTGACTCCAATATAGTAATAGTTCTGGACTTTACCACCTACTTTCAATAATGGGTAGATCATCCAGACAGAAAATTAGCAAAGACCAAATAAACCTACCAGACATCCGCAGAACATTCCTTTCAACTTCTGAAGAACACATATTTTTTTCTTCATCAACATCTTGAACGTTTTTCAGGATATACTGTATAATATGCCACAAAATAAGACTTGATGAATTTTTGAAAAATTGAAATCAGATTGAGTATTTTTTTGGATCACAATGCAATGAAACTATAAATCAATAACAAGAAAAAGCTCTGGGAACTATATAAAAACATGGAAATTAAAAAAACTTAGTTTTGAACAACTAGTGAGTGGGCTAAGGAAGAAGTCAGGAATGAAATTAAAAATACTTCTTGACAATTCATCATGCCCAAAACATGAGATCTGACAAAAAGAGAAAAATTTATAACAATCAATCCCACATCAAAATTGGAAAGATCTCATAATAACAGTCCATTGCTAAAACTTGAAGAACTAGGGAAACAAAAACAAATCAAACCCAACATTAATATTAGGAAAGACATAATAAAGACCAGAGCAGAAATAAATGAAATGGATATTAACAAAAATGATGAATGAAATTTTAAAAAAATAGAGAAATCATAAGCTAGACTGAGAGAGAAGACAAAATAAAAAATGAGAGACAAAAGGAGAAATAGTATAAATATACTACAGAAATCGAAAAGATTGGGTATTGTTATGAAAAATTATATGCCAACGAATTGATAACCTAGAGGACATGAATAAATTTTTAGACACATGTTATGAAGACTGAGTCATGAGCAGACTAATAACTAAAAGTAACAAAAAGCCTTTGATCAAAGAAAAGTTCATGAAAAGATAGTTTCACTGATGAATTCTACCAAACATTTAAAGAACTAATATCAGATTTCCTTAAGTTATTTTTTTTAAAAAAATGATGAAAAATTTCCAAACACATTCTACAAGGCCAACAATACCCTAATAGCCAAATCAAATAAGGACATAACAAACAAACTACATATCAGTACCCTTGATGAACGTAGTTCCAAAATTCATAAAACTCTAGCAACCTGAATCCAGCACTGCATTAAAAAGAGTATTCACTATGTTCAAGTAAGATCCATGCCAGGGTTGCAAGGATGGTTTACTATACAGAAATCTGTAAACATAATAGACACCAGATAAAAAGAGTAAAGAACAAAATCCTTAAGATTGTCTCAGTAGATGCAGAAAAGGTATTTGCTATAATCCAACATTTTTTCTTGATAAAAACACTGAACAAATTGCACATTCACTGAACATATCTCAACATAATAAAGGCCATGTATAATAAACATATACTGAATGGGGGAAAACTGAAAGGTTTCTCTCTAAGATTGGGGACAAGACAAGGGATGTGTACTGTTCACTACTTTTATTTGGTATATTGCTGGAAGTACTAGCCAGAGCAATTAGGCAACAGAAAGAAATAAAGGGCATCCAAATTGGAACTAAGAATCAAATTATCATTGTTTGCAGATGATATAATTATACACAGACATAAACCAAAGAGTTTACCCACCAATAAACTATTCGAAATAATAAATGAATTCAGCAAAGTTGCAGGATATAAAACCAACATAAAAACATTAGTAGGTTTGCTGTATGCTAACAATGAATTATCTGAAATAGAAATCAAGAAAGCAAATCCACTTTCAATAGCTACAAAACAAAACAAAACAAAACTTAGGAATAAATTTAACCAATGGGATGGAATATACTTTACAATGAAAACTATGAAACATTGATGAAAAAAAATGGAGAGGATGCCAAAAAGTGGAAAGATATTCCATGTACATGGATTGGAAGAATTAGTATTGTTAAATATAGTCCTACACATTCTTCAATTCTAAAATTTATAGGGAACCACCACAAAACCCTTAGTAGCCAAAGGCATCTTGAGCAAAAAGAAAAAGCAAAAGGCATTATACTACCTGACTTCAGTACATACTATAAAGCTGTTGTAATCAAAACATTGTGGTATTGTCATAAAAACAGATACAGACCAGTGGAACAAGATGGATGGCCTAGAAGTAAACTCATACAGACATAGCCAACTAATTTTTTTGACAAAGGTGCTAAAAACACACCTATTAGAGAATTGACAGTCTTTTCAATAAATGGTGCTTGGGAGATTTGATATTCATATGTAGAGGGATGAAATGAATCCCCTATCTCTCACCAGTTATAAAAACCCAAGATTTAAAGTCTTACATGTAGGACCTCAATGTATGAAACTGCTAGAAGAGAACACGGGAAATGGTTCATGATATTGAAATGGGCAATAATTTTTTGGACAAGAATTCCAGAAGCACAGACCACAAAAGCAAAACTACATACGTGGGATTGCATCAAATAAAAAAGCTTATGCACAGTAAAGGGAACAAGTAGCACGATGTTTTGATAACCTACCGAATGGGAAGGAGTATTTGAAGACTACATGTAATAAGAAGTCAATAACCTGAATATATAAGGAAATCCAAAAACTCAATGGTTTTAAGTGGGCAGTATATCTAAATAGACTTTTATCAAAAGAAAACATAAAAGGCCAAAAGGTTTATGAAAAAATGTTCAGTATAATGAATCAAAGAACCATTATGAGAGATTACCTCAGCCATGTGAGAATGGCTATTATCAAAAAGGACTAAATAGATAAGTAATGCTGACCAGAAAGTGGAAAAAAGGGAGCCCTTTTAGGATAGCCATTGGGAAAAACAGCATGGAGATTTCTCAACATTTAAAAATAGAACTACCAGATGATCCTGCAATTCCACTACTATGTATCTATCCAAAAGAAATATGTAGAAGAGACATAATCAATCCTATTTTCGTTGAAGCATGATTCATAATATCAAGAAATGGAAGAAATCAAAGTGCACTTATGAATGGGTAAAATTTGTGTCCATATACACATATACATGGAATACTATTCATCCATGAGAAAGAAGGAAATCCTCTCACTTTTGATGACATATTTGGAACTGGAGATTATTATTTTAATAAAAACAAGCCAAGCCCCCAAAGAAAAATGTGGCATCATATTACACATGTAGAATCTATAAAATTTATCTCATAGAAGTTGAGAGTAGAGTGGTATTCACCAGAGGCCCGGGAAGGCTGGTAGAGGCGGTTTGAGAAGGATGGTCAAGGTTGTTAAGTAGGTAGTAAGTTACAGTTACTTAAGAGTAAGAAGCTCTAATATGCTGTTGGCAGCAGGTTTAACTATAGGTAACAGTAATGTACTGTGTATTTCCGTTTTTTTAAAGTTTTCATCATAAAGAAATCATAAATGTTTGAGAGATATGTGCTTATAGTCTGATTTAAATTCTATGCAATTTATTATGTATTGAAAAATTACATGGTACCCCATTAATTTACAGACTCTCTATTTATGAATTATAAAATAAAATTTAGAAAATGGAAAATGAAAAATTGTAATGAAATAATGTATCATTTTTCTTGGTTCTTCAATTTTCATTTTACTTGATTCTTCATTTTTAGAGTGTATAGAACCTAATTCAAAATAATTTAAAAAGCAAAACTAGACTTGAGTGGTTAAGGTATGTAAAGAGTACTTCTCTTACAACCCAGAAAGAACTGTGAGAACTTGAGGGAATATGATTTGGGCTTTTATGTCACTGGGTTTATTTCTCACACCCTCTGCCATTATCTCTTCTTATCTTTCTTGAGTTTAGTCTTACCAGGCTTTCTGCATAAAACCAGGAAGTTGGTTGCCAACTTATTATAATTCCTTCCTCCCCTTCTTTCTGGCACCATGAGCTCTATCAAATTTAAAAAATCATAGAAGAGTAAAAACTTCATTTATATTTTCATCTACTATATATTTCTTCAAACATTTATGACTTTTTTATGGTGAAAATCATAAACGTTCTTTCTTGTAGCTTCTTGACATGTACTGTACATTATTTCTATCTATAATCACCTTACTGTGGAATGGTACACCAGAACCTCTTATTCTTAACTGTAACTTATCCACTGATCAACCCAAACTAATCAGTATGACCAGATGGTGGGATATTTTGATTCACTGATTATGAGACAAATATTTGTGGCTGAAATGGTGGGTTAGTGTAAATAAATGTGGGAAAACATGGTTCCCAAAGAAAAGACTAATAAAAACTAAGTTCATTTAAGAAGAACTTAGGCATTGTCAAGAATAATTATTAAAGTGGCACATTTTGCTTGCCTACACAATTGTATCAGATATTGGTAATAATATATATAACAAATATAAAGGATTATATATTTCAATTAATTAGTAATGATTCTTCCATACTTGTTGACATTATAATAATACACATGCATAAATGTGAAGTGACGTACATGAATTCATTCATTTATTTACTCCTGGTCAAACAGCAGGTGTATTAGCAACAGAATATTTCTACTTTTCTATAACTTCATTTTTCTCAAAACTTTTTCACTATAAACCAAAAGGAAAAGGAAGTTAAACATTAACATTCAGAATTCCATCATGATACTATAACTGAAAAATATTATTATATAGACATTCAAAGTCTTAATAGTAAGACTGTTAAATTTTTCCTGGAGGAGGCAATATTTGAAATGAAGTTTTTGTTAAAAAATAAAGAGAAACATAATGAACCTTGCAGAGATAGAGGAGAAGCTGGAGGAAATTGGTTATGTGAAGAAATGGAAACTTCATTAATATATAGCACTGTTTAGAAGCCCAGTTGGCTGAAGATGAATAAGTTTAGAGGTTAAAATTAATTATTAAAACAATTTTGACATCTGTAATTACATTGCCTATTGCATAGTTGTATATTGCTATATAACAAATCACCACAAGCTTGCTTGCTTAAAAAATAACATATTTATTATCTCATAATTTCAATGAATTATGATTTTTTACACCTCTTGTATTTGGGGTTTTCCAAGATTTCAAAAGATGTTTTAGTTGGATGGCATTATCATCTAGAGGCTCAGTTAGTGAAGAATTTTTTCCAGATACATTCACATTGTTGACAGAATTCATACCTTTGTGGTTTGTATAACTGTGGACTTTTTGATGCCTTTGGCTAATTTTGTTCTCTGCAGCTTTTATCAACTTTGCCTTATGTCTCATCACCTTTACTGGATTTGTTGGTTCGAAGCAAGTCATAGGTTCTGCAGACACTCAAGGATGGAGATGATATAAGGGTGTGAAGAAAAGGGGTGGCAGGAATTAGGTATTACCTTATGATTTTTGGGCAAAGTGCTTTTGAAATGTTATTTGCAACTGGGGAACCATATTCAATTAATTTAATTGAAAAACTAAAGCTTACAAAGTTGTGATTTACCCAAAGTCATAAAACTACATAGTAATGGACCACCTGACAACCAAGTATTATGCACTTTCCATTCCCACATTTTTGGCTTTCTTATTTCTTTGTTTATCATATTTGGTCTTAATTTGTGTTGCTAAATTTATTAAAAATATGATGAGTACATCTAAGCACTAGATTTACTGGCATAAAAATGTTTGAAAAAAATTTTTTAATGATTTTGGAACATTTCATTGGTGTCTCACAATAAACTTAAAAAATTCTTTTTTCTAAATTTTTGTTTGTAAAAGGAGGAATAGACTTTTTTTTCTTCAGTTTTAGTATATTTTGATGTCTACAGTGAGACATAGGAGAGTAAAAGACTGAAAGTGGCATTTAATTACTGCAAAAGAAAAGCATCAAGGAATGATAGTTGAGTCTTGTATATTAACTCAATTATGGATTTTTTAGTGAAAGATTGCTGGCTGTGGTTTGGGAGCCAAGCAAATAAATTAGCTAATCAAAAGTCTGTATAAGTACAGATTGTTAATGAACACTGGTTTATAACTCACCCCAAATTAGGAAGAAAATGACAAAAGAAAAGCTAGCAGATAACATTTGTTTCCTTTCTAGATGTTTTAAGAATTTTAAATTTCTAAAAGACATTTTGAGAGATTATAGAGAATTAAATCACCTCTACCTAGCTGAGAAAATTTCCATAATATTAGGCTATTGGGCAACAGTTTCAAGGAGACACACCAGCACTTCCTGTTACATAGACAGCATAGTAAATGATAATTGCTATGATAATATTTTTGCACTCTGTGATGAATTAAATGTAAAATAAATTTAGAAGAAAACTTAACTTTGAAATTTAACATAATCTATTTATGAAAAAAACCTGTTGAAATGAGTGAAGTTGGGTTGTTATTTTGCTGATCTCCTATGTCTTGCTCCTGCATGTTTTTTTAGCACACATCATAGCTTTTCATGCTCTATTAGAATTGTTGGTATGCTCTCTGTGTTTCTCAGTGGCTTATAACCTTCTTAAGAGCAGAGATTATATTAATGTTTATGCCTATATCATAACCACCTATCAGTGTTTAATGCACAGTGGGGGTACCAGAAATATTCTAAATAGATGGATAAAAAAAGAATGAATGAATGGTCATATGAGTGAGTGATTTAATGAGCAAATGGAAGAATAGGTAATAGAGTAAGAAGTAGCAGACTTAAAGTATAGTGAATATACATTGACAAACCCTTCCTTTTCCCTGCTCTGTATTAATTTCAAAATTTTGTTCTCTGGTGACCTGATGCCTGCACTTAAAACTTTGATTAACACTGATTCTTTGGGCAGTCTCAGCATCTTCATAAGTATGTATGACATAATGAGCAACTTGTAGGAGTAAAATATATATATATATATATATATATATATATATATATATTTGTGAATAATATATATATGAAATTATGTAATTTTTTCCATTTTGGAAACAACATACTTTACCAGAATGCACAACTGATTTTTAAATTACATCTTATTAGCAACTAAAATATATATATATATATTTTAATTAAGAGGCACTTTAATACCTCAGAATACCTAGAATACCTAGAAACAGATATAGCCACGAAAATATTCCCTTCTTTCCTAATATAATCAAGAAGGATTATCCAAAGTATTTTCAGAGATGAATGTATTTTCTGAACAACTCCTTTTGAGAACAACCTTCATAGCATGATTTTGTTAGAAAAAATATAGTTTGAGTAGTTCAGGCCTAAATTATTTTGTTTCTTAAAAGGCAATAGTTCAAGTACATTAAGTACACATGGTATTTTATTCTCATAAAATTTTCTCTCTCTCTCTCTCTTATAAATTAACTAAGGGCATAGTCAAACCTGGAAAAATATGAGTTGTAGAGTATATGGATGACATTTGTATTCTGGTCAGAATTTTACTTAGTCACCTGTGTAAATCTTACAGTTCAATTAGGCTGGAAGTAACATAGTAAGTCTTGACATTTTTTAGTACAGATGAGTGAAATATACTTCGGTTATTTAAAAATACATAGATTAAAACATTTTTTCTTCTTTATTGCTAAGCCAAGAAATTCCAGAGAACTTAAAAAGTCAGTGAATACTGACTAAGTACCTACTATGTATCACGCAATATGATATGACCTGGAAAATAATGATGAATAAAGGAGGCATGACCTCTGCCACATTTTCAGGCCAGTTGAATAAAACATAGGGCTGGGGCTATAGCTCAGTGATAGAGCATTTGCCTAGCATGTGTGAGGCACTGGGTTGATCCTCAGCACCGCATATAAATAAAATAAATAAAATAAAGGGCCATCAACATCTAAAAAAATATGTTAAAAATTTTTTTTTTTTTAAAAAAGTGAACTCAGATTACTGTTTTTGTTCCCTGGTTGCCTCTTTGGCAATGTGGTAGATGTTGCTAATAAGATGTAATTTAAAAATCAGTTGTGCATTCTGGTAAAGTATGTTGTTTTTCCAAAATGGATAAAATTAGATAATTTCATGAATATATTATTCACAACTTTTTAATTATTTTTTGATGTATTTATATCAGTGACTCAATCCACATAAACGAACTCAAGAAAGCCACACAGAATAAGTTTTTGTCAGTATAACCCTCTAAACCAAATAGCAAAAACTGAATGTGGTGTTTTAGATATGGCTTGGATGTTCTTAAGAAGACTGACACTTCTGCTAAAATTTTTATTTGTAATTCAAATGTTTTTCATGATTGAGAAGCCTGGTCAGCTACATTACCTTCCTTTTTAAGGTATCTTCTAAAAATTTTATATAGTTGTGTTCCTTATTGAGATGTAAATCACATACCATACAATTTACCCCTTTAAAGTTTGTATTTCAGTGGTCTTTAGTATATTCAGAATTATACAACCATAACCTCTATCAATTGTAGAATATTTTTATTACCCAAAAAGGAACCCATAAGCATTAATAGATACTCCCTGTTTTTCCTCAACCATCTTATTTAGGTAAAGCATGTATATTTTCTGTCTCTATATATTTATTTTGAGCATGTTATATAAAATCATACAAGTGTAATGTTTTTTGAATAACTTATTTCATATGGTTTTTTCAAGGTTTATCCATGTTGTAGCATATATGAGTGCTTTATTTTTATTGCTGAAGAGTATTCTGTCTATGAATATGCCACATTTCTTCAGGTGATAGGCATTTGGAATTTTTTAAAATATTCATTTATTTTTTATGTTTGGCTATTATAAGTAATAGCCAAAAGTTTTGTGTGGAAGTAAATTTTCTTGTCACTTAGGTAAAGTAGACTACTGTTTAAAGTATAAAGTAGACTACTGTAACAGTAGTCTACTTTATACTTTAAATATAGCACTGGCTGCTCTGCCACTGCAACTTAATTTTAAAAGAACATGTTTCTGTTTCTTCCTCTCTCCCACCTCCTACATAATCTTTCCCCCTCCCTAATCTCAGGGAAAATAGGAATACCTTTCTTTTCTATCCTGTGTGGAGTTATCTGTCCTTGAGTTCACACCCAATACATGAAGGAAGTAATCCAGATTTGGGAAGGATGCCAGAAGATCTCAGAAATGACTGTCTCCCAAATTAACAAATGAGTTACAACTCCCACAGACAGCACATAGAATGTAGCCCTTGAATCACCTCTTTAATAACTCCCTGTTCCCCGAGATGGGCAGAATTCCAGCCTCTAGGACAGGAATCCCCTTTTTTCTCCTTTGTTAGCAAAGCAGTAAAATGCCTTTTTTCATTTTTTCAAAACCACACCCTCCTTATTAGATTGGCATGGGGACAAGGACCCAGCTTTCAAGCTTTTGGTAACAGACCTACTAGTAGTATTACAAAGTAATATGGTAAATTCATCTTCAACATTTTGAGGAAGTGCCAGTTTTTTTTTTTCATTCTTTTTATTTTTCCTTTTTTTTTGTGGTAAAATGCACATGACATAAAATTTACCACATTAACCATTTTTAAATGTATGGTGTAGTAATTTTGTCCATTCATAGTGTAATTCAACCATTATCATCATCTATCTTCAGAACTTTTTCATCTTTCCCAAATGAAACTCTAGTATTATAGACTCAATGATATCTATCTATCTATCTATCTATCTATCTATCTATCTATCTATCTATTCTATTTTGCACAATTTTTTTTCTATTCAGTTAAGAAAGGAAAAGAGATATGCAATTGTACTGTCTTTAATAATTACAAGATTACTTTTGATTTTATCTGTGTATTCAAATTATTGTCTTGTGTCACTTAGTTTTTGAACACATTTCATATATCTTGTAAAATATGTCTGCTACTAATATGTTTACTTCACATTCAGTTTTCAAATACTGTTTTGTGGATATAAGATTCTTATTACATAGTTCTTCTCCTCCCCCCTTTAACCAGTTTTCCTTGCCATTCATCTTGCTGCTCTCTAGTCTTTATTATTTCTGATAAGAAGTCATATGTTAATCTTTTTAGAATTCTGTAATATGAGTCATTTTTACTTTTAAGACTTTTTTGTTGTCTTTTGCTTCAACATTTTATGATGATGTGTCTTGTGTGAATTTGTTATGCTATTTAGAGTTGGTTTCATATATGTAGATCAACGCTTTTCATCAAACTTTAGAAATTTTGACATGTTTTAAAAAATATTTTTATCACCTTTAACTTTATGCTCCTTTTCTGATATGTGTGTGTGTGTGTGTGTGTGTGTGTGTGTGTGTGTTGGTGTGCCTAGTGTTGTCTGACATTTCTCTCAAGTTCATTTTTTTTGTTTGTTTTTCTGTTTTCTCTCTGTTTTTTGGTTTACATAATGTCTACCAAGCTATCTTCAAATTTGCAAGTTTTTCTCTTTTGCCAATTCAAGTCTGTTGCTCGCCCCTGGTTAATTTTTCATTTTACTGTGTGCTTTTTACTTCCAGCATTTCTGTTTGGGTCCTGTATTATAATTTATGTCTATTTATTGTTCTCTATTTGATGATAAATAGACCATCATTCTTTCCTGAACTTCTGTATGCTTTCCTAGTAAGGCATTTGAATATATTTCTAACAGCTTTATAACATATTCATTTGATTTTGTATGCTATGTCTGACTTGTGGAAACTTTTATAAGCAGATCTTGTTGCTTGTTCTCCCCCCCCCCCCCCTTGGTCTCACTTCTCTGATTTTTTTTTTTTGATGTGTCTTAATTTTGTTTTTGTTGTTGAAACCAGGACTGTGACAATGGTTACGGTTATAATAATTCTGATATTGATTTCCTCCTTCTCCCCGGGATGATTGTTATTTTTAATTTTTTTTTTTAATCGAATGACTTGGCTGGGCTAATTCAGTGAATCTGTTTCCTTAGTAGATGCGCAGTTTCTGATGTCATTTATCTTATACTAAGATACCAGTGGTTTTATTAGTGAGCCCTCTTTAATTGTCCCTTTCCCCTACTTTGTTTAGCTTGTATAATAGTCATTCCTTTATTCACAGTTTCACTTTCCTACATATTGTTATTTTTTCAGACAGGATTTTAATATGTTGCCCAGGTTGAACTTCAACTCTTGATCCACCAACCTCAGCTTCCTAAGTAGGTGGGATTACAGGCATGCACCACCAAGCCCAACTTGGTAGTTTCACTTTCTATGATTTCAGTTACCTAAAGTCAGTCATGTTCCAAAATATTAAATGAAATATTCCATAAAGAAACAATTCTTAAGTTTTAAATTGTGTGTTCTTCCGAGTAGTGTGTTGAAATTTTACACCATCCTGTTCTATCTTGCCCAGGATGTATATCTTCCTGTTTTCTATCATATTCATATTATGTATACTACTTGCCCCTTAGTCACTTAGCCATTTTGATTATCCAGTTATAAACATAAATGCGTCTACAGTCTGATCCAATTATATTCAGGCCCATTTGCAGGAATTATTTTGAGATTACACTTTGAGGCTACATCCTAGGTAGCAGGATGGTTCTTCACTTTTGCTTTTCCTGATTATTTCTCTGAAATGTCTAACTTATCTAAGTTTCAACAATTGCTATTCTGGAGCTACTAGTCTCCTCTTAGTTGCTTACATCCCAATTTCTGTTGTTTTCTTCCAACACTCTTAGGCTTCAAATTCTACACACTGCGTTCAAAATCAAATCAGTCTGCTAGAGCTATTGAGCTTTTTTTTATCTTTTTTCTTTCTTCTTTTTTTTTTCCTCTTATGACTTGCTTTTCTTCAATCAAAACATCTGCAGTACTTCTCTGGTGCTTGTGGCAAATACAGTGACCACCCTTTTGTGAAATGCACTTTTGCTTTGTGCATAGGAAACTGGAAGAATTCGTAGTTTCTTGTGTTCTTAAGCTTACTTCTCTTGAAATCTGTACCCTTCAATTTAATGGGAATAAGGGGAATAAGGGTCTAGCATTTTTGGTTTCTCCTACCTAAAATGGAGCATTCTTTCATTTCTGAAGTGGGAAAGGGATGATGGAGAAGAACCAGACCTTTCATGTTCTCCTTGTCTCCTTGTTGGAATAATACTTCTTCATGGAGGTAGAAATGTTGAGATGCTTATGTCCTGCCACTTGTAGGGATGTACTGGAGCCCTAGCTAGTATCTGAGGCAACAAGAAACCACACTATCCTTGGCTGTATCTACCAGAGTAGAGTTTCTGCCTCCCTGAATTAGGAACAGAGGGCAAACTGAAGGAGTTAGTAGTCTCTTTCTGGCTAATCTCTTCCTCCCTCCATTTCTCTCTCTCTCTCTCTCTAATATATACATATATGTGAATGTGTGTGTGTGTGCGCGCGCGTATATGTATATGTATATATATATGTGTATATATATATATATATATATATACATATATATATATATATATATACCATACCTTTACTTTATTTGTTTATTTATATGTGGTGCTGGGGATCAAACCCAGTGCCTCATGCATGCTAAGCAAGTGCTCTACCACTGAGCCACAACCCCAACCCCCCCATTTCTCTTTTTTCTCTCTCCCTCTTTCTCTTTCAACCTCTCCTAAAATTTTTTATTTCATTTGCAAACCTCCCAGTTCTTTTATGGAGGTTTTAATGGTCAATATTAGTCTTTGCCTTCTTTATGCAGTTTTAGGACATGTTGATGGAATCTCAACTAGTTCTTTTTGTAATTTCATTGTGTTTTAATTAGCTTTCATCATGCTGGCCTCCTAAGGATGCTTTGGGCTTCTAATTATCTCATATATTCTGTGTGTTATTCTATATCAATGTGTTTATATAGTTTCTTTAGTTTTTCAGGATGTTGATTTCTAATTTCATTCCATTATGTTCACATAAAATGCATGGAATTCTTGCTTTTTTGTTTGTTTGTTTGTTACATTGGCTAAGAGTTGCTTTGAGACCTAAAATATGGTCTGAGAACATTTCATGAGCCGCTAAGAAAATGAATTTTAGCCATTGTTGGATAAAATGTTCTGTAGATGTCTGTTAAGTCCATTTACTTTATAATATTTCTATTGTATGATTTTATATTTTTTGTGTCCAAAGAGCCTTTACTGAGTTTATGGCTGGATGAGCTATCTCCTAGTGACACAAGTCTGTTGAAATCACCTAGTATTATTGCTGTGGGGTCAGAATCTTTAATTCAAGTTGTATCTATTTTATATAATTAAGTGCACTGATGTTTGGGACATAAATATTTCTTATTATATCTTCTTGTTGGACTGTTTTCTTTACTACTATGACGTAACCGTCTTTGTCACCTCTGATTAATTTTGGCTTATGCTCTCCTTTTTCAAATAAGAGTGCTACTCCTGATTATTTTGGGGCTCCATTTCATTTGTTTTGTACGTAGAAGGGTATGTGGGTTGCACTGTATGCGATTGTTCTTTTTTACTTAAGAACTCCATATGGAGTAATTCCAGATTGAGACCTCTCATAAGTGTGGTATCTTCAGTCTTTGTGTTAATTCTGGTTTTTGCTTTAAGAGTGAATGCCATTGAGTCAGTCCTGATGGCTCCTTGTATCTTTTCCTGTATGGTGCCTGATCATTAGTTGAGGATCTTGTCTCTTCTGTTCTTTGTATTAAAATATTGTTGAAGTTTAAGTGTGCTTTGTGTGTTGAGCAATGTACACTGTCTCTTGGCTTTGTTTAGCTCAACAGCATTCTCTACCCTGTGAACTCATAGTTGTCCACTAATTTCCCGGTACCTAAGAGAAAATGGGGAAATGAATAACAGAACAATATACAGCACTACAATAAATAACCAATGCCTACTAGGAAATCTACAACACTGATTACCACAAAAACAGGAGTACTGGGATCAGTAATTGTTAACAGCAAAAATAAATAGGATGAACTAGATCTGACATTAAATATCAGGTGTCAACTCTGCCATCTACAACTCTAATCACTGCAACACATGAAAGGTGGGGGCAGCAATTATATAAACCAAATAGTTCTGAAAGATGGTAAAAATACACTTCATTAAGAGAAAAGAAAATGTTGTTAGAAGATTAAAAATAGTTTAGGAACAGAAGAGATGAAACAAGGGATGGGTATACATAAGTAGAAAAGTAATTGAAACAGAATGAATGAGAAAACCAGGAAATTTGGCTGTTAGAGGGAGAAGAAAGGGAGAGAGAGAAATAAAACCAACATCAATTTTTTTTTTAAACCTTCAAAAGACAAGACAATGAAAAGTAACACAACAATACTAAAATGAGGGAACAAAAAGAATCAGATATCTATATGTATATCTATTCATGTACTAATCAGCATAGATTAATTCACCCACATTTCTTGATGCTAAGAATATCTGACAGTCCAATATTGAACTTCAGTGAGTTCCCTTTTTCACTCACCTTGCTGAGAAGAAGTATCCCCATTACATTAATCCCAAGCCACAGAGTAACTAGAAATGCACACTTCCTGTGCTCTGCCATCTTCATCTTTCTGATTTTCATTTTCAAAGTTTATCAGTGCAAATCATAATTTTCTTTCAGTGATAGACTCAATTTATTCATTTTCAAGAAATTGTTAAATGTCAAACATATATTTTGTTATTCTTTCAGGTGACATAATATTTCATTTGAAAAGCAATTAGTTTCAAATCAAACAATTTCTAAAGTGTTTCACCACAGTACTTCAGAATGCATCAGGAATAGTTTTCTATATTTGTTTATATTTATTACATAATTGCCAAAAGATACATTCTCAAGGATTGAGGTTTTTGCTGCTTCATTACAACATTCTTACGTGAAACTGCCCTTTTTGTTTTCTCATTCAACTATAGTACATCATGGCAAAAATTACTATGAAAATCAAAATCATTTGAGGTTTTTCTTGATTCTTACTGGACCAAACAGTTTTATCCACCAACACTTTAGTACCATCCATATATACCTCTCAAAAAAAATGGAAAACACAATATCTTTTTGTCATTATTAAAGTAGTTTGACCTGATAGGCCACTGAAACTTTTTTGAAGCCTTAGAGATTCACAGACCACACTTTTGGATACAGGTGTCTTAAACGTTGCTGCTGTAAGGGATTAAAATTTTCACTCCCTAAAGATGTCATACATTTTGTTGGTTTTTCCTTTTAAGGAGATGTATGTGTATTTATTGTTATTATATAAACTACATTAATCATTAAGGAATACCCCTCATAACAAAGATCTTTTAATTTGTGTTTTAAAAGGACTTTGTTTTTTTTTGAGTTTTTTCAATAAGTGATAATTTATTATTTGCCAGTTATTTGATGATATAATAATTTATAACAATGCCCTCATAAATGGAAAATTTCTATATTTATTCATGTTTCATATCCATATGTACATGTTATTCTTATGTATTGGAGTTAATCAACTTAAGTATAGGTTGAACTTGTTAAATTTTACTTTAAAATGTTATCTGAAATAATATTAATGATGAATACAGTAACTTAATGAAATACAGTATTTTGAAAGCCTACTATGTAACTTAGTATTTATAATTTGCCTTGATTATACAGCATCTTCTATGATTTCACAGTACCATTGGGTTATTTGTAATTCTATAAACATACATTCTGAGAAAGTTAATGGAACTTGTGTTATTTGTTACTGCTTAGAAAACGTGGAAAAGTCTGTTGTAGAAGAATGTTCATTACTTAAAGCAGAAAATGAAATGCAGTTTCAAGAGTGCTAGTTATTGCTTTGGGAGAAAATAGAATTAGAGATATTAGTGTAGTTTTCTCTCTTCTTTCTGTCATGTGAGTTTTTTCTTTTAAATAACTTTATTTAATTTCTTTATTTTTTTATGTGATGCTGAGGATTAAATCCAGGGCCTCCCGCGTGACAGGTGAGCACTCTACCACTGAGCCACAACCCCAGCCCTGTCATGTGATCTTTCATTCTTGCAATAGTTAGATATCAGTTGTTAGAAGTATGGTCTAGACTAGTGGTTAGAAAACTGAAAAACAAGCTGAATCTTGCCTGCTGCCAGCTTTGATAAAGTTGTCTTTTTTTCCTTTCAATTTTATCCAATTCAGTTTTGTAACATGACACACTCCAAAGCAGATTTAGAAATTTTGAAACAAACATATTATTAAAGAAATAATCTCAAGGACCACAATAAACAAAATTTTATATACTAATAAATTAGAAAGGAAATGCATGTATTTGACCTATGGTTCCATCATAATTTTAAAAATAGTTTTTTGAGGGCTGGGGCTGTAGTTCGATGGAAGAGTGCTCGCCTAACATGTGTGAGGCTCTGGGTTCAATTATCAGCATCACATATAAATAAATAAAATAAAGGTAAATGGACAACTAAAAAGTATTTTTAAAATATAAAAAAGTAAAGGCCTGGGGTTGTGGCTCAGCGGTAGAGCGCTTGCATAGAATGCACAAAGTCCTGGGTTCGATCCTCAGTGCCACATAATAATGAATAAATAAAGGTATTGTGTCCCAACTACAACTAAAAAATAAATATTTTTTTAAAAAATTAAAAAAGAATAGCTTTTTGAAAATGATATGGCCATATCCAAGATGGCAGGCATCTTGTGGCACTGCAACCACTGTAACAGTCACCTACATGCAATAGCCTGCACCTCGGGACACTGCATTGGGTCAGGTGGCAGCATGCAGCCACAATACCTAATAGCATGGAGCTGCATCTCTGAACATGCCGCTCAACATCACTGATCAGCCACACCTTACCTGATACTCCATCACTGAAAGCAACCACGTCCATCTTGGTACACCTATATCTTCATCTTTAGGTGGGGAAACTCCCAGCTTGGAACACCGAATGGGGCTTACAAACAATATCAAGGTACCTTAATGTCCCAACTCCTCCCTTTCCCTGGCAGGCACTAACCTGGCATAGTATCTATGGCTATGCAGCGGGCATACAAAACCAGGTCCTGAACTGCCCAATATAATACAGTTCTCCTCAACAGGTGCACAGCCCTCAGAGTACAGCCCACAAGACCTCTGGAGAGAAAGGTTCCTGATTGGGAAGTAAAAAGGGAGGGGGTGAGTGAGGTACCCTTCAGAGACTAATTAGAGACCTTTTCTTTTAAATTCTCTCTTCTTCTCCTGCCATCACATCCCCAACATTTGGAAAACCAAGTACTTTTCATGAATTAGGCTACTGAGGACTGGGATGTCTGAATAGTATATTTTTACATTTTTCACTTTTCTTAATATTTATGTTTCTTTGGTTTTTGTACTTTACTGTCTTCCCACATACTTGTCTCCCCAAAATCACTTTCTTTCTCTTGTCTTGCTACTAACCAACTTCTTGTAATCTTGATAATTGTCATTCTGACTGGAGTGAGATGGAAACTCGGTGTAGTCTTTAATTTGCATTTCTCTAATTGTTAGAAGTTGAAACATTTGTTTATATGTTTGTTGACCATTCATATTTCTTCTTTTGAGAAGTATCTGTTTTGATCCTTTGCCCATATAGTTATTGGGTTATTTGGTTTTTTTTTGGTGTTAAGATTTTTTTAGTTCTTTATATAGCCTGGAGATTAATACTCTATCTGAGGTGCAGGTAGCAAAGATTTTCTCCCATTCTGTAGGCTCTTTCTTCATGCTCTTGATTTTTTCCTTTGCTGTGAAACTTTTTAGTTTGGTACAATTCCTTTTATTGATTCTTGATTTTACTTCTTGCACTTTAGGAATCTTGTTGAAGCAGTTGGTTCCTAAGCTGACATGATGGAGAGTTGGACCTACACTTTCTTCTAGTAGGCATAGGGTCTCTGATCTAATGCCTTGGTCTTTGTTCCACGTCGAGTTGAGTTTTGTGCAGGGTGAGGGATAGAGAGATTAAATTTCATTTTGCTACATATGAATTTCCAGTTTTCCCAGCACCATTTGTTGAAAAGGCTATATTTTCTCCAATGTATATTTATGGTGACTTTGTCTAGTATGAAATAAGTGCATGTGAGTTTGTATCTATGTTTTCTATTCTGTACTATTGGTCCTCATGTCTGTTTTGGTGCCAGTATGATGCTGTTTTTGTTACTATAGCTCTGTGGTATAATTTGAGGTCTAGTGTTTTGATGCTTCCTGCTTCACTTTTTTTGGTGAGGACTATTTTGTTCTCGTAGACCTCTTATTTTTTCCAAGTGAATTTCATAAGTGATTTTTCTATTTATCTGAATAACATCTTTGAAATTTTAATAGGAATTACATTAAATCTGTATAGTGCTTTTGATAGTTTGGCCATTTTTTCCTTTAATTCTGCCTATCCAAGAACATGAGAGACTGTTCCATCTTCTAAGGTCTTCTTCAGTTTCTTTCTTTAGTGTTCTGAGGTTTTTTCATTGTAGAGGTCTTTAATCTCTTTTGTTATATTGATTCCCAAATATTTGATTTTTTTGATGCTATTGTGAATAGGATAGTTTTCCTAATTTCTCTTAACAGATAATTCATCATTGATGTATAGAAATGCAATTGATACATGGGTATTAACTTTATATCATGATACTTTGCTGAATTAATTTATGAGTTCTAGAACTTTTCTGGTAGAGTTTTGGGGTCTTCTAAATATAGAATCATATCATCAGTGAGTAAGGATAGTTTAATCTCTTCTATTCCTATTTGTGTCCCTGTAATTTTTTTCTTTTTCCTAATTGCTTTAGTTAGAGTTTCAAGGACTATGTTGAGTAGAAGTGGTGAAAGAGAACATTCCTATCTTGGTCCAGTTTTCAGATGGAATGCTTTAAATTTTTTTATGTTGAGAATGATGTTGGCCTTGAGTTTAATATATATAGCTTTTATAATGTCAGAGGTATGTTTCTAGTATTTGTAGTTTTTCTAGTGTTTTAAACATGAATGGATGCTATATTTTCTGCAAATTTTTTTTGCATCTATTGATAATCATGTGATTCTTATCTTACAGTCTATTGATGTGATGAATTACATTTATTGATTTTCTTTAACAAATAATTACTTTTCTTTTATAAATATTTCTTTAACAAATATTTTTAAAGAATTAAATTATTTTATATAGTTTGTATATATGGTTCTTTGGAAGGTTGTGATACATTTAGATGGTGTAAAATTGTAAACCTTCTCAATTTTATTGAAGTTCATACAAAATATAAATATATTCATTTCATTTGAAAATAGGGATGGTATTAAAAAAACTCTCCCAAGTCAAAGTATAAAGCAGTGTTATATAATTTCAGAATTGAATCTTATATGCTATATGAACTTTTTATCACTTAAGTTTTCCATTCCTCCTGTTTTAGTCAGCTCTTTTGCTGCTGTGACTTTAAAACCTCATCACAACAACTGCAGAGGAGAAAAAGTTTATTTTGGGCTCACAGTGTCAGAGATCTCAGTCCATAGACAGCAGGCTCCATTCCTCAGGGCCAAAAGTCAGGCTGAACATCATGGCTGAAGAATGTGGCAGAAGGAATTGGCTTATATGATGGTTAGAAAATAGAGCTCTCTATTCGCCAGATACAAAATATACACACCATTGCCATAGCCCCAATGAACCACTTTTTTCAGCAACACCCTACCTACCCAAATCTACCAGTCAGTTAATCCCATCAGGGATTAATTCACTGATTGATTCATAATCATTTCTCCCCAAACCTTCTTGTATTGTTTCACACATGAGCTTTTGGGGGAGACCACATCTAAACCATAACACCTCCCTTGCTTTTGAAGGGATTAATTTCAAAATTTTCCTATTTACAAGCTTTATTGTCCATGTTACTTTTCACAAAAATACTTCAAAAGCTGTAAGTTTTGATGCTAATTTCATTGAATGCCGATTAAAGATTTCTGATTTCTACATACATGTTCTCATGCTGAGTTTTATAAAAGTGCTCAATATCATTGTAAATCATGTAGGTTGATTTACAAAATATTCCTTCAAAGGTTCCATGTATTTTGCTAATTTTAGATGCAACTAAAAGATGCACAGTGTTCTTTAGAAAACAGTAGGAAACGCAATATTATGTCCCTTCCTACCCATCTCCTTACTTACTTTCTTTGCTTTCCAACAATGGGGGTTTGCAATGTTAGATGATGTAAATGAGGGTAGAGCCTATACAGTATTCATTTTCTATGCTCGGTTGGTTTGAAAGTATTCTTAGAGTATATATACTTGGTCAAATGCTAACTCATTATATATCCTAAAATTTTGTTATCAGTACTTTATTTCATACGTGTACTTTACAAGAATTGAGCCACATTCAAGATAAATAATGATGGGAATATTTAATGATGGGAATATTTTATAAGCTAGAGAATTTTAATATATAACACAATATAAGAAACTATAAAAATATTTCTATCTATAGCATTAATTTATTGACTCTGAGAATCAATTTTGAATTTTTCTTGTATTTGCCAGCTCTAAAATCAGATAAAAGTAAAAATATCTATATTCTATATTTTGATATAAAATAAGTAGGCTAATTAGGTAGTTTTTATATTACACTGTGCATTGTAGACTAGTCAGCCACCTTTTTTTCTTCCACTTAACTTGAATTCAGTAGGAAATACAGAGTCAGAAATTCCATATCCCCTGTAGTTTATATTGAGAAAGTGCTCCTAATAAATTCACTAGACTATGATACTTTAAAATTATTAAGTCAAATGTGAGGAGCTCTTAATAACTCCTTACTTATAGAAATCAAAACATAAAGTAGATTTTAAATGGATTCAAAGATATTAAAGGGAACAATACAGTAGTATAATGTATTTGTAAACCTTCACTTCAAAATGCTTTTATCATAGCTAATTTACCTACAAAATTGATATAATGTGTTACACTGCACAGTTCTTGTTATGGACTTAAGGTGTGAATATTATGACTAGAGGTTTAAATAAATGAAAGATTACCAGAATTTTCTAAACCATTCCTTTAAAGAGAGAGAGAGAATAACACTATAAAACAGGATTAGAACTTTCTACCACATTGAAATATTGAAAACACCCTGAGAAGAGGAACTATATTGCTTTTGACATGTATTCTCATAGTCTAGCAAAGTCCCTTATACTTAGTAATTTCCTTAATGAAGTCAGAAGAACTACTTTCAAGTCCCTCTTATTTAAAAGATATGTATCAAATAGACACTCAAAAGGCCAGTCCGTTTGGTTAGTCAGGAAAAGCTAGTAAGTACAGGGTGTTTTGAGTTATCAATTTCCAGAAATAAGATGGATTGCAGAAGCCAAATTGTGGGTATAAAGAAAGTCTAGGAGTTGTTTGAGAAATAATGAACATCTAGAGTTTTAGGTATGTGAACAACATAATTGAGGCTATGTTGGAAGGAGGTACTTGAATGACAAAGAGAAAATTTGTGACAAGAAAGGCATATAAGGATGTCCTTAACTGATGTTACCTTGTATAAAACAGACTATATTCAGAAAAGTGTAGAGTATTACTATATTTGTATATACTTTACATACTATGTGCTTAAATTATTCAGGATTCCCAGTTATTCATATTTTAAATATTAATTTATAACTATATTGCTGAAACACTAGAATTGCTTTTAAAAATACAAATATATGCTAAATTATTTCCAATCATATATAATTTAGTAAGTTGTTCTCTTTTTGATATAAATCTCAGAATGTGTTCCAGGTTTAGAATTTTCCAAAAAGTGTATATAATATATGAGCCACGTTAAAATGAATCTAATCTTAGTCTGTGCATCATCACATTTCAGAAGTTGTTAGTTCATGAAATGCCTTTTTCATGTTATATACAAATATAAAGATAACTATATGTTTAAAATTTCTTTATATGATGACTGACAAATATTATTTCTCATTTATATTTATTTTTTACTGCTTTAATTTTTTAAGGCAGCTTAATAAGATCTGCTTCCTTACTTTTAGATAGGACATGTTAATAAGCTTTTCATTACAGTGACAAAATACTTAAGATAATTTGATTCTATTTGCCTTGAGTCTATGGCAAGATAGCATATCATGACTGAAACATGGAGGAGAACTTTTTAACTTTATAGCAGCTTAGAAAAAGAGGCAGAGAGAGACAGAAGTAAGAGGATCCAAACTCCTAATATCCCCATCAAAAACATATGCTCTCACTGACCTAACTTCTTTCCAGTAGGCTCCACTTTCTAAAGATTGCACCGTATCCTTGTAGTGTCATAGGTTTGTTTCCAAGCCTTCAATATATGGAGCTTTGGGGCATATTTAAAATTCAAAGTACAGCAACATTTTTTAAAGGAATGAACAATTTATGTCATAGTAAATAGCTTGGGAAATACTTGACAAAAGAGACAGTATAATCCAAAATTCAGAGCTTATATTTGAGCTCAATAACCTGGAATGAAATTATAGGTTTTCCAGTGAAAAAAACTTAACTTCTGTGCTTCAATTTCTACATCTGCAAAATTAGAATAATATATCTACTCCATAGATTTTTTTGAGGCTTAAATAACATAATACATGTAAACTTAGAACAGACTGGGAAAAATGGAAAGCATACATTGATGTTAACTGTAAATTATTTTTTATAATTTGAGTTTAGATAATCTGAGAAAACATCATATATTATTACTAGAATAGTTCTCAAACTTTATTTATTAAAAATTTGCTGGGTTTGATGATACACACCTGTAATCCTAGAGGCTTGGGAAGCTGAGGCTGGAGCATCACAAGTTCAAAGCCAGCCTTAGCAAAAGCCAGATGCTGAGCAGCTCAATGAGACCCTGTCTCTAGATAAAACACAAAATAGGGCTGGGGGTGTGGTTCAGAGGCCAAGTGCACCTGAATTCAAACCCCAGTACCCACCCCCCAAAAAAGAGTTTCCTGAAAACTTATATTCTTTGGTTATAGCTAAGAGTCTCTGATTTATTAAAATAGGGAAATTTACATTTTTAAGAAGCATTACAGATAAGCTCATCCAACACATTTTCAGAAATTTTCTTAGGGCTTCAGAAAAAGTAATAGTTGTACTATTATAATAAAAATGCATGCATTCAGATATGACTAGTGTCCATGTAAATCTTACAACTTTAAGAAATTTGGCAGTTTTTTCAAGAATTATGAACATTTTATCCAATTTGATTATGCAATCTCATTTTTATAGTGTTTCCTAAAGAAATAATCTAAAATATTAATGTATTTTTTTTCAAAAATTTGATATCATAGATGACAAAGATATTTAAATTTTTGTGTAACTTTTCAGTGGATCATTATAACCATTACAATTTATAATTATGGAATATTACAATATGATAGAGAAATAAATAGATAAAACATAGTTTATATGCACATTTCACTTGCAATTACGAAAGAATTGGCAAATACATAAATAGACAGATGTACCAAGAATGAAGAGAATATGTTCAGATTTTCAAATTGGCTTAGTCTTAATTTAAAAAGTAGACAAATGAATATTTGAACACAAGATGTTTTCACAATGCTCGCTCGCTCTTTCTTTCTTTCTTTCTTTCTTTCTTTCTTTCTTTCTTTCTTTCTTTCTTTCGTTGAAGAAGGACAGAATGCCTTTATTTTATGTGTTTCTCTTTATGTGGTGCTAAGGATTGAACTCAGTGCATCGTGCATTTTAGTCAAGTGCTCTGCCACTGAGCAGCAGGCCCAGCCCCTCACAATGCATTTGTATTGATTAACTTTAACAAAACATCTTTTTAGGCTCAGCTTTCTTTGCATTATATAATCTCTCCTAAGATAAAGTAAAAACAAAACAAAACAAAAAAACTACAATAATAACAAAAAACCCATTTTACAGGTATCGTTATAAATCATGTTTCTTTAAATTCAGACAAATTGAATTTTTTCTAGTCCATTAATAAATAGAACTTTAACTTCAGGGACTTGTCTAACTCTCAAAGATTGAGAAAATGTGTTAATTATGAACACACTTTTAGAACATAACAATAAGTATTAATGATACTTTTTACTCAGGTATTGGCATATCAAAATATAGCTGATAATTAATTAAAAATACCAGATTTTATACATATATAACATACTTCAAAAAAACTATTATGTATAAATTAGGTTATCTAATCTCTTGTGGTAACTTTTAATAGATAAATAACCACTATATTGAGTAATATGATACCAAATGGTAAAGCATAGGTAGATGACAAAATTTTAAATACAATGAACAGGACTGGAACTTAATACCCAATGGTTGTTGAAACATAATCTTTCTGTGGTCACCTATGTTTTAATATTGATCAAAGTAAGGTTAATTTATTTGGAAAATCAAGCCAATAATTTTACTTACAGATTAAGGACTTGGTTACTAAAAAAAGGAGGAATAAATAGTGATTGACCATATGACCTGTTTTTTACTTTAATTTTACTTAGTATAACTTTCAGGGCTTATGTTACCAAAAAGAGAAAAATATTTTTAAGTAGACATTATAAAGCATAATTATTGTTAAATTTGGCATAAATTTTATCCTACCTTTATTTAATTCACTTGATTATGCTTGAGTTGTTCATGAAAATATCAAATATCAAAACATACTATGCAAAAATAGCTATTCTCTGAAATTATTTTTTTCTTATTGACAAATCAGACAAATATCTAAGCAATCACAGAAGCAAATACCTTTAAACTTATGGTGCCCACCACTCTTTTATTATATACATCAATCAATTCATTTCATTGTACATTTTGTTCTTCTGTTGTATTTATAGCTTTTTAATTTTAATATTGAAATCTAATCTTAAAATCTAATAGAGATAACCTAAGATTTTCTGATTGGTAAACTTAAATAGAAAAAAAATTGCATAACTATTATATTTAATGCTGACAACTTTGAAGACATCCCTGTCTTTATTATACTGACAATTTTTAAATCAGCTTTATTTACGAAATATTATGTCATGTCACATGAATTTTTAAAAGTTTGGCCTAGTTTCTTTATTTCTGAGGATTTAGTTATGCTTAATTCATACAACCACCTATTTTCCTTTTAATCAATTAAATAGAATTCTTTTATGGGACTTATAAATTAATTTGGCAATTTCATATGGAGATAGGGAAGTGTCACAAATCTATAACCTACTTTTATATAGGCACATATATGCAGAAAATTATAGGATCTTATGGCTTTTATTCCAAAATTTCAGCAATGAATCAGTTAAATTATGAAGCAAACTCATTGGTTTCTATAAAACAGTTACGTCTAGTTTTTCTTTTTTTTTTCCACTTTATATTTTTACCTGAATTGTATTTCTGGCAGATTGGATAAGTTAACCTTTCCTACCCAATATGAGATTTATTAGTTATTGTCAATATTTGTGGAGTATGTGTTTAAGATTTTCATTTGTCCTCCTAAATAATCTTATGGAGGCTGTGGAATAAATTTTAGGCAAGTCACTAGAAGCTAGAAGCTCTTAAGAGGTCTCCAAACTTCATTTGAGTTGATTAAATATCGAGCTTATTTTCAGATTAAGGTAGTTGTTGTTTGTTTGTTTGGGGGAGGGGTGCTGTGTCCCTTGAGCACAAGAAGACCTAAAATTCCAGTGACAGAGAGCTTTGGAAGCGGGAAAGGAAAAAATCTAGCAGGGATAGTTAGGGATGGAGGAGGTACGTGTTTAAAGATGAACATATGGAAGATTCAGGGAGCTGAAGAAAAGATCAAAGATGGCAAGCAAAGAAGGAAGAATAGAAGAAATGGGAAGAATTCTTAAAGGAAACAATTTAGGGAGATCTTAAGTTTCCTAAAATGGACAATTGAGCTCCAGCTTACCCTCATCAAAATTGTGCCTACAAAAATAAATGTAGACAGATTTTGCAGAATATATACTTGGTGGGGATTTCAGAAGTGAGTTTTGGTTGACTGAGAAGTTGCCAAGAGAGAAATATGATCAAATAGAACAGAGCCCTTAAAATAATAAATAAGTAAAAGGCTTCTATCAGGCTTTGAATATCAGCTTTCAATTAGACAACTTCAGACTGTAGGCCTCTTTTATTTAAAAAAAAAAATCCTTTCAAATATTTTATAAGATTTCAACCAGGACAAATAATAAATATTTCAGGGCAGTATTTAATGCCCTCTTACCCCCCTTTAAGAAAAAAAGCCCAAAGCTACTTATTATAAGTGACTCAAACCAGAATCAGTAAGTCTTTTTATGACATAATCTTTAATACAAGAAGGTCCGAAAGATGCAGCCCTCCTATGATCCAGAACTATTCTGAAAGCTAGCCAAAATTAAAGAACACTTTCTTCTACCACCTAAGTTCTAAGTATACCAACACTTTGGTTTTACATATTTTGTCCGACTTTTTAAATTGTTCTGAGCAGTATGGAAAATCAGTATCTATCATTTCATCTTGTCAGAAATAAAAGTTCTGGTATCAGTTTTCAAGAAAATACTGGGGTACCATGATGAGTGGGGAAACAAAGACGTGATGTGCCACTAATTATTTGAAAGACATGGAAGTCCATAAACCTTAAAATCAAAGAAGAAAAGTCACATTAAAACAGCCATAAATTGGGCTGGGGATGTGGCTCAAGCTGTAGCGTGCTCGCCTCGCATGCGTGCGGCCCGGGTTCGATCCTCAGCACCACATACCAACAAAGATGTTGTGTCTGCCAAGAACTAAAAAAAAAAAATAAATATTAAAAATTCTCTCTCTCTCTCTCTCTCTCTCTCTCTCTCTCTCTCTCTCTCTCTCTCTCTCTCTCTCTCACTCTCTCTTTAAAAAAAAGCAGCCATAAATAGTTTTTAAAAAATTAATTTCATAACCTCTTTTTTAAAAAAAATATTTATTCTTAGGTGGACACAGTATCCTTATTTTACATTTATGTGGTGCTGAGGATTGAACCCAGTGCCTCATGCATGTTAGGTGAGCGCTCTAACACTGAGCCACAACCTCAGCCCCCATTACCTTGATCTGTGAAAAGAGATGCATTTTAGCTAAGTTGTATAAATAGTACTGATTAATACATACATGTCAACTATTTGCTTCCTCCTCTGAAGGAATATTTACTTACTTTAATTTTGAGCACCCTGCATATTTTCTGATATGTATTGATTGCTCAATAAATATATATTGAATATGTTTCTAGTATCAGACACCTGATAATTCTGTTTTTTTAATTTTTTATTTGTTCTACTTATTTGTATGACAGTAGAATGCATTTTAGTTCATTATACACAAATGGAGTGCAACATTTCAATTCTCTGGTTGTACACGGTGTAGAGACACACACTATTTCAGCAATCATATGAGTACCTAGGGTAAAGATGTTCATCTCTTTCCACCATCTTTCCTATCCTTATAACCCCTCCCTACCCTTCATTTTACCCAATCCAAAATTCCTCCATTCTTCCCAAGCCCTGCCTTCCATCATAGATCAGCATCCACTAATCAGAGAAAATATTCAGCCTTTAGTTTTTGGGGATTGGCTTACTTCCCTTGGCATAAATTCTCCACCTCCCTCCACTTACCTGCAAATGCCACAATTGTATTCTCTTTTAGTGCTAAGTAATATTCCACTGTGTATATATACCACATTTCTTTTTTCCATTCGTCTCTCCACAGGTCTCTAGGTTGGTCCCATAGCTATTGTGAATTGTGTTGCTGTAAGCATTAGTGTGACTATGATACTATAGTGTGCTGATTTTAAGTCCTTTGGGTATAGAATGAGGAGTCCGGTTGCGGATCAAATGGTGATTCTGTTCCAAGTTGACACCTGATAATTCTTGAAAGACTTCATAAGAAGTATCTCTTTTTTCAGGAAATAATATGTATAATAATTTGATGTAATAATAAGTAATGATTTGATAAAACATATGATTTTTAGATTACAAGTACTACTTTTCACTCAGTTTTAAAATAATTTGTTTTTTATTCTTGTCTCTTTTCATGATGTTACTATAGAGCTTCCAATTATCTACTTTGTGTCTACATAAATATTCATTCATATACTCCTTTACTAATAATTTTGAGCATATTAGTGACCAAAGACCAACATGAGTCCTATCTTTTGTAACCTGTAGACTTGTGGGAAAGGCACTTATTAATCAAATCATTCTAATTTTTTTCATTACATACTAAGTATAACAGAATTAAAGATAAACTTTGTTTAAGACTTCAATAACCCACTAATTCTCATTCATTATAGGAGACAAAGTTTATATTGTATTTTGAATGGAAATTACCAAAAATAGTATAGCACCATGCTTATAAATGATGATGAATATGTTTCAAAAATCTTAAAACCATATGTGAAATAATTTTCAAGTAGATGCTTGCAATTTTGAGTTGTTTTGAGAGTACATTATTGAATGGCAACTACTAATCATCCCTTCCTTCATTATTCTGATCTCTTTCTCCATTGTTCTATCATATTTCAACAAATGAAACAACCATGTACACAGATGCTCAACCCTGAATCTAGGGTATATTTCTAGTTTTGGGTCTCATTCCTTCACTACCACTTAAATAACCAATCTAGTCCCTTACCAAATCCCATTGGTTCCTCTTCCAAAATTATATCAAATCTGTATTATTTTTTCCCACCATTCTCTTACGAGCCATCAACAGTATCTCTTATTCGAATTGTTGCAGTAGTTCTAAATATTTTTTTTCGAATTCTGTTATCCTCTAATCCATTCTCTGTAGAATCCAGAGAAACCTTTCATTAAAAGGAAATCAGATCATGACATATCTCTTCTTAAAAGTATTTATTGACTTTCTATAACATTCAGGAAAAAATCTAATCTATCAAAGATAGCTCCTGGTACCCTGGCTTCTCTCCAGATTCAGCTTAATACTACCATTTTTTTCTCTAATTCTCTTCATACAAGGTGTACTGGCTTCCTTTTCATTCCAGTAACAATATACCAAGTCCTATTCTAACTTGGCGCTTTTTGCTATCCTCTACCTAGAATTGTTTTCCTCTGCCTTTTTGTGTGGCTGGCTTATATACATCAAATTATGTTCCTTATTCAGACCTTCTGAAATAAACATGCAAAAGTAATTTCTGTCACTACAGAGTTGACCAAAAGTTATTATATTATTTTATTTACTTCCTAATTTAACTTTTATCTGCTAAAGTTCCATGAAAGTTGTGAGATCATTCTGTATATCATTGTTTTAGCTAGAGAAACATTTGGCATGTTGGGTTCAGTAAATCGATGTTTGATATGGATATTTCCTCAGACTTATGAGAAATTTAAGTTATACTATAGGATCATAATCACAGCAGACAGTGAAATATCACCCATATAAAGTAATAATATTGATTATTGATTATTGATTATTTCTCAGAAGTTAAGTCAGTGAATATTTTTATTACAGTTGAAAGAGGTTTAATTTTAAGGGGGTAAGGTAAAGGTAAGGATTGATATATAGTCTTCAGGTCCAAAGTTATTGCTAATTCAATTCAACAAATATTCAACATATCAATATTGAAATTCAGTATTTACTGACTGTATTCAGCCTTGTGTTAGACAAACAATTTACTTTAGTGAAAAGACAGTGTAAATGTTAATATGCATTCTCAATGTGGCAGGTGTTTGGAGGTCTGGCATGGAAATTGAGTGAAGCTCCTCATTGTCAAAATCATGAAAGTCAACTGGTTTTAATAGTTATTTTCTTCACAAAGCCATTATTGAGTCCCACATTTCCTAAATTATATCCAGAAATCCTTAGGATGCCATAGAAAACTTCTAGAGGCATCCACGGGATATGTTTGGGTGGAAACCAGCCACATTTCTCATACATGACAGAAAATACTAGCTCAGGGGAATTTAATTTCAACATTGGATTGTACCTTTAAGACACTGTATCTTTGTGAAGTTGAGTTTCCTACAGGTAACTGTGATAAAAAGTAAGTAGTATAAGAAAATCAGTGTGGAACGAAAAAGGAAGGAATGGTATCAATGTGTTTCCAAAGTATTAGAATATGCCTTGGCCCAACAGTCTTGCCCATCCCATTAGTAATTATAATTATTTGAGAATAAGATAAAAGTACTACTTTAACTTTCAATTTTTGGGTCCACCAACCCTCCCCCTAAACAGCTACTAAGTTGTCAGGACATAAAACACTAACTTACTACATAGAATCATCAGGTACTTCTTTAACCTTGGGTACCACAAAACAATTATTGATATATTCAGGGCACCTTGACTGAAAAAGTTTGGAAACTTCTTATGTAGCCTTTTTTTGTTTTTTAATTTCAAATATGATTTTGGTCTGTTTTTAATGGTGTTTTTTTAGAGATTTACTGTTTTGTAGCCATTCTAGATGAAATTCCTTTATGTAGTAAGTGGTAAACAGAGTATTATAGAAGCACAGAGAAGGAGAATTAATATTTGCTGAGTACCTACTATGTTATAGACCATGATTTTATATTTCATCTAATGAGCAATCCTGAGACAAGTGGTGATATTCCCATATTTGTCAAGGAACCAAAAAAAATTAAATATTTTACTTAAGGTGAAACTCTTATGTAAATCTAGTTCTACTGTTTGAGTGATTTATTTCCATGATTAAAGATAAGTGATTTTCCTGTTTATGGGAACCTGTAACAAATGCTTCTTAAGGTGTTACTTAAGGTATTATTTTCAACTTTGTGATGGTAATTAATGGAGGCTCAAGGGAATGAAAATCTGTATTGTAGATTTTATGATTGGAAGTAAACACTAAAGGTTAGAATTTTGTTATGTTGATTTTTAATCCCTACTGTACCTGTAATATTTTGCATCATTTGCTGGATTATTACATTTGAGTGTATTGGGTAGTTGCATTTTTTTAATAGAGCCAGTGAAGATTGTTGAAATATTTCACATATTAAAATCACAGTTTGGTCATCTACAATTTAACAACCCATAGAAATCAAGTGCTGTAGAATTAGCTTTTCTTTGTGAATTTTCATTTTGAATATATTTTTGCCAGTAAGTTTCCAGAGCACAAGTAAATATCTGGAGCCCATACAATGGCGTTTTTTTTTTTTTTTTTTTTTAACTTACTCTCTGGTTTTTTGTATTAGCTCTTTCTGAAACTTGTAAACAATTTGAATTATTGCAGACAATCTCCATGTTTTTAAATAATCTGTTTTTATTTTATTTTGGATCTTTTTTGCTACATTCTATATCACTTCTTGAGACATGTCTTCCAGGTTTTTTTTTTGGGGGGGGGTTCTCTTTTCAGCTATATCTTGTATATTGCAGTATCCTGGCTTCTTTCCCCAAGCCTAAAATATTATTATATGTTTCTTTCATGATAGTTCTTGTTATTTAAATCTGCCTATTCAGGTTTTTTATATTTACTTAAGCAAATGCAACATATCAGTGTTCTTTATCTAATAATTCTAATACCTTTAGAATTTGGATTCTATAGTTTGGTCTCTCTCTCTCTCTCTCACTCTCACTCTCACTCTTTCTCTCTTTTATTTGGTGATTTTTGAAAGTGTGGATTTTAATTCTTAACAGAGGAACAAGATTTCCCATTGCCCATGGTATACTGCTAGTCCAGAGCCTCATTAGAGCTTCGAGTGGTATAGATTCAGGCCATAAACATTTATATGTATGGATTTGTATTTATTAATTCTCATGGAAACTGTTTGGTGTGTGGGAGACTACCCTCTGAAGTTAAGTTTGTGTCTTGGGAGAACATCACAGAATCCCTTACCCCTTCCTCTCCTCTCCAAAGGATGCCAAGCCGAAGAACACCACATTAAATTCTCAACCAATCCCCAGGGGACACTGTGTCTGCTCCCGGTTCCTGAGTCATCCTGCCAATCAGCACTCTCCAGGTTGCCTATGCAACCCTCCATAAGCTGAAGCTTGCGAGCTCACGTTCTCTGCCCTCTTCCTCTCTTCGTCTCTGCCCTCTTCCTCTTCTTTCTCTCCTTTCTCTACTCTCTTTCTCTCTTCCTCTGCTCTTTTTCTTTCTGCCCTCCTCTCTCTACTCTCTGCCTCTCCTTTTCTTCCCCTTCAGGTAGCCCCCCAATAAAATCTCTTGGTTGAATCTCCGTCTTGGGTGAGTCACTTGCCTTTCATGAAACCACCTCCTTCTCCTTCCTCTCCTTCTCTTCATCCTCCCTGCCTCCTCTTCACTTCTTTTTCTTCCTCCCTTTCTTTTTTTGATGTCTCTTATTCTTTCTCCAAGATCCAAGGCAGGCAGACATATATCTATGTCAAAACCCTATTTTTGTTTTGTTTTGTTTTCTCTGTAGTTTATCCTTTGGAAGTTATTAAGTGTATCTGCATTTTATACAATATGACTTGACAACTGTTTTAATCAGCTTTTTTGGCACTGTGACTTAAAGACCCAACCAGCACAACTGTAGAGGAGGAAAATTTATTTGTGGGCTCACAGTTTCAGAGGTCTCAATCAATAGACAGCAGGCTCCATTCCTAGGGACTCAAAGTGAGGCAGAACAACATGGTGGAAGAGTATGGTGAAGGGAAGCAGCTCGTATGACAATCAACAAGCAGAAAGAAAGACTTCACTCTCCAGATACAAACTTCAAATCCACAACCCCCACCTACCTCCAGTTGCCACCCAGTCCAATTGTTTAAGGCTTTCACAACCTGATTATTTCCCCTCTGAATCCTCTCACATTATCTCAGTATGAGCTTTTGGGCGACAACTCAAATACAAACCATAACATTTTCCCCTGAAAGCTCACACTCATCTGACAATGCAAGACTCCCCATAGTCTCAACAGTTCCAAGATCACTCAAAGTTCAAGTGCAAAGTATTCTCTGAGGCTCAAGGCAATTTCTCATTGTGAACTCCTGTAAAATTAATAGCAATTTTAATAGGAGCCTAGAAAGAAGGGATGGGACCAAAGCAAGACTGAAATCCAGCTGGACAAACAAGTCTTGTAGTTCCGTTTCTGGCATCTGAAGCACATGGCATCTTGATGTCCTCTCCAAAGGACTTATGTATCTCTGCCCCATGGCCTTGTTTGTTACAGCCCAAGTGGCCTTTCTGTTGGCTTGTTTCTGCTCGATTCCTCCAGCTTTCCTAGAATGATGTCCCATATTACTGGCATTTCTTAATCTCAGGATTCTCTACTGAAGCTTCAGCTTCTTCCTTATACCTCCAGACTTTGACTTCTCAGGGGGTGCCTGCAGGAACTCCAACTCTGCCGAACCTTGCCTGGCTTCTGAGGCAAATCTTGGTAGACTCCTCTATGAACCCCTAATTCCAGCATCCTGCATTCCTGCAGAACCAGCCTTATGTGGTTGATGTCAAGATCTGCAGCCATCTCAAACAGTAGCCAAGCCTTCAGGGAACCCTTGCGCAGCAGCCTCTGAGTGTCTGGGTGGGTAAGCATGTTGAAAAACCTTCCTAGGCCTCCTTTGCAAGAAGAGTGTGCCCCACTGGTCTCTTCTCAAGAGAATTGAATTTCACCTTTTTTCCCTTGAGCTTGAGGTAGTCGTGGTCTTGCCAGCTCCTTGGATGCCCTCAGTCTATCTTTCTTCTTGTCTCTAGGCAAGTTCTCAGCATTTCTTTAGTAGTAAAGAAATGTATTTAACAACTACAACTTCCTGGGTCCTAGTTTGACTCAGGCCTTTCAGTCCACATTCTCTAAATCTTTCTTCTTTCTCTAAATCTTTCTTCTTTCTCTAAATCTTTTCTTCTTTCTGCTCTTGAATACCACAGTAAACTTGGCTAAAAGCCACCAGCAATATCCATGCCATTGTCTGAGTGCATATGCTGCCTAAACATTCTTCCACCAGAACAAGAAATCTATCTCTTTTAAAATCAGCCTCTCAGAAAGTCTCAGGACATGGGAAGAATGTAGACAGATTCTCAGACAGAACACAACATGAAATGCCCATAGTCTAATATTCCAAGAGTCCTCCTGCTCCAAAACTTCTTGAGCCCTGTCTTCACTGTTCACAGTCCTTTTGGCATTCTGGTCTTCTGAGCTGCCATCAGAATCAGCCATTATGTTCTCCTTACAACAATTCAAAGCATTTCCAGCTTGCACTGCTACAATCTCAAAACTCCTCCAACCAATTTCAAAAACCTCCAAAAGCTTCTGAACCACATGGTCAGGTTAATCATAGCAACAACCCTACTGGTACCAATTTCTGTTTTAGTCAGCCTCTTCACCACTGTGACTTAAAAATATGACCAGCACAAGTATAAAGGAGGAAAAGTTTGTTTAGGGGCTTATGGTTTCAGATGTCTCAATCCATAGATAGCAGGGTTCATTCCTTGGGGCACAAGGTGAGGCAGAACAATATGGTGGAAGAGTATGGTAGAGAGAAGTGGCTCACATGACTATCAGGAAGCAGAGAGAGAGAGACTCCATTCCCAGGCACAAATATATATCCCACAGCTACACTCCAATGCCCACCTCCTCCAGCCACACCCTACCTGCCTCTAGTTACCACTCAGTCAATCCTGTCTGCTAATCAATTCATTGATTAATTTACAGCTTTCACAACTTAATCACTTTCCTTCTGAAAGTTCTCACATTGTCTCAACATGAGCTTTTGGGGGACATCTCACATACAAACCATTAAAATGACCAAATTGAACACTAAGTTTGTGACTCTTATGCATGGGTCCTTTAAAATCCGCAGATGCTACCAGAATCCAACAAATATTGGTCCACAAATTCTTTCTCTGGATATATGCCTCCTTTATGTTTATGTCCTTTTATAAATTCTTTGTTTCCAACCAGCTCAACTATATGTTTAAATAAGTTAAATATATATATATTTTAATATATATATATATATTTTAAAATATATATATATATATATATATATATATATATTTTAAAATATATATATATATATATATATATATATATATATATTTTATTAAAAATCATAGACGTGGTATACTAGGAGGAACATTAACTGAATATCTTGGTTTGCTGTAGTACAAAAAGATAATCCATTTGATTTTCTGGAAAACTCTGATAGGAATCTGTGCAGATTGCAGACAGAAGCAGCTTACAAACCTTAGAACTCTTTTATATGAATTTGTTGTTAACTTATCCCAAAGTAGAATTACAATTCTTTGGCTTACCTTGTAATATACAAGTCAGTCCTCTTCTTTCATGGAACTTTCAAAATTGTGAAATTTGCCTAAAGGGGAGAGCAGACTCTTAGAAGGCTATAACAAATTCTGAAAAGGTATTATTGAGTTGGTAGTAGTGATAGAAAACCAGTTCTTAAATGTTCTATATTCATTCACAAACATTAACAGAAAAGAATAACCTGCATTTCAAATTAGAAATGAAAATCAAAACTCATTCCTATTTTATTATAATGTGTTAGTCTAAAATAGACTTTCTTTCTTCCTACCTCAAAATAGTTACATAAGAGCAGTTTGTTGTCATAGAAATCATTCTATTATAAAGTTATTTTATTATAAAGCATATAGTCTCTATTTGAAATGATAGACTACAAATATTTATCTTTGTGAGCCATCTGCTCTGTTAAATATACATGAGTGTTTTAAAAACAAATTTTTGTAAAATCTAAAAAATGGAAATACTTGAAAACCTTTGTATAGTGACAGTTGATTGTTTTAAGTAGCATGTATTTTGCTTGGAGGCGAGATATACTAATACACAAAGCTTACTTGTAAAACATTACATTAGTGTCATGAAGATAAAATTTTAACCCTTTTATATAAAGGACTATCTTTATCTGGATAAGATGATTTTATTAAAATATTCATTTCTTTATATAAATTAATAAGTGTAAATAAAAACTTCACTCAATATGTTCTTTCCCACAGTAAATATATGTTAATTTGTTAAATTTAGTTCTGTTAGATGAATATTTGTGTTTTAAAAGCATTACCTTAAAAAAGTCACTACCTTAATTAACCAAGAAAATTTTGGGTAAGAATGTTAAGAGGGAAATTTATTTGCTATCCCTGCCTATTCATTTTAAAATTGTCTTCATAAAACCAGGAAATTAGTTATTTTTTTTGTCATAAATCATTATAAATACATATTTTATTGCGCTTTTTTCATTTTTTTTCCTTTTTGGATGGCATTGTATTGTACATATGAAAAGAGATTAGTCACCTTTCTTCTCTGTCCCTCTTTTACCATTTCTATTTCCAGAAGTCTAGAAACTGAAATAAAGAAGTCTCAGAGCTAGAAAGAATAGCGGGTATAAGAAAAGTGCCTGAGAATTTGTAGCCTGAGAATTTGAATTTGCAATTCAAATTCATATTTTCTGGATCACACAAAAAAATCCTCTAATGTATACATTTAAACTACTCCATGATTGATAGTGCCTTTTGGCACCCAATAGAAACAAATGCAATTTCTCTGATGTATGTATCTTCATCCTAAAATTCAAAGAATTTTGTGAAATTTTTACCAGTAAACCTGAAAAGGCATAAGGAACCATGAATGAGAATCAGCAGAAATCCTGTATATTAAAAACAACTCTTCACAGATATTCAGTATGGGAATGGTGGGATACAATGTATAAAACATCCATGCTTACTATATTCCAAAACATAAAACTGAAAGAAGCCTGAAAGAAAGACAACAACAACAAAACACCAGTAGGGAACAAAACAACCATAAAATAGACCTAGTTAATTTGAAGAAGAACCAATTAGAAATTCTTGAACTTAAAAAATCAAAGTTTAAAATCAAGTAGAATGCCATAACAGCCAATCAGATCCAATTGAAGAGAGAAATAGTGATGTAAAAATTAAGTTATGTTACTGAAAAGACATGAGAGAGAGAAAAAATTTGAATGGTCAAGAAATTGTATTTTTTAATACACACTTGATATTTGTCACAAAAATACCTAAAATAATTAAATATAGTCAAATATACTATTCTGTAGTTTTCTATATGCGGAAACCAATGGAGGCAGGGGATGTGTCTAGGAACGGAGGAAGAATTACAGATATTCATCCAATAGAAATGAGGTTTCTATAAACACTGTTATGAGAAAAATACTTATATTAAGGGTTTAACATCTATAAATTTGATCTCAAAAGCAACTAATAGTTATATATATATATATATATATATATATATATTTATTTATATGATAGCTACAAGAATTTAAAAATATGTTATATAATAATAGAGCTTACTTCTGAATATAGTCTTACAGTCACTTTAAAAGTTTTTAAAGGGGGGCTGGAGTTGTGGCTCAGTAGTAAAGCGCTTGCCTGGCACATGTGAGGCACTGGGTTTGATCCTCAGCACCACATAAAAATAAATAAAATAAAGGTATTGGGTCTACATACAACTAAAAAAAATTTTTTTTTTGCTCTTTAAGTTTTCCAATTGTTTTAATGTGAGCATTTTAAATTTTTTTTTTTTTTTAAATTTCAGCCAGTAGTGGTCTCTAATCCCACTACTACGGAGGCTGAGGTCAAAGGATTATAAACTTAGGGCAGCCTGGACAACTCAGCAAGCTATGACCTGAAATAAATGATAAAAATGGCTGGAGTTATAGCTTAGACGTAGAGCACTTCTGGGTTCTATCTCCAATATAAAAGAAAAAAATTTAAAGCTACCAGTAAGTATTAAAAGTAATACTTAAGTCATGTTTTTCAAAAGAACTCTTTAGTGTTTTCCTTCTGTGGTAGGTCCTGTCTTATATTTTAAAGACTGGTTATGGACCTTAGATATTCTTAAAGTCTATTTAATTGAAAGTGGGTGAAAACTAAAAGTTAATGGAAAACTTCTGAAGAGTAAATCCTGAATATGTGTACAGTATGCTCAACTCTGGATTGAGTTTTAGTAAGCAATTTTGAAAGGGTTCTTTAATTCCATATACAGTAATGAATGCAAGATCCTATAATGTAACCATATCCTCGATGTCCCTTTTTATTTTTTATTTTATTTTTATTATTTATATGATGATTCTTTATTGTTTCATTGTATTTTAGGTTTTTAAAAGACTATTTATGCTTGGTAATGAATTAATTACTTAAAATATTTCATTGTTGGGACATATCTTTTTTGAACATGGCACATATGAGAGACTTTACTGTATATATTAAAATTTATAAATGCAATTATTCTTTGAAGCTGCCTTTTTAAAAATTTATCTGCTTTATATATATGTATATATATATATGCTTTATTTCATATATATATATAATATATATGACATAACATCTTTATTGATTTATTTTTATGTGGTGTTGAGGCTCAAACCCAGTGCCTCACATGTGCAAGGCAAGCGCTTCACCACTGAGCCATAACCTCAGCGCTGGAGTTGACTTTTTTAAAAGGACATTTCAACTGTACAAATAATTTAACTTTTTTGTGTAATATTTGTTGAATATCTATTATGTTATGTACTACACTTTGCACTGGATTTTAGAGATTAAGCATGAAACTATATACAGTATGGCCTTTGATCACATGGGATTTAGAATATAGTAGAGGAAATGTACTAAAAATTTCTTTTAACTATTCATCTTTTTATTGAATATTTTATTTACTACATATTTAACCTCTCCCAAGCATTTCTTTTTTCCTTACAACTTCTATATCATCATCACTTTTTAATTTTTTTTAATTCTTGACTATCCAGCATCATTGAATGGCTGCTAAGTCTTTTTCTCTTGCTACTACAATTCATAGCCTTTTACTTTGATTGTTTACTAATGTATACATAGTTAAAAGAAGAGTACCATGATCACCAGTGTACACTTTTTTATCTTGATTTATCAATTAGTTAATATTTTGATACGTCTACTCTCTTTTTCTTTCTCTATCCTCTGTTCTTTCCCAATGTCTACCCCGAGATACATACAGACACATTTAGAAATATAAGGTGATTCAATAATAATAAGTCCATTAACCTAAAAGGTTGGGGAAAACATAGAGGTAAATTGCATAACCCACAGGGTTGGGGCTAGGGCTCAGGGGTATAGCGCTTGCATCCCACATGCCACACCCTGGGTTTGATCCTCAGCACCACATAAAAATAAATAAGTGAAATAAAGGTATTGTGTCCAACTACAACTAAAAAATAAATTTTTTAAAAAAAGTAAATAACATAACCCACAAACTCCTTCTAGTGTTTCCTCATCCTGAAAGCCTCCCTTGAACGAATGAAGTCCTTTTAGTTGTCTTTCGTTCATTACCTTGTGTATTTTCCAACTTGCCCAGGGGAAATTCATTAATCCTTGCCATGCTAAATGACCAAAGTGTAACTTCTTCCATTACTGTCCTTATTCCTTTCCTACTATTTTCACTGTTTCAGTTAGTCCTTTTTCTTTATTCTCAAGCAAAAGCAACTCTCTTCACAATTGAAAACAATGCATATCAAACTCTGAAAGTTTCTTGCAAGCTCTTTCTTGACACTGTCCTCCTATTGGGGGAGGCATAAAATGACAAAGAACTTCAACAACTTTTTTTCTGAGAACTCTGCCTTTACTCTTTTCGTTTTTAACATGTTTTTATCCACTAGAGTGGTGTCATGGTTAAG
Organism: Spermophilus citellus; assembly: GCF_964194105.1. Classification (NCBI taxonomy): domain Eukaryota; kingdom Metazoa; phylum Chordata; class Mammalia; order Rodentia; family Sciuridae; genus Spermophilus; species Spermophilus citellus. The sequence continues at coordinate 161,886,850 of NC_138185.1, forward strand.
GGTCAAAAACAGTTTGAGCTATATTTCTTATAATTTCTCTGTGGAAAACCTAGCACCTCATTTTGGTCTTAACCTTCTAAACATGTTAATTATGTGGTGGTGTGATAACAATATTTTTTCCATTATTAAGCATATCCAAAAATTATAAAGTAAAGAAAGTTAGATAATTATTGCATAAAAGCTTATATTTTCTTTCCTAATAAATAATTATGTATATCTGTGGCATGTGTGCAATATGGTATTTGAAGACTTAAGGGGAAAATTTTATGAGTTAATTTACAAAAATTTTTTTAAATTCCTTTTATCTGTTATTATTTTAAATGCAGTTTAACAAAATTCTCAGCTATTTCCATATATAAATTTGTTAATGTATATTCAAAGTTAATAGAATATGAACCTCTTAAAAGTTTTATCTTAAAGAATAATAATTTTTAAAAATTTTGTGCCTTTTATAATCCTGAACATAGTATTTTTTACAATAGACTGTTTACACAATATAATGTTTCTTCTTATGTCCATGTAGTTCAATCTTCCACAAACTTTCCTCATGCCAAAAGTAGAGATAAAAACACTCCCCCAAAAGCCTGATGTTTATTTTAAATTCACTTTTCCCATAGTTTAGAAATTATTGACTCAAGAACTGAAATAGATTTTCTAAAAAATTATATCACAAATATAATTTTAAAGCTGAATTGGGGTTCTGATTTTGGGTCTGACAGCATGTATCAATATTCTGATATGATAATCAATCTTACAATTGCAATGGTGTACTATCTGAGTCTAGAAATATGAAAAGGACTTAAATAAATGTAGTAGCCATTGTGGTAAGTTTCAAAAAGAAGAGAAATATACATTAATTTTATAAGAGGGAGAAAGCATGGTTGTTTCCATGCCTTAAATATTTTTAAAAATTTCACTTATGTATTTATACTTTACTTAGTATTTATTTATTTTTTGCAGTATTGGTGATCAAACCAAGGGCTTCACTGTGCATGTAGGAAGTCACTCTGAAACTGAGCTACATCCCCAGTTACTTTTTGTTTTGTTTGAGACAAGGTCTCACAGTAAGTTGACCAGTCTAAGTCCTCCTGTCTTGTCTTCTGAGTATCTGGTATTACAGGTGTGAACGACAACTTGTAGCTCTGTTTCTTTCTTTTCTTTTTTAACAGAGGTAAGGTTGAGATAGGATATCATATACCTCATTTTGTTGTTAGGTTTTTTGTTACTCTTTTTTTAGTAGTAGGTACAAAATAATTTAAAGCTTACCAAGGTTTAGCACAATTAAAAAATATCATTGACCCTCTTGTATTTCACCTTACAGAAAATCTGATGATTAAATTAAAAACAAATGAAACGAATCCACACTGAACCTGTTGTATCACTTCATCATTTTGTTCCATCTGACTAATTTTGTGTTTACTCTCAGTCTTAATTGTATTAGGTGACTTTGACTTTGACTGTAGCCAGGAGTGGTAATCCCAGGAACTTTGAAGGCAGGAGGATCATAAGTTTGAGGCCAATGTCAGCTAATTCAGTGAAGCTGTAAACAACTGAGGGAGACCCTATCTCAAAATAAAAAAAATAAAGTAAAAAGGACTAGGGATGTAGCTCAAAGGTAGAGCTCCCCTGAGTTCAATCCCTAATACTGAAAGAAGAGAAAGAGTGACAGAGATTGATTTAGATTCCAGCAAGTCAGGTACACTAGAACAATAGATCTAAACATAATATATTTGTACTGCTGGACTATCATATGGTTGTCCTAATTTTGGGGTAGGGGTTTGGATGAGAATTAATTTGAGAATTAATTATGCTCTTTGAATATAATTTTAGGGCTGTTCATATATTTATACTGTGGTTATAATATTCTCTTTTTCTAAAAAATGTAAAAAAATTTTAAATAGGAGGACAGTAAATGATAAGGAAATTTTGTAGCACTCACATTTTGTTCATGTCTTCAAGAGGCTACTAAAAGAAGCATTGTTCTAAAGTAGATTGGTCTTAGGATACCATTTTTATTTTATTTTTGTCTTTTGTCTTTTTTTTTTTTTTTACTTGAAACAAATTCTATTCGAGGAGAATACCTCCCTACTATAGAAAGTTTATTGGTGCTTATGAGTCACAAATTAAGAGCCAGAGTTTGAATAAGCAGTGTTTTTCCAAATGTTTTCTGTTGGTCACTTATATCAGAATCATCTAGAGTTCTTATTAAAAATGCATGTTTATTGCTTTTATCTAAAGCCTTTTGAATCATAATCTCCTAGAAATGAAATTTAGGAAAGTTCTAGCAGTTCACATGCACTTAATCTAGAGCAGTGGTCTCTGAAGTGTGTTGCATATACCCCAGAATAAAGCATTTTAAAGACTTGTGAAAGAAACAGTAGGCTGTCTACCAAAATCCATTCTTTCCTGCTAACTTAGCACACAATTGGACTACATGTCCTAGCCTGCATTGCAATTAGGTGTGCTCATGTGTTGACTGCAAACCTATGGAATATAAGCTTAAGGGTTTTTTTTGTGCAGAAATACTATTGTCTTGGGAGCCCATGTCCTAAACTGTTGTATGACAAAGGAAGAAATTTCTTGTTCTTTAAGCTACTAAATTTTGGAAGAGATATTTTGGCATCTTAGGATACTTACCTGTATAATATGGAAATGTTTGGGGATTTTAAGAAAATATTAAGACTTATACTCCTATTTATCTTAATTTAAAACTTTAGAAAAATATAAAATTTATCAATTTTAATATAGAGATTGATAATGTCATGTTTGTGTAGGACAGGTATCTCAAGGGAAGAGGAGGTTCCATGATATAAGGTGATTGACAGTGATGCATTCACGTGTTCATCAATTTGCTTATAGTTGATAGGTACCCAAGTTAAGTGGACTTATGTATTCTACTGTATAATTACAATAATGCTAAATCTCCTAAAATTATTATGTTTCTTTAAAAGATTCGTATAAATATTCCATCTGTTACAGATAATACTAATAATACAAGCAACAAGGAAGTAGCAGCACAAACTTCTTTTAGCAGAACTTGATTTCATTTACATTATAAAGTTTAAAAATGGCTTTAAAATAATATCTAATCAGGGACTGGGGTTGTGGCTCAGTGGTAGAACGCTTGCCTAGCACACATGAGGCACTGGGTTCGAACCTCAGCACACATAAAAATGAAATAAAAGATATTGTGTCCACCTAAAAATAGTTTAAAAATAATATCTAATCAAAGGTCGGTGCAAATATGGTAATAATTAAGGAAACTTATTTAAAATGGATTTCCTGAGTAGTGAACTACTCACTTTAATATTATTTATGTTGAGATATTATCTAAGGATAACAGAATATGAATATAATTTATAAATAAATACATAGATACACTCTATCAGTGTGTGCTAAAGAGTTTTACAAATTAATTCCTAATAAAAAAAAAGAATCCTAAAATATTGATATAGATGTATACTGTTCATTATGGTAATCTCTAGCCACATGTTGCTTTTGAGCACTCAGCATGTGGCTGGCTATTCTAGACTGGGTAAATGGAAAATACTTATCAATTTTGAAGACATTGAAAAAAAGAATGTAAAATATCTCAATAATTTTTAACATTGATCATATGTTAAAATTCATTATATGTTATTATGATGGATTAAATGAAATACACTAAAACTAATTTTGTGTATTTCTTTTTGCTTATTTAAAAATGTGACTACTAGATAAACAAAAATTACAGTGTAGCTATCATAGAAATCCATTGGACCACAATAGTCTACAGTTGATAAGCACTAACTTGGAAATTAGAAACTCTCAGTTTCCACTTAATAATTCTTATTCTCCATTTCTTTTTTCATCTTCATGATGAAGATGGCACATATCCTATTTATAAATTGTCTTTAGGTGAAATTTGAACTGATTTTTATGTTATTGGGCAAGATAAACATATATAAGTGAGATTAATAGGAAGATGAATGTCAGTTTTAGGAGCCTTCTGTGATCTTTTTAATTGCTACTTAGCTTAAAAAAATCTTTTATAATGTTTCTATCATTGTAATTGTAGAATCAATACAAACCAATTTGACCTGAAATTGAGTTTTTTTTTTTTTTTTTTTTACCCACAATTGTGATGTAGTCAAATGAAAGTCTTAGTGGATTAATTCTTGGATAATGTTGCTGATTGTAAAACATTAATAAATTATTGCTTGTTTCCGACTTACACTTGGAACAGTTCAATGTGTTTTTAAAAACTTGTCAGAATTTAATGTTACATGACACTATAATGTGTGGTCAGTGAGGTTTACTGGCTTGTCATGAAATTAGATGAATTCATATTGAATAGTTACTTTTTAACTTGGATATAGATACAACTGATTTTAACCCGCACATGCTGGGGATCAAACTCAGGGCTTCACACATGCTAGGGATGTGCTTTGCTACCAAGCTACATTTTCAATCCTACAATCTTAATTTTTGTAATGATTTAAAATTTTATCATTTGTACTACTTACATCTTCATGTGTTTTCAGTGGAAGCTTATTTTTTGGGGTTGGATATACCAGAGATTGGTCCCGGGGTTTGAACTCTGGGGCACTTGACCACTAAGCCACATCCCCAGCATTGTTTTGTATTTTATTTAGAGACAGGGTCTCCTTTGCTTAGTGCCTGGTTTTTGTTTTTGTTTTTGATGAGGCTTGCTTTGAACTTGCAGTCCTCCTTCCTCAATCTCCTAGCTGCTGGGGGTAGTGTACTTTTAACTATGTCTTAATTTCATGTTGAAATCTTTAATTTTAAAATTTTTAGTGCAACATGAATGAAAAAATGGTAGTGCAGTTCTTTATTTCTAAATCTGTTAAATGATATATACTATAAAAATGCAGCTACCAGTGATTTTTGATTACTGTAGAAAAATATCATCATAGTAATGGTTAATTGCTGTTTTATAGAACTCATTTAAATTACATGTATATCTACACTGTAGTGTAAGACAGAATGTCTTTTTTTATGGTTGTTTATGGTAAAAAAATGTAAAACTCATCTCTATTAAATGAGTTCCTTTGTAGATATCATCAACTAATTAGAAAAAATAGAAATGCCAAATGAAAGACAAGTATCATGTTGTTTTTCTCCTGTGGAATGTAGAAAAAGAAAAGAGGACATGAAAATAGAAGAGAACATTAAAGAAGAGGAAAGGCCTGAGGGGGGAGGCAGGGCAATAGGGTTAAAGTATGTTATTGAAAATGTACCGTATGTGGCATGTGCAGATATGTCACAATAAAACTCATTATTCTGTATGAATTAATATAAAAAAGATGGAACTTTTCTAACTTACTGAACTTTATTAGATATGTTTTCTCTTTTATTATTTTTTTATTATTTCCTCTCTTTTTTGTTATTATTTGTTCTGTTGTTTTGTTTTTGTCCTAAATTCTACATAAAATTACTGAATTTTTATTCTTTCCCTTCTCTAGTATATACTTTTATTACTATAAAGTTTCACTAAATAACCCTGTGATTGCAATATACAATTTTGATGTGCATTGTCTTTTTTCTTTTTAAATTGATTCTTTTTAGTTATATATGATAATATAATTTATTTTGACAAAATTATAAAATAATGGAATATAATTTGTACTAATTCAGTCCCTAGTACTTCCCCTTCCTCCATTCTTCCACTCCCTTTTTTTCCCTCTATGCTACTGATCTTTCTGCTATTTACTTGCAGATTTTTTTTATAATTAGTGTATTGTGGATGTACATGATGGTGAGATTCACTGTGGTATTTTCATATATGTACATAGGGATGTTAGGTCAGATAAATTCCACTGTCTTTCCCTATTCCATCCCTCCTTCCTTACTTTCATTCCCTTTTGTCTACTTCACTGATCTTTCTTCTACTCTTTTTTTTATCCCCTCCCCCCACCTTATTTTGGATTAGCTTCCACATATCAGAGAAAACATTCAACCTTTGACTCTTTTGGGGCCCGCTTATTTCACTTAGCATCATAGTCTCCATTTCCATCCATTTATTAGCAAAGTCAATAAAGGCTTTTTTATGAATAATTCTCTATTGTGTATATATTCCACTTTTTTGATCCATAAAGTTGTTATAGCAACTTACAAATTTGGTATGAATTATTTTTGTTGTAGTTGTTTTTTTCATTGACTCATGAGATGATTTTACAATGTTTTCAAATTTCCACATGCCTGTGGTTTTCTGGTTTATTGTATTATTATTGACTTTCAACTTAAAAATGTGTTTACAGAACTTAGTTGTGTAAATCAGATCCACTAAAATTTGTAGAGGCTTATTTTAGTCCCAACACCTAACATTAATAACTGGTCACTAACCATTTAATTAATATTTGTTAATGAATTTGATTGAAATTTTTAAGAATAAATTTTGTCTTCATTTATATTTGAAATCTTATTTCTGAAGGAAAGTGTCAATCTCAGTTTTAGTGGATTTTTTTTTCTGCCTCCCACTCTTTATGTAATAACAAATAAGTAAATATATGGTTCAAATAACCAAGAAAATTGGACTTAATATGCCAGAACATTAGAAGGATACCTGGAGATTTTAGTGGCCAGTGTTAAATAAGTCTAGATTTATTGAAAATGATACTTGCATATTTCTCTTAGATATACCTAGTATGTATAGCATTTAAGGGTAAAGTTTGAATTTCATACTTACAATGTACCCTTATATGGTCAGAATGAATTTTTTAAGTTGCAGATCATGAAGCAACATCATCTATTTCTGCCAAAGAGTCCCAGCTTAAAGAGCTAGTTTCTTATTCTTCAGGGGTGATGATGTTATTACAGTTGTTTCTTAGGAAGTATAATATATGCCCAAATCAAATAAATTAACATTATATATATGGTACTAATATTTGCTCTTATGTATTATCTGCTCTTTTCTGCTTTCTTTTGATTTTTCTGTAATTTTATGTCTTACACTACACACTACGGTTTTGAATTTTCATTATATTTTTTCTTAATTCCTAAAGGAACAAGTTAAATTATTGAGGTTTTATTTATTATTTCCATGTCATATAATCTTGTAGATTTTGTCTATTCTAGGTTCTCAAACAACTGTGTCTCATTAGTATACGAGGATAAACACCAAGGTGCCAGGAGACTAGAAAGAAAGGCACATGCCTAGCCTTATAAAGAATGCAATTTACTGGTACTTGCTGACAAAAACATGGTCTTTGCTGGCAGCAAGACCAGTTGGATAGCTGCATTTTGGGTCTGAAAAAGGGGTGTATTTATAGATTTTCACAAAGGGACTTCAGGGTCTTACCTGAAGAGTCAGGCATATCTCTGGATCCAGGGTTTGTCCAGTTATAAAGTGCCATTGTGGTTGCAATGATTTTATCTATGATTTACTGGGGTGCTATGCAGGAAGAAGCAGCGAGGATTACTCAGGGCAATTTTGCTGGCTAAGACTCAAGATGGTGATAGTCATATCAAGTTGTATCCATGTATTCATTACCTGAGAGCCTAATTATGCCATACTCTGTGCTGGTACCAGACAACTGCATATGGGAAGTCACAGAATTCACAGCTTTGTTAATGTTTTTATGTTTATGTTTTTATTGATAATTAATACATATATAACCATACTCCACTGTGCAAACAAAATAGAAGAATGTACAAAGTACAATGAGACAATGAATGAAAGAGTAAATATATCTGAATATTTCCATAGGCAGAGAAGGTTTTGCTATAGAAGGCAACATTTGACAAGATTCTTGAGAGAGGAATGGGAAGTTTTCAGGATTGACAAGATGATAAAAGAATATTCTAATTTATGATATCAGTAGCAGTAACACTAGGCATTTTTATTATCATTAGTATAATTAAAGTACCATTTATTTAGCATTTACTATAAATGAGGAATGTTATATACGTGTGTGTGTGTGTGTGTGTGTGTGTGTGTGTGTGTGTGTTTTAAAGGATCACATCTCATTAAATCATAATAAAAAATTTGGTTATTCTCAGAAAGCAAGTAACTTTGCCCATGGTCATACAGCTAGTAAATGTACATTTGGAGAATTAAAAAGAAGTCTGGCACTGGGTTTGTTAACATTGGGCCAGAAAGATAGGTTAGTTAATAAAGACTGGATCAGGAAAAATTTTACATAATGTAATGGTTTTAGATTTTTATTGCATAGTCAGTGGGTCACTATCAAAATACTTAAATAGAAGAGTAGCCAAAGATTCCAATTTTAGAAAGATTACTTCAATAACAAAATGAATAATGACCTAGAAAGAGCTGGGATTAATACATTACAGGAAGGAAACAAACACCCTAGTAAGGAATACTTGAAGTGAAGTAGGAGCCCTGGTGAAAAATAGAAGGAAGACTGATTTAAGACATAAAGTGTCAAACCCTGAGATACTCACAGAAAACTATATGTGAACATGTGCTTTAATTCAAATAATTTAAATGTATGGTAGATTCTAATACAGACTCCAGTTTTCAAGGGGTGCCCTTTGACATAATTTTTTAGAGCCTCCTGTTATAGGTGTAATGATCTTCCTTGCCTTATGATTTTTTTAAAATATTTCTTTATTTCTTTCTTTCTTTATTTATTTATTTTATTTATTGGATGTTCACAACATTACAAAGCTCTTGACAAATCATATTTCATACATTAGAATCAAGTGGGTTATGAACTCCCATTTTTGCCCCAAATACAGATTGCAGAATCACATCGGTTACACATCACATTTTTACATACTGCCATATTAGTGACTGTTGTATTCTGCTACCTTTCCTATCCTCTACTATCCCCCCTCCCCTCCCCTCCCATCTTCTCTCTCTACCCCATCTACTGTAATTCATTTCCCTCCATGTTTGTTATCCCATTCCCCTCATAACCTCTTATATATAATTTTATATAACAATGAGGGTCTCCCTCCATTTCCATGTGGTTTCCTTTTTTTTCTCCCTTTCCCTGCCACCTCATGTCTCTGTTTAATGTTAAACTTTTCTTCCTGCTCTTCCTCCCTGTTCTGTTCTTAGTTGCTCTCATTATATCAAAGAAGACATTTGGTATTTGTTTTTTAGGGATTGGCTAGCTTCACTAAGCATAATCTGCTCTAGTGCCATCCATTTCCCTGCAAATTCCGTGATTTTGTCATTTTATAGTGCTGCGTAATACTCCATGGTGTATAAATGCCACATTTTTTTTTATCCATTCATCTATTGAAGGGCATCTGGGTTGATTCCACAGTCTAGCAATTGTGAATTGTGCTGCTATGAACATCGATGTGGCAGTATCCCTGTAGTGTGCTCTTTTAAGGTTTTCAGGAAATAGTCCAAGAAGAGCAATAGCTGGGTCAAATGGTGGTTCCATTCCCAGCTTTCCCAGGAATCTCCATACTGCTTTCCAAATTGGCCGCACCCGTTTGCAGTCCCACCAGCAGTGTACAAGAGTACCCTTTTCCCCACATCCTCGCCAGCACTCGTTGTTGTTTGACTTCGTCATGGCTGCCAATCTTACTGGGGTGAGGTGGTATCTTAGGGTGGTTTTGATTTGCATTTCCTTGACTGCTAGAGATGGTGAGCATTTTTTCATGTACTTGTTGATTGATTTTGTGTCCTCTTCTGTGAAGTGTTTGTTCATGTCCTTGGCCCATTTGTTGATTGGGTTGTTTGTTTTCTTATTGTCTAATTTTTTGAGTTCTTTGTATACTCTGGGTATTAGGGCTCTATCTGAAGTGTGAGGAGTAAAAATTTGTTCCCATGATGTGGGCTCCCTATTTACCTCTCTTATTGTTTCTCTTGCTGAGAAAAAACTTTTCAGTTTAAGAAAGTCCCATTTGTTGATTCTTGTTATTAACTCTTGTGCTATGGGTGTCCTATTAAGGAATTTTGAGCCCGTCCCCACAATCTGTAGATCGGAGCCAACTATTTCTTCTATCAGACGGAGAGTCTCTGATTTGATATCTAGCTCCTTTATCCACTTTGAGTTGACTTTTGTGCATGGCGAGAGTAGGGGATTCAGTTTCATTTTGTTGCATATGGATTTCCAGTTTTCCCAACACCATTTGTTGAAGATGCTATCCTTTCTCCATTGCATGTTTTTAGCTCCTTTATCAAATATAAGATAGTTGTAGCTTTGTGGAGTAGTCTCTGTGTCCTCTATTCTGTACCATTGGTCCACCCGCCTGTTCTGCTACCAGTACCATGCTGTTTTTATTACTATTGCTCTGTAATATAGTTTGAAATCTGGTATTGCTATCCCACCTGATTCACACTTCCTGCTTAGAATTGGTTTTGCTATTCTGGGTCTTTTATTTTTCCATATGAATTTCATGATTGCTTTATCTATTTCTACAAGAAATGTCATTGGGATTTCGATTGGCATTGCATTGAACCTATAGAGAACTTTTGGTAATATCGCCATTTTGTTGATGTTAGTTCTGCCTATCCATGAACAAGGTATATTTTTCCATCTTCTAAGATCCTCTTCTAATTCTTTCTTTAGGGTTCTGTAGTTTTCATTGTATAGGTCTTTCACCTCTTTTGTTAGGTTGATTCCCAAGTATTTAATTTTTTTTGAGGATATTGTGAATGGAGTGTTTTTCCTCATTTCCATTTCAGAAGTTTTGTCGCTGATATACAGAAATGCCTTTGATTTATGTGTGTTGATTTTATATCCTGCCACTTTGCTGAATTCATTTATTAGTTCTAGTAGTTTTTTTGTAGACCCTTTTGGGTCTTCTAGGTATAGAATCATGTCATCTGCAAATAGTGATAATTTAAGTTCTTCTTTTCCTATTTTTATGCCTTTAATTTCTTTCGTCTGTCTAATTGCTCTGGCCAGTGTTTCGAGAACTATATTGAATAGAAGTGGTGATAGGGGGCATCCCTGTCTTGTTCCGGATTTTAGAGGGAATGCCTTCAATTTTTCTCCATTCAGAATGATGCTAGCCTGAGGCTTAGCTTAGATAGCTTTTACAATGTCGAGGTAAGTTCCTGTTATCCCTAGTTTTTCTAATGTTTTGAACATAAAGGGATGCTGTACTTTGTCAAATGCTTTTTCTGCATCTATCGAGATGATCATATGGTTCTTATCTTTAAGTCTATTAATGTGGTGAATAACATTTATTGATTTCCGTATGTTGAACCATCCTTGCATCCCAGGGATGAATCCTACTTGATCATGGTGCACAATTTTTTTGATGTGCCTTTGTATCCGATTCGCCAGAATTTTATTGAGGATTTTTGCATCTAGGTTCATTAGAGATATTGGTCTGTAGTTTTCTTTCTTTGAGGTGTCTTTGTCTGGTTTCGGAATCAGGGTGATGTTGGCCTCATAGAATGAATTTGGAAGAGCTCCCTCTTTTTCTATTTTCTGAAATAATTTGAAAAGTATTGGTATTAATTCTTCTTTAAAGGTTTTGTAGAACTCCGCTGTATACCCATCCAGTCCTGGGCTTTTCTTGGTTGGAAGTCTTTTGATTGCTTCTTCTATTTCATCTATTGATATTGGTCTGTTTAAGTTGTGAGTTTCCTCCTGACTCAGTCTGGGCAAATCATATGACTTAAGGAATTTATCGATGTCTTCACTATCTTCTATTTTTTTGGAATATAGGTTTTCAAAATAATTTCTAATTGTTTTCTGTATTTCTGAAGCGTCTGTTGTAATATTGCCTTTTTCATCCCGTATGTTAGTAATTTGAGTTCTCTCTCTTCTTCTCTTCGTTAGTATGGCTAGGGGTCTGTCGATCTTATTTATTTTTTCAAAGAACCAACTTTTTGTTTTGTTAATTTTTTCAATAGTTTCTTTTGTTTCAATTTCATTGATTTCTGCTCTGATTTTAATTAATTCTTGCCTTCTGCTACATTTGCTATTGTTTTGCTCTTCCTTTTCCAGGGCTTTGAGATGAAGTGTGACCTCATTTATTTGTTGGTCTTTCCTTTTTCTGAGGAATGACCTCCAGGCGATGAATTTCCCTCTCAAAACTGCTTTCATTGTGTCCCATAGATTCCGATATGTTGTGTCTGTATTTTCATTTATCTCTAAGAATTTTTGATTTCCTCCTTTATGTCTTCTGTAACCCATTGATCATTCAGTAACGTATTGTTCATTGTCCATGTGATGTAGGATTTTTCCTTCCTTCTTTTATCATTGATTTCCAGTTTCATTCCATTATGATCTGTTAAAGTGCATGGTATTATCTCAACCCCTTTATATTTATTGAGGGTTGCCCTATGGCATAATATATGATCTATTTTTGAGAAGTTTCCATGAGCTGCTGAGAAAAAAGTATATCCACTTGATGATGGTTGATATATTCTATATATGTCAGTTAAGTCTAGGTTATTGATTGTGATATTGAGGTCAATAGTTTCTTTATTCAACTTTTGTTTGGAGGATCTGTCCAATGGTGAGAGAGGTGTGTTGAAGTCACCCATGATTATTGTGTTGTGGTCTATTCGATTCTTGAACTTGAGGAGAGTTTGTTTTATGAACGTCGCAGCGCCATTATTTGGTGCATAAATATTGATAATTGTTATGTCTTGTTGGTCAATGGTTCCTTTTAACAGTATATAATGTCCTTCCTTATCCCTTTTGATTAACTTAGTCTTGAAGTCGATTTTATTCGATATGAGAATGGCCACCCCTGCTTGCTTACGAGGACCGTGTGCGTGGTATATTTTTTCCCAACCTTTTACCTTGAGCCTGTGTATGTCTTTTCCAATCAGATGTGTCTCCTGGAGGCAGCATATTGTTGGATTTGTTTTTTTAATCCATGTTACCAGCCTATGTCGCTTTATTGGAGAGTTTAAGCCATTAACGTTTAGAGTTACTATTGATATATGGTTTGTACTTCCTGCCATGTTTGATTATTTATCTCTTTTTTTTTCCCCTAATTTAGATTGTTTCTGCATGATTAGCTTTCCCCCCGTCCTCTGTCTTTACCGAGGCACTTCCCGCTGATGGTTTTGGTTATCGTTTTCCATTTCTTCCTCGTGTAGAGTTTTGCTCAAGACGCGTTGCAATGCTGGTTTTCTGGCTACAAATTCTTTTAGCTTTTGTTTGTCATGAAAGATTTTTATTTCGTTGTCGTATCTGAAGCTTAATTTTGCTGGATACAGAATTCTTGGTTGGCATCCATTGTCTTTCAGTGTTTGAAATACGTTGTTCCAGGATCTTCTTGCTTTCAGTGTCTGTGATGAAAAATCCGTTGTTAACCTTATTGGTTTACCCCTAAATGTAATCTGCCTCTTTTCTCTTGTAGCTTTTAATATTATCTCTTTGTTCTGTATATTGGATAGCTTCATAACAATGTGTCTTGGCATTGGTCTACTGTGATTTTGTGTGCTCGGTGTCCTGTATGCATCTACAATTTGTATATCTGTTTCCTTTTTTATTTCTGGGAAGTTTTCTGTAATTATTTCCTTCAGCACGTTACTCATTCCCTTGGCATGAATCTCTGTGCCTTCCTCTATCCCGATGACTCGTAAGTTTGATTTTTTTAAATTATCCCAAATCTCTTGGATGTTTTTCTCGTGATTTTTTACCAGTCTATCTGAGTTGGCTAGACTCTTTTCAAGATGATATATTTTGTCTTCATTATCTGGCGTTCTGGCTTCTACTTGCTCCACTCTGTTAGTGATACTCTCGATTGAGTTTTTAATTTGGTTTATTGCTTCCTTCATTTCTAGAATTATTGTTTGATTTTTTTTATAATCTCTGTCTCCTGATAAAGATGCTTAACTTCTTCTTTTATCTGTTTATGTAATTCCTTTTCAATGTGCTCTTTAAGGTTCCTTTCCATCTAAGGTGTTCCTTGAGTTCTTTATATGGCCATTTTTCTGATGACTCCAGGTCCTCCTGAATATTTAGGCTGTCTTTCATTGTTTGTACTCCTTTTCTTCCTTGCTTTTTTATGCTCATGATACTTCTTGTTCTGTTTGTCTGCTGAGTTACTGTTTACTCTTATAAATTTATTTGATGCTTGGGAGGAGAGGTATTAGAAGGGAAGCGAAGAAGTGACTAAATAGAGTGAGTGTAGGCAGGTGGAATTCAAGAGAGGGGGGAATAAGAAAATTGAAAAGAAATGAAAAGACAAAAGAAAAGAAAGTAAAAAGAAAGAAAGAAAAAACGAAAAAATAAAAATTTTAAAACAAAAAAAAATTATAATAATAATAGAAAAATGGAAATTGGAGTTTAAATAATAATAATAATAATAATAGAATAAAAAGAATTAAAAAAATTGAAACCATTAATAAGAAAGTTAATGAACAACAACAATATCAACTACAAAAAGTGAGAATAAAAAAAAACTAATAATAATCGTTAAAAAAAAAAGTAATAATAATAAATGCAGTCATAGAGCTCGATTAACTTCTCTTCCAGTAGGTGGAGCTATGCCCACTGGGCCAGGCTTCTCCTCGTGATAGGTGGGAACCAATCACTGTGCCTCAGCTCTTCTTCCCAGACTGCGAGTCTCCAGTCCTGAGTGTCTTGGTCCTTCTCTTGTGGTTCCTCAATTCAGGCCCCACTCACCTGTGACGCTTACCACATTACTGGCTACACGCCGGGTCTGCTGCTCCTGGGAGCCCTGTTTTCACGGATGCCTGGGCACACCCTTTCCGTTTGCCTCCCTCGGACCCTAAGTTTGTAGGGCTTGGGGCTGAGGACCCCCAGCAAATTTGTTTGCCCTTAGGTAGCAACTCCCCTGGTAGCTGGTGCAAGGGACCTCTGTTGTCAGCCCTGGTGGGAGCGACAGCCGTGGTTCTGCTCCACTAGTCCCACGTCACTCCTGATTCCCTGGGTCTGGCTATGGTGCTCAGTTGGCTTTTACCTCTGTGAGATCAGGTGGGCCGACTAGTTATTTCAGCAGGATCGTTAGTGCTGAGTCACGAGAAGCAGGCGATCCGGGGCTGAAATGCAGCAAATTCGTGCTCAGTGTGTGTTTTCTGAGGGGCCCAAAGTGTACGCCCTAGCTCCACGTCAGCTCAGCATTGCCTAGTAATCCTGAGCAAATAGGCTTTAGATAATTTACAGCTCCCTATGCCCTCGCATTTGAAGAGGTCAGAGACTTGATCCCTCAGTGTCTGCCGTCATGTTAGACCTCCTCAATGATATTCATGTTACCCTTACAGTTTCTTGGCATAAGCAAGATCTTGGGGTTATACAAACTGCTGCTACTGTTTCCAGTCCAGTTTTCTAGAACTGAAATCCTGCTGCCTTCGCCTCCACCTCTGGTCCGCGCTCTTTGGCGCCGCGCTTGTCTGCGACCTTAGCAGCGCCGCCGCGGAGGGCCCAAGCGGCTGCTGCCGCGCCTGACCCCTCGCAGAGGGATGCCGAATGACCCCAGAGCAGGCTATGCCCCGAGGTGCAGCAGGGAACGGGCGACCGAGGCACTTGAGGCCGTGGACCTGCCTTCGGAGGACAGGGTTCCGCACGCAGCCCAGTTCCAGTCTCTAGCTGCGGTAGCTGGACCGTGTAGACAGGGCCATCAAGACAGCATGCAGAAAGCAAATGGCGGCTCCCACGGAGTGGATTTTCGGCCCCGAAACTACAGCCCCGCCAACAATTCCAATCCACTAACTCTCCCTGTATAGACAATATTAAAAAAAAAAAAAAGGGCGGGGTATACTGAGCTTTCTTTGCCTCAGGTACTTACAATCCACTGCTGATTGCCCATTCAGCTTCTCTGCCGGGAGCGAAGTGAAAGAGGAAGCAGATGGGTGCAAAGCTCCCGCGGTTTTGAGCAGGAAAGCGTCCGGGAGCCAAGCGTCTCTTTTTCAATCTCTTTGTTTTTTCTGCTGCTTGGCCGGGTGGTCCACTACAGATTAATGGTGAAAGGAGCTCTAACAAGCTGGGCGAACTCTCTATTAAAGCCGCTGTTCTGAGCACCAGGCTCAGCACTTCAGCTACCCCCTTACGCAGCGGCCATCTTAATACTGCATGCCTTATGATTTTTGATCACTTAACCTGCTTTTGAGTATGTGTGTGTTTGTGTTTTGCTGGGGATTGAACCCAGGGCCGTGTGTGTGTGTGTGTGTGTGTGTGTGTGTGTGTTGCTGGGGATTGAACCCAGGGCCTTGTGAATGCGAGGGAAGTACTCTATCAACTGAGCTATAGCCTCAGCCCCACTTAACCTGTTTTTTACTAATGGAATGAGTACCCATGTACCTGCCAACTCCCTTGCATATGTAATATACTACTCTCTTGCATATGTAATGTAATACATTAAGGCATTTTATTAATAGGTCTCAGGAGAAGATTGAGAGACACCTGGAGGAGAGCTACTCCCTGTGAAGCCCATTCTACCATACCCCATTACTACCACTTATTAGTAATGAGAAACCAAGTTGAGTCCAGCCTAGAACAAATTTTCTTTAACCAGCCAGCAAATTTAAGAAAAATAATAAGTTCTCATTGTTTTAAGTTTCTGAATTTTAGGGTGATATCTTGAATGTCCTCTTTAGTCTTGTTTAATAGCTCACTGTTGTGGCTCTATGAGTACTATCCTATCCCTTTATGGTTTCCCTAACTACCGTTAGTTTGCATGTGCAATCTGTTTCTTACCAGTACCTTAACTAATAAAAGTGAAATGGAAACCTTTAAGATTGTGTAATGATTGGATAATGTTTCTTCTATCTTTTTTTTTAGGAAATCCCCCTGGTCTGCTTGACTTACCTAACTTGTGTATCATTCAATATAGGCTTAAATGCATCATGAGAATTTTAAATATATTTGCAATAGTATATAGTAAATGCTTTCACCATAGTATTTCTCAAATTGATCCATAAGGTACAGAATGGAATGTCAATAGACTGTAATTTATAATCAGTTGTTCAAAACTTCAATAAACTTGAAAAAGATATCCCAGAGACAGTAGATATTTGTATAATTTATGCAGCTGCTTAAGGAATGTGTGAAATAGACCTTTTAAAATACTATCTTAAATCTTATCAGGGCTTTCTAAATAATGTAACTAATAAAAATATATAATATAAATAAAGTGTATATATTTTCTACCAGCAGCCTAAGAAATTATTAAAGAACTGAATGACATTAATAAGGAACTGTATTTTTCACAGTACGTTGTTGCACCATACTCACTCTGTGCAATTATATCTATAGAAGTGTTAAATCACACTATTTTTTAGTGTGAATTAGTGTGATACACTTTAATTTTTACTCTTTAAAAAGAGTAAAAGTACAATAGTGTGTGTCTCTTTTATTTAAAGAAGTTTTCATGGTGCCCCTATGGGAATATGAACTTTAATAAGAATCAATTATAAAGCCTTAATGGGTGGTTTTGTGTTTGTTTTTCCTGCACTTCTGTGCAAATAACATTAACAGTAAATTTTTGGCCCTAATCAGCATTCTTACCTACGATGCAGTATGATGGAAACCTGTACCCAAGTGACACATTTATCTGTAGATCTTAAATAAAGGAATATAATTGTTGATTTGTAGTCTTCATACTTTCCAAGTTAATTAGTAGTTTTTGTTTTTCATCTTATGCAAAACTTAAGGCTTTTGGTTATTGTCTTCAATATCTAAAAAGTTATAGAGGTATAGATTTTTCTGGAATTTATGCAAGAAAATACTTTTAAAAATTCAGTGGGATTTACCAATAGGAATCAACTTCATTTTATTGACTATGTTTGCTTAATATAAATCTATTGAGTATATAAACCATAACATAACTTTTAAATTAAGATTTCTGTTACTGTAAATTTATATCACTAATCTGGCTCTGGGGTATCTTTTTCAAGTATATCTCAGTGCTTGAAACCTTATAAAAATGAGCATTAGTGACTCATCAATAATAGACATTTCTTATCAAGTTGTTTAAAGTGTACCCCTTTCAATTGGAAAAATTTCCCTATGTTCTTTGCTGTTTGAGTAGTAGGCTGCATAGACCCTTATGAGTATTATTTTCTAGTGATCCTTTCAGATCTCCTTCTGTGTGACTGGTGATTCTGTAAAACCTTACACTTATGTATAACTACAGTTATTTAGTCACTTCTTTTTCAACAGGACTTGGGAATACATCTAGGTCCTGGCAAGTGATATGCAAGCCATATCACAAGGGCTGTGCTACATCCCCAGCCCTTGTCACATATTTTTTTAACTATAAAAATTTTAAAAAATATTTTATGACCCATGAACATTGCCAACTGATATTATGATATAAACTTAAGCAGCATGCTTTTTTCCTTATATTTCTAGTATAGTGCAAGTTAAAATCAGAAGGGTACTGATTTAATGCAGTATACTGTTAGTTTGTACAATGGATAAGATGAAAGTAATAGGTAAGAAGGAAGCCTGTTAACAAGGTACTAAAAAATATTTGGGCTGTTGAGTGTGTAAGAGAAGTACAGGGTAATTCATGCCAGTTTACCTCAGGTCCTGACCTTCAAGCATTTCTTTCTGCTAGATTATCAGTTATAATTAACTACAGCTTGTACATTTGTCTGTTTAATGACTTATTTTCTTTATTATAAGTTATATGAGGATAAAGATTGCCTATCTTATTCTCTCCAATCACAGTATATTTTTTTGGCAAATAAAAAAGTATTTGTTGAATATATTCATGAATCTAAACTAACAATTTAACTTTAAAAGTACTTATGGAGGAATTGTAGATTTAGTATGCATGTAATAAAAATGTGTGTGCATCACATATGTATATACCAATTTTGACAACTCAGTAATTTACTGCTTATTTAAACTTACACACATTTTCATGATTTGTTCTTCATGGAATGCTACAAGGTAAATGATGGTATTGTTTCAATTTTATAATGTGTAAATAGAAAAAAAATTTAATTTTTTCCAAGGTCACATAGATTTTTTAAAGTGATAAATACTGGACTTGAACCATTTGGATTTGTTGTTATTGTTGTTATTGTTTTAATATCTTTATTTTATTTATTCATTCTTGATGTGGTGCTGAGGATCAAACCCAGGGCCTCGCACATTCTAGGTGAGCACTCTACTGCTGAGCCATAACACCAGCCCAAAACATTTGTTTTCAATATTCATGTATGATAGCTTCAACTTCGTTTCATATAGCCAGTTCTTTATTAATGAAAGGATGGTTACAAAATTAAGTGTCTTTGATTTTCATTTGACATATGCTTAAAATAGTAATTATTTTTACAATAAACATTGCAGATTCATAAATCTGGGTTGTCTTGATTTAATCTGAATCACATAAAAGAAAACAACAGAGCACCAGAGCAGCCATATTTATAAATTAATTGTTTTAGGCAAGAATAGAAATACTATCTAGTGGCCTTTGAATTACCTAAATTAGTTATTTTCTTGCATGGTCCTACAAATACCTGAGTCATTACATTTTACATTTTTTTCTTTAAAACCAATGTATTTAGCAGTCATACAGAATGTGAATGGAAATGAAAAAAAAATAGAACAAGATATTTTAATCAAGAGTAGGTAATATGAGGGTGTCTTGCCTTCTGTTTCTCCCAGGAAGGAAGAAGAGAATGGTTATTGGATAGATAATTAAGAGTTTTCTACAATGATGTAGATTTTAAGAATGTTTGACAGGGGATGCTAACATGGCGGCGGGCGGGGAGGCAGCGCTTTCAGTACCCCCTCAGTGATGGGGTCAGAGAGACGCATTGATACGCTTAGATTCTACCTGCTGAGAAACTCCTAGCAAAATTCCACTGAAGAGAGACCGGCCAGGAATTAGAAGGATTTTTGGAGGTGACAGTTTGCCCCAGACCAGTGAATCTTCGCCACGTGGCGCAGAGGTCCAGACCCACCAGCCGCTGCACGCGCGACTCAGCAACCATCAGCCGCCTGCCCAAGGCGGCTAGTCTCCGAGGCTCAGCAGGAGCGGTGCAGGGACTCTAGGAAGAGGTCTCTATCCAAGCCTTAATGAAAAAGTGAACCGGGAACTGAAACCAACCAGAGACAGACCAGTTCCACCCCTCCCTTCGGACACTCTGGCAAGGAGCCTGGGGCCCGCCATAGCAGAGGTGATGTCACTGGAGTTCTGCTGATGGAATTCCTTCCCAGCAGAATCCACTTTAGCAGGTGTGTGACTCCCACCCCCTCCAGATACAAGCAGCCAGGAAACCTCGGGAATCTTTCCGGGGCCGTGTCTGTAGGGAAGCAGAGGGGATTCCCGATCCCCAACTCCCCTTACCACCAGAGGCGTCACCCAAGGTCTTAGCCACCAGTTTCCGGGGCCGTGCCCACCAAAGGGGTCCGGAAAAATTAAACTGTTAGTTCACAGATAACCGCACCATAGCACTGGGGCTTAGATGAATGACAGAGAGAGTGCTCAGTCTTTCGAGAAATAGGACACACGGTGGGGCTGGAAGTGTAACCAGATCCTTGGGGAACTGCCTCCGGTGAACAGGACCTGGCTGGCTGGCCGGTAGGAGGAAGGAGGGAGGGGCGGGAGAAGTGAAAGGTCTCTGGACTAACAGGATTGAGAGACTCCCAGGAGCCGCCTTACAGGGATTGTTGTCGGCACATAGAGGGCAGAAGCTTGGCTCGGAGGGCACAGCTCCGCCTACTGGAAGAGAAGAAAATGGATCCCTAAGAATTCAATCTTTTCTTTTTTTTCTCTCTTTGTTCTTTTCTCCCCTTTTCCTTCTTTCTTTCTTTCCCATTTCAGGTTTTATAGTTCTTTCCATTCTCCTCTAATCTATGTCTCTCTCCTTTCTTTTTAAGAGCACCTTCCTTCCTGTACCCCCCAACTTTCATCCCAAGCATTATGTCTTCCATTACGTGTAATTGTCTAAATGCAAATAGGTGAATGTTTCGAGGCTGTCTATAGGGCTCCTAAATACCTAGCTACTACCAATACCCTGATCCAATCGGCTGTTAATATCTCCCTTCAGTAGAGCAATCTTCTAAAGTAGCCAAGACATACAAACCCTCATACCCTCATAGCACCTAACCTAAACATAAAGTCCTAAGAACAAACAACAAATCACTGTATGCATACAGAATCTGGAAGCGTTTTATGAATTGAATGAATCAGATTTAAAGTACAATAAAGCCCAACATTTCTAGGCATAGTCTCCCATTGGGATAGAAGAAGGTATAGAGGTTCAAACCAAAGGAATGGACATCCTATTAAATGAAATAATCCTAGAAAACTTCCCAGATATGAAAGATGGAATGGATTGCCAAATCCTGGAAGCCTACAGGACCCCAAACATTCGAAACCGTAATAGACCAACTCCAAGACACATAATTATGAAGATATCCAACTTACAGAACAAGGAGAGAATATTAATAGCTTTGAGAGAAAGGAAGCAGATTACATTCAGGGGTAAACCAATTAGGTTAATGGCTGATTTTTCATCACAGACTTTGAAAGCGAGAAGATCCTGGAACAACATATTTCAAACGCTGAAAAATAATGGATTCCAACCAAGAATACTGTATCCAGCAAAATTAAGCTTCAGATTTGACAATGAAATTAAAATATTTCACGATAAACAAAAGATAAAAGAATTCGCAGCCAGAAAACCAGCCCTGCAAGGCATTTTGAGCAAAATACTACAAGAAGAGGAATTGAAAAATAGCACCCAAAACTGACAGTGGGAGGTATCTCAGTAAAGGGGGAGAAAAATAACCAAAGAGGAAAAACTAGCCAAACTAAAATAAGTAAATAAATAAACATGACTGGAAGTATAAAGCATATTTCAATAGTAACCTTAAATGTTAATGGCTTAAATTCACCAATCAAGAGACATAGGCTAGTAACCTGTATTAAAAAAAACAGATCCAACAATATGCTGCCTTCAGGAGACTCACATGATAGGAAAAGACATACACAGGCTGAAGGTGAAAGGTTGGGAAAAATCATACCACTCACATGGCCCTCGGAAGCAAGCAGGAGTGGCCATACTCATATCGAATAAAATCAACTTCAAACCTAAGTTAATTAAAAGGGATAAAGAAGGACACTATATACTGTTAAAAGGAACCATCCACCAACAAGACATAACAATTATCAATATGTATGCACCAAACAATGGTGCTGCAACATTCATAAAACAAACTCTCCTTAAGTTCAAGAGTCAAATAGACCACAACAAGATAATTATGGATGACTTCAACACACCACTCTCTCCATTAGACAGATCCTCCAGACAAAAGCTGAATAAACAAACTATAGAACTCAATAATGCAATCAATAACCTAGACTTAACCGACATATATAGAATATATCAACCATCATCAAGTGGATACACGTTCTTCTCAGCAGCACTTGGAGCCTACTCAAAGATAGACCATATATTATGCCATAGGGTAACTCTTAGTAAATATAAATGTGTGGAGATAATACCATGCACCTTATCTGATCATAATGGAATGAAACTGGAAATCAATGATAAAAGAAGGAAGGAAAAATCCTGCATCACCTGGAAAATGAACAATATGTTACTGAATGATCACTGGGTTACAGAGGACATAAAGGAGGAGATAAAAAAATTCTTAGAGATAAACGACAGTACAGGCACAGCATACTGGAATCTATGGGACATAATGAAAGCAGTTTTAAGAGGGAAATTCATTTCCTGCAGTTCACTCCTCAAAAAAAGAAAAAATCAACAAATAAATGAACTCACATTTCATCTGGAACCCCTAGAAAAGGAAGAGCAAAACAACAGCAAATGTTGCAGAAGAGAAGAATAATTAAAATCAGAGCGGAAATCAACGAAATTGAAACAAAAAAAACCATTGAAAAAATTGATAAAACTAAAAGTTTGTTCTTCGAAAAAATAAATAAGATCGACAGACCCTTAGCCATGCTAACAAAGAGAAGAAGAGAGAGAATTCAAATTACTAACATACGGGATGAAAAAGGCAATATCACAAGAGACGCTACAGAAATACAGAAGATAATTAGAAAGTATTTTGAAACCCTATATTCCAATAAAATAGAAAATAGTGAAGATATTGATGAATTTCTTAAGTCATATGATCTGCCCAGATTGTGTCAGGAAGACACACACAATTTAAACAGACTAATAACAAAGGAAGAAATAGAAGAAGCCATCATTAGACTACCAACCAAGAAAAGCCCTGGACCGGATGGGTATACAGCGGAGTTTTACAAAACCTTCAATGAAGAATTAATACCAATACTTTTCAAGCTATTTCAAGAAATAGAAAAAGAAGGAGCTCTTCCAAATTCATTCTATGAGGCCAACATCACCCTGATCCGGAATCCAGACAAAGATACTTCAAAGAAAGAAAACTACAGACCAATATCTCTAATGAACCTAGATGCAAAAATTCTCAATAAAATTCTGGCTAATCAGATACAAAAACATATCAAAAAAATTGTGCACCCTGATCAAGTAGGATTCATCCCTGGGATGCCAGGCTGGTTCAATATATGGAAATCAATAAATGTTATTCACCACATCAATAGACTTAAAGATAAAAACCATATGATCATCTCGATAGACGAAGAAATATCATTTGACAAAGTACAGCATACTTTTGTGTTCAAAACATTGGAAAAACTAGGGATAACAGGAACTTACCTTAACATTGTAAACCTAAAGAGAGAAATAGAAGAAGATCTTAGAAGATGAAAAAGTATACCCTGTTCATGTATAGGCAGAAGTAACATCATCAATGTTCTCTACAGGTTTAATGCAATGCCAATCAAAATCCCAACAGCATTTCTTGTAGAAATAGATAAAGCAATCATGAAATTCATCTGGAAAAACAAAAGACCCAGAATAGCAAAAGCAATTCTAAGCAGAAAGTGTGAATCTGGAGGTATAGCAATACCAGATTTCAAACGGTACTACAGAGCAATAGTAACGAAAACAGCATGGTACTTGTACCAAAACAGGCAGGTGGGCCTATGGTACAGAATAGAAGACACAGAGACCAATCCACAAAATTACAACTTTCTTATATTTGTTAAAGGGGCTAAAAGCATGCAATTGAGGAAGGATAGCATCTTCAACAAATGGTGCTGGAAAAACTGGAAATCCATATGCGACAAAATGAAGCTGAACCCCTTTCTCTCACCATGCACAAAAGTTAACTCAAAATGGATCAAAGAGTTTGATATCAAATCAGAGACTCTGCATCTGATAGAAGAAAATGTTGGCTCCGAACTACGTATTGTGGGGTCGGGCTCCAAATTCCTTAATAGGACGCGTATAGCCCAAGAGTTAATAACAAGAATCAACAAATGGGACTTACTTAAACTAAAGAGTTTTTTCTCAGCAAGAGAAACAATAAGAGAGCTAAATAGGGAGCCTACATCCTGGGAACAAATTTTTACTCCTCACACTTCAGATAGAGCCCTAATATCCAGAATATAGAAAGAATTCAAAAAATTAAACAATCAGATAAGAAATAACCCAGTCAACAAATGGGCCAAGGACCTGAACAGACACTTCTCAGAGGAGGACATACAATCAATCAACATGTACATGAAAAAATGCTCACAATCTCTAACAGTCAGAGAAATGCAAATCAAAACCACCCTAAGATACCATCTCACTCCAGTAAGATTGGCAGCCATTATGAAGTGAAACAACAATATGTGCTGGCGAGGATTTGGGGAAAAGGTTACACTTGTACATTGCTGGTGGGACTGCAAATTGGTTTGGCCAATTAGGAAAGCAGTATGGAGATTCCTAGGAAAGCTGGGAATGGAACCTCCATTTGACCCAGCTATTGCGCTTTTCGGACTATTCCCTGAGGACCTTAAAAGTGCGTACTATAGGGATACTGCCACATCAATGATCATAGCAGCACAATTCACAATAGCTAGACTGTGGAACCAACCTAGATGCCCTTCAATAGATGAATGGATAAAAAAAATGTGGCATTTATACACAATGGAGTATTACGCAGCACTAAAAAATGACAAAATCATGGAATTTGCAGGGAAATGGAATGCCTTAGAGCAGTTTATGCTAAGTGAAGCTAGCCAATCCTTAAAAAACAAATGCCAAATGTCTTCTTGGATATAAGGAGAGTAACTAAGAACAGAGCAGGGAGGAAGAGCATGAGGAAAAGATTAACATTAAACAGAGATGAGTGGTGGGAGGGAAAGGGAGAGAGAAGGGAAACTGTATGGAAATGGAAGGAGACCCTCAGTGTTACACAAAATTACATATAAGAGGTTGTGAGGGGAAAGGCGGGGAAAAACAAGGGAGTGAATTGAACAACAGCAGATGAGGTAGAGAGGGAAGATGGGAGGGGAGGGGAGGGGGGATAGTAGGGGATAGGAAAGGTAGCAGAATACAACAGTCACTAATATGGCATTATGTAAAAATGTGAATGTGTAACCAATGTGATTCTGCAATTTTTTATTTGGGGTAAAAATGGGAGTTCATAACCCACTTGAATCAAGTGTATGAAAGATGATATGTCATGAGCTTTGTAATGTTTTGAACAACCAAGAAAAAAAAAAGAGTAGGTAATATGAAATGGAGATGGGAAAGCCATGGAGATATGAAAAAAAAAATCAGTGTTTTATTTGAACTAAAATTGACAACATCCCTAATAATCAGAGGTTTTCAATATATAAAATCATCTTGTTTGAAGACATAGATAAAACTTATGTTAATTACTAACAAATAAATATACACAATAATATATATATATATATATGAAAAGGGAGAGTTGTATTTTTTCTATCTGGGAGATATATATGCAATTACTTTTAATGTGCACAAAGGGACACACAGAAAAATGATATGGTAGGGTAGGGAGTAAGATTTTTCAGTATATTTCCTAACTTTAAATTTATTTGTAATATGTGAAATTATTATGTATTCCAACAAGTAATTTAAATGAAAAATAATGATTCCATGCAGCAAGTTAATTTTTCTACATGAAAGAAAACTGTAATCATTAGTTTTTCATTGGTTACCAGAATTTGATGTAATGTTTTTCCAAATCTGTTCTGGTCCACTTAATGATTTTTTAAAAAAAACTGTTTAATATTTAACATTTCCTTACCTTTTTGCTTTTGAGAGTGCTACTATTTCATTCAGTCCTGCCTGTTAAGTAAAATTTTATATATCCAGCCATGTTTTCAATTTCTTTTTGGCTAATATATAAAGGCACAAAAATTATGCATATTAGTATGATACCATACCATATAATGTTCTGGTAAATGTGTAAAATTTGTAAATTTAAATAAGGTTAAATATATCTATTTATTCAAATATTTATCATGTTGTTTGTGCTAAAAACTTTCAAAGTCATTTCTTTTAGCTTTTTGAAATGTTCAGTACACAACTCTTGTCTGTATTCACCTTACTGTGCAATAGCCAAACACCAAAACTTCTTAATCCTAACTGTAACTTCTTATTCATTTATCAACCTGCATCCATTACTTCCCCGATCCCCCACAGTCCCTGGCCTCTAGTAGCCACCATCCTATTCTCAACTTCTGTTGAGATCAACTTTTTTAGATTCTACCTATGAGTGAGGTTGTGCAGTACTTGTCTTTCTGTACTTTGCTTATTTCAATAATCTTCTCTAGTTGCATCTATGTTGTCAGAGATGGCTATATTTTATTCTCTTTATAACTGAGTAATATTCCATGTTTTATATGTACCGCATTTTCTTTATCCATTCATTAGTTGAAGGGCACTGGCTATTTCCATTTCTTGGCTATTGTGAATAGTGTTGCAGTGAACATGGGAGGCAGTGCAGGTAGCTCTTGACTGACTTTATTTCCTTTGGATATTTACCCAGCAATGGGAATGCTGATTCATGTGGTAATTTCTTTTTAATTTTGTGAGGAAGCTCCATCTTGTTTTCCCCAATGTTTATACTAATTTACATTCCCACCAATAATGTACAAAGTGTTCCCCATTTTTCCACATCCACCCAACACAGGTTATCTTCCCTCTTTTTGAATAATAAACATTCTTACTAGGGTGAGGTGATATCTCTTTGTGGTTTGATTTTCATATTCCCTAAAAAAAAAGTCATTTATCATTTTTTTATATACTTCTAGACCACTTGTATATCTTCTTTTGAAAGATGTCTATTTAGGGCTGTTGCCCATTGTTTAATCAGGTAATGTTTATTTTTTTTCAATTGAGGTTTTCGAGTTTTTTATATATTCTGTATATCAAACCCTTGATGAATTTATAGTTTGCAAATATTTTTTCCTATTCCATAGATTATTGTTTCACTCTTGTTATTTATTTATTTATTTATATATTTTTTTTAGTTTTTTTTTTTTTTTTTTTTTTTTTAGTTGTAGGTGGACACAATATCTTTAGTTTACATTTATGTGCTGCTGAGGATCCAACCCAGTGCCTCGTGCATGTTAGACGAGCACTCTACCACTGAACCACAACCCAACCCCGGCCCTATTTATTTATTTTTTGCTTTGTAGTGCAAACAGTTTTTAAACTGATGTGAAGCCATTTGCCTATTTTTGTTTTTGTTTTCTGTGCTTTGAGGTCTTGCACAAAAAAATAAATAAATAAATCTTTGCCTATTCTTATATCCTTAAGCAATTCCCCTATATTTTCTTCTACAGTTTCTAGTTTTCAGTCTTACCTTTAAATCTTTAAACCATTTTGAGTTGAGTTTTGTAATTTTCATTCTTCTGCATTTGGATGTCCAATTTTTCAAGCACCACTTACTGAAAAGGCTTTCCTTTCTTCAGTGGGTGTTCTCATAACTTTTATTGTAAATAAGTTTGCTTTGGATGTGTGGATTTACATCTGGGCTCTTCATTCTGTTGAATTACTGTATCAGTCAGTTATTATATCAATGTCATACTGTCCTTACTACTAAAGCTTTGTATTATATTTTGATTGTGTTTGCCTCCTGCTTGTACTTTTTGCACAAGATTGTTTTGAGTATTCTGTGTTTTTTATGGTTCTGTATAAATTTCAGTATCCTTTTGTCTAATTCTATGAAGAATGCCATAGCTATTTTGGTTGGGATTATATTGAATCTGTAGATCTTTTAAGGTAGTATGGACATTTTAACAGTATTAATTCTTCTAATTCATAAACACAGATTTTTTTTTAGTTTTTAGTGTTCTCTTCAATTTATTTCTTCAATGTCTTATAATTTTCATTGTGAATATTGTTCTCTTCTTTGGCTAAATTAATCCTAGATATTTTATTTTCATTTTTGTTTGTTTATTCTGCTATTGTAAATGGAATTGCTTTCTTTTTTTCTAATTCAGAAAATTGGCTATTGACATATTACAAGGCCACAGTTTTTATATGTTGATCTTGAAGCTGAAACTTTGCTGAATTCATTCCTTAGTTTTAATAGTTTTTAGTGTAGTCTTCAGGGGTTTTTTCTGTGTATAAAATCATGTCATTTGCAAACAGTGACTTGTGTTCTAATTTGGGTGTCTTTTATTTCTTTTTCTTGCCTGATTGCTCTGTGACTTCCAACCTATATTTAGTATAAGTGGTTAACCTGAGCTTCCTTGTCTTATTCCATATCTTAGAAAACTCTCAGCTTTCCTTCATTCAGTACAATGTTGTTGTCTTATTATAAATAGTTTTTATTGGGGTTGGATATGTGGCTCAGAAGTAGAGCAATTCTTTGCCTGCTCCTCCCTCCCTCCCTCCCTCCCTCCCTCCCTTCCTTCCTTCCTTCCTTCCTTCCTTCCTTCCTTCCTTCCTTCCTTCTTCCCTCTCTCCTTCCCTCCCTCCCCAGAAATTGAACTCAGGAACACTCAACCAGTGAGCCACATCCCCCAGCCCATTTTTTTATTTTTTAGTTAGAGACAGGGTCTCTTGCTGTTGCTGAGCTGGCTTTGAACTTGTGATCCTCCTATCTGAGCCTCCCAAGCTGCTGGGATTACAGGCATGTGCCACTGCACCCAGAGGATATATAATTTAGTTGAATGCTTTTTCTGCATATATTGAGATGACTGTACAGTTTTTAAACTTCATTTTGTTCATATAACATTTATTGATTTGCATGTATTGAATCATCCCTGTGTTCCTAGATGAATCCCACCTTGTAGCCCCTTCCTCTGTCTTCAAATCTGGTAATATCAGATAGGCCTAGTCCTCATGTTGCCATCTTTCAGAGTTTCCTGTTCCACTTTTAAGAAACCTTTTAAGTATAGTAGGTTTATGCAGATAACTCAGAATATAAGGTCATCTCAATTACATGTATAACATTAATGTCACTTTGCCATGTAATTTTATATATTTATAGATTCTTGGGATTAGGAGTTAGGTTTCTTGGGGGAGGGGAGGGATATTATTCTGCTACCTCACCTTCCCATTTTGCAAGATAATATTACTTCTTAAGATTCACTCTCTATCCTTCCCATTATAGTTTATGTCATATTTAAAAATTATAACTACATCCATTTTTTCATTATTTGGAATTCATAAATATTAACATTTTAATGGAAGTTATAGCCAGTTACTCAAGAAAAATAAAGAATTCTAAATTGGAAAGAAAATATCAAAACTCTCTATTTACACAGAACATGGTGTTATATATAAAAAATCCAAAATGAATTTTTACTAGAGTCAATACATGAGTTCAGCAAAGTTGCAGTGCTCAAGATCAACACGTAGAAATCATTTGTGTTTCTAAACACCAGCAATAAACAATCCAAACAGGAAATAAAACAACTACTTTTAAAATAGCATCTGAAGAATAAAAACCCTAGGAATTGCTGAAAGAAATTTAGGAGGACCTAAACAAGTATAAATAAGTGGAAAGGCATCCTTTCTTCATGGAGTAAAAAACATTATATTATGAAAATGTCAGTACTATCCAAAGTGATCTACATATTCAATTTAATCCTATCAAAATTCCAGGAACCATTTTTTACAGAAATGGAAAAGTCTGAAGCTAAAATTAGTATGAAATTTCATGGAGTCCCAAACAGTCAAAACAGTCAGATCTTGAAAAAGAACAATATCGGAAAACTTACTACAAAACTTATAGTAATCAAAATGTATGGTACTGGCACAGAGAATGACCTCCATTACACAGTGTATACGTGTACTGAAATATCACATGGTGCCCCATAAATATATACAATTTTTATGTGTCAATCAAAAAGAAAAAAAAGAAGATTTATAGAAGAGTGGAATAAAAGTGAAGATTCAGAAATGAACCCATGAATGTAAGACAACTGATTTGTTGTAAGTTAAACTATACTTCACACTATGTAGAAAAGTTAATTCAAGGTGGATCAGTGACCTAAATGTAAGACTAAAACCATAAAGATCACCAAAAAAAAAAACAAGGATAATTTTTTTTACCCTATATTTGACAATGAGCTCTTACATAGGATGCAAATAACAAAAGAAAAGCCAGATATATTGAACTTCACTTTTGTGCTTAAAATAACATCATCAAGAATGTTAAATGGAAACTTTTATAATGGAAGACAGTATTTGGAAATCATATCTGATAAGGTTTAAAATCTAGAATCTAAAAGAACTACAACTCATCTGAGAAAAAAATTTAAAGATGGCTGGGAGGACCTAAATAAAATTTTTTCCAAAGATATACAAATGGCCTCTAAGCACATGAAAACGTCTTCAGAATCTTTAGTCATTAGGGTAATGCAGATCCAAACCACAATGAGGTACCACTTTAGACATATCAATTTGATCATAAAAATATAATGAAAATAACGAACTACAGCAAGGATGTGGAGAGATTGTACCCTCATATGTTGCTGGTGGGAATGTGAAAAATAGTTCCTCAAAAAGCTAAACACAGAATGACCAAGCAATTCTACCTCCTTAGTCATGTATCCAAAATAATTGAAAAGAGGGCCTCATGCAGCAGATACTTGTATGCCAGTGTTCACTGCAGCATTCTTCACAATAGCCAAAAGAAATAGAACAATTAAAGCTTTTATCAACAGATATGGGTAAACATATGTGGTATAGACATGAAATGGAACATTATTCAGCCATTAGAAAGGAATGAAGTTCTGCTGCATGCTACAACATGGCTCAACCTTGAAAACCTATGCTTAGTGAAATAAGGCAGATATAATATATAGGCAAAATGTTGTAGCATAGCAAATTCATAGACATAAAAGATACATTTGAGGTTGCCAAGTGTGGAGGTCACGGGGGAGAGTCATTAGATTGTTTTATATGTCTATTTGTACACAAGTAGCAAATTTTACTGATTATTACAGCTTTGTAGTAACTTGAAATCAGGAAGTGGAAATCCTCCAATATCGTTTCAAGATGGTTTTCTGTGTCCCTTGAATTTCCATACAAATTTCATGATCCTTTCATAAATTTTTAAATTTCATTTCTTAAGCCCAGTTCTACCACTCCTAGATATGAGTCCTTTGAAAAATTACTGGTTTCATTTGTTTCATAATCATCATACATGTAAAGCCTAACACAATACATGGCATATATTAAATGCTAAATACAGAGTAAGTTGAACATCCGTAATATGAAACCTGAAAGGCTCCAAAATCTGAAATTTTTTGAATACCAACATGATTCCACAAGTGGAAAAATTCATACCTAATCTCAAGTGACATTGGTTCATGGTCAAAATGCAAGTATACTAAAAATATTTTATAAAATAATCTTTGGGGTATGTATATAATGTGCATGAAACATAAATGAATTTTGTGTTTAGAATTGGATCCATTCCACAAGATATTTCATTATGCAAAGAATCCCAATTATATGTGTGTGTGTGTATATATATAATATTTGTAGTAATATTGCTAATATTATTACCACTACAATTCCAATGTGTAATGCCTTTTATATATTGACTAGAGTATAATAGAATTCTACCTCCAGAGTGTATTTTTTATGAATGGATAGTATAGTGTAATGAAAAGAATGGTGTAGTGTAATGCAATTTGGAGTCATTTTATGGCCTAGACCTAAGTTCGTAACTATTTAATACAGATAACATGTTGAATATCTCTACTAAATGATACCATGAAAATACAAATGTCATTTTCAGAAATCAGTTGTTCAAAAGTCATAATTGGAAAATTTATTATTACTTTGGTAATAGTATTTCAGGGAATAGAAGAAAAGGATGGCTGAAATAAGTGTATTCTTGAACAGTGTGTTTTTTAAAATATAAACTGCTCATGACTGAGTTATTTGTGACATTATTTACTAGACTGTTTTGTTCATAGGATTTTTTCCTGGTATTTACATAAGCTTTTGTCACCTTTCTCATTTTTGTGTTTAATATAATATGGAAGCCCTCCACATTTACTCTATTTTTAGCTTCTTGACCATATAGTTATGCTATTACTTCATTATTATACTATTTATATGCATATGTATATATGTCATGTCCATTGTAATCAAAGTGGGAATATGTTGACCCATACACATCACTTGTCCCACCTTTTTAACAGTCAAAACTATTGTCATTGGTTTGAATTTGATGTAGGAATACTAATCTGGAAGTTTACCTTCCCAACATCTTCATGGGATTAGGAAAGCCAGTTTTGAATACTATTAATTAGTGTTAACCAAGAGAATAGCAAATTGTTTGTGGAATAGAATTGAAGTTTATTATTGCAACTTTGTTTTGCTTTTTGTTCCATTAAGTCACCATGGCATCTTTGAATCATTATTTTACTAACAACTTGGAACTATTTCTGTAATATTTTTTCCATTTATGTAACAGTTTTTATAGAACACGTTAATTAAAACCAGTGTATTTTATAATGGTATATATTTTTAAAATTTTTTATTTTGAAATAAATTCAAAATTTATGAATTACAGACCTAAGAGATTTCAATACTTTTTTGTCCTAATGTTTTCATTGATGTATTCAATCTTAGCTTCTAGTTGAGTAATTTTAATAATTGAAAATGAAAGTATTTTTAAATGCTAATTTTGAACTTCTTACAAAATTTTTGTAACTTTCCATTTTAGTAACCTCTAATACTTCTCTTTTATTAGTTATCGTATCATGGTCTTGTATACTACATCCATAGTATGCCTTATATGAAGTAAATTAATTTGAAATTCATTTGTTTCTACCATTTAATCATGGCACTTTTAATCTAAGAAATAATTCTTAGTCAAGATCTTAATAGTAGTTTCATTAGCAAGAATAAATAACAAATATTAGAATGTTTCAATGAAAATCATTTTGTTGAATTAATTTTTAGTGGAAACCAGAGTATTATTTATTTATTGGACTTTTAATACGTTGATTAGCCTTTATTTCCTTTATTTATTTATATGCTGTGCTAAGAATCAAACCCAGTGCCTCACATATACTATGCAAGCTCTCTACCACTGAGCCACAACCCCAGCTCCTGTTGTTTTTTAATTTACATTTGTGAGAGGAAATATCCTAGGATTTTCTTATGTATGATGCTCTTTTTTTGGATATTGAGATAATTATGAACTCAGGATGAGTAATCAGAAGTTTCCTTTGTAAACACAGAAGTTGAAGAAAGTTAAGGGAATTATCTTGTATTTTAAGAGCTTGGAGCAACTGAAGGAGATATGTTGGGAGTTCCAAATGCCCTGAATGTTATTTAAATTTTTTCTAGTGGCCACATTTTAAAAACTGAAAAGAAGCAGAGGGGTTGGGGCATGGCAGCACATGCCTCTACTGTAAACCCAGTGACTCGAGAGGCTGAGACTGGAGTATCTCAAGTTCAAAGCCAGTCTCAGCAATGGTGAGGTGCTAAGCAACTCAGTTTGAGACCCTGTCTCTAAATAAAATACAAAATAGGGCTGAGAATGTCACTCAGTGGTCGAGTGCCCCAGGGTTCAATCCTTGATACCAAAAAAAAAAAAAAAAAAAAAAAAAGAAGAAATAGATGGATTCTTGGCTTTAATAATATACCATATTTAATTCAATATATCCAGAATGTTATTTTTACATGTAATCAATATTTTTTCAAATTAGTATTTTTATACTTTGTATTCAAATTCTGATATGTATTTTCCATTTATGTATGCAACTCTATTAACTACTTCACTTAATAGTTACTTCAGTTATTTTTTAAAAAATTGCTAAATGTCTCCATGTCTCAATTTCCTCATTTTTACAATAGAGATAATTACAAGAATAAATTAAATAACATATATGACATACCTGGCTTATGGTGTTATAGAAATATTTGTCATTTTCTAAAAATTATTTCAAACATAAACATGAAATTAATGGCATCTCCATTTCAAGGCAAAGAAAATATTTTAGGAATTAAATTAATTAAATTCTTTTCTTGTTCCCTTTGACAGTGCAAGGTACACACATATCCCTGTTTAAATTGTTTTTAAAAAGCAGAATCAACATTGGTTCATCAATTATGACAAAATACCATAGTAATTCAAGATGTTTAAAACAAGAAACTGGAGCAAGTTGGGATATGAGAGACTATATGTCTACTTTCTGCTCAGTTTTTATAAGCCTAAGTCTACTTTAAGAAATACAGTTTAATTAATCAAACAAAAAGACAAACAACATGTCTTCTATTGATTCCTGAGACATGTTAGTTGTGATCGAAACCAGCAATAAAACTGGAAGCTTCAGCATTATTAAAACCATCAATAAGAGTTTAGTTATGGATAAAAATTGAACTTAATGTTTGTTCTTTCAAAAGTCATTTTTTTTATCTACCTCTTTTAAACTAATAAATGGAAAACTTTCGTACAAAATGTTTTTCTCTCTGGTTATTGAGCAGCTAGGCCTTGGACAATTATTGATAGCACTCTGATGCTAATACTATAACTCTTCCATATTTTTAATGCACTGTTGCTGGTTTTGAGAATATTTTCTTCTCCTAATTTCAGGTTGGGTGGGACTATATCAGCATACAAGATAGTACCAGACGAGATAGAAGAAATCAAGGTATAGTATGGCACTTTTCACCTCTACAAAGGCTTAGTATCTCATTGGGAAGTTGGGGAAAATCTTGCTTTTCCTATATATCATTGAATCTTTGGGTATGTTAGGACACCATTAAGTTCCCCGTTATTCTATTTGAATTAAAAATGTATATATAATAAATAAATTATCATCAGATATCATCTACCATTTGCAATGCGTTTCTGAGAAAAATATTAGGAGAATCAAAAAGTAATCCTTTCTTATGCAGTTCTTTGAAAATCTACATGAGAAGCATTATAACCATTAGTGTATATGATAGATTATCTTTTAAAAATCTTTTTGCAATTTCTTTTTCCTATATTCTTTATTAATTATAAAATAATAGCAATCTTTTAGTAAATATCTCCTGGTTCCTTTTAAAACACAAATGCCAATTTCAATTAAAATTTATGTTATAATAAATTAAGAATTTACCTTATTCCTTGAAAATTAGGTCATTACTATATTCTTCCGTCTGTGGAATATTAATCATCTAGCACAGCATGTTGTCCTTGTCCAAAGGCAATTTACCACATATTGAGAATTGTACTTCCTGTTTCCTATATGAAATTTAACAATTGCATAACAATAGTCAGAGCTAAACAATACTGCTTAAGTTGTTGAGTAGATTTATTGCATAATAAAGATTTCAATAATCATGCGTAATTCAATTAAAATTTTCAATATCAAGTTCTAGCATTAAAAGTAAGTTTCAAGAGTCTCATTCCAACTTCTGTAAATTCATACAGTTGGAGGAATCAACTGTGAGGAAACTTGATCCTAATTTACATTCCTCATTTTACAGATTTAGAAATGCAAATGCATAAAGATGAACTTTGGATTATTTATTTGACATTTAGTAATTATTTCAGAAATGTAATTGTCATTAAAGGATGAGAAAAACATTAATATGTTACTTCTTGATGTATACTTTATAATTACTCAAAAATATATTTAACTTCAGAATATTTAATCTATATGTACAGAAAGAGAGAGAAACAAAGGGAAGGGGTCTTATGAAACATTCATAGGAAATAAAATTGAAGTGCATTTTTCTTGAAGGGGCTCTGTCTTATAATACAATTGAAATAGGTATTAAATGATAAAGGTAAACAAATAATTTTATGGTAACACATAGAAAGGTAACCTGGCTGTTTCAAAAGGTGATCAGCAAAAAATCTTTCCAAGAGGTAAACTCTGGGGACAGGAATATACCAGTAGAACACCTGTCTAGCATACATGAGGCCCTGTATTCAATCCCCAGTATGAGAGGAAGAGACAAGCAAACAGGCAGGCAGAGATATTTATGAGAACATAAATATGATATAATGTAGCTCCAGATTGAATGATATAAAGTAAGTTCTGGAGAAATATAGGGCTAGAAGTGGCTTTGTGTCATGTTAAGAAGTTTAGATTTTATTTTGAAAACCTAAGGTGCTATTATGTACTCATTTAGGAGTTTAGGAGAAAAAGTAACATTATCAGTTTGGTAATTTCTTTAAATATTTTTATGATGATTAAGAAGTGCTTTCAGCAAAGAAGATATTCATAGTAGGAAGAAGGAAACCAGATTTTAGGAATGTAGACATAAAATGATTAATATCTGTACTAAAACTGTGGCAGTGAAGGTTGAGGGAAAAAAAATGGATGCAAATAATATGATTTAGATCATGGGTGGTGGTGCTCCCCTGTAATCACAGCTACTTAGATACTGAAGCAAGAAGATCACAAATTCAAGACCAACCTGGTTAACTTAGTGTGGCCGTCTCAGCATAAATATAAAAAGAGCTCAGAATGTATCTCAGTGGTAGAGTGCACAAAGATCAAAAGTTTGAGGCCAGCCTGTGCTACCAAGATTAGATATAACACCAGTAATTAATGGAAAAAGCATGTCAAGCATCATCACAAATCATTTTTTAAAGGAATTTTCTGAGAGACAATTCTAGAATTGTTTTTAGAAAATATAATGAAAGAATGCTCTTTTAGTGAAGAGTCATTATTAAAAGGTAAGCAGCATTTCTAAAAATTAATTAAACTAAACTAATTAAATGAATATATTAGTTCTCTGGTTTTAGGATGTGTCTACATAAGGACTACAACCTCAGTCAACAGTTATTCCTTTATATAGCAGTTACATGTGATTCTCTGTGTTCACTAGTATGACCTCAGCTGTTATGTGATTACAGATTCTAATATCAATCACTGAATTTTATCTCTCTCTCTGAGTTTCTGCCAGATTTATCCAGTGATTTAGTGAATATTTGGTTATCTGAAAGGAACCTCAAATTCACTAGAACTAAAAATTATCCTCTTGGTTCTCAAAGTATTCCTTCTATTATATATCCTCTCTATCAGCATTATATATGCTCAAACTTCCCACGCTAGAAATATGATCCAACTTTTTCATCTTTTCCTAAATATCTAACAAATCAAATATTATCAATTCTACTTTTCTTTAATTACATACACACACACAAACAATAATGTCAGAAAGTTTGAACCCTGAAACATACAAAATATTGAAGCCATCTTACTTTTTTTAAATATTCGGGAAAAAAAACTGTTACAAGTATTTTGTCTATATTTCATGGCATTATTAGTATTTTCAGTTAAAATCAGATATAATCTTTTTTTGTCTCAAGGAAATGGAAACATGGATGAAATAATGAGTGTAGTTGGAAAATATCTGAATAATCTTAAGTTATATAAATAATATAATTGAATTTTAAGTTTGATTTGCTGTGTATAATAATACTATGTATAAATAAATATACATTTGTATCTTTCCATAGGATAGTGTGATTGATTGATGAAACATAACTCAATTTTTGTCAGATGTGGTAATCTTCCACAATGTTTCTTACTGCAGAAACCATTATTTAGTTCATCATACACGGCACATGTATTAATTGTTCTGGATAATATTATAATAAGTTGATCAAATTTCAAAAGTAAAGACTTCCAGTTCCAGCCGAGATAGAATGCTGTTATTCCTCTAGATTCGTTTTCTTGTATCACGAATCTAAAGTTTCTTGGGCATTACCAAATAAATAGAGAAACTCTTTAAGAGGTGAAAAGAAAATGGCAGTTTGATGAGGAGCCTGAAGACTTAAGAAATGACATGGCAGTGAGTTCCCTGGGTTTTCTTACTATTTCCCATATGTTCTGGACAGGGTGCTGAAGAAGACTTCAAGTTGGAACCAATAGGCATAGAAAAAAAAATGCTCCAAGAAAAGCCTCTTTATCTAGCCAAAAGACCAAGACAGGAGGCACCTAACAGAATAGAAAAACTTTTTAGCAATGTTCACCCTACTCTATCCAAACATCAATGGTGGAACTACTTAGTTCTCTCACAGATTTAGCAGAGCCAGTCTAAAGTTGATCTTCCGACTCACTTCCTGATGTCCCATGAAGCAGCTTACAGGTTTCTTTATCCTTTACATTGTGATGTTGGCAGACCAGGGAGATATTTTTTCATCTTTCACCTGGAAGAATAGTTGTCACACTGAGTCTTTGGCCAGAATATTGTAGCAGTGCTAAGCAAGTGTTGATCTGCCATCACCATCCCAACAGAAATAGGCTATGTTCTATTTCTCCCAGCCAGGTTGTGTCACTGGTATCCAGTGATTAACAGAGCCTCCATCCCCACTATTATGGTTTGAATATGTCTCTAAAATATTATGTGTTAGAAACTTAATCTCCAATAATCAGTTTTGGGTGATAGGACCTGATAAGAGTTGTTAAGGTCATGAGGTCTCCTCACAGGTGAATGGATTAATCTTGATTATAATATGGCCAGAAACTATAAGTTCTATTTCTCACTCCTGCCACTTTCTCTTGGCACATGTGAGCATGTGTTCTATTTTGCCCTTCTTCCATGCGATGATGCAGCAAGAAGTCCCATGCCACATATAGATCCTAGATATTGGATTTTCCACTTATCCCAGCTGTGGAAAATAAACCTCTGTTCTTTATAAATTTTCCAGTCTCAGTTACTCTATTATAGCAAAACTAAGCAGTTGAAGACACCGAACAAACAGAAAGAACCTGAGAAAAACATGACTGAAAAGAGTCTTCTATGGTTCAGGAAAAAAAAAAAAAAAAAAAAAAAACTTGAAGTCTGGACTACAAAGCTATCTCTTATTGAATTTAATTGGATGAGACTTTGAAGTCTGATCCTAAGACATTGTTTAAACCCCTAGTGCAATTGGCTGCAAATTAATGGAGTCCTACAACATAGTGTAGTGGAAAAACAATACAACAACAACAAAGTCAAATAGCTTAACAGAGATAAGCTAACAGTAAATAAATAATCCTCTAGTAAACTAGAAATAGCCATCCTAGGGTGAGTATGTGCCTACCTTGGTTGAGCACTCCAAGAAGTGATATCAGAGGCTTCATCCTGGGTAGAAAGTAGACTTTAGCATATTAGTCTATATAGTTCAGTAATCAAGTAAGAAAGCAAACAACAACAAAAAGACCCTAGAGAGGGGAGAGGGCAATCAGTATCCAGAGGTACTATAGTTGACTACATAACATGTCTAGATTTAGTAAAAATTATGAGGTATGTAAGGAGGAGGAGAATGTGTGAAGTACCTCAGTAAAGCGAGAGGGCGGGGAAAAAGCTAATCATGGAGAAACAAACCAAATTTAAAAAAAAAGATAAATAATCAAACATGGCTGGAAGTACACACCATATATCAACAGTAAATCTAAATGTTAATGGCTTAAACTCACCAATAAAGTAACATAGGCTAGTAACATGGATTAAAAAAACAAATCCAACAATATGCTGCCTCCAGGAGACATATCTGATTGGAAAAGACATACACGGGCTGAAGGTGAAAGGTAGGGAAAAAACATACCATGCACACGGTCCTTGTAAGCAAGCAGGGGTGGCCATTCTCATATCGAATAAAATCGACTTCAAGACTAAGTTAATTAAAAGGGATAAGGAAGGACATTATATACTGTTAAAAGCAACCATTCACTAACAAGACATAACAATTATCAATATTTATGCAACAAATAATGGAAATCAATGGTAAAAGAAGGAAGGAAAAATCCTAAATAACTTGGAAAATGAACAATATGTAACTGAATGATCAATGGGTTATAGAAGACATAAAGGAGGAAATCAAAAAATTCTTAGAGATAAATGAAAAAATACAGACACAACATATGGGAATCTATGGGACACAATGAAAGCAGTTTTAAGAGGGAAATTCATTTCCTGGAGTTCATTCCTCAAAAAAAGAAAAAACCAACAAATAAATGAACTCACACTACATCTTAAAACCCTAGAAAAGGAAGAGCAAAACAACAGCAAATGTAGTAGAAGACAAGAAATAATTAAAATCAGAGCGGAAATCAACGAAATTGAAACAAAAAAAAATTGAAAAAATTGATGAAACTAAAAGTTGGTTCTTCAAAAAAATAAATAAGATCGACAGACCCTTAGCAATGCTAAGGAAGAGAAGAAGAGAGGGAACTCAAATTACTAACATACGGGATGAAAAAGGCAATATCACAACAGATGCTACAGAAATACAGAAGACAATTAAAAATTATTTTGAAACCCTATATTCCTATAAAATAGAAGACAGTGAAGACATCGATAAATTTCTTAAGTCATATGATTTGCCCAAACTGCATCATGAGGATACACACAATTTGAACAGACCAACATCAATGGATGAAATAGAAGAAGCCATCAAAAGACTACCAACCAAGAAAAGCCCAGGACCAGATGGGTATACAGTGGAGTTTTACAAAACCTTTAAAGAAGAATTAATACCAATACTTTTCAAGTTATTTCAAGAAATAGAAAAAGAGGGAGCTCTTCCAAATTCATTCTATGAGGCCAACATCACCCTGATTCTGAAACCAGACAAAGACACCTCAAAGAAAGAAAACTACAGACCAATATCTCTAATGAACCTAGATGCAAAAATCCTCAATAAAAATCTGGCAATAGGATACAAAAACACATCAAAAAAAATTATGCACCATGATCAAGTAGGATTCATCCCTGGGATGTAAGGATGCATCAATAAATATATGGAAATCAATAAATGTTATTCACCACATCAATAGACTTAAAGAACCATATGATCATCTCGATAGACGAAGAAATATCATTTGACAAAGTACAGCATACTTTTGTGTTCAAAACATTGGAAAAACTAGGGATAACAGGAACTTACCTTAACATTGTAAACCTATCCATGCTAAGCCTCAGGCTAGCATCATTCTGAATGGAGAAAAATTGAAGGCATTCCCTCTAAAATCTGGAACAGACAGGGATGCCCTCTCTCACCACTTCTATTCAATATAGTTCTCAAAATACTGGCCAGAGCAATTAGACAGACAAAAGAAATTAAAGGCATAAAAATAGGAAAAGAAAAACTTAAATTATCACTATTTGCAGATGATATGATCCTATTTCTAGAAGACCCAAAAGGGTCTACAAAGAAACTGCTAGAACTAATAAATGAATTCAGCAAAGTGGCCAGGATATAAAATCAACACGCATAAATCGAAGGCATTCCTGTATATCAGCAACAAAACTTCTGAAATGGAAATGAGGAAAAACACCCCATTCACAATATCCTAAAAAAAATAAAATACTTGGGAATCAACAAAAGAGGTGAAAGAGTTATACAATGAAAACTACAGAACGCTAAAGAGAGAAATAGAATAAGATCTTAGAAAACGGAAAAATATACCCTGCTCATGGATAGACAGAACTAACATCAACAAAATGGCGATATTACCAAAACTTCTCTATAGGTTTAATGCAATGCCAATCAAAGTCCCAATTGCATTTCTTGTAGAAATAGATAAAGCAACCATGAAATTCATATGGAAAAATAAAAGACCCAGAATAGCAAAAGCAACTCTAAGCAGGAAGTGTGAATCAGGCGGTATAGCGATATCAGATTTCAAACTATATTACAGAGCAATAGTAACAAAAACAGCATGGTACTGGTACCAAAACAGGCGAGTGGACCAATGATACAGAGTAAAGGACACAGAGACTAATCCACCAAGTTACAACTATCTTATATTTGATAAAGGGGCTAAAAGCATGCAATGGAGGAAGGATAGCATCTTCAACAAATGGTGCTGGAAAAACTGGAAATCCATATGCAACAAAATGAAGCTGAACCCCTTTCTCTCGCCATGCACAAAAGTCAATTCAAAATGGATCAAGGAGCTAGATATCAAATCAGAGACTCTGCACCTGATAGAAGAAAAAGTTGGCTCCGATCTACATATTGTGGGGTCGGGCTCCAAATTCCTTAATAGGACACCCATAGCCCAAGAGTTATATACAAGAATAAACAAATGGGACTTACTTAAACTAAAAAGTTTTTTCTCAGCAAGAGAAACAATAAGAGAGGTAAACAGGGAACCTACATCCTGGGAACAAATTTTTACTCCTCAAACTTCAGATAGAGCCCTAATATCCAGAATATACAAAGAACTCAAAAAATTAAACAATAAGATAACAAACAACCCTATCAACAAATGGGCCAAGGACCTGAACCGACACTTCTCAGAGGAGGACATACAATCAATCAATAAGTACATGAAAAAATGCTCACCATCTCTAGCAGTCAGAGAAATGCAAATCAAAACCACCCTAAGATACCATCTCACTCCAGTAAGATTGGCAGCCACTATGAAGTCAAACAACAATAAGTGCTGGCGAGGATGTGGGGAAAAGGGTACACTTGTACATTGCTGGTGGGGCTGCAAATTGGTGCGGCCAATTTGGAAAGCAGTATGGAGATTCCTAGGAAAGCTGGGAATGGAACCACCATTTGACCCAGCTATTGCCCTTCTTGGACTATTCCCTGAGGACCTTAAAAGAGCGTACTATAGGGATACTGCCACATCAATGATCATAGCAGCACAATTCACAATAGCTAGACTGTGGAACCAACCTAGATGCCCTTCAATAGATGAATGGAGTAAAAAACTGTGGCATTTATACACAATGGAGTATTACGTAGCACCAGAAAATGACAAAATCATGGATTTTGCAGGGAAATGGATGGCATTAAAGCAGATAATGCTAAGTGAACGTAGCCAATCCTTAAAAAATAAATGCCAAATGTCTTCTTTGATATAAGGAGAGCAACTAAGATTAGAACAGGGAAGAAGAGCACGAGGAAAAGATTAACATTAAACAGAGACGAGTGGGGTGGGAGAAAGGGAGAGAGAAGGGAAACTGTATGGAAATGGAAAGAGACCCTCATTGTTACACAAAATTACATATAAGAGTTTGTGAGGGGAAAGGGGAAAGAAAAAACAAGGGAGAGAATTAAACAACAGCAGATAGGATGGAGAGGGAAAATGAGAGGGAAGGGGAGGGGGGATAGTAGGGGATAGGAAAGGTAGCAGAATACAACAGTCATTAATATGCTATTATGTAAAAATGTGGATGTGTAACCGATGTGATTGTGCAACTTGAATCAAATGTATGGAAGATGATATGTCATGAGCTTTGTAATGTTTTGAACAACCAATTAAAAAAAAGGAAGCTTATATTCTAAATGAGCAGACCTTACCGATAGGCCATGATTCATGCCATATAGAAGAAACTCTGGTTTCATTCCGAGGATATGGGGAACAGGGTACACTTGTACATTGCTGGTCGGACTGCAAATTGGTGCAGCCAATTTGGAAAGCAGTATGGAGATTCCTTGGAAAGCTGGGAATGGAACCACCATTTGACCCAGCTATTCCCCTTCTCACCATATTAAAGGCTCTGCTCCTTAAAAGGATGGTGACATTATGTGCTTCTTAACAATTCTGAGATTGGCTAAAAACACAGGTAATGAAACCTATTATTTGGGGAATAACATAGCCTACTGCTGTCATGAAGATTAAATATTTCTAAAAAAAAAGTACTTAACATAATGCTTTACATAGTAATTTCCCAGTAAATGCAATCATATTGTGTGATTCTAATCGACTTGAGAATTGAGGAATAGAAATAAAGATTACATCAAGTTGGGTTACACAACTTTATGAAAGATAGAACCAGTCCTTGAGTCAATGAATCCAAAGGAGTACCATAGTTCGGGGAGGAAATGAGTGCTGGAGGTCTTTCAGGCACACAGTCAAGAACATACCTATTTCTGCTCTATTCATTGTAAATAATTTTGATATTTATTGGTTTGGGAGAGTATTCACATAAGTGAGAGCCCTGTTTTCTAATATGTTATTCTCAGAATAAAAATATCCCAAAGGATTGACGTAAGAATTACAATTCTTTCAAGTAATGACAATATAATGTAGCCGCAGATTTTCTCTCTATGGTATTTTCGATCATCTGGTACCATCTACCTTTAAAAAAAAAACCGAATTTAGTCTTTCTAATATGTAATGTGGAGTGGGT
The DNA here is from genome assembly GCF_964194105.1 of Spermophilus citellus. Classification (NCBI taxonomy): domain Eukaryota; kingdom Metazoa; phylum Chordata; class Mammalia; order Rodentia; family Sciuridae; genus Spermophilus; species Spermophilus citellus. Next base: position 161,931,098 of record NC_138185.1, read on the forward strand.
AATTTTCCTCTCAACAGCAGAACATTCACTAGTAAAGAGAATACTCCTTGGCTGTCTTCAAAAAGATAGCTTAAAACTACCCATCTTTCTGCCATGTTTTTGCTTCTTTGATAGGTCAATGTTCTTTTGTTTCTTTTACTGAATATTGCATATCTATATTTAAAAAATCTTGGCTAAAATTCCATCAAATTACTAAATTACTAATTTCTTGACTTAACTGTGATGAATGTCCTCTGGTATTCTTTACATATAAAGACAATTTTTATTGGTTCTTTTTAGTTATACATGAGAGTATAACTAAAAATTATAACTCAGTGATCGAGTGCCCCTGATAAAATTATACCTGCATGGAGTATATCTTATTCTCACAAGGGCCCGAGTCTTGTTGATGGTTATACATAATGATGGGATTCATTGTGGTATATTCATATATATACATAGGAAAGTTATGTCAGATGCCTTCCACTGTCTTTTGTATTCCTGTCTTTCCTTCATTCCCCTTTATCTAATCTTCTGAAGTATTATTCTTTCCCTCATTTCCCTTTATTATAGGTTAGCTCCCACATATCAGACATAACATTCACCCTTTGGTTTTTTGGGATTTGTTTATTTCACTTAGCATGACATTTATTTACATAGACATTGAAAGTCTTTTGCAACATCTTAAACATATTTTTTGAACTGCTGATGTTCTGATAGAAAGCTAAACCACACAGATGGTTTTAATATTAAAAATTGTTTGGGAATCAAACCTTTATATTCTCCATAAAATTATATATCAACGAACTAAATTCTATTTTTTAAATAGAATTAAATTCATTAAATAATATACATCCCATGACGAATTACTTGTGTAACCTGAGCCTCGAATAAAATATTCAAAGGAAAAGCTGTATTATATTTGAAAAATTTTCAGAGGTGTGTCCTTAACCTTTGAGAGACAGCATTATAACTATGACGAAAATTCTTCTTTTAATACTAATTGTATAATTTCAATATGATGATACCTTCTCACCCCAAATTTTGATGCATACAAAAGTCAATAATAAACAATATAGTTTAACCAGGTATCATTGTTCCTTAATAGTTTTGTGTGTGGGTGTGGGTACGCACATAGAAACAAGTAATTCTTTTTTTTAGTTTCTAATATGAACCCAGAATCACAGTAAACTTTTTCAAACATGTATTAGTTGTATATACTGGTCGAGTCCAATGTGGTATTTCAATACATGTATACAGCATGCATTGATCATACCCAGCTTTCCTTTATCCTCCCCTAATTATCCCCTTCTCTGTTTCTATTGACAATTATTCTACATTCAGAAATAGATGTGAAGTTTTTTTTTTTATTTTTTTTTTTTAATCTTCTACATATGAGAAAGAACACGTGGCACTTGTCCTTCTGTGTCTGGCTTTTTCTTTTTAATCAGTATGCTATCCTCTAGTTATATCCATTTTGCTGCAGATGACAAGATATCATCCTTCCTTATAGTTGAATAATATTCTATTGTGTATGTGTACCACATTTTCTTTATTCACTCGTCTAATGATGGGCATCTTGTATGATTGTATATCTAATCTATTGTGAAAAGTGTACCACAGTAAACATGGGCATATAGGTATCTCTTTGGTATGCTGGTTTCATTTGCTGTAGATACATACCCAGAAGAGGGATAGCTGGATCATATGGTACATATATTTTTAGGGTTTTTTTTATAAACCTTCATTCTGTTCCCCACAATTGTTATATTAATTTGCATTCTACATACCAAATATGACTGTTCGTTTTTCTCCTCAGTCTCACTAGCTTTTTATTTGGGTTTTTTTTTTTATATAATTCCAATTCTAACTGGGGTGAGATGTTATTTCATGATAGTTTTGATTTGTAAACTCTTTGAACGTACTTTCATATATTTGAGAATATTTTCATATATTTATTGGCCATTAATGTCAATTCATGTCATTTGCCTGTTTTTAATTGGATTGCTTGTTTGTTGTTGTTGTTGCTGCTGCTGCTGCTATTAAGGCTTTTTAGTTTCTTATGTAATCTGGACATTAATCCTTCATCAGGAGAAGAGTTGCCAAGTATTCTCCCATTCTATAGGATGTCTCTTCACTTTGCTAATTGTTTCCTTTATTTTATAGGGGATAGTTTTATATAATCTCATTTATCAAATTGTATTTTTGTTTCCTATGCTTTGAGGGTCTTATCCAAATAATCATTGCCTATACCAATGTCTTGACATATTTCCCCTATTTTCTTCTAGTAGTTTTATATTTTCAGGATGTTCAAGTAGGTCTTGTATCCATTTTGAGTTGATTTTTGTACACGCTGAAAGACAAAGGTCAAGTTTTATTCATCTGTAGATGGATAGCCAGCTTTCCCAGTACCATTTGTTGAAGAGACTGTAACTTTTCCATTATTAAGAATCATTTGTCGAAGGATCCAACATGGCGGCGGGCGAAGAGGCAGCTATTTCAGTACCCCCTCAGTGATGGGGTCAGAGAGACGCAGAGATACGCTTAGATTTTACCTGCGGAGAATCTCCTAGCAAAATTCCACTGAAGAGAGACCGGCCGGGAGTTACTAGGATTTTTGGAAGTGACAGTTTGCCCCAGTAGAGTGAATCCCCACCACAAGACACAGAGATGCAGACCCGCCAGCCACTGTCCGTCACTGGGTCGCTAGCCTCCAAGAGGCAGCTTGGCAGGAAAAGGTCTTTAGCCAAGCCTTCCTGAAATAGCGAGCCGGGAGCTGAGGCCAACTGGGGACGGACCAGTCCCACCCCTCCCTTCGGACACTCCAGCAAGGTGCCTGGGGCCCGCCATAGCAGAGAGATGAAATCACCGGAGTTCCGCCAACGGAATTCCTTCCCAGCGGAATCCACTTTAGCAGGTGTGTGACTCTCATCCCATCCAGATACAAGCAGCCAGGAAACCTCAGGGATCTCTACGGGGGTGCGTCTGTAAGGAAGCAGAGGGGATTCCTGTCCCCCAACCCCCCATATCACCAGCAGCGTCTCCCAAGGTCTTAGCCGCCAGTTTACCACAGCACTGGTGCTTAAATGGGACACGCAGTGGGGCTGCAAGTGTAACTAGATCTTTGGGGAACCGCTTCTGGTCAGGACCTGTCTGGCCAGCTGACAGGAGGAAGGCGGAGGGGCCGGAGAAGTGAAAGGGCTCTGGACTGAAAAGATTGAGAGACTCCCAGGAGCCGCCTTACAGGGTTTGCTATCCGCACCTAGAGGGCAGAACCTCGGCTCGGAGGGCACAGCTCCGCCTACTGGAAGAGAAGAAAATGGATCTCTAAGACTTCAATTTGTTTTTCTTTTCTTTTTTTTCTTCTCTCTCTGTTCTTTTCTCCCCTTTTCCTTCTTTCTTTCTTTCCCGTTTTAAGTTTTATTGTTCTTTTCATTTTCCTCTATCTATCTCTCTCTCCTTCTTTCTTTTTAAGAGCATCTTCCTTCTCGTACCCCCCAACTTTCATTCCAAGCATTACGTCTTCCATTACATGTAATTGTCTAAATGCAAATAGATGAATGTTTCGAGGCTGTCTAAAAGGCTCCTAAATACCTAGCTACTACCAACACCCTAATCCAATCGCCTGTTAGTATCCCCATTCAGTAGAGCAATCTTCTAAAGTAGCCAAAACATACTAACCCTCATAACATCATAGCACCTAACCTAAACATAAAGTCCTAAGAACAAACAACAAATCACTATATGCATATAGAACCCAGAAGCCTTTTATGAATTGAATGTATCAGCTTTAAAGTACAATAAAGCCCAACATTTCTAGGCATAATCTCCCATCACAAAGGAGAGACAACAGACATATACAAAACCAAAACAAATTTATAGGAGAAAGCAGAAACACAGCAGTCAAACAGAGCTTTAAAGTAACGTGAACAACATGAAAAAAAACAAGGGAAAAAAGGAGTACAAACAATGCAGGACAACTTAAATCTACAGGAGGGCCTAGAAGCATCAGAAACATGGACAGGGAAAGAACTCAAGGCATACCTAACTCAGATGGAACAGAATATTAGAGAAGACATGAGACAGCAAGTCCAACCAATGAAAGTATATTTTGAAAACGAATTAAACAAAGAAATTCAAACTGCAAAGAACGAGCTTTACCAGGAGATAAGAGATTTAAAAAAAAAAAAAACCAAACAGTAATCCTAGAAACGCAGGAAACCATAAAGCAAATTAAAAACTCTATTGAGAATATTACAAATAGACTAGATCAAGTAGAAGTCAGGACATCAGATAATGAAGACAAAGTTTATCAACTTGAAAAGAATACAGTCAACATAGAAAAGATGCTTAAATCTCACGAGCAATCTATCCAAGAGATATGGGATGTCATTAAAAAACCAAACTTGAGAGTCATTGGGATAGGAGGTATAGAGGTCCAAACCAAAGGAATGGACAACCTAATAAATGAAATAATCCTAGAAAACTTCCCAGATATGAAAGATGGAATGGATTGCCAAATCCTGGAAGCCTACAGGACCCCAAACATTCAAAACCGTAATAGAGCAACTCCAAGACACATAATTATGAAGATATCCAACTTACAGAACAAGGAGAGAATATTAATAGCTTTGAGAGAAAGGAGGCAGATTACATTCAGGGGTAAACCAATTAGGTTAATGGCTGATTTTTCATCACAGACTTTGAAAGCGAGAAGATCCTGGAACAACATATATCAAACGCTGAAAAAAAAATGGATTCCAACCAAGAATACTGTATCCAGCAAAATTAAGCTTCAGATTTGACAATGAAATTAAAATATTTCACGATAAACAAAAGATAAAAGAATTCGCAGCCAGAAAACCAGCCCTGCAAGGCATTTTGAGCAAAATACTACAAGAAGAGGAATTGAAAAATAGCACCCAAAACTGACAGTGGGATGTATCTCAGTAAAGGGGGAGAAAAATAACCAAAGAGGAAAAACTAGCCAAACTAAAATAAGTAAATAAATAAACATGACTGGAAGTATAAAGCATATTTCAATAGTAACCTTAAATGTTAATGACTTAAATTCACCAATCAAGAGACATAGGCTAGTAACCTGTATTAAAAAAAAACAGATCCAACAATATGCTGCCTTCAGGAGACTCACATGATAGGAAAAGACATACACAGGCTGAAGGTGAAAGGTTGGGAAAAATCATACCACTCACATGGCCCTCGGAAGCAAGCAGGAGTGGCCATACTCATATCGAATAAAATCAACTTCAAACCTAAGTTAATTAAAAGGGATAAAGAAGGACACTATATACTGTTAAAAGGAACCATCCACCAACAAGACATAACAATTATCAATATGTATGCACCAAACAATGGTGCTGCAACATTCATAAAACAAACTCTCCTTAAGTTCAAGAGTCAAATAGACCACAACAAGATAATTATGGATGACTTCAACACACCACTCTCTCCATTAGACAGATCCTCCAGACAAAAGCTGAATAAAGAAACTATAGAACTCAATAATGCAATCAATAACCTAGACTTAACCGACATATATAGAATATATCAACCATCATCATGTGGATACACATTCTTCTCAGCAGCACATAGATCCTACTCAAAGATAGACCATATATTATGCCATAGGGCAACTCTCAGTAAATATATAGGTGTGGAGATAATACCATGCACCATATCTGATCATAATGGAATGAAACTGGAAATCAATGATAAAAGAAGGAAGGAAAAATCCTGCATCACCTGGAAAATGAACAATATGTTACTTAATGATCAATGGGTTACAGAAGACTTAAAGGAGGAAATAAAAAATTCTTAGAGGTAAACGACAATACAGACACAACATACTGGAATCTGTGGGACACAATGAAAGCAGTTTTAAGAGGGAAATTCATTTCCTGCAGTTCACTCCTCAAAAAAAGAAAAAATCAACAAATAAATGAACTCACACTACATCTTAAAACCCTAGAAAAGGAAGAGCAAAACAACAGCAAATGTAGTAGAAGACAAGAAATAATTAAAATCAGAGCGGAAATCAACAAAATTGAAACAAAAAAAAACTATTGAAAAAATGATAAAACTAAAAGTTGGTTCTTTGAAAAAATAAATAAGATCGATAGACCCTTAGCCATGCTAACGAAGAGAAGAAGAGAGAGAACTCTAATTACTAACATACAGGATGAAAAAGGCAATATCACAACAGACACTACAGAAATACAGAAGATAATTAGAGAGTATTTTGAAACCCTATATTCCAATAAAATAGAAGATAGTGAAGATACCGATAAATTTCTTAAGTCATATGATCTGCCCAGATTGAGTCAGGCAGACACACACAATTTAAGCAGACCAATAACAAAGGAAGAAATAGAAGAAGCCATCATTAGACTACCAACCAAGAAAAGCCCTGGACCGGATGGGTATACAGCGGAGTTTTACAAAACCTTCAAAGAAGAATTAATACCAATACTTTTCAAACTATTTCAAGAAATGGAAAAAGAAGGAGCTCTTCAAATTCATTCTATGAGGCCAACATCACCCTGATCCCGAAACCAGACAAAGATACTTCAAAGAAAGAAAACTACAGACCAATATCTCTAATGAACTTGGATGCAAATATTCTCAATAAAATCCTGGTGAATCAAATACAAAAGCATATCAAAAAAATTGTGCACCCTGATCAAGTAGGATTCATCCCTGGGATGCAAGGCTGGTTCAATATAAGGAAATCAATAAATGTTATTTACCACATCAATAGACTTAAAGATAAGAACCATATGATCATCTCCATAGATGCAGAAAAAGCATTCGACAAAGTACAGCATCCCTTTATGTTCAAAACACTAGAAAAACTAGGGATAACAGGAACTTACCTCAACATTGTAAAAGCTATATATGCTAAGCCTCAGGCTAACATCATTCTAAATGGAGAAAAACTGAAGGCATTCCCTCTAAAATCTGGAACAAGACAGGGATGCCCTCTCTCACCACTTCTATTCAATTTAGTTCTTGAAATACTAGCCAGAGCAATTAGACAGACAAAAGAATTTAAAGGCATAAAAATAGGAAAAGAAGAACTTAAATTATCAGTATTTGCTGATGATATGATAATATATCTAACAGACCCAAAGGGTCTACAAAAAACTGCTAGAGTTAATAAGTGAATTCAGCAAAGTGGCAGGATATAAAATCAACACACATAAATCGAAGGCATTCCTGTATATCAGCAACAAAACTTCTGAAATGGAAATGAGGAAAAACACCCCATTCACAATATCCTCAAAAAAAAATAAAATACTTGGGAATCAACCTAACAAAAGAGGTGAAAGATTTATACAATAAAACTACAGAACCCTAAAGAGAGAGATAGAAGAAGATCTTAGAAGATGGAAAAATGTACCCTGTTCATGGATAGGCAGAACTAACATCAACAAAATGGCGATATTACCCTAAGTTCTCTACAGGTTTAATGTGATGCCAATCAAAAAGCCAATGGCATTTCTTATAGAAATAGATAAAGCAATCATGAAATTAATATGGAAAAACAAAAGACTCAGAATAGCAAAAGCAATTCTACGCAGGAAGTGTGAATCTGGAGGTATAGCGATACCAATTTTCAAACTGTACTACAGAGCAATAGTAACAAAAACAGCATGGTACTTGTACCAAAACAGGCAGGTGGGCCAGTGGTACAGAATAGAGGACATAGAGACCAATCCACAAAATTACAACTTTCTTATATTTGATAAAGGGGCTAAAAGCATGCAGTGGAGGAACGATAGCATCTTCAACAAATGGTGCTGGAAAAACTGGAAATCCATATGCAACAAAATGAAGCTGAACCCCTTTCTCTCACTATGCACAAAAGTTAACTCAAAATGGATCAAAGAATTTGATATCAAATCAGGACTCTGCCCCTGATAGAATCAAAAGTTGGCTCCGATCTACATATTGTGGGGTCGGGCTCCAAATTCCTTAATAGGACGCCCATAGCCTAAGAGTTAATAATAAGAATCAACAAATGGGACTTACTTTAACTAAAAAGTTTTTTTCTCAGCAAGAGAAACAATAAGAGAAGTAAATATGGAGCCAACATCCTGGGAACAAATCTTCACTCCTCACACTTCAGATGGAGCCCTAATTTTCAGAATATACAAAGAACTCAAAAAATTAAACAATAATATAACAAATAACCCAATCAACAAATGGGCCAAGGACCTGAACAGACACTTCTCAGAGGAGGACATACATTCAATCAATAAGTATATGAAAAAGTGCTCACCATCTCTAGCAGTCAGAGAAATGCAAATCAAAACCACCCTAAGATACCATCTTACTCCAGTAAGATTGGCATCCATTATGGAGTCAAACAATAATAAGTGCTGGCGAGGATATGGGGAAAAGGTTACACTTGTACATTGCTGGTGGGACTGCAAATTGGTGCGGCCAATATGGAAAGCAGTATGGAGATTCCTGGGAAAGCTGGGAATGGAACCACCATTTGACCCAGCTATCACCCTTCTAGGACTATTCCCTGAGGACCTTAAAAGAGCATACTATAGGGATACTGCTACATCAATGATCATAGCAGCACAATTCACGATAGCTAGACTGTGGAACCTAGATGCCCTTCAATAGATGAATGGAAAAAAAAATGTGGCATTTATACACAATGGAGTATTACGGAAAATCATGGAATTTGCAGGGAAATGGAATGCCTTAGAGCAGATTATGCTAAGTGAAGCTAGCCAATCCTTAAAAAACAAATGGCAAATGTCTTCTTTTATTTAAGGAGAGCAACTAAGAACTGAGCCGGGAGGAAAAGCATGAGGAAAAGATTAACATTAAACAGAGATGAGTGGTGGGAGGGAAAGGGAGAGAGAAGGGAAATTTCATTGAAACGGAAATCACATATAAGAGGTTGTGAGTGGAAAGTGGGGGGAAAGGGAGAGAACTGAACAACCACAGATGAGGTAGAGAGGGAAGATCATAGGGGAGAGGAGGGTGGATAGTAGGGGATAGGAAAGGCAGCAGAATACAACAGTCACTAATATGGCATTATGTAAAAATGTGAATGTCTAACTGATGTGATTCTGCAATTTGTATTGGGGGTAAAAATGGGAGTTCATAACTCACTTGAATCAAGTGTATGAAAGATGATATGTCATGAGCTTTGTAATGTTTTGAACAACCAATAAAAAAAAGAAAAAAAATGAATCATTTGGTTATAAACACACAGATTAATTTTGGGGATCTCCATACTATTTTATTGGTCTGTGAATTTGTTTTTATGCCAGTACCATGTTGTTTTGGTTGTATGGGTAATTGGACATGTGGTTGGTCAGCAATATAGGTGACAACTTACTGTTTATTATTGGCATCTGAAATAGGAGGCTGTCTCATGAAACTAACCCATTACCTCTGGGACCTGATATTATCTCCAGGTAGATAAAGTGAAAATTGAATTAAATTATTGGGCATCTAGATTATGTTTGCTGGGAAATTGTTTAGTGTATTGGGAAATAGCATCACATTTACAGTGTCACAAATTTTATATTTAGTTCTATATGAAGGTAGGAAAAATAGTTTGGTTTCACCTCTTATAAACATTAAAATCATATTACACAAATTACATGCTAAAAATAAGCATCATGAAGGATAGTCAAGGGCATTAGGGAAGACTTTCCTAAATGAAATTTAACCTTAGTGGGTTTAGGCAGGCTGTTTAGGGGATAGGGATGAAAGTGAGAGGAAAATAGGAGAGTTCAATGCTAGAAAAAAATTTTGTAATAGAAGATAGAGGTATGAATAGGATTTTGGAAGGAAAGTTTTAAAGACCACTTTCAGTATTTTGATCTTTATTTTGAACATACTGGGGAAGTTATTAATGGATACTGGGCAAGGAAGAGACATTATTAGATATTTGACAATTCTCAATCTATTGTCATACACTCAAAGTTCACATATCATATTCTTAGTGTCTATAGCAATGGCAGTAGTAATTGTTGGTCTTTCTTACTACTGTACAAGTGATGTAATGTTAAGATTTTAGAGGATTGATATTCAAGATGGCATATTAGAGGAAGGCTGTATTTCCAATTTACCATGGCTTGGGATTCAAGCAGTAGAAATACTTCTTCTCAGCAAGGTGGGTGAAAGAGGAAATTCACTGAAATTTAATATCAGTCAGAGTCTCTTAGAGACTCAAATTTGGGTGCATTTAACAAAGAACAAGAAAGATTACAATTGGAGCCAAGTTGGTGTCAGCAGCAACAGTGGTCAGAGGGGATGGATAACATTCAGAAATACAAAGACTAATTTGGGAAGAAAAAACCCGTGGATCAGAAAATCAGCATGAACTTAACTGATGCAGAGGCTACACAGCAAAATGATGTTTGAAAAATACTATGTACTTTTTAACTGGCCAGTGGAAAGAGCTGAGGTCGGAAATACCTTGAGGAGGCCATGCTGCAGGTTGTGGCTGCAGGAGCTTGGGAGATCACAGTGAACACTGTCATACTGTCTGGGCAAATACCTACCAGGTGGCCTAGGTTGTACCTATAAGTACATAAGTGAAGCAAGCACAGGAAAAATTATATCCAGGGGGATTCAGGTCAGAAAAATTAAGTATAGTAGCTCAAATGACCAGCTGAAGAGGGTTTGCAAACTGAATAGGTGGGTGTGACTATACTAAGGAACTAAGCCTGGGAAGGCCATATTCATGGACTGCAGAGTGTATAAAGAGTTGGCCCCTCCGCCCCAGAGTAGAATTCTTGGGATACTTCTGAGATCTAGACTTCTAGCAGAGATCATCATTAGGCTGACCCTAGGTTTACATTGAGCTAACCTCTGCAGAGCAGATACCACCAAAAAAACCTTGCAGGCCTGATTTGATCTAAGCCACAGCTGCTAGAACTACCCTCACAGAACTCTGCAGTAGCCCCACTCTGGGAGAGCACCCATCTGGTCTGTTCACAACCAACAGTACTTCCCATTCCATCCTACCTTATGCCTGTGAAAAGGGAAGCTGAAAGTTATTTCAACCAGCTTCAGTTTTAGGCCACTCCAGCTGGCAGCTCAGTGAGCAACACAAAAAGAGAAAGGAATTGACAAACCCAAGGCCCCCAGTCCCCTTTTCTCTCAGAACATAACCCAGGAAGAAACAGAAAAAAGAATAGTCAAGCACAGGCAGTGACCATCCATCCTCATTGATTCTTTTTACCTTCTCAGTGTACACTGTTATTCTTCATTAATAATGCCCTTCATCCTGTTTCTTTTGGTGTTCTGGCTGTCCTGATTTGTTCATGGATATATGTGTATACACATATATACACATACATATATTTGTTTCTTCATTTTTCCTTACCTTTTTACAAAAGTCATTTTTCCCTGTCTTGACTTCTGAGAGTTAGAGTTCTTGGTTATTTCATCTTCCACTTTTTGTTATTGTTGTTGTTGATGATGATGTTTCTCTTTCTCTCATTTTATTCTTGTTGTTTCTTCTTGTTTCTTCTCCTGATAACATCCAAATTCTCTTGTTCCTTGTTTTTCTCTTTGTTAATTCTATTTCTTCTCCTTCTTTATTTGCTTGCTAAATCTCTTCTGCATTCTACTTACATTTTAAATGTTCTAAACTTTCTTCTACCTTTCCATCACATTGTCTTTTCTCTTAAGGAACTGTGTTTTTAATCATTGTTTAATACTACTAGGTTTATGTAACTCTTGCGTGCATCATTCATGTTGTTGTATTAGCACTATGTGTGATATAGTTGATATCTGCTGTTTACTTTAATACCAGATCTAATTCACATTTATTGTTTTTGCCGCTGGCAATTGCTGACCCCAACATTTCTGTTTTTGTGGTAATTAGTGTTGTAGAAGTCATAGTCAGCATTGGGTATTTATTTTAATGCTCTATATTGTTCACTTCAGTTGTTGTTATTGTTTGTCTCTCCCTTTTCTGTGAGGTACTGGAAATCTACAGGGACACTAGAAGTTCACAGCATTGAGACTCTGCTGCTGAACTAAACCTAGCTGAAAGACAATGTACCTTGCTCCACATGCAAATTAACCACACTCAGCTATATTTTAATACACAGAATGGAAGAGACAGAAACCCCAACCTAATGACCAGGCCCAAAGTAGGAAGAGCTAGAAGGCCCTCACCTCTCCAAAACATATTATAAATAAAATGCCTCAAGAGAAAAACATCAGGTCACGTTTAGAGGCAAGTCCAGGGATCAAATTAAATGTTAGATATAAATAAAAATGGCAGGAATTAATAGAAATCTCTCTACAGTAATACTGAAGGAAATTGGTTTCAACTCTACAGTTAAAAGACATGAGTACATTAGTGGCAGAATGCATTAAAATAAAAGACCTAACTATATGTTGTTTGCAAGAGGCTGATCTTAGGCAAAGGTAGCCACAGACTGAAAGTAAAAGGATAGAAATTTTTATGCTATGCAAATTGAGCCCCAAAATAAGTAGGAGTAACTACTCTCATATTTGAGAAAGCAAATTTCAACCCAGGATTTAAAGAGATGAAGAAGGTCACTTCATACTGGTAAAGAGAACAATCCAGCAAGAAAATATAATGATAGTAAATATTTATGCCCCAAACACTGGTACACCTAATTACATAAAACAGACACTACCTAAATTAAAAACTCAGACCCTATTACAACATTAATGTGATTTCAGATTACCTCGAGGGCTGATAGGTTATCCAGACATAAATTCAGTAGACCCTTTGAACCTGAAAATGTTATAAATCAAATGAACTTAATAGATTTCTATGGAATATTTTATCCAACAACAGCCAAATACATTTTCTTCTTAGCAGCCTGTGGAACCCTCTCCAAAATAAACCATATCTTAGGCAACAAAGCAACTCTTAGCAAATAATATATAAATATATATAAAATAATAATAATAATGTATAAATATCTAATTTCTTGCCTGTTATTGGATAATAATGGAATGAAATTAGAAATTAACAAAAACTCTACAGACCTATAATGTTTTGGAAAGTCTAGACCAGTTGCAAGGTTGTGGAAATAAACCCTAACTCTTGACAGGAGGATTTACTAAGAATATATGGCCATTATAATATATATAATAATAATACATATATTGCATATATTAATAATAATAAATAATAATGCTATTTATGCAATATATATTATATAGTATTATTATACATAGTATTATATATACATATTTTTATATAGGTAGTATTACTGTATCTTAAAAAATATAGAGAAAATTATGTTATTTTAAAAAATATGTGTAGTATTATTATCAAATATATATAATATACTTTTAGTTATTGAATACAAAATTTATTTCTGAACTTGCTAAAATAAGAAGGAAAGGAAAATTAAATGCACTATCAGGATGAATGACAAATACCAGTAAATTCAGTGTATAAAATGTATTTTAATTATACATGAAAATTACAAAGAATTCAAACAATGCCAAAAGAGTAAAACTAAAATGTATTCCACATGTAATTAGCCAGAAGTAGCCATTGTTAACCTTTAAGTTGTAAAACATTCGAACATTTTCTATGACTGTAATGTAGATAGAATAGATGAATGTTAACATAGGTGAAAGACATAATTATATGTATTACTTTGGGATAATTCTATAAATCTAATACAACCCAGCATTTTATTTATGTTTTTTTAACGAAACTGAATGAAAGTACATTGACTTTGAAATAACTGTTTTATATTGTAAGACATATTATGCACTAAATGAACTTCCTCTAAATGTAAAAAACAAAATTAGAAACATTAAGAGGTTTCAACAATGTTTACTATCTTTTTATCTTTCAAACCTTATAGAATTGGTTGTTATGAAAAATAACAACGTAAACAGTGTTACATCTCTTTGCACCTTCCTTCTCCTTACCTTTAAGTCTCTGTTCATTATAGGATTTTCAGACTGATATAACAATAGCCAGGCCTCCTACTAGAGTTTAATTTCAAAACCATTGCAGTGATGTAGATGAAAAGCTTAAAAGTCTGAAACTTACACAGGGAAAAACAGGGAACCAAGAAACCACAGACAATCTTTGTTGGAATACTCTACTCTTCCTCCCCGAAATGTTACTAAATGTCCCTTACTATAGTTTTTCTTCTTAGAATTTGGTTTATGATTATATGGGGAGTGTCATCAAATTTCAGATTAGTTCCTCAGTTCAGTGTGTATTTGTTTGTGAAACTTTATCTTGATCCCAATCAGGCAGTCTCTTGTTATATCTATTTCTGATAGCACTTGCTTACTAGACAAAACAGATAAGGGGCATATTTTAGTTTGCATTTCTCTATATTTGGAGTATTAGTGAGAATTTTGAGGCATTTGCTAATCTTTTTTTTTTTTTTTTTTTTTGTACTGTGGGTTGAACCCAGGCACATTTAACTACTGAGTCAAGTCCCTAGCCCTTTTTTTATATTTTATTTGGAGACAGGGTCTCCCTGAGTTGCTTAGGGCCACACTAAATTGCTGAGTCTCGCTTTGAACTTGCTATCCTTCTACCTTAGCATCCCTAGCCACTGGGATTACAGGCTTGTGCCACCATGCCCAGCACTAATCCACTTTTATGACTTTTTTGGGGTCCAGAGGAGTATTAAAAGCCCCCAGTGCTGCTTTAAAAAGTTTCTGTTTCTGTCCGTGATCACCTAACTTTAGAGATATATGATATGAAGCTAGATATTTTTCTCACATGGTTGTTGCTACTGGAGATTTTCTGGTTTTACCCTTTTTTGTTCATTTTGTTATCTGATGGGTAAAGGAGGAAGTCTGTAAATACATCTTTATTCTCCACTAACCTATAAACCTAAGGCAGTAAGTTTTTAAAGAAATGCTTTCCACATAATGGAGAATTCATCATTCAGATCAATAATGTCCTCAATTCCAGTTTAGAAAGAGAAGTAGAAAATTTTTTTATAAAACTGTTTTATGCAAAACTCCTCAGTAACATCCTACCTAGTAGAGATGTCCAAACATTAAGGTTTATCTAAGCATGAAAGAGATCTTAAGGTAAGGAGTTAAATATGATAAGATAAATTGATTTCTGACTAAGCCATGGTAAATTACTAAGATAAATTAAAGAAGATTAATTGCTAAGAAAAATAACTAGCTAAGATAAATTGCTTTCTTAATGTAGTATAAAAAATAAGACTCAGAATATCTAGAGTAGTACATGGTTAGAAAGCATACTTAACCTAGTATTTTGTATATGTACATATATGTATATATCAACTTAAGGAATCTTTCTAAAAATGTAGCAGATTCTGATTTCAGTAGATCTTGGATAAGGCTCCCAATTCTTTATTCCTAACTAGCTCCCAGGTGGTAGTAATATTGTCCACATTCAGATTACACTGTTACTAACAAAGTTCTCAAAAACTACATACTCAGAACTCCTGTACTTGAATGAAAACATGAGGCAAGGGTTGGCCTAATTATGTTTGCAATCCTATTACTTAGTGATGTGCCTTAAATAAATGTCCACCCAGAAATATTTTCTTATTAAATAAATAAATTATATACAACCAGAGATATGAAAAATTGCGTTCTATGTGTAATAAGAATTGTAATGCATTCCGCTGTTTTATATATTTTTTTTAAATTAATTAATCATTAAGTACATGGCACTAGGTGCATGGAATACTGGTATTTTATATTAGTAGATGAAGAAAAAGACTACTTCTGTTTTAGAACCCAACTAATTAGGACAATAATAAGATTACTATTTCATCTCAAAAGTCTAAAAGCATAATTAAAATTTTGTTCAGATGCAAAATTACTGTAATCACACAGCCACTTTGGACAATAAAATATTAATTCCCATATACTTAAATCCTCACTTGAGCTTACAATATCAATATTATTTAAGTGAAATAAATCTACACATTGTTACTTGTTATTCATTCTGGAAATAGAAATGAGTAATATTTCTGTGGTGCAACTGATTTAAAACAGTTTGACATCTTGGTAGGACTACCCAATTGAGTTTGTTGTGAAATACACCCTCAGATATCTATATAGATTGTCTCTTTGGACTAGTAGTTCTCAGTTATTTGGCTGCACTTTAGAATTACCTTAGAATTATTTTGGTTGGTTGGTTTGTTTTTTAATCTTAGTACTCTGAGACTGTAGGGATAGCTAATTGTAGAGCACAGACTTATCATGCACAAGCCTCTGGGTTCAATTCCTAGCACGGAAAAGAAAAATTCCAATGCTAACTCAAGCTTTACCCCTGAGGTAGAAGCCAAGTATTTTTTAGGCTTCATAGACATTTCAGTGTGCAATCAAGTTTGAACATCATTACGTGACCATTAGCTTTCTGAGATCAGGATTAGTTTTTACATTTATTTTATGACTGTTAATACTGTTAAATGAATAGCCAAAAATATAGGATGGATTTATCATAATTAGCATAGATAGAAAAAGTCAGCAGGCACATATCCTACTTCCACTTCTGTACAAACTACGTGTATAACTTCGAGTACATTATTTAACTACTTTGTACTTCAGTTTTCCCATCCAGAAAATAGAAAGGCAAATCTAATAAGATCCCTAGTAGCTCCAAAATTTTATGCTATATAAACCTAACCTCTGGGGCTGGGGTTGTGGCTCAGCAGTAGAGTGTTCGCCTACCATGTGCAAGGCCCTGGGTTCCATCCTCAGAACCATAAATAAATAAATAAATAAAGGAATTGTGTCCAACTACAACTAAAAACTAAATATAAAAAAATAAAAATAAACCTAACCTCTACAAGTATCATAGTATTAATGTGACAAAAAGAACCTTAAGCAGTCATTTATTTCACTCCTTGAGTTTAAGAAATACATATAAAATTAATACTGAAAAATGTAAAAGTCTAAAACATGAAATTGAGCATAAGATATTGACTCAATAATAGGAAAACATTAATTGAGAGTCTAACAGTTCTCATTTGAATTCTACTCTTCCTCCTTCTAGTTTGTGAGCTTGTGAGCAAGTGTTTTTAATCTCTCTAAATCTATTAATTAAAAATGAATGAGTCTGTTTCAATATATATAAAATTAAATTTATGAAATATTCAGCTTGTAGGATTGATACATTTATTAAGAAATCAGATCATATCATTAACACACAGATACTGGGCAATTTGATTTAATTTGAGTATATATTATATGGTTGAAAAGAACTTCACATATTTTGTTAAAGTACATATAAACAGTAGTTATAAATTCTTAAAGTTTATAACTTTAAGGTATTTCTTGTGTTTCACTTGCTTTCAACAATTTGATGTTTATATCCTCATTTTTAATATTTAATAAATATCCAAAACTGCAGTGTTTTTGATCTGGAGTGAGCCTTTTCCATGAATTGCCTTCAATTTTTTCTCATTCATTGTTAAAAAGAATCTATATCGGGCTGGGGATGTGGCTCAAGCGGTAGCACGCTCGCCTGGCATGCGTGCGGCCCGGGTTCGATCCTCAGCACCACATACCAACAAAAGATGTTGTGTCCGCCGAGAAGTATAAAATAAATATTAAAAATTCTCTCTCTCTCTCTCCTCTCTCACTCTCTCTTTAAAAAAAAAAGAATCTATATCCTCACTATATAGGAAGTATATGTTTACTATATATGAAGTATTTGTGGACTTGGATGTTTTGAGCAAGTAAAGCAAGTCTTTCTGAATGTGACAATAGTGTTGCTTTCTTTTAGGAAACTCTGATAGACTGGTGTGATGAAAAGGAACTTAATTTAATATTAACAACTGGAGGAACAGGGTTTGCACCACGAGACGTCACTCCAGAGGTGAGATAGTACATGTCTTTTTCATTTTCAAGGAGTAATCATGTTATCTTCCATCCTTTTTACTATTTTTTTATATTATTTTTATAATTTTGCTAAGTAAAAGAAATGACTTATAAGAACACAAAAATGTGGCTACAGAAGAATTATGAAAAATGTTTCTTGAGTTTTTATTTTGGACTTAAACTAGAGATGATAGAATCTGAAGAAAACTGAACAGTTCTAAAAGTTAATCATTCATTTGATTGGTGGTCTGCAAGTTCAGCATTACCAAAGAAAATTTAAAAAAAAAATTCTGTTAGCATGGCATCTGATCCAATTCAAAATTGGATCTTATTCATTTGTCTCAAAGTATAATAGGATAACTTTAATATAATATTTACACCAATATTACAGTATTATTGATGAAAAAGGGTCACCTTTTTAAATGTAAACTACATTTAAATGCAGACTTTAATTTGACAAAGCAAAATTGCTAGGCTTCATGATACAAGAATTGTCTTCAACCTTTGCACAGGAAGAGAAATTAGGAAAATAGTAAAGAGTAAGCAGTGTCCACTAATATAAAAGGAAAAAAGGTCTTTATTTTCCTTTAATGAAGCCATAAATTTCAGGTGAATATTTGAAATCATGTGGAAACTTACATTACGCATTACCCTTTCAGAAAAGTGTTTCCTGGCTAAGTTTCTACTAAATGTTAATTAAGTCCTATGTTCAAATCAGTACACTATTGTATATACTGCCTTATTAACAGCAAGATATTTTTCTTTGCATTTATTAAATAATTACTGCCCTCCTTATGCTGATACAGTGGTTTTCAAACATTAACTAAGCATGAAAATCTACCAGATGACTTTTTAAAACAGATTTCTGGACCCCACCTCTAGAGTTTTTGATTCAGTGAAACTGTAGTATATCCCAAGATAGATGTTGATTCACAGAGTATACTTCTAAACTTTGAGAACCACTACTCTAATATATGAAAAGCAATTTTCTAAGACAAGTGGTAAAATATTTTCTGTTTTTCTGTATAAATATTATAAATTTATTACTATAATTATGATTATAAATAAGATAGATTTGCTTTTAAAGCAATCACAAGAGTTGTACTAGGAGATTGTTAATTTCAACTGTACAACAGGAAATTCACTTTTTCACATTTATTAAGTTTCTGGATCCTAATGGGAAATGGTCCTTTGGTCAGTTTTTACAGTTCGTTTATATTGTGAGACTAACTAAAAAAGTACAACTGGGCAGGAAACCATCTTCTACAGAGGTTTTGTGTGTGTGTGCGTGTGTTCGGTTTGGTTTGATTTGATTTGGTTTGGTTTGGTTTATAAGAAAGTTGACTATATATATAAAGGCATTCATTTTTGTAATTTGGGTATTCAGTTTTTGAGGTCTGTGACCTTGAGTTTGTATGGTGGTTTGATATTCTCATACTACTACTTACCTTTATATTTAAAAAGTTTTAAAAATTACCACAGGTTTCATTTATAAACAAATAGCATTATTTTTAATTGTAAGGATATAATTTACATCACAAGTATCTGGTGTCCTGTGAACTTCAAGTTAATACCAAAATCCTAAGCTGAAAATCCAAATCTTTGAATTCTGGTTCTGTTACTGACTAATAAAGGTGATCACAGATAGGTTGATTTTATTCACACTAATGATAACAAACGTGGAATTTTTTTTCACACCAGCCACTTCAACTCTTCAGACAACAAATGTTCTTTGATGTATTTGAATTCAATTCTGACACTGCCTACCACCTACCTGGAGTTATAGTCAGACTCCATATTTTTAAAGGCTCTGTACCACAGGCTGGCTTCATTTGACAGGCTAGTCTCTAGTATTGGGTCTCCAGGTTACCCACACTTCTGTCCTACTTTACTACAAGGTCTATGGATTTCCCTTAGTCTCCCCCTATCAGTTTTTATAATTAGCTGGAATGGCTCACAAAACTATGGAAAATAATTTCTGTTTCCAGTTTATTATAGGGTTACACCTGAGGAACAGTCAGTTGGAAAAGATTCATAGGGCAAGGAGGGAGAATTAGTGAAGTCCCATGCCCTCTTCAGTCACAGTACTTTCTAGCACCTGGAGGTGTTCACCAATTCATGAGCTCTGTATATCTTATTGTTTAAGAGTTTTAGAAAGCTCAATCCAGCCCCACCCCCTAAGTGAGTGAAATTGAAAGGTCCAACTTTCTTATTACTTGGTATTTCATATGATCAGCAACATCCTGAGGCTATCTACACACACACACACACACACACACACACACACACACACACGAACATATATATGAACAAAAGCCATATTTTTGTGTTATACTATACTAGTTATTTAACCACTCTGTGCCGTAGTTTCCTTAAAATCAGGAAAATAAAAGTACCTACTTACCAAGGTGACTGTGAGCATACAGTGAGAACTATTCCTGGCATTTTATGTAAGAATTAACTTATAAGGTTTGAATATTTTTTGTTAATTATTCTGTAACTGCCAAATTTGTTAGTTGTTTCTTTTTTATAACTATAAAAGACAAATATAGTCATAAATTCAAAGCATGTCGATAAAATCTTTGCTATCTTGTTAGTTTATTTCTTAATTTTCATAGAGTTAAGTTTCAAAATTGATCTTTCCCATTTACATATTAATCTTGAATTTCTGCTGTTCTAGTATCTGTTTATTTTTCCTTTTTTTGATGGGCATTACAATTAGTTTACAAGTAATTAGTAATTACTTGAATATCATAGAGATATTCTCATCCTTAATGCTTTGGGTAAAGTAATATTATAATTTTTTAAATATTGCACTTAAAATATACATAAATTTGTCTTCTTAACTGTATTTGAGTAGGGTTAATTTATCTGATTGGTAATAACTTGATTCTGTTAAAGGTTTACTTCACCTTGTATTTTACATATATAAATTCATGAGGTAGGAATACATGTGATAGGAATATGTCAAAATGAATCCCACTATTGTGTTATAATTATAATGCACTAATATTTAAAACTAATTAAAAATAAACAAAAGCAATAAAGAACCAACAAAATAATTCTGATTTCTCATTTTCTTTATACCCTTAAGTAGGTAACAGTCTTATAATATTTATAATATAATCAAATACAAATTTAGAAATATTATTCTGGACATGAATTACCTAGTTGTCTTTAATGTGTCTGTCTTTGATAGTTGTGCCTAAAAGAAAAGAAACTGTTTCTAAATATATTTACCTGTAAATATTTTCAAATAAAGTTAGAAGTTACTGACTTTTAAGTTATTGACTTATTAATTTGACAAAGTTAAAGTAATGTAAAATGTCTCCGTTAAATAAATACTAATATTTTACAGTCAATAACTAGTTTGATCTATAAACACATATGACAATTGTGGATGTTTGTGTTGTTAAAGGAGAAAATGAACATGGGAAATGATAAAGTGAATGAAACAAAACTACCTCAAGGAGCAGGGGCTGTAGCTCAGAGACAGAGAGCTTACCTAGCATTTGAGGCACTGGGTTTGATCATTAGCACCACGTAAAAATGAAACAAATAAAATAAAGGCATGCTGTCCATCTACAACTACAAAAAAAAAAAAAACCTCAAGTGTCTCTCAGTGAATATGAACTCTAAAGGATATCAATTTTTTTTATCAAGTTAGAATTGTTCCCACATCTAGTAAAAAGTAATAGCAAGTTTAGCAAAGTTTATCTTTTTTCCATGTTTTAGGAATAAGGTTATCAGAATTAGTTTCCCTAAATGATGGATTTGTTTATATTTTTAGACCTTTTTTTCATACAATATGGTTCACTCAATATATACATGCCTAAATTTCAGATGCTGTCAAAACTTATGTTTGATAACATAACCACATGCCTTAACTTTTTAGTTTTATTTTAATAAGAAAAGTTTTATTTTCAAAAATATATTACACTATATTCTTGAAATATAATATATATTTTTATAAGTTATTGACTTATAAAACAGTGAAAGCTAGAAAATTCATTGTCACTGATGAAGTGCTGTTAATTGTAAAATTCAGTAAAACTCATTGCTATACAGATTGTTTCTATCACTTAAAAGCAATGTGTGTCTAACAAATGTACTATCATGTGAAGAATCTTATTCTTAAAAAAAAAAAATAGAAGTTTAGGACTGGTGTTGTGGCTCAGTGGTAGAGCATTTGCCTAGCATGCTTGAGGCACTACTGGGTTCATTCCCTGGTACCACATAAAAATAAAAGTATTGTCTCCATCTACAATTAAATTTTTTTTTAAAAAAATGGAAGTTTAGTTATAGTTTTATAAATCTTGATTAGAAAATTAAGATACATATGAAGTGTATATGTAATTATTAAAAAGTATTTGATAATATTCATATTAAATTCAAAATATTAAATTGTTTAATATTTACATGATAAAAAATAACTTTCAACACTTAAGAGTATTTGGGTATAGCAGAATTAAGGATTATATACTAATATATTATTATCATCATAAATTAAATAGCTTAATAAAAGTCTATTGTATGCTTATGTCTCATCCACTCATTTATTCCTCAAGCTTTTTTTTAAGTTGTTGATGGACCATTTTTTTTTTTAATTTATATGTGGTGCTGAGGATCGAACCCAGTGTCTCACCCATGCTAGGCAAGCACTCTGTCACTGAGCCCACAACCCCAGACCCTAAGCACTTTTTTTTTTTAATCCTTAGTATGTATACAATGCAATGTTGGGTGCAAAAGTTTAAAAATGAGTAAGATTTGGTACCTGTACTCAAAAAATTCATCTTCTAACCCAGGGATTGACCAACTGGCCATAGGCCAAATCTATCCTATCACCTTTTCTGCATGACTTGTGACCGAAGAATGAGTTTTATATTTTTGAATGACTAGAAAAAAATTTAAAAGAGAATCTTATTTTGTGACATGTGGGTATTATTTATAATTTAATTTCAGTATTTATAAATGAAGTTTTATTATAAAACAGCTACTCTCATTCATTTATGTACTATCTATGATTATAATACATGAATTGAGTACTTGCAGCCAAGACTGTTTAACTAGAAAAACCCAAAGTATTTGCCATCTGATCCCTTGCAGAAAAATTTGCAAACCCCTGATCTATTAGATGGCAATAAGTAATCTCTACTCATTTAAAAAAAAATTTCCTACTTTTATATTTTATTTTTTAATAATCTGAAGTGATGTTAGGTTTATTCTTTTTAATATTTTAAATTTAGATGGAACAAAGGAAGAATACTTTTTTGCCATATTGAAGTGTATTGCTCCATTGTCTCTGTAGCCAATATAAAATAACAAAAATAAAATATCCTTTATTTTAAATAATGTATAACACACTTTGAAAGTTCAAAATTGATGAATTTGTTTTAATTATATAAAACTACAAACAAAGAAATTTATAAGCTAATGTTCTTAGCAATGCCTCCTAACAAAATTTATTGCTATAATTATTTATTATGAAGTAATCATACAGAAGAAGAAATAACAAAAATTTCAGGAAACTCTAAATTTAATATAAAGAATATTCACCTTTATTTAAATATAGAAAGTACCAATAAAAAATAAACAAAGGAATGAAAAATAAATGGATAGATAGTTTCTTATGACTGTTCTTATGGAAGCAAAGTGTCATCTGACAAAATGGCCAAGGCTGAATGGGGGGAAATACTCAAATTCTTGTATAAAGGACAAGACTAGGAATTTCCAAAGACATGTTGTGTATAGCGTACTTCCGATTTCTTTAGAACAGATTCCTATCTAAGCTTTTCTACTAATATTTTCCACTTAGGTAATTAGGATTTTATTTTTTCATGTAAATGTAGAATTTCTAGTATGAAGAAAAGAAATGCTTTTTATCTTATAAGTACTTTTTATAATTAATTTGTTGAAATTTATGTTTTTTATAATTTTAGGTATGCATACTATATGTCAGGTATTATTTTGTTCAATCATTAATCAATATTCTTTCTTGTAATTCTTGAAAAATAAGAATGTTATGTTAAGCACCAGGAAGAAGACAAAACTAATCTGAGTTACTAACCACGTGTTATTGATGCTCAATTTGTTACTTTTGTGCAGGTGAGAATTTACATTTAAAAGTTTAGCTAAAAGTTAACATCAGACATTTTATTAGTCAGAAAAAATTCTCCTATATTGTAACAGAAGCATAGGATAAACAGTGTGCTTAGTAATTTGTTTCTAAAAGAAAATTTGATAACAAAGTAGATCATTTACATTATATGGTTATTTTAACAGTCTAGAAAAACATTTATTGTTTTAGTAGCAAAATGTCATATACTGATACTCTAGAATATTTATACTAGAAATACTCTGCATATTATTTTATAGTTCTAGTGCTATTTTGAGTAATAAAATAACTTATGTATAGCAAAACTAAAAATAACATAATGAACTAGGATCTTGAGTTAATATTATGAATTTGAATTTAACAATTTGAATTTTACAATAGGAACTTTCTGGCAAAGCCAAATACTAGAAACCCTTATTTTTAAAATATTTTAAATCAGGTTGAATAAAATACACTTCCCTCTATGATCAGATTTGATGGTTATAGTTGACGTCATTTTAAGGAGCTCTTCCTATGATATTTATGAAGTAGTTTTGGACACAATGTCTCGCCTTTTCTTAAACATACTAGGATTCAATAAGGTATAATTGAAAAATCTGAGTTAGACCTGAATTTGAAAACCAGTTCTACTACTGGTTCACTACTATGAAATTCAAATCACATTAACCTGTTCAAACCTTAGTTTCCTCATCTGCTAACTTAATGCCTTTCTCTCAAAGTTTTGTTTCTAATAATTAAGATACTAAAAGTAGCCAATAATAAAAATAGTACATGTATATGTGCTATGTGTCAGAAGCTATTTGGTTTTTTTTAACATTTATTTTTTAGTTGTAGGTGAACACAATATCTTTATTTCATTTTTATGTGGTGCTAAGGATCGAATCCAGTGCCTCACGTGTGCTAGGTACTCTACCACTGAGCCTCAACCCCAGCCCATCAGAAGCTAATTTAAGCACATTTAAACTCATTTAATTTTCAAAATATTCATATGAATCAGGTAATAGTTTTAGGTTTACTTTAAAGATGGAGAAGCTGAATATAGATATGCCCAAGCTAATCCAAGCTAGTAAGTGACAATAATGCATATGAAAATATAATTCCTTTCAACTTCATGAACACTTAGTAGGTATTCATTTTTATCTTTTTTCTTCCTTGTTTCTTTAATAACACCTATGATCTCTAGATATAGTAACTTCAAATACTTCTGCTACTAACCCTTATACTTCTGGAAATCATCTGGTAAATATATCTATTAAAATATTAATATATGTCTATTAAAAAAAGAATTACAGGCAACATTTCTCCACTACTGCATTAAGGCATGAAACAAAGTAACAAGAATAAAAATTTCTATAATCTATATGCTATGAAAAATATAGATTATTAAAACACTTGGATTCACTAGCACCTGATAGCCTACTTCTAAAGGTTTCAGTATGGAAAGTTAATTAGGAACATATTTATCACAACTAAATCTATTATTTTTGTTTTAGATCTATTTATTTTGTATTTTTAAATTCTTGGATGTTGCTTGATACAGCTCAAATGTGTAAAGGATAGCTTTTTGTAATAGTTCCCCTTTTTATTATATATATATATAAGTTTATATATATATATATTTTTTTTTGTTTTGTTTTGTTTTTGTTTTTAAGTTGTAGTTGGACATAATACCTTATTTATTTATCTATCTATCTATCTATATTTATTTATTTATTTTTATGTGGTGCTGAGGATGGAACCCAGTGCCTTACTCATGCTAGGCAAGCACTTTACTGTTGAGCTACAACCCCAGCCCCAATTGTTCTCTTTTATAACTAAATTTTTAAAATTAATACATAACACAAAAAATCCAGCACATTTATGGGTACTATGTGACATCTTAATACCTGAATGCATTGTATAATTTTAAATCAGGTTAAAAGGTAATATCCTTCTTTATGTATGGGGTTTATAATTTTTTTAAATGTTTTTCCTTTTTTTTTTTTTTTAGTTGTAGGAGGACACAGTGCCTTCCAACCTAGTACCTCACACATGCTAGGCAAGCACTCTACCACTGAGCCACAACCCCAGCGCCTGTTTTTGCATTATCTATTACAAAGCAATGTATGTTTCAGAGCACAAGCATACTTACAGCCTTCCAGTTTTTTAAGAACATCATTCATTGTGTTTGTTCAACTTCACAAATATTTATGAAGTGCCTTGTCCTTTATTGAGCATAGTGCTAAAGTACTCCTACAATGGTCAAATAACAAATCAAGAAAATTTAAACCTAATAATGAAATGGTCAGTCAATTCAGGCTGAAAGATTAAAAGAGAACTGAGTATCTGTGAAATTTTTATGATAGTAGAATTTAAATTAAAATTTGAAAGAGAAAAATAGGATTCTGGTTAGGAAAGAAGACATCACTGAAGAGAGTAAGGAACAAGAGAAAATATATGCGCAAGATACATATGAATATAAATGTAAAGTGTTCCTGGGTAGACAGAAAATTCCCCTTTATATAGAACGATGGATTAACTTATATTATTATATTACTTTCTTATAACAGAGTGGTACCATATATAGAGATGAGAAACAGTAATTGTCATTATTCAAAGATACCTTGGAAACTACAACTGCTAAGTCCACTATCAGGCAATATAGTCACTAAAATCATGTCATCAAGCCTCACTTAAAATATATCCTTTTTTACGTCTGGCATTTTTTCCCCAACAAAACTAATTTCAATCTTATTGAAGACTGTTTTTATGTCCTGGATTTACTCCATCCCCAGCATATGGGAAAAAGAGAGAGAGAGAGAGAGAGAGAGAGAGAGTCCTGGTTTAATCTGCAAATCTATTAACTATCCACACCATTATTTGGGTGCATATTTTAAACTTCTGTAACACACCAAGTTTCTATTTTGTTGTCTGGGAATCTTTTTGCCAATATTTTCTCAGAATCAAAACAATCAAGAAATATTTTATCATAGATTTTGTCAGTGCTGTATATAGTTAGTGTATAGTTAGCATTTTATAAAAATTACAAACTTTATAATAATAGAGAAAAAAACACAATATCTTATAGTTTGAAGAAACTAAATACCATCATATTTAAAGCTCTAGCAGGCCTATTTTTTATCATTCCCAGCCTTTATCTGAACATCTCATTTACCACTTCTTCCATCTGAAAGTTCATTGCTCAGAAAATTCCAATTGTTTCAAAGTTCAAACACTTCATACTGAAATCTGTAACCTTATGATTTCTACTACTTGTTTATTCTACACTTGGCAGTACACAAAAGCTCAAATTTCTCTTTTCAATGAAAGTATTTGAAATAAAATATTGCATTTTCCCTTTAAGTTCACTTTACTTTTATATTGCTTTTACATTCATTTTTTTTTCCTACCAGCCACAAACTTTCCAATTTCTATACCCTCTACTTTATTTATCCATTTAAAAAAAAAAAAAAACCTCAATCATATAATGGTACTGGGGGTAAATTACAAGCATGAAATGATATCATTTAAATAAATAATTAGTGACAATAAGTGACCTTGGATTTAAAACTATAGATTTGAAAGGGCCCTATTCCACATAGTAACACTAAGGGGAAATGTACATTACTCCTTTGGGTCACAATTTGGAATTTTGAGAATGAAGCAAAACCAAAAATTTCATACATGAAAAACCCTCACATAAAATCATGTCTTCAGTTTTCTTTAAATATATCTTAATTGCATGCCTACTCTATACCACAATATGTTCTCAGCTTTTATGGTGCCATTATAGGGAAGAGAGATCATACCTTAAGTAAACATACAAATTAATTAAATACAAATGATGGCAAATTCTGTTTATAATTGAAGTTCTAACTAGAAAAATAGTGTTCTCTAAAGATTTATTAATCAATGTAACAGTGATTAAAAGCACAAAGTATTTGGATTTGAATTTCATGTCCACCTTAACACAACTTAAGTTTCTATATCTACGTTTTCTTATGTCAAATGAAGAAGAATATGTACCTCATAGAATAGTTATGTGAGTTAATATAATTAAGGCATTATATTAGTCGATTTTTGTAACCAAAACAAATAACTGAAACTGGGTTACTTATAAAGAAAAGAAATTTATTTAGTTCACAGTTTTAAAAGTTGAAAGGTCAAGATCAGGTGGCCTTCTTGTTTAGTCTCTTCTGAGGAACTAATGATATCATCATGGTGGGAGCAAGTGAGGAGAGGTGACATTGTCAGATAGAAAACCAGAGAAGAATTTGGCCATCAACCTCAGTCTTTTATAACAACAAACTCTTGGGAGGACTCGGGTCACTTTGAGGCAGCTCTCCTAATAAATTCCTCTAAGGACTTCCCTCTAGGCCCCACTTCTTAAAAGTTTCACACCATTGGTGGGCTAAGGACCATGCCTCAAACACATGAACCCTTGGGATAATAAAGCACATCTAATCTATAGCCACTCTAAAAACCATATATGCTGTATAACTATTTGGGAATTTTTTGATTATCTAAAATAATCATTAATTATTGCTTCCTCCATTGGATATTTGTCTTCCATTCTTTTTATTGTTATTTTTATTTTTTTAGTTGTTGATGGAACTCAATTTTATTCATTTATTTAGATGTGGTGCTCAGAAACAAAACAGTGCTTCACCCATGCAAGGCAAGTGCTCTACCAGTGAGCCATGACCCCAGCCCTGTCTTTCATTCTCTGTAATAGAAAAAAAGAGCATTACTGTATAATTATTGGAAAAAAAATATTTTAAAAAAATTCCTATGGAGGAAAAAAATAAGTAGAATAGTAACTAAAGACAGTAGTATAATAGAGGAAAAAAAGAAGTATCAGAAAAGACATTCTAAATGCTTATTTTACCTTAAATTTATCAATGATAGATGCTTGAAGTCAGCATTTCAGCTCAGCCTTCCAAGACCAATGTTATAAAATGAATGGAGGCTGGCATAACAGAATATTTTGGTTTTACAAAATACATGCTAATAAATTGACGATAAAAATAATTAAATATTTTGCAAATATAAATGCTAAAAGTATTTCAATTTCAAACAGTAAAAATATACTATACAATTCCTTTTAAATATCTATTTTATGTTTTGTCAAGAACAAATTATTAAACAGAATGAATTTTTTAAAAAGTGCTAAAGGCAGATTTATCTAGAAAGTCACAGGAATGAAGATTTTAATATATCCTTTCTTCATTACTTTCTAAAAGCAAGAATGTAAATTTATCTCTATGTATTAGATATCCATCTATAAAATGGCCATGTTATTTTTTACACAAAATGTAATTAGGTGACAACAAATGGGTTTATATCTGTCAATTACTATGAACTTCTCAGAATATCACTGTATTAGAAAGGCAGAATATTTGTAATTTTATGTTACTGCCTACCATAGGAGGAAACCGATAACAAGTCAAAAAGTGGATACAAATTACAAAATAAATTATTTGGAATTATTCTAATAATTTTATCAATATTATTTGTTTATATTGGAACTTGGGGAAAGCATGAATATTATTAGAGTAGAGAAGAAATGTCCAGTGAAGGGAATAACCATTTCAAATAATCATTAATGACTCACTGATGACAATTTTCAGAAAGGATCCAAATTCTTTCACAAGATGCTCAGAAAAACATCAGTAAACATCTTGGAGTTTGAAGATAACCTGTTATTTGCTTCACTGAGAGAGGGGAAACAAAGATCAAAACCAAAAATACAGAAGAAGCAGTTGATCATGCTGAGAGTACTAACTGATATTAGAAAAAGGCAAAAAATTATATTCCTCTGCATAGAATGAAGATAGCATTATAGTGATAGATGTCACTGGAATAGTTTATCTTTCCTTAGCTTCTTCACCCCTTCCCATAAGTTTGTTTGCAGCAAATAATATAATTGTTCCTCACATGCAATAATCCTAAGGATGAGATTTTATGAAAGGATATGGTAGGTCAGTTTTTATTAGGATGTGATTTTGAGTAGTTTTACAAATTTTTAAAATGCTTTTCTAGGGCTGGGATTGTGGCTCAGAGGTAGAGCGCTCACCTAGCACAGGCAGGACTTGGGTTCGATCCTCAGCACCACATTAAAAAAAAAAAAAAAAAGCATTGTGTTGTGTCCATCTACACCTAAAAAAAAAAATGTTAAAAAAAAGAGTTTAAAAAATGCTTTTCTACAAAATGTATTGGAACCAATGAGAAAATAATTGTTAGTTTTAAATTTTGCATAAATGAAATGGAGACCTATTATAATGTGTCTCTTGCTTACTATGATTCATGACTACCTAATGCAGCCCTATTATAATAAGGTCACTTTAATAATAACTCCATTGATGAGGTTCAAAATTAAGTCATATAATACAGAGTTCCCACTGTTCTTAAACATTTTATATAGAAGTTTGGATATTTATATGATACTTTGATATGAGTTCTGTTTGTAAGCCCTATGTACTTTCTTTTACATTCCCTCATTTTTTATTTATTTTTTTTTTTTTTGCCATTTTCAAGACTTACCCTTACTATATCCTGTCTTCTAAAATGGTACCAGTCTGTGGACAGATACATGGATGAGTATTACCAGCAGAAATAAATAATATTTAGAGGGATGCTTTTACATAATATTGAAAGCAAATCCTAGTATATAGGCACTTTCAGAATTATATTATGGACAACAGTGGCAACAGCATTATTAATAAGCTATAGTCTATAAAATACCGTAGGACAGGGGTTAGTAACATTATTTAAGAATCTGATGGTAAATATTTGAGTCTTTATGGTTCATCTGGCCTGTCACAACTATCCAACTCTGCCAGACCTATAGCACAAAAGCAGTCATAGATGATATAAATGAATAAGCCTAGGTTTTCTTCAATAAAATTTTGCTATGGGCACTGAAATTGTATTTCATATAATTTTACATGTCATGAAATTATATTCTTTTGATTTTCTTGAATGATTTATAAATGTAAAGATCATTCTCAGTTTGTGGGCTATACCAAAAACCAGGCACTAGGTAGGATTTGGTCCATGGGCTACAATTTGCCAACTTCTGTTTTAGAATATTCCTATCCAACTGTGAATTATCTGCTCTGTTATTCCAAAATCTCATGATAATGTGAGCTTTCAGAAAAATGTGCCCAAATTTTGAGGTTAAGAAATGAGAAACCCCACTCAAATCTGTAACAGCTATATTTATGTATATATGACAGGCACTGTTCAAGGTATCCGGGACATAACAATGAACAAAGAAGTTAAAAAGTCCCTACGTATAGAGGGAAGGGGAGGGAGGGGAGGAGTATGGGGGAAGGAAGGATAATGGAATGCATTAGACATTATTATCCTATATACATATATGACTACAGAGTGGTGTAGTGGTGTATATGATGTATGATTCTACATCATATACAACCAAAGGAATAAGAAGTTATACTCCATTTATTTATAATATGTCAAAATGCATTCTACTGTCATGTATAACTAATTAAAATTTAAAAAGTCCCTACCTTTATGGAATTTACATTTTAATGAGGGAACACAAACATAAGAATACAGAAAAAATGCATAGTATTGGAGATGATCATTTTAGTGGATAAAAATAAACCAGGGAAGGAGTTTAGACAGTCTAGGAAGGAATGAGCATTATAATTTAAAATAGTCCATTCTTCAAGAAAGTTGCATTTGAGCAAAGACATAAAAGAGGAAAGAGAGGAATCTGTGATCACAAAAAACTTTCATATCATGTTTCTTGTAATGGAGCAGAGGCATGGCATGACCTTACATTTTAGTAGGAAACCCGTTTGGGAGCTATTAAAATAATCCAGAGGAAAAATGGTAGTGACTCAGACAAGAGAAGTAGATTATTGGTAAATCTGAAGGTAGAAGTAACAGATGGAATAAGAGAAAGAATGAAACCAGGTAAAAGATATAGTATTTGTCTATCTGTCTGTCTGTCTCTCTCTCTCTCTCTCTCAAAAAAAAAAAAGATATAGTATTTGACCTGAACAATTGAAAGGATAGAGTTACCATTTACTGAACCAGACAAGAGTGTGTAAAGAGTAGGTTTGAGGAAAATCAGGAGTTTTGCTTGGTCATGGCAACTGGGTACCTTTAGATATCTCAGTGGAGATGTTGGATTACAGTCAGTTATACACATCTGGAGTTTAGAGGAAATGTCTGGGCTAGAAGTTTTATTTTTTATAGTCATCAACATATAAATTGAATTAAAATTCATGAACTGATGATACTACCAAAGTATTTACTGGTATTACTATGTATAATTGTTATTACTACCCCTGATTCTTCTCTTATCTACTTTAAAAGAGGTAGGTAGTTTCTAGTAATTGTCCCCTCTGCTCACTCACAAAAAGCGGGAAGAATCCCACTGATCAGAAACCTGACCTGCACAGAAAGTACCATTAGTTGGCATTCCTCAGATTTTTGCCATGATGTAAACACGGGAGTGAATTTTCCCAAATACCTCCTTGCTGGAAAGTGTTTGCACTGGAGGTAAGTGTGAAAGGGGAGGTTGTGGGAAATGATGGGGTGAGGGCTTTCTAAACCTTTCTCAGACCTCAGAAGTGGATGATTCTGAGGAAAAGAGAAGGTTCAGGCTGGTTCTTATTTCCCTGAACCAGTTTATACAGCCCTAAATTTGACCTGCTTTCCTTAAACTGGGAATCAGAAATCCCTTTTCTCTTCTGTTTTTCTGCTGCAGAAATTCCCAACATTCCCATTTTGTGGGCTCCAGAAAGGGGTAAGCGAAGACTTCAATCCCAGCCAATCATTTCCAGATTAATAATTTTTAGTGTTTTGGTTTCTTTTATCATCATTAAAAAAATATTGCTTGGACACATTTTTCCCATCCGTTTAATTTCCTTGTGGATTGTTATGTATCTATGTTCTAGGGTTATTCTATATCCCTGGGCAATAGAGTTCAGATCCATCTGCTATTTCCATTTGTGTGCTGTTCTCTTGTGGATTCTCATATGCAGTTTATAGATTACTGTTTCCTAAATGGAATACACCCAATTCAGAGACTGTTTCACTCTTAATCTCAACTTTTCCTGACTAGTGTTTTGTTCCCCTGCTGACAGCTTGTCTCTGCCCTACCCCAAATGCTTCTGATGATCTGCCAT
The DNA here is from genome assembly GCF_964194105.1 of Spermophilus citellus. NCBI lineage: Eukaryota > Metazoa > Chordata > Mammalia > Rodentia > Sciuridae > Spermophilus > Spermophilus citellus. Next base: position 161,964,179 of record NC_138185.1, read on the forward strand.
TGCTTCTCTACTGTTCTGTCTTCCTGCTTGATTGCCTTTGGATTTTGTCCCCTTTTGCCTCCACTTCACTCATCTGCTGAACAATTTGCATTCTCTACTCACTGATTCTTTGTCTATCAGCAAAAGCCAGGGTGCTTCCATATCCATGTGCTATTTTAGCATTTTAGATTGCCCAGCATTGTCTATCTGCTCTCCTACTATCCTTCTATACTGTGGCCTACCAAATGCTCTGCCATCTGCCTGCCTGATCTTGCCCTGTCAAATCTATGCCTGTAATATTGTAAGTAGGTGCAGATTGTTTAGCACTTTGCTGTCTATTTCCACTTGCCTTGTGCCACTGAGTTGGACTGCTGACTGAGTTTGCTTGACAATGGCCTTCTTTGTCTATTTGCTGCCCATGGCTGCCACATTAATTTACTTAAGACATTGCATTCATCTCCTATGAACTTGGCAACTTGCTGATTGGCTCATATTGCCTCCTTTATAATTCCCTGCATCTAGTAAATCACTGGCATTGTTCCTTTGTTGTCTTGTCACTTTAATCAGATTTTACCTCCAAGAAAAATTCTGCCTACATATTGTCCAGATATATCTTTGAAATAGGAAAGTACTTTGCTATTTAATACCCCAGTCCAGTTAACTCCTAAACTGACTTTTTAAATTCATTACCACCTGTCCTTTCTGTTTTTTTTTAAACACAACTTCACACTCTTCTCTTTATTTAGTAACTTTTTTTTTGTCTAAATCATTTATCACCCTTGCTTCAGTTATATTTTTGCATCACATGTTATGTTAATTTATTCCTTATGTATGGGATCTTTCACTTATTTTCCATATTCTAAATTTATTTCTTAATTTGTTTTTCCCAACTTTTCAGGGATTCATGAGAACAGATTACTCTGATAATTTTTATTCTTTTTAGTACAATCATGAGAATTTTTTGAAACTTTACTTACAAGTATCATCTCTAAAAATAATAAATGTAATTATCTTTTGCTTCTTTGTAGTTCAGATTAAAGTCGCTTTCAGTTCTGATCCATTTTTTTTTCCTTTGAGAATATCATTTCTTAGCCTCCCCATAGCTTACATAATATTGTTTTTTGGAGATCCTTTTGATGTATTTATCTTTCGCTCCTTTTAAACTGTCTTTTTGTGTGTGTGGGTGGGTAGACTTTTGAAATTGATATTTTCTCATTATTTACATAATACTTAGCATCTAAAGATAAGTTGCAATATAAAATTTTCTGGACTGTAAAGCTTGTAGTCTTACAAATAAATGAGAGGCAGAGAATTTGGGGGAATTAAATTTGCAAGAGTCTGATATATAAAGTGAGGTGTGTATATGTGCATGCACATAATGTGTATATAAATTTGAGATGTTCTATGTGTATATCCACAACATTTTTGTGCTTAAAAATGTGAAAAATGCTGATTAACCATATTAAATTTTATTTTGTTTTTATAAAAACAAATAGGAAAAGGAAAAAAAGTCTAAGAGAATGATAAATTTAGGGAATATGGAAAGCAAGTAGAGACAGGATTTTTTAAATAATTTTACTTTAATGGAGATAAAAGTCACTTTATATAAGTCAAGAGATTCATTGACTAGCTTTAAAAAATCATTTTGTTAATATTTGTTATATAAAGAATATATGACAAAACTATTTTAAGTGTACAATTCAGTGGTATTAGTACATTCAGTGGCATTAGTACACTTTGTACAGCCATCACCACTGCTTTCAGAACTTTTTCATCATCCCCAACTGAAATTTCATATGCATTAAACAAAAACTCCCATTTACTTTCTTCCCCAACTCCTGGTAAACCCTTTTACTTTCTCAGTGAATTTGCCTATTCTAGGTACTTCATATAAATGGAAACATAATTTTTCTCCTTCTGTATCTGTCTTATGTCACTTAATCTTTTCAAGGTTCCTTCCTATTCAAACATGTATCAGAATTTAATTCCTTTTAAAGACTGACTAACATTCCATTGATGTATATATTACAATTTGTTTATCAGTTCATCTGTTGGGGACACAGATTGTTTCCACCTTCTGGCTATTATCAATAATGCTGCTATGAATATTTGGTGTGCAAGTATGATTTTCTTTCAGTTCTTTTAGTTATGTGAGTAGGAGTGAATTTGGTAGCTTTTAATACTTTTGTCTGTTTTGGAGGAAATTAAAATTAATAGCAGAGAGATCAAGAAAACTACATAATTAACATGAAGCATGGATAAGTCCAAGATACTGTATTAGGAAGGGAAGAAATTATATACTTTTAGGAAGACTATAAGGGCCAAATGGTACGATTTTGAAGACCCTATATTTTAAGAATAACAGGAAAAATTAAGTTAAATTAACACAGATGTTAGATGCTGGAAAGTTAGCATAAATTATTCTGATGAAGGTTAAGTTTGTTGGTTCTTTCTTATGCCAACTTTAGAATAGAATGATACCATGTCTTGGAAATAGAATAATGTGGATTTTTATAGAGAAGATGTACACATTTGAAATGCAGCATTTTAAATGACTTAGATGAGGAAACCTAGCTGTTTAGAAGAACCATCAGTGGGAATAGGAATTCATTTTTAATTCAATGGTCCTTCATCCTAGATACCCACCAATTAATATAGAGACTTTTCTTACCAAAAAAAAAAAAAAAATCATAGGCCCTACTCCCAGAATACTGATCCAATAAGTTGGGGATATGATTTAAAGTGGGAGGGTTGGGGGAGAACAGATTCACAATGTGAGTTAAATTGAACTCTATATAATATTTTGTATACCTTACAGGAATTTAAAAAGTTACAAAGAATTGGCCTTTGTCTTCAAGAAGTTTAAAAGTGGAGTGATTAAAAGAGTAATGGATGTATGTTTGCACTCATTAATCAACAATTTTGATATGATTTTTATATACTTCATTTACCCTTTTTCAATTGAGGTTCCTCGTCTAAACATAAAACTGAATAACATCTTTTCAGTTCTCCCATGTGTGATACATAAACTAGTATCATTCTATATGCATGGGAGAGAAGTTAATTCAGTACATACAATAATTGTTTCATAATTTGGTAAGAAACACTGCTCTGTATGTATTTTGCCAATTGTATGTGACCCAGTTATAAGACCTTGCTCTCAAGGAGCTTACATTCCAGGACAGGAAAAATGATATTTAAGAAAAAATTCATTTCTAGTGCCATCCACAAAATTTTGTTCTTTTCTTCTAATTCTTTGAGGTAAATGTTCAGAGTGGCTGCATATAAGGAAATTGTTTATATCTTTAATATCACATTGAAGAATAAAAATGTCTTCTTATTAAAATCTCATCAAGCCAGGTTCAGTGGTGCCTGCCTGTAATCCCATCAGTTCAGGAGGCTGAGGCAGTAGGATTACAAGTTCAAAGCCAGCCTCAGCAACTTAGTAAAGCTCTAAGCAACTTAGTAAAACCCTGTCTCAAAATAAAATATAAAAAAGGGCTCGGGGTGTGGCTCAGTGGTTGAGTGCCCTTGAGTTCAGTCCCTGGTACCACAAAAAAAAAAAAAAAAAAAAAAAAAACCTTCATCACAGCTTATAGATAGTGACAATAATTTAAATGCCAGTAGAAGTCTTTGATTTTATTGTCTAGTGCCTTTAGTGACAGATTAGAGATTTCATTGGTAGTTTTTAATAAACATAATTAGCTAAAACCAGACATGTTATTTGTACAGTAAAAGAGTAGATGAAGATTAGAGATAAATAGATAACTAGAATGCATGAGCTTGTTCTTAAATATAATTGCAAACACAGTGAGGAATTTTTTTGCCCTAAGTTGCATCGGCTCTTGTACCAGTCAATATTGACAGTGTTCAGGGATTTAATTTATCCTATCAATTGATACTTGCTCGAATTCCTGGTATCAGAAGGTTCAGAAATATGTATTGGCTTTTATTATATACTTGATGAACTAATCACCTTAATTTGGAATTTATTTGTTCTCTCTGTGTCGATGTGGGCTCAAACTTGAGGTCTGTCTGTTTTTGTTCCTATTCCTGACTACTTCAGGCTGATTCCTTTAAAGCTGCATTTATGATAAACTTTAATAAGTTGTTTTTCTTCCCTCTCCTGACTGTCCTAGTAAAGTTGTTGATTTTAATGACACAGCTTTGGGAAGATCAAAGTTCTCATGTCAAGAGAAAAACACTAAAATACATCCAGATTTAGTTTGTTTTCTTAACAATAATGAAAAACTTCAAAAGATTGTTCTTCACTTGTGTTCATTCTGGAAAGCATTCTAAAGTTAAAAAAAAAAACCCTTATGCAGATATTTTAAAGACCTAGGATAAAGGAGAACATAAGTAACATTATTTTTATTAATACTAAATATGCTTTTTTCCTGTGATCTCTGAGCTCCTATTTTTATTTCAAGGAAATCTAAACTGAAAGTACAGTTGTATAATGTGCTTTCTTTGTGTGACGTTAACTCAAGAAGGTAATATTTCTATCTCACTTTTTATTAGTCTTCAAGTCTTTTTATATTTACTAACAAAAATCCTCTAAATTTCCTTGCAATCAGGCAGTTCTTTGTAGGCAAATACTCTCAAACAGATCATCATCTAACTTTTCATTTTTTCTCCCACTCAAATAAATGATAGTTGAACATGTGAAAGATGTATTTTCCTTACATGAACATTTTGTGAAAGTAGTTTTATTCTTTGTTTTTGAATATAGTAACAATAACAGGCACTAATAACCATTCTCTTTATCCCATGATCTCTTTCCCCATTTCCTCCTATAATCAAATATTTCAATGTTGCTATGAAAAAATTGTGTCATATGATATCATTGAAAGAAAACAAATTGCTGGGCTGGGGTATGGCTCAGTGGTAGAGTGCTCGCCTGGCACATGCAAGGCCCTTCGTTCGATCCTCAGCACCACATAAATAAATAAATAAAATAAAGTTTTTGTGTCCAACTTCAACTACAAAAGGTAATTTTAAAAAATAATAAAAGAAAATAAATTGCTTCAAAGGGATAAACTATTTGATACAAATCTTCTTTATTCAAATTTAGCAATTTTTAATTTCATGAACATTGGAATCAATGCCTGAAAACTTTACTACTTAGGTACTTAGATGTTTATAAAATAGAAGCCAATGTCAAAATTTTTATACTTGTCTTAGAGTGCTTTTTAGGTTTCTTGTAATATTTAGTACTTATGAGGAAACTGAGAATATTTTTTGTTCATATCAGCAGCATAAAAATGCTTAGATTTGATTCCTCGTGTTCAGGAATCAGACTTTCTTTGGTATATTTATGGACATAATACAATAGTTCATGTATATATACTTTATAATCAGAGGTAATAATCCTCTTATAGAGACTTAAGTGAATATCCTAAAAGAAAAGTTATTTTTTTTCCTTGTTCACTGACTTTGATCAAAATTAAGATAGATTTCATGAGAGTCGTAAAAGGCAAAGCTTCCTTAAATATCCTACTTGTCACCAGGCATAGTGGTACACACCTGTAATCCCAGAAGCTGGGAAGGCTGTGGCAGGAGGATGGTGAGTTCAAAGCCAGCCTCAGCGATTTAGCAAGGCCCTAAGCAACTCAGTGAGAACTATTCTCTAAATAAAATACAAAAACAGGCTGGGGATGTGGCTTAGTGGTTAAGTGCCCCTGGGTTCAATCCCCGGTACGAAAAAAAAATTTTTTTTTTAAATCCTATTTCTTATAAAGGTTAGTAATTCATTACAAAGTAAAACTGAACGCCACCTTTAGGAAGGTATTCTTTTATCACCAAGAAAATATGTCTTCTAGTTTCCATATTTCCCAACAAATATATGAAAAATTTTTCAACATCTCTAACAGTTAGAAAAATACAAAATAAAACTACACTAAGATTTCACCTCACTCCAGTGAGAATGGCAATTATCAAGAATTCAAGTAACAACAAATGTTGATGAGGATGTAGGGGAAAAGGTACTCTCATACATTGCTTGTGGGACTGCAAATTAGTGTAACCACTCTGGAAAGCAGTATGGAGATTCCTCGGAAAACTTGGAATGGTACCACCATTTGACCTAGTTATCCCACTCTTCAGCATATACCCAAAGAACTTAAAATCAGCATACTACAGTGATGCAGCCACTTCAATGTTTATAGCAGCTCAGTTCACAATAGCTAAACTCTGGAACCAACCTAGATGCCCTTCAACAAATAAATGGATAAAGAAAATGTGGTATATGTACACAATGAAATATTACTCAGGCATAAAGAGAAAGGAAATTGCATTTTGAGTAAAATGATGGAACTGGAGACTATCATGCTAAGTGAAATAAGCCAAACCCAAAACACCAAAGGCCAAATGTTCTTTTTGATATGTGGGTGCTAACTCACAATTGGGGGCAGGAGACTAGGGAAGAATGGAATTGCTTTCGATTAGACAAAAGGGGAATGAAGGGAAGGGAGGGGTAATGGGAATAAGAAAGACAGTAGAATCAGACATTACTTTCCTATGTTCATATATGAATATACTGAATATATGACCAATGTAATTCCACATCATGTACACCCAGAAGAAAAGGAACTTGTACTCCATGTATGTATAATATGTCAAAATACATTCTACTGTCATATATAACTAAAAAGAACAAAAAAAAATATATATATATACACATATACACACACATACACATACGTAGGCATTTCATAAAAGCATAAGTTGGTAATCTTTTTGAATATGTATTAAAAATCTAATTTTTACCTAAAATTACATAGTCATTCAGGAGAAGGAAAAGATGACGTTTTTCCTATTATCTTTTTAATAAATTTTTAAAATAACTATACTGTTTTTCTGATTATAAAAGTAATATATGCTTCTTGCAAATAATAATTTAGAAAATATGAAAAACTAAAATGAAGTAAATAAAAACCATCATTTATCCCAGTCCACAATTATACCTAGAACTAGTTGGTTAATTTGCACAATTGGGAATATATCATATATACAGTTTTATGTCTTAAGAGTCTTAATAATATCCAAATTGTTACAATAGCTGTATTATACACTTACTCTATGCCAAGCATTATGATAAGCACTGTATGTAATATTTTATTTAACCTGAAAAACAAGTACCCAAGGACTGTGGCTCATACCTGTAATCCCAGCAACTCAGAAGGTAAGTCAGGATAGCAAGTTTGAGTTGGCAATTTAGCAAGACTCTATCTCAAAATAAAAATTAAAAAGGGTTGGAGGTGTAATTCAGTAGTAGATCCCCAGTACCACAAAATGGAAAGTTAGTTTTTGAAAAATCAGATGATTAAATATGTTGGCCTAGATCATGAAACTAGCATGTTAAAAAACTAGAATTTGTATAAGGTAGTCATAATTCCAGAGCCTTTGCTTTAACCTATCTCCTTTTCTCATAATGTAAGCTCTTCTCTATTTAATAGCTCTTCTAAAAAAAATGGGATTTTTCAGTCACTGCAGAATAGAAACAAGGTCTGAATAATTTTTCTGCCATTAAACATTTAGATTCTTTCCTATTTCCTATCACAAGCATTCTCTGTATATAAATTGTCATATAAACTTCTGATGATTACTTTAGAAATATTTCCCTAAAACAGAATAACTGACTCAAAATTGTGAGGTCTTATAATGCATGTTGCCAGATTGCCTTCTTAGAATATATGTACAAATTCATATATGTTTATGAGATTGCATGTCCTTAAACATTTTTAATCTTGAAATTTGATAGGCAAAAATATTATGTTTTTTAGCATATTGTAGAAATGAAAACTTTTCTTATAATTGTCAAGTTTGATTTCTTCTTTTAAAATGCTTGTTTATTTTGTACAGTTTTCTTTTGGCTCAGTGTTTGTTTTTTGTTTTGGTTTTTTGTTTGTTTGTTTGTTTGTTTTTACCTAGTCATAAATGTATATATCATAATTGGCTCCATTTTTAGTCCCCAGTACTACCCACTTCTGTCCCCTCTTCTCTCCCCTAATCCTGTTCCTCTACTGTTTTGGCCTGCCTTGTATTTATATTTTGATTGGTGCATTCTAGTTATACATAAAATTAGATCCATATTCTCTTCTTAAAGACTAATTCTAATTATGAGGAATAGTCTAAGAAATTGCTTGTCAAGAAATAATTTTGGCTGATTCTGACTTATATCTTTGCTGTATCATTTTGAATCACAAATATAAACCAATTCACTTTCTCTTTTCTCAGACTCCATTAACGAAGAAGTACTCAATTATTTTATCATTCACAGTATGACAACTCAAAGATACATTCTGAACCTACGGCATGAAGTGAATAAAATACAAATTCTTTTTTTTTCTGATAAACTGGATTTGCCCTTTGTGAGTTTTCTCCCTATTACTGATGCATTTGTTTCTTTTGTAGCTATCCTTTTCTTGTGGAAGCTTCACTATTAAGTATTTGGCAGAAATTTATTAAATCTCCATAATTTAGAACTAATGGCCTACTCATGTATACAGACCTTGGGAAATAACTTATAATTAGGACATTGAGTATACATGACTACTATTTGCACTCTTTTTGTAATTGCATATATAGAATCTTATTTACATAATTGTTTTACTTGGCAAAATCACTTTTCTGTGTGGAAATTCCAAAAAAACATTGTTCTAAGATGCAGTTAATGTGGATTATATTTTACTATCTAGACATTGAAAGCATCGTATAAACATTTTCTAGCACATAGAGCTCAACGTTCCCTCCAGTGCTTTTTAATCATCCTTAACATGCAAACCATTTCAGAACCCAAGTTTGTTATAGGTTAAAAAATTGAAACTTAGCTTGTATTTCCCCATAAAAAACATGTATATGTACAAGTGTTCCTCATTCAGAGGCAATTTTGGTCCCCAGGCAACATTTGACAATGTCTGGTGATATTTTTGATTTTGACAGTTTGAGGGATGCTACTAACAATTAATGAATAGAGACCAGAGATGCTGCTGAACTTCTATACTACAATGCACAGGACATCCCCTACAACAAAGAATTATCTGGCCCAAAAATGTAGATTACACAGATATTGAGAAACCTTCATTTACATAACATTTTTGAGTACCTATTAACTACCAGACACTGTACTGAGATTGGGGTCATATGGCTAGAGAATTATGATTGAAATATTTCAGAACAAGTATTATTGAAAAGAAAAAAATAGATGAATAAAATATAACAATTGATTCAGTAGTGGCATATATGTGACATTTTAGGAACAAAAATGAAGTAAATCTGAGGGTCATAGTTTGGGAGACTTTCAAAGATAAGACACTGAGGCTGTCATTGTTGTTTACCTTTTATTTAAATGCAAAAAAATACATGCATAGTATAGGCACTGTTTAATTAACTTAAAACTGAACATACTCATGTAGCTAGCATACAAATCAAGAAACCAGAATATTATCAGCATCTTAGAAAACCCCAATATGCTCTTACAATCACAACCCAAACCTAAAGTGTAACTAATAATCTAGCACTGGCACAACACCTTATTCCCAGCAGCTCAGGAGCCTAAAACAGGAGGATCACAAGTTGGAGGTTGCCTATGCAACTTAACAAGAACCTGTCCAAAATAAAATTTTAAAAACACTGGGAATGTAGTTCAGTATACAGTACTTACTGAGCATTTGCAAAGCCCTGGGTTAAATCCAGTGCCTTGTCGCAAAAAGAGTAACTACTATTCTTTGACCTTTACCATTATAGATTACTTTTGGTTTTTACTAAACTTTATGTAAATGGAATCATAGTATGTAGCATTTTGTGTCTGATTCTTTTATTCACCACTATTTTTCTAAAATAGACTCATTTTTTCATGTAGTTGTATGTTCATTCCCATTACTGACCAATAGTCCATTGTATGCATATCAATATTTATTAATCTATTCTACTGTAAAATCATAATGGCTATAACAAGTTAGCTAGTAGGTCACTTGGGCAACAGAATGAATTTTGAGAGGGAAATTGCAAGAGAGATCTGGAGAAGTAGGTAGGATAGGTGATATCTTTGTCATATAAAAAGCATTTAGTTTTTTTCTTGTAGGAAATGAGATTTTTTTTGAAAGATGTTAAACAAGGAAAGAATATGTTGAAACTTACATTTTAGAAAAACCTCTTTGTCACCAGAATGGAGAATGGGTTGAATGGGTATAAACTGAGTTATAACAACAAACAAGAGGTCATTGGAATGGTTCAGATAAAAGATGTAAGAACCTGTATGAGGGCCATACAGGTGAGGGTATAAAGGGACATTTGACTCTCTCGATAGAATTAATAGTACTTTGGGAGTAACTAGGTATGGATGTTTACAGTTGTTACCTTTAAGTGGGGAGAGATAACTTGTCTATTCTAATTTTGTTTGTGTGTTCATCTTTAAAGAAAATAAGTTCAGAAAGTTCTCTGTAGTCACCAGGCAGTAGCATTAGTATGTTGATTACTTTTGGAGATAGTGGTCAAGCTAGTTGTCTGTGACCTGGAGATTGAGAGCAATTAGCTCTTGATAAACAGAGCACTGCCTATAAATGATTTCAAATGTGAAGAATTCTAACAAAAAAGTTAGTGAACTCTGATCTGATAGTAATTATTTCTTTGATTTAATAAAATATATAAATTTTCAAAATTATAAACATTTATGTAAGATTTTTAAATGAAGTTATATCTATGTTCAAGAAAAAGTGTGGTACATATAAATTGAAATTTATGCTTATTCATCATATAATCAGTGCTGTTTACCTTAATTGAATGAAACCTTATAATTTTCATATTGCTTGTTTTTCATTTTACGACCAACTGTATTTAGCCCAAACTTATGTGGATTTGTAAATTTTATAATTTTATTTTTTGAATTAACACATGTATTATAGTCCTTTAAAAATCAAGTAAAGGGGAATCTTTATATAATTTTTTTTGTAAACTTCTGATTTCAGAAACAATATGTATAGCACCAACAGCGTTCACTTTTTTTTTTTAATTTTTTGGAAAAGACAGGCATTCCTTTGACATTACTTATTATTTTTATTTTTTAAAAAAGAAGGCATAATAAAGTATGCCTATTAATCTTCAGCACATATTCAAAGAACAGAATGCTATAATTGCGGTGGGGGTAGTGTTAGCACCTGTTAGCTTTATATTTGCTTTTAAGTTTTGCACCAAATATTCTGATTTCACATTATCACCAAACGTAGTTATAAAATCAGCAACTGAAAAGCTTTTAAAAGCATTCTGACATCATCTTATAAGAAGTAAAAAGGAATATTGAGACTTTCCTTACCTTAAAAAAGTAAGAAAGAATTAATATAAATTGTCTAGAGCAAAAATTTAGTCCCTAAATGCAGATATCTGTACAATACAAAGAATATATAACCTACCAGATCTTTGGGGTCTAAATGTTTAGTCACTACAGGAATAGCTACATGTCATTTTGGTACCTTAATACCTTTCATTTATCAGTCCAAAAACTCAAATCTGTTTCTAAGTTCATAGTTCTTTTATCCTGAATCATGGGAAAATGGGAGGAATAATACATTCCTTGTTCTTTCTCTAAACTATTACTGTATAGTAATAGGCCTTAATGGAAAATTATACCAACTATAACATGAACCATCTATTTTCCAATGAAAGGACTCAAAAATTGGGGGAGTTAAATATTGAATATTTCCATTTTAATGAAATATTTAATTCACTAAAGTACAAATTACCATATATAAAATGTTATTTAAGATAACTGTATTTTACAATGTTTTATTCAAAATCTTAACATACATCATTAACATCAATGTTTTTCATTGTTAGGGTAATTTTTAAGCCATCTGCAAGTTTTCCATTATTTATCAACCTTTCTTTTTTGTTTAAAAGCTTGAGGTATATGTCCCATACCGTATGATTCATCCATTAAAAATGTATAATTCAAAGGGTTTTGGTATGTTATTTTTTTAAGATTGTGGTACAAGATATATATATGTATATGTGTGTGTGATATATATGTATATATATATACATATATATCAAAAACACTTGCTATTTTAACCATTTTTACATGCACAATTAATTGACATTAATTATATTCACAATAATGTGCAGTCATAACCAGTACCAATTTTAAGAACTTTATCACCCAAGCAGAAAGTCTGTAATTATTATGCAATAACTCCCAATTTCTCCCACATCTAAACCTTGATAACCTCTAATGAACTTTCTATCTCCATAAATTTGCCTATTATAGATATTTCATAAAAGTGTAATCATTTAATATTTGCCCTTTTGTGGTTTTTTTGCTTTTTTTCATTTAGTGTAATGCTTATTAGTTTACCCATATTGTAATGTATATGAGAATATTATTCCTTTTTATTACTGAATAATATTCCATTGTATGGATATACAACTATTTGTCTATCTGTTCTTCTATTGATGGACATTCAGATTCTTTCCATCTTTTTCCTATTGGGAATAGTGCTTCAATGAACATTTATATATATATGTATATATATATGTATATGTGTATATATATATATATATATATATATATATATATATATATATATATAAATTTTCAAACTTTTGCTTTTAGTTCCTTTAGTTATATATCTGGAAGTGCTGGATAATATAGTAATTCTATGTTTTGTATTTTAAGGAATCAAACTGTTTAAGCGTTGTATAGTTTTAGCTCTTATATTTAAGTCCTTGATCCATATTGAGTTAATTTCTGTAGATGGTGTGAGCTAGGGGTTTATATTATTATATAGTTAAGAAGACACAGCATTTAAAGTTTTTTACCTTGAAAGTATTACTAGAAATGTTATTGTAAACCTCAAGTACCCATTTTCCTGACATTCGAAAAACTTGTTATTTTCTTTCATCCTACAATTATATCCTAATATTCACAATGTAATCACATGTCATACTGCTTTCTATTAATCATTCTGACAGGCATTCACTACAGCCAAACAACACTAATGGAGACATTTTTTAAGCTAATGAGACTTCATCAAATAATGTCATTAGATAAAAATAAAATAAAAAGACTGCAATATAATATGGAAATCATTGTAAGTGATAAGGCAACTGACACTTCTTTACTGAGAGGTATCTTTGCTTCAAAAAGAGCAATGGAAACATTGTTTTGATTTTGTGCTATGCATATACAATTGGCCTCATCTCTGCTCTACACAAACTCAAACAATTGTTCTACATCAAAATACACTTTAGATGGTTAGGAAGAGCAGATGCACATGTCAGTGTTACATCCTATAATTATGTATTTAACTTGCTTTTATTCAAATTAAAGTGAAAATAAATTTCAGTAGTACCTTGGTTTCCAGCATCTGTCAATTAATAAAGTAGCTGTTGCAATGTATTAGGAAATGAAAGGAGAAAGAGTGGAAGAGTTGAAAGAAGGAAGTGTGGGGGTGTCATGAGTAATTCAATCAAAACTTTAATGAACAGGTAATTCCTCTCTTTCTCCTCTGTTATTTAAGGTATATCATGACACAGGATTAAAAATAAAATCCCAATTCCTTCTATAAAGGTAACAAACCCTTAATTCCAAAATGAAATAAAGATAACAAGGAGACTATAGGCCTAATAACATATGAAGATTATATGTAGAAATAGTAAAATAATATACAAAAACATGAAACAGCAACAAGTTTTTATTTAATACTCATCATTCACCAAGTAAGATTTATTTTAAGAATTCAAGGACAGTAATTTTAGACACCCTCTAATTCCATTTATATCATTATTAGGTAAATCACAAAAATAATACAGTCATCTGCGTGTAAGCCAAAAAGGTATAAAATTCAGTATAATTTTTCTGGAAAAACACATAGTGAATTAGAATTTTTTAAAATTGTAAACATGATAAAAATTTTTAATCACAAAAACCAACAAATAGGGCAGAGGCGCTGTGAGTGACCCTCTGTACCCTTGCAAATATGGTGCTGAGAGCATGCAGAGCTTGCTAACTGTGGCCTGCAGCCTGCATGCAGCCCCTGCGCCCTCTGTGCTCTGCCTGCCTAGAGGGTGAGGATGGGCGCTGTTCTGAAGCTGTGCATGGGACCTGCTCTGCTCTCCTTCGGTAAATTCACAGAGAAACAGGAATGGGATAACTACAGAAAATGGTATTGGAACAGTGGGAATCAGCAATTTTGCACAGGAAGCTCTGGGAGATGTTGTTTATTGTAGTCTGCCTGAAGTTGAGACAAAATTGAAAAAACAAGATGAGTTTGGTGCTTTGGAAAATGTGAAAGCTGCCAGTGAACTCTATTCTCCTCTATCAGGAGCAGTAACTGAAATTAATGAGGCACTTGCAAAAAACCCAAGGCTTGTGAACAAATCTTGTTATAAAGATGATTGGCTGATAAAGATGACACTGAGTGACCCTTCAGAACTAGATGACCTAATGAGTGAAGAAGCATATGAGAAATATGTAAAATCTATTGAGGAGTGAAAATGACACCCTAAATAAACTAGTGTGGAATAACTGCAGGAGTTGTCTTAAATTAGTGGTGTATATAAGATTTAAAAACCTACTCTCAGCACTGCTACTTGAAGAAGATACCCCTTAACTTCCCAATGACTGCAGATAAAAACAATATGCATCTTTTTTACAATTCCTTGTGATTTTTAGAGTAGGTACTAGGCTGATATCAGAATTTATGAAATTATCTGTGGTAAAAACTACTTATAAAAAGTATGTAATTCAAGGATAGTCTTATTATAAGCCTAATATAATATTGTAACTTGCTTACATCCATCCCTGGACCTGTGTCAATATACTTAATGATCTTCCATTGGAAAAAACTGGGCATGGAGAAAAGTGAGTGTTGTACCTTGTCAGAAGAACAGTACTCTTAGTTTTATAATGTACTGCATTTACTGGTGTGATTTTTATACACTGAAACAGCAGCATGCAACAAAATAAGAAATAAAATATTCAACTTCATTTAAAAAAACAGCAAATATAAAAAAGCTGAAGCAATAGAGGAGATGAATTCTTATTGAAGTTAGAAATAACAGATAGTTACTGTCACCATTATTTAACTGTTCTAGAAAGTTTGTCCATCACAATATATCAATACAAGAGAAGACATTTGAATATTATAAAGAAGAAACCAGACTGCATTTATATATAAGATTTCCTATGATAAAACCCAAAAGAATGAATTGAAAAAGGATTTGAATGACTTGGTGGCTATATTTTATTTTATGGCAATTCACATACGGATATTACCTAAATTAATTGCAGGCCAATAGAAAATACAATAAAGAATTCATTTACAATAGCAAGGGGAAAAAAGGAAACTTCACAATACCTAAGACTAAGCTTAAGAAATTTACCAGAAATAAATAAATCTTCTAGGTGAACACAAAATATAACTTGAATGATTAGGGCAACATAAAATGTTCTTAGACACAATTGTTCATTTGAAATTATATGCCTTAAATTATTGATTAATTTAATATAATCCACAATTTTTGGAGGAGAGGAATATACAAAGGCAATTCTAAATGTCCTTTAATAAGAACAAATTTATAAAAATAGCTAGTGGACTATGGGAGGGTTGGTTTATAGTGAAACAGTGAGAAGGCTTCATTCTATTAGATGTGAAAATGGAACAGGCACAGTGATTAAAATATTTCATACATTACAAGAAAATGAATTAGTACATAAATACAACCAAATGGTATTTCATTAACATGCCTATGTGTTATATTAGAACTTAACATTTGTAAATCTGATTTTCAAAAATCACTGGGAGAAAGGATCATTTAATAAAAGGTATTTTAAAAAGTGACTATCAATTTTGGTGGAAATGGTTGATTATATAACAAAAAATTAAGCTATAGGTGGATTAAATATTTAAATATTAAAAATTATGAGTCTAAGCATATAGAAGGAAAAAAGTTATAAATAAACAGCCTCAGCAGTGAATATATATATGTGTAAGTGTGTGTGTGTATGAATCAATAGAACTAGTCATTTCTATCCGTTCTGACAAGAAAACAGAATTTTTTAATGCCAATAGGGGCAACCAATTTCTTCCTTTTTACTCCCATCCTGTCTTCTGCCCTAACAAAGTCACTTTTCAGTTGCATATGGTCCTCATCTAAAGAACCCAATCCATACCTTGATGCTCCATTTTTGAGGTATAATTTGTTCTGTTCAAGAAATGTACTCTGTTTTCATTTCTCAATGTCAAATGTAGTAGACTAGATAGGCCTTCTTTGAATAGTGAACTGCCTTATTTTTATTCTTAAGCATCATAGTCTGGATGTTCTGAAATAGAGATTAAATTCCTGATTCTGAGGTTTCAGATCAGTATTATAAAACACACACACACACACTCTTAAAATTATGTTTTTTTGAAAAAACTCAATATAGAATAAAATGTTTCAGCTTAGAGTATATATTAAAAGCTTATATTTTTAAAGAAGTGTTTTGTTTTGTTTTTTAGGTTCTTTGAATTTCTGGAGTTTTGCCTTCTTTTAGTGGCAAAGTTTAAATGTACTTCTTTTTTAAAGTTTTTAAAAATTAGTCTTCTGATTATTTTTAAGTCCTTTGTTATTACTGTTTGAAATAAATGTAAAAGTGTTTTTCACCTAACAGGTCAAGTTTAGTTAATAAATAATCTTTAGTGTGTATAGCAGAACACTGACAAGTTGACTGGGACATTGCATCTTTGAGTTTCCCTATTTCAACGTGTCTTGTCTTATTTCCATCCTAACAAGGAAAAAAAAATAGGCTGCTACTTTTTTTCACTGCTATATTTTTAGTGCATGGTTGTTATAGTAACTTAAAAATTGATATAAACTTGGGTTTGGGGATTTAACTTAGCAGCAGAGTGCTTGCCAAATACATGCAAGGCCCAGAGTTTGGTCCTCGCCCTGAAAAAAAAATAAACAATGTAAACTTATTTGACTTACTGATTTGAACTCCTTACCACAAGTACTTATGGACACTTGTTTGTATATTTTCATCTTTACTCAAGTACATAATTACATTGCTATTTTCCATCGGACTTAAAGTAAAAAGCTACTTTTATTCTTCACAAGATATTTTTAAGCTTCTAACATTCTTTTCCCAGTCTACCTTTTGAGAGGTTTTGTAGTAATGCCCAAGGCTGTGTTCTTGGCAATTGTTGTCTCCAAAATTGCTACTACTTCATAAATCTTTTAAATTTTTAAGGTTGTTGTTGACATGGTGCATCCTTCAGGTATCTTCAAATTAACTACATACACTCAGAAACCATATAGCTTCAATTCTATGGTGCTTATAATAGAACTAATCAGTTTTTATAATTAGTTTGACTCCAGTTCACAACAGAGGTGACTTTACATATGTGTGTCGGTATAAGTAGTAGTACACAGTATTTGTTGAGCTATGTATTAAGAGTGATTCTAAGGTCCTATGTGTTCTAACACATTTAAGCCAAATACAAATATCCTTCCTATGTCTGAATAGGGTGCTTTACAAACTTAAAATATAAAATATTTTAGATTAACAGGTTAAGGTCAGAATTGGTGTCTACAGGTCTAAATTTCCTTCTGGAATTTTCTGTTGATTTACACTGTGGCTCTGGATTAGTAAAGAATTTATTGGTTCTTCTATTTCTTCACTTATAAAAAGAGAAGTAATAAATCACATATCCTCTTATTACACAAGATAGAAATGTTAACTATTTAAATAAAGAATATCTACTGGTATATTTAAAGAAAGAAACCATAAATAAAAACTTTAATATCAATATTTCTTTTATTACTGAATTATGCAGCTAAATAATGATGTTTATACTTAGCTACCCAATACAGTGTAAAAGAGAAATAAGTGTTTTAGTGCATTGTAAGTTTATGTGACATATAATGTTATCATACTAGCATTAAGAATGTTGTGAGATTTAGTTAACCAAAAATGCTTTATTGTGATAATACTTTCAACTTATTGGAAGGGTAGCAAATATCATTGCCTTCTTTCTACAAATGGAAATCTGAGAAAAAAAATGCAGGAGACATAAGAATAAAAGCTGATATTCATATAATATATGAATAATGATGGACTATTAGATAATTAAATTACAAATCAGGAACAAAAAATCTGATAACAAAGTGAGAGACGAGTAGAATTAAAATCAGTCTTTCCATGAGAAAACCTGCAGAAAGCAAATTATTTAATTCAATTTACAGTATGTCATAGCTTCCAAATATGTATGTATATCTATTTTGTTAAGCTTATCGCAAGGTGATAAGAAGTTCTGTGCCCATTTTTCTTGCTTCTAAGAAGTACTATAACCATTTTCTTTTGCCCAATTGTCCCCCAATTTTAAAAACTAGTGAGGCTGATATGAGATGACAAAATGCAATACCTTAAATAATAATTATAATAATATATATTATATTTTATTATATATTATATATTTTAATTTTTCTCCTTTCTAAGCAGTTCTGCTCATGCCACTTCCCTTACCTCACCTATTTAATGTTTCTCTCACTTTATCACATATGACTGTTTTGAATTCAGTTTTGCAGAAAGGAAACTTCAGATATAATAGTTACATGTTTTCAATATGGATGCTTTCATTAAAAGGCCACCACTGAGAATTATCACATCTCAGGACAAAAAAAAAATTTTAGATTTTATAAAATCATTTTGCAATAAGCCATTTGTAAATAGTACTTATAAGCCTAAGGAAGGACTGTGTTTCCTTTGTTCTAAATTAACATGTTTAAGCACTGCCTGAATAATAATATATCAAGAATCCAATGTATAGATTGTTTTAGGGTAGCCATTGTATTGAGTAAATGTTACAACCACAAAACAAAATAAAAGAAAACTCCACAGTGCCTAGATCAAAAAAAGGTTGGTCATATATTAATCAGTTCACTGGTCAGACAGTAGCCTTTCAGAACAATATCAAATTGGATTACCTTTCAACCTCATATTTTTTTACCACAGCTTTATTGAGGTATAAATAACAAAAAGGGCATATATTTATGATGTACTATGTGATGTTTTGATTTTATACGTGCACAGAAACACACACACATTGTGAAATGATTCCCACAGTTAAGCTAATTAACCTGTGTTCATTACCTCACATATCTTTTTTGTTGATGTGTGTTGAGAACATTTGAGATCTGCTGTCTTAGCGATTTGCAGGTATATAACACAGTATTATTAACTGTAATCACCCTGTTGTAGATTAAAGTTCCCAAACATTTTTTTCCATATCTCTGTATAACTTTTGAGGAAATGAGTAACACATTTTTTCTATGTAGACTGAAAGGCATACATATCCAACACCCTATCATTGTTGTTTTTATATGATACTGAAAATGAATAATGTATATGCTAATTATTTATAGAAATGTCAATATTCTTTCACCTTTTCCTGAAGTTAGAAATAAGATAATTCTACTTATATGAGCAGAATATGAAGATAAGTAGTCTCATGAAAATGTCTTCTAAAAAGTAATTTACTCATCTGAGTTTCCAGGTTTTTTGTTTGATAATTTGATTATAAAATTAATGAAATAAAGAAATAAAATAATATGAAAAACAAGTCTATGTATTAAGAGAACCATTTTAATGCAAAAGAATGTTGACTTCTAAACATTAGCAAACAAGGTGAGACTTTTCATAAAGTGAAAAGGCATTTGGAAATCTTTTAATCAGCCTTAAATATTGTACAAAGCCATATTATTTCTCAGCAAGCCCAACAACCTGGTTTTACTCCAACATTGAAGTCATTTTGTTGAGCTAAGTAAACTAGTTGACTGTTTTAAGGGCCATGCTATAATCATAAAGATAGATAATTACCTTTAAACACTGGAAGCTTACCTAGCTAGTTTGAACTAAGACAAACTTTGAAAACAATTGACTCAACTCATCATCTTTTGCTCACCGCACAGTATATGTTCATTGAATGCCACATAAAATGAAATTGACTACAGTACTCAAATTTCTGGTCTCTTTTTCTTGCTTTCTTGTCTCCTCTGACCTTTCATTACATCTGGATCTTATTTACATATTGTGAAACTTGAACTAAAAACAAAACGGAGTATCTCTTTTCACACAAAAAGTTTTTTGCTTCTTCCAGG
This sequence comes from Spermophilus citellus, assembly GCF_964194105.1. Lineage (NCBI taxonomy): Eukaryota > Metazoa > Chordata > Mammalia > Rodentia > Sciuridae > Spermophilus > Spermophilus citellus. The sequence goes on from NC_138185.1 coordinate 161,984,294, forward strand.
AGCTGAAGGTATAAATTTTTAAGAACTTTAAAACTCCAAAGAAAAGGTATACATTAGCAAAAAGATTATATTTCCCAAGTAAATTTGGGATACTGTTTTTTTAAGTTAAAAAAATATTTTAATCTCATACAGAAACTTTAAATTACCTTGATTTCCTGGATGTATCTTTTCTTTCTTTCTAGCAGTAGTTTTTCCACATTCAGTCATTTATTATGACTATCTAGAGAATAGATTGGTTGAAACAAATATGAAAATAATGAAATCTACAAATCAATTGTTTAAATTAAAGTAGATTCAATATTGCTATTGTAGTAGCGTGACTATTTCTTTTCTGGTGTGTTTCCTAAATGAGAATAGAAAGGAGATTTATAGCTGACACTCCTTGAACATTCCTGGATGTCCTATATGTAAATTTTATCCATCATGTGTAGTCCCAAGAAAAAAATACTTTAAGGATAGCTTTAGTATATCATAGGATTCTTACTTGATCAGCCTCAGAATTGTTAGTTTATTATAATCTTTTTTAAATATAAAATTAAATTATTTGCCTTAATGGAAAGAAGTAATGAAATATAACTCAGTAAACTGCCTATTTTCATCTTATTTATTTTTTCGCTAGGTCTATATTTGACTCTGATGAAGGATTCTCACATTTATAGAGTATCTGTGAAGATTAGACCAAGTGATATACATTGTTCACTTCATTCCTTCCATAAGCAGCATGACTTTCAAAATGTTGTAGATCAAACTAAACCTCACTGTTCTGGACACTGCTTATTCCAAAAAACTGATGTCTGAACTTTAAAAATTAATAATTTATAATTTTAAAAATGAGATATAGAACTTTAATCTAGTTAAGAAAAATAATTTGTCCTAAGACCAGCATCACAAACATCACCAGGGAAAGTTTTAGAAATGTACATTTTGAGGCCTGTCAGACATTGTGAATTAGAATATGTGAGAGTGGAGCCAAAAAACTTATGTTTTAGCAAGGCCTCTAGAAAATTATGATGCATACTGAAGTTTTAGAACCACTGCTCTAAGCATGTCTCACCTTAATAATGTAACAAAGTTGTTAGTAGTCATTCGCTGGAGTTTCAAAGATAGTCTTTGCTATTTATGTTTATTTAATCAACAGAGCATTGTAATAATTGTTAGAAGGAAATTGTATTAAATTTACATAGTCAGGTAACATATATATTTATATAAATCACAAATTATTCTGCTATATTAATAAAAGTATATCCATATAATTAAGTAAAGCACTATACTAAATTATTTTTCACAAAGAATCACTGTGCATGTAAGAAATGTATACATATTTAGATTTAGCTACCCTTTTTTTATATATGTATTTAAACATCATTGCCTGTTAGCAATAACTTTTTAAGGTCATTTTTTCCCCTGAAGTTAAAAAGTGAACATGCACCTCATCAACAAGCTCTCTCAGCTACAGAACCCACTGTTTATGACACCATTTTTGCAACTTACCAGTCTTTGAAGGATCTTTATGATTTGAATGTTATCTTCAGAGTGTCAAGAAAAATATCACAACTGTGTGCTTTTTTTCATATGTATTTGCAACTTTCAGAGTTAAGAAAATATTTAGAGGTTAAAAATAAAAGCCATTTAAAGAGAGCAGCTAGATCAAACTAAACCTCACTATTCTGGACACTGCTTATTCCAAAAACCTGATATCTGAATTTTATAAATTAATAATATATGATTATTAATTTATTATTATAATTAATAATTATTTTCATAAGAAAATGAGATGTCAAACTTTTTTTAATGGTATCTTTGTATTTATTTTGACAAACCCATGACAGCATCATTCTGTTCCTTAATAGACAAACATAGAGATGTCAAACTTTAAGCTAATTAAGAACAATGATTTAAAAGTTTTAATAGCATCTCTTTGCCATTGATAATGAATAATCTTTTGATAATGAATACTTGCTATCTGCACATTAACTGTCACAGATAACCTTTATTCATATTGTACTAATACATGTGATTGAAAAGGCTGTGTTCTTAAAACCATTCTTCTGTTTGGATTTTCTATCAATTTACACAGGTATTTTTCTCTTGTTTCATCCTAAATTAAGTTTTATTCTTTTTGCTCTTTGCCTTCTAGTTGTGCCTCCCCACTTAAAGCTTATAGAACTTTGCACTCTCCTCTTGCTCTCTTGTCCATCTTCCAATCCCACCTCATTAGGCTGGTTTTCCTTAATGTAGATTGCACTATTTCCATGTACTGCTTCCTGCCCTGCAATTACCAATGCTCTTAAACTAGGATTTCAGCTCTCCATTCATTATGCCTTCATCTTTGGATAGCAACAACTGTTTCTATGTGGTTTGTGGATTTTCATATTATTCCTGTTCTCTGGTATGATCAAACTTGTAAAGTGGTAAGTTGAATTGCAAAGTAGAAACACATAAAAGATTGATGTGTATCGAATACCTACCATGTGCTAGGTGACTTACTTAATTTAGTTCTCAACCCTCTTAAACAATATAGATATGTTTTATTATTATGTATATTTTACTTATAAGTACACTACAGTTCAGAAAAGTTAAATATTTTCTTCTAGCTCACAGAGCACCTAAGTAAAGCCAGGTTTCAAATCTAAGTAGGTTCATTTATTGATTCATTTCCTTATTCAACAAACATTTATTGAGTACATACTATGTGATGGTCATGGCCCTAGGTTCTGTGGCAGATCCAACATCCACTCTCTTGGACATTATCTATGTCTGACTTCACAGATGGTGATCTTTCTGCTACACCAGACAGCTTAAGAAGAACAGAAAATAAAAACAGGAAAAAAAGGTGTTCTGTTGTTTTCTGGAATAGACACAGTTGCTACCCATGTAAGAAAGACTGTATTTGTAAGAATACCCTATTGTATGTAGTCCTGTAGAGAATTTTGACATTCTGCTTCTCCCACCATGTCACCACTTTTAGCACTAATGCCTTTCAATGAATGGCATCACTACAATATATATTTTTCTTTTATGTTCTAAAATACACAAAATCTGTGTCTGTAGGCTCAAATTCTCTAGAAGATTTTAAGACAGAATTAATGATCCTTCCAGAAGTATGTTTTTAAAAAGATGAAAAACTCTATATAAAGAATATACACATTCATCAATCCACCCATTCATACATTTTTTATACCCTGAAAAATATTTATGATGGCTTACCCAAATAAACACAACAGAATTTTTTGAAATACCAACATGAAAAATAGGACAAGAGAAAATAAAATGAAACTAGGTTGTGTTTAATAAGCCTACTGAAAAATATCCATAGATTTTTCTGTTTATCAGAGTAACTTGATTCATGAGCATCATAATTTAAACTAGTAGCACAGAAGAATATTCATATCTTGTTATGACACTTTAAAGGAAATTTCGCCTGTATGTATTTCTAAGGAGGATCACAGTATAACATGGTGAACAATGACTTCAAGTAATGCATAATGTAAATAAGAATTTCACTGAGCAATTTTATTAGATCCAATTGCATATCAAAAAAAATCAAAGTTCAATAAGATAATTCTATGAAAAATAAAAATAGATATTCCAGGCAGATGACTTTTCAGTGACCTCAGAACAAAACATGGTATATTTTTATAGGATTTAGAAAAATTAATAAATTGCAATTGTTAGGCAATTTTTATTGTGCTAGTCTGGGAATACATCATTTTATGTGGATCTCTGTAGTCATATTTTGTTTCAGCAAAATACCTGAGGTTGGATATTTTATAAAGAAAAGAAGTTTGTAGTTCATAGTTTTGGAGGCCCAAAGCCCAAAATTGAACGGCCCTGTCTGTTTAGCCTCTGATGAGGGCTCCCTTGACTGCATCAAAACACAGAAGAGGAGCAGAAACTGCTCTTTATAGAAGGGATCACACAGCAAAACTGAAAGCCATAAAGGCAATGGTCAAGCTCAGTCTTTTCATAACTAATTTTCTCAAGAAACAACTCCAGGAGACCAGGATTAATCCATCCTGAAACAGTACCCCCCAGTGATCTAATTTCCTCACACTGAATAACACATCTTAAATTTTGACTGACTTTAAAATTCTGAATCTTCCTGGGGGTGGGGAGGGGGGAGTCCATAGCAATCTCCAAACTTATCAAATGTCAGCCACTGCTTATATGGATGACTTTTTCAAGTACATAGTGAAGTATTTATCCAGACAGCTCCTTTTATATTGTTCTCATTCTTATTATGCTTGATTTGGAGGCTCTAAGATTTTAGAAATTATAAGCCTTAATAAAGCATTTTATAGCATAGAAATAGTGTTCCTTCTCAAGAAGACTCAAAATCATAATAGATATTACTAACACAATGTTTAGATAGTACTAGGTCAACACAAACTTAACTGATGGCAACTCACTTTCAAACTTAAGAATTTAAGGTTTCTAGGCTGGGATAGTAGCTTAGTAATAGAACACTTGCCTAGCACATATGAGGTACTGGATTCTATTCAATACCACATAAAAATAAATAAATAAAATAAAGGTATTGTGAACATGTGCAACCAAAAAAAAAACTTTATAAAAAAAATAAGAATTTAAAGTTTTCTTTTCTGTTGCCTGATGGCCTCTCTATTTAAACAGGTTTGGTTGAGAAGTATTCTTTGTTAGTTTTCTTTTAAAATTTCTGCTGTTGTTAAATACTGCACGTGCTGGGATTTGGTAAACCAGAAGATTGTATCAATTTTAGTAGTCCTGTATTCTATATAATTTTAAGGGGTGCGGGCTGGGGATGGCTCAAGTGTAGCGTGCTCGCCTAGCATGCATGAGACACTGGGTTCAATTTTTAGCACCACATAAATGTAAAATAAAGATATTGTGTCCACCTAAAAAAAACCTAAAAAACAATAATATTTGAAAAAAAATTTAAGAGGTGAACTAATAATTTATGTGTTCTAAAAGTTTGTTTATAACATCAATTAGCATATAATACATATTTGCATTTTCACTGCTTTATCAAGTCCTCAATTTTTGCCCAGAAAATTTTTTTACGAGAGCTACAATCTTATTTAGAACTGTCACTCTATGTCTAATGAATATAAAATATCAATATATTCCTATATAGAGATATAAAATATCTCTATATTCCTTTATTTACTGGAATACTTTATTTTGCAAGCTTTGTTCCTTTGTTGCTTTCAATTATTGTAAATTGTTTCACTTATATAAAACAAGACTAGAAATGGATTAAGTCATGTTTTTGACCCCCTACATTTAGCCTAAAATGTATCTTTACCATTGTATTACAACATATAGGTGTACTTCATTTTATGGAGCTTCAATTTATTGTGCTACATGAATTATTTGTTTTACAATTTGAAGATTTGTGGCAACTCTGCCTCAAGCAAGTCTACTAGCAGCATTTTTCTAATAGCATGTATTCACTTCATATCTGTCACATTTTGGGAATTCTTGCAATAATCCAAACTTTTTTATTATTATTATACCTATTGATCAGTCAGCAGCCATCAGTATCAATGCAACACCCTCAACCAGCAAAACGTTCAGATGATCATTAGCATTTTTAGCAAGAAAATATTTTTGAATTATATACTGTTTTAGATGTAAGGCTATTTATACTTAATAGATAATAGGATAGTGTAAACCTACTTTCATATGCACTAACAAACCAAAAACTTTGTGTGATTTTATTAAGATATTTACTTTATTGCAGTTATCTGGCACAAAATCTGGACTGTCTCCCAGGTGTGCCTTTATACCTGTCCTTAGAAAATGTAGTTTTCCTTTCTCCTTCACTGGCTTCTTACAGGTTTACCTTATCCTTATCTTAAAAATGTACTGTCCTAAATTTCCTAATATATACAGCCTATCATTTCATTAATTCTTTTTAAAAAATCAGATGGTTAATTTATATTGATATCAATGATAAATGGAGAGTTTTTCTTCGAGCCTGTGCATGGGTAAAGTTGACTTGATAACTTCTTGTCCCTTTAAATTATGTTATAAAATCATAGAAGTAGGAGGGATATAAGATGATCTCAGGTTTTCATGGACTAATTATTTCTAGAGTACTAGGCAAAGAAAAATGCCCACCTTTCTTACCCTGTAAAAATCTATTGAACTATTAATAACACTCTGAGACTTCATTTTTGGAATTTAGTTATTAAGCAAAATGTGATTTCTATCAAATACTATTGAAACCAAAGGAATATGATAAGATTGCTACTATAAAAGTTATCTGGGTGTTTTTTTTTTGGGGGGGGGGGTGGTCCTTACCTTTAATTCAGTGATCCTGAAAAAAATACAGATGCTTGAGGAATTACAAAGTATGGTTTATAATAAGCCTCGGTTATGGGCTGAGGTTGTGGCTCAGTGGTAGTGCACTTGCCTGGCATGTGTGAGGCAATTGGGTTCAATTATTAGCACCACATTAAATAAATAAATAGATAAATAAATAAATATCTGTCAACAACTAATATATATATATATATATATATATATATATATATATATATATATATATATATATATAAAGAAAGCCTGGGTTATAATTATCTTTTAGTGAATTTACTACTCTGCCTTCCTTCTTTTTTGGCTAATTTCACTCAGTTTGCTATTTAATCTTTAATTACAGGCCACAAAAGAAGTAATAGAACGGGAAGCGCCAGGGATGGCCCTGGCAATGCTGATGGGATCACTTAATGTTACACCTCTGGGCATGCTCTCTAGGTAAGAAAGTAACCAATATGTTACAAAGAAAGTTAATTCCAGACCACTACGCAGTATAACCCAGCTGATAAGTGTAAGAAACTTTAGTCACAACACTTAAGTTCACACCTTTTTTCCTGGTTTCAGTTTTAGTATGTTGTCTAGCTAGATCTCGGCCATTTTCAATTTCTGGGTTTTGGTTTTGTTTGGGTTTTTTTAATTTTTTTAAATTTTTCTTTTCTTTTTTTGCATATTATGTTAAAACCTTTAGAGAATATTGATTACAATCATGAAAGAAAAATTCAATTCATGTTTATAATCTCTTGGCAATTGGTACATTTAAATTATTATATTAATAATATATACTTTCATTAAATTATATAGTTTAAATTGTACCTTCATTGACATCCATCTTCAATCTGATGACTAAGTTGTTACTATTTTAGCAACTCTTAGATTAAAATCTCCTAAGTGAGTATAATATACATCATTTAAGATGGAACTAACAGCTTAGTCAGAATCTGTTGATTTAATGACCATTGATTAATAAACACTTGATCTCAGAGCAACCATAAAATGCACAGCAACTTTATGATTTCAGAATTTCTTAATCATTTATAGCCATTTACATCCTGTATGCAGTATGGATGTAAAGGTAAATGTACCCATTTAATTGTATGGGATGTGATTCATGATGTTCTTTTGGTTACTTAATTTATATTCCATCAATGTCAGCTGCTACAGGAGAATGTAAACGGTGCATTAATTACTATATTCTCTTTACTTCACATGTACTATATAACATTAAATTTAGTAAGAATAACTCAAGAGTTAATATAGCATTGTAGAGATTTTATATGTAAAAGTCCATGCCAGAGTTTAAGGAATTCAAGTTGATTCTTTTATATCTTTTTTTAAAAACCCTTACTGATATTACCTATACCTTTGTAGTCCAGGGTTATATTTGATCTCTTTTTTCCTATGTAATTAAGTAGAGGTTTTGAAACATAAAAAGAACTTTTACTGGTATACAAGATATAATCAAGAAATAACTAATCTTCATCTCTTATTAATTTTTTGTAATAACATTTTAATTCAGGAGGCATAATAATATACTTATTTGCCAGGTGCCATAATAAACATGAGGGATTATAAGGATAGAAAGAAAAATAAGACATGATCCTTACCTTAAGGTAAACAGTTTAACTGAGGATCCAACAGTTTAACTGAAGAAATTTTTATTCACAACTGTTAAGATAAACCTTTAACATAAGGATAGCTTTCTTGATATAGTATAGAAATAACCACTTTTTTTTTTCTTATTGAAAGGCTTTTCTGGGTTAGTCTCTCACCTTTCTATAGCCCCATAATTACTGAGCACTGCCCTGCTGAATGTGAAAAGTTAATTGGCAGGAGCTACTTCTAAGTATTTTGGAATAAATCAATCATCTTTTTCCTGAAGGTTTTGAAAATGTATATACATATATATTTAATAATATGTATTTATATATATATACATATTTAATAATAAGTATTTTTATAATATATATGTATACACACACACACATACACACTTTCTCTTCTTCTGGCTTTTCTTTCTGTTCATTGCTGATTTATCTGAGAGGGATAGTAGTCTACATTGGCTATGAAAAAAAGTAACTGTGAAATATTTCCCTGAACTTTTTGTACTTTTTTGTACTTTTGCACACATGAACCTTCAGGAGTTAGTTTGGGACTTGAGGAGTGGCGTACTTATGTTTTAAAGGTATTTCATATATTTCTTTGAGTGTGTTCTCTATATTTACAACTCACAGATGTTTCCAGGACTTGAGTTACTTCGTGCACAGAATTAAGGTATCCAGATTCTGTAATTCTCTCCTCTCCAAGAATTTTACCTCACACACAAAATTCTAGGGACCCTTCTTCCCAGTTACTCTGAATAAAACACATTTCTTGCAGAGCCTTAATATACTTTGCTTTCATGTTCTTCTGTACAATTGGAACATCTTTGGGACAAAAGGACAAAAGATTTCAAAAAAGAAAAAACTAAGATTTTCACCCCAGCTCTGTAGAGAGTAGGGACCCATTTTCAGTTCCCACTAGCCAGAGAGATCAGTATTTTCTCTGGGATTTAAGTATTCACACCATCATCATCGTAGTATTGCAACTCCAAACTCAGACTAGCCTCATTAAGGATTGTTATTCAGGTTTTGACTTCAGTCTCAAATCTTCCTATTATTCACATTCAGAGTTGTTAGGTAGTGACTCTGCATGTTAGGCAGAATACTGTGTATTCTGCCAACAATCAGTAAGAAATGCTGTTTTTAACTTCTTGGCCAACACCACAAGATCCAAGAGCAACAACTTTATCCTTAAGGTCAGATACTTGAGTTCATATCCTAGTATTACCTAACATTTAGTGCCACCTTTGGCAAGTTATTTAGCTAAATCTAGCACTTTCTGAACCAGTAGCTAATTACACTGCTTGCAAAATAGCCGCATATAATCCCATGAGTCTGTCATTTATGCTTATTCATTTTAAAAAATCAAGTATTTTTTTTCTTTCTAAACTAATAATACTAGAGCAACCACTGTGGCTATAAATTAAGCTTGATTTATCCTGGGTTTTATTCTCAGTTTTGTCACTAACTTAATTTCTGATCTCTACTTAATTTTTCAGGGACATCACATAACTTATAGATATGAAATAATGTCTTACATAGGTTGATTCACTGAAACATATCTAAATTATAAAAAGAAAAACTGAGTGCTAGTGTCTTATTTTATAGAAACATTAACCATTATAATCCTAACCCCATCTTTCAATTGTGTTTTAAATATTTGGTTCATTTAGATGAGGTACTTAATTGGTTTTTTAAAAATATGAAATAGAATAGGACCAATCTATTTTTGCTATGATTTATCCTGTTACCTGCCATAATTTCCAATTTAGTCTTTATGCTTTATCTTGTTAGAATAAAATATAAAAATTCTTAACAAATACATTTTCTGTTTGGGAAGAGGAGGTAATTTTTCCCTTTTATGTTAAAAATAGATTTATGCTAATTTTTCCTAAGGCCAAAAGATTACTCAACTTAAATTTTGATATTTGAATTGACTTATCTTACTATTTATTGTTAAAACAACATGTGTCACTTAAAATAATTTACATTAGCAGTACTCTTATTGTGAAGAAGTACTTATTGTGAAGGTACTAAAAGAAATACAGGATTTGAACAACACAATAAACCAAGTAGTTCTAATGCATGTAAAAAGAAGATGGTTGAGTCGTGAGCATCAGCAATGTGTCCAACTGTACAACAGTTGAACTGGCAAAATATTTCTGAAGTAACTATTTTGGAATTTAGGAATGTATTCAAAAGCTTGCAGATTTCAGGGGAAGTCTTGATGGCAAATTTTATTTAATTTTGATCACTTTCACCCTAATTTAGGACTTGCTATCTCCCAACCCCCTAGAACCACAGCAGGCTAGTGTCCCTAGGACAGCTTATAGAAGCCTTTAGATCATAACAGCCTAAATGTCTTTAATCAAAAAAGTTTACAAGAGACAAGTATAGATATTATTGAAAGTTTCAAGACAGCATACTAATATGATACTTATAAACCTATGATACTTTTAAACATATATGTACTTAATAACAGACAATTCAAATAGATGAAGCAAAGACTGACAAAATTAAAGGAATGTTATGCAATAATAATTAAAGAATTTAATACTTAAGATTCAATAATGGAGAGATAACTAGACAATAAACTAAAGAAATACAGGATTTGAACAACACAATAAACCAAGTAGATCTAATGCATGTATATAAAATACCTAAGCAGCAGAATATTCACCTTCTCAGGTGCACATGGGATATTCTTTAAGTTAGATCAAGTGTTAGGCAAAAACTACACTCTTAACCAATGGGTTTAGGAGGAAATCATAAGAGAAGTTAAAAAATACTTAAAGGTGAATTAAAACAAAAGCATCCCATACTGAAATTTATTGTATACAGAAAAGCAGTGCTGTTGTAACTGTGAATACTTACATTAAAAATTAAAGATCTCGGGCTGGGGATGTGGCTCAAGCGGTAGCGCGCTCGCCTGGCATGCGTGCGGCCCAGGTTCGATCCTCAGCACCACATACAAAACAAAGATGTTGTGTCCGCCGAAAACTAAAAAATAAATATTAAAATTCTCTCTCTCTCTCTCTCTCTCTCTCTCTCTCTCTCTCTCTCTCTCTCTCTCTAAAAAAAATAAATAAATAAAAAATTAAAATTAAAATTAAAGATCTCAAAAAAACTGTACAACTTAGTGTACTAAAAGAAAAAAAAATAATTGCAAAGGTAGCAGGAATAAGAAAATAACAACGATTAAAGCAGAAATAAATGAAACAGAAAGTAGAAAAACAATACAGAAAATCATCTAAACCAAAAGCTATTTCTTCACAAAGTTCAACCAAACTGACTTTAGCTGCATTGATGAAAGAGAGAGATGACTCAAAATGATTAAATTGGGAATGAAATGGAGTTATTACTACTGATTCCACAGAAATAAAAAAGACTATTAAAAAAATAAACAACTGTATGCCAACAAATTGAATAACCCAAACGAAATCGACAAATTTCTAGAAACATAAATCATACCAAGACTAAATCAAAAAGATATAGAAAATCTAAATAAATTTATTCCTAGTATGGAGATTAAATAAGTAATCAAAAGCCTCCTTACATGTAAAATATGGGGATACACGCGCACACACACACACACACACACCCCATACGACTTCACTAGGAAATTCTTTTTTTTTCCCCCTCAATATTGAGAATTGAACCCAGGGTCGCTCTATTTCTGAGCTTCATCCCCAGCCCTTTTTTATTTTTTTATTTTGAGACAGGGTCTCACCAAGTTTCCCAGGCTACCTTGAACTTGCCATCCTCCTGTCTCAGTCTCACAGGCCGGTCGGATTGCAGATGTACACCACTACACATGGCTTCAATAGTAAATATTACAAAGCTTTTAAAGAAGAATTAACACCAGTTCCTCCCAAATTCTTCCAACAATAAAAAAATTTAAGAGGAGGTAACACTTCCTAATTTATTCTATGAAGCCATATCACTGATCTAATAGAAACCAAAGGCAGAAAGAGAAACCAAAAGAAAACTACAGACCAATATCCCTTATAAATATTGATGCCAGAGGCTTAATAAAATAACAGCATAACAAATTCAGCAGCATATTAAAAATCATTATACACCATGACCAGATGTAACTTATCCCTGGAATGCAAGGATATTAGTTCCATAAAATATATGAAAATAAATCAATATAATATAGCACGATAGCTGGATGAAGGGGAAAATACTGACCTGATTATTTCAGTTGATGTAGAAAATCTGAATTTGACAAAATTCAATACACTTTCATAATTAAAAACACTCCACAAACTAGGAATACAGGAAACTTACCTTATCATGAACAAGGCCTTATATGAAAAAGCTGAAACAGACATCGTACTGATGAAGTTCTAAAAGGTTGTCTCTAAAATCAGTAACAGGTAAGGAGGACTGTGTTTTCTGTTTCCATTCAACATAGTGTTGGAACTTCTAACCAGAGCAATTAGGCAAGAAAGAGAAACTTAAAATAGACAAATTAGAAAGAGATACCAAAAGTGCCTTTGTAGCAATGATTTGTGTAAAAAACCCTGAAGATTCCACTATATCCATTAGAACTAATAACTGAATTCAACAAAGTTCCAGGATACAAAATCAACATATAAAACCAGTTGTGATTTTTTATACCAACATCTAATGACAAACAAAAGTAAGAAAATAATTGCAAAATACAGCATCCATTCATGTTAAACACTAGAAAAACTAGGGATATATGTAAAACTTGTAAAAGCTATATAGGTTAAACCCAAGGCCAACATCATTCTAAATGGAAAAAAAAAATGTAAGCATTTCCTCCAAAACCTGGAACAAAATAAGGATGCCCTCTTTCACCACTTCTATTCAGCAAGGTCCTTGAAACTCTAGCTAGACAGTTAGGAAAAAGAAATAAATTAAAGAGACATGAATATTAAAAGAAGAGCTCAAACTATACCTGTTTGCAAATGACATGATCCTATATTTAGAAGACAAAAAAAAAAAAAAAACTCCACCAGAAAACTTCTAGAACTCATAAATGAATTCTGCAATATAGCAGTATATAAAATTAACAACCATAAATCAGTTGCATTACTATATACCAATGATAAATGTACTCAAAGAGGAATTAGGAAAACTACCCCATACATGATAGCCTCAAAAAAAAAAATATTTGGGAATCAATCTAACAAAAGACCTCTACAGGGGCTGGGGTTGTGGCTCAGTGGTGGAGAGCTCGCCTAGTGTGTGTGAGGCCCTGGGTTCCATCCTCAGCACTACATAAAAAATAAATAAATAAAATTTAGGTAGTTTTAAAAAATTTAAAAAGATCTCTACAATGAAAACTGCAGAACACTAAATAAAGAAATTGAAGAAGATCTTAGAAGATGGAATGTTCTCCCATGTTCCTGCATAGGCGAATTAATATTGTCAATGGCAATATGGGCTGGGGTTGTAGCTCAGTGGTAGAGTGCTTGCCTAGCATGTGTGATGCCCTGGGTTCAATCCTCAGCACCACATAAAAATAAATATATAAAACAAAGGTATTATGTCCAACTACAACTAAAAAAATAAATATTTTTTAAAAATGGCGATACTACCAAAAGCACTATGCAGATTTAATGTAATTCCTATTAAAATTCTAATGATATTCTTCATAGAAATAGAAAAGCAGTCATGAAATTCATTTGGAAAAATAAGAGACCCAGAATAGCTAAAGCAATCCTTAGCGAGAAAAGTAAAACAGGAGGCATTACAATACAGACCTTAAATTATATTACAGAGCTATAGTAACAAAAACAGCTTGGTATATGCACCAAACTGAATGAAGACCAATGGAATAAAATAGAAGATACAGAGAAAAACCCATATAAAACACAGTTATCTCATTCTAGACAAGGGCGCCATAAACATACAGTGGAGAAAAGAGCCTCTTCAACAAATGGTGTTGGGAAAAATGGAAATCCATACATAGCAAAGTGAAATTTATTCTCTACCCTGCACAAAATTCAACTCAAAGTGGATCAAAGACTTAGGCATTATACTAGAGAGACCCTGCACCCACTAGGAGAAAGTATAGGCCCAACTCTCCATCATGTCAGCTTAGGAACCAACTTCTTCAACAAGACACCTAAAGTGCAAGAAGTAAAATCTATAATCAATAAATGCGATGGTATCAAACTAAAAAGTTTCTTCACAGCAAAGGAAACAATCAAGAGCATGAAGAGTGAGCCTACAGAATGGGAGAAAATCTTTGCCACCTCAGAAAGAGCATTGATCTCCAAGATATATAAAGAACTAAAAGAACTTAACATTAAAAATATATATATATGGATAATCCAGTAAATACATGGGCAAAAGATCAAAACAGACACTTCTCAAGAGAAAAAATACAAATGGTCAACAAATGTATGAAAAAATATTCAGCCCCTCTAGCAATTAGAGAAATGCAAATTAAAACCACACTAAATTCCATCTCACTCTTGTCAGAATGGTAATTATCAAGAATACAAATAACAACAAATGTTGGTAAGGATGTGCAGGAGAAAAGGTACACTTACACATTGCTGGTAGGACTACAAATTGGCCCAACCACTACAAATTGGAAAGCAGTATGGAGATTCCTCAGAAAACTTGGAATGTCCCAATTATCCCACTTTGGGTATTTAAGCATATACCCAAAGGTCTTAAAAACAGCATACTACAGTGACACAGCTGTCTGAACCACCCTCCGACAAAGATTTGGGGAATACATGAGACCAGCTGGTGCTTCCCTTATCTGAGCAAGAGGGTGAGTGTCCAGACCTGGCCCACCACCCATCCTGGCCAAGAATCACACCGAGTCAGGAGTTGAGTCAACCATGGAGGTACAGCAATCTCAACTTTATTGTATCAGGGGCAAGGTTATATATTGATAGAAGGAGGGGGTAAGAAGAGACAGTATCGAGAACCAATAGGGGGCAGTTACCTCACTATCACTAAGGGCCTAGGCAGATTTCAGGTTAAACCATTGGTGGGGCGGAGCTAAAGTCAAAAGCCCGCAAATGCCAATCCAGCCAGGTCACTTATACAGAATTGCTCTGGAAGAACCCATGAGGCCGCCTCAGCCAACAACCAATAATGGCTGCGGTCCCAAAGGAGGTAAAAGGTTCCAATACACAGCCACATGAATATTTACAGTAGCTCAATTCACAGTAGCTAAGCTATGGAACCAATCTAGGTGTCCTTCAATAGATGAATGGATAAAGACAATGTGTTATATATACATATTACTCAGCCATAAAAAAGAATGGCTTTATGACTTTTGCTGGTAGATGGATGGATCTGGGGACTATTATGCTAAGTGAAATAAGCCAATTCCCCAAAATGAAAATTTGAATAATCTCTCTGATGTCTGAATGCTGACACCCAACAAAGAGGGGGCTGGGGGCAAGGGTTAGAAATTCATTGAATTAGACACAGGGAATGAAAGAAGACGGCGGGGTGGAGGGGATAGGAATAGGAAAGACGGTAGCATAAGTAGGACACTACTTTTCTATGTTCATAATGAATACATCACTAGTGAAACTCCATATTATGTATACCCACATGAATGGGATCCTTATTAGAATAAATTATCCTCCATGTATATCTAATATGTCAAAGTTCAATCTACTGTCATGTATATCCTTTTTTTTCTTTTTTTAAATATTTATTTTTTAGTCATAGGTGGACACAATGTATTTTACTTTTATGTGGTACTGAGGATCGAACCCAGTGCCTCATGCATGCCAGGCACGTGCTCTACCCCTAAGCCACAACCTCAATCCCTGTCATGTATATCTTTAAAAGTCAATTTCATTTACCATATCATCAGAAAGAATTAAGGACTTAGGAGTTAACTTAAAGAAATTAAACACATATACACTGAAAGCTACAAAACTTGCTGAAAGAAATTAAAGAAGGCCTTAATAAATGGAAGGACATCCATGTATATGGATGACATAATATTGTTAACATGCCATGCTACCCATGCACTCTTTGTTAAAACCCAAATGACAGTTTTTGCAGAAATTGAAAAATTCATTTAAAAATGTATATGGAATCTCAAGGAATCCAAAATAGTCAAAGCAATCTGAAAAAAAAAAAAAAAACAACAAAGTTAGTGAACTCATACTTCCTGATTTCAGACTTACTACAGAGCTTCAGTAATCAAAACAGTGTGATACTGGCATAAAGTCAGATGCAAAGAATACAATTGGTAGTTCATAATTAAACTTTTATATGCAGGGTCAAATTATTTTTAATAAGGTATTGAGACATTTGAATAGCAAAAGGACAGTCTTTTCAACAAATAGTTTTGGGAAGATTGAATACTGCATGTAAGGGAATGAAAAGTTGAACCCTTAATCACTTTGTACAAAAATTAATTCAAAGTGTATCAAAGATCTATAGATAAAAGTGAAAACTATAAAACTCTTAGAAGAAAACACAAGAGGAAACAACATCAGATTTGGCAGTCATGTGATTATTGAATACAACTACAAAAGCATAGGCAATAAAAGAAAAAACTAGAATAATTGGACTTCGTGAAAGTTAAAAAATCACTGTACATCAAAGGACAGTGTCAACAACGTAAAAAGACAACCCACAGAATCAAGAAAATATTTGTAATTACATATTTAGCAATGAATGAATATTTAAAATATATGTGTCTATACAACCCTTCAATTCAACAACAAAATCCACAGGTTAAAATTGGACACATGCAAGATACAAAACAGCAATAGCTTTTCTATACACCAATAATGAATCTGCTAAGAAACAACCTCACTTGCAATAATCCCCCTCAAAAAAAAAAACTAGGAATAAAACAAATCAAGGTTTTATTGATTTGAAGGAGACAGAAGGACATCTGCAATGAAAACAGTACATTGTGGAAAGAAATCAAACAATGCAAGATGAAAAGACCTCCCATATTCTTGGATAAGCAGAATTAATATTGTTAAAATGGCCATATTACTAAAAGCAACAGAGAGTCAAAGCAATTCCCATCAAAATACCAATGACATTCTTCACAAAACTAGAAAAAACAATCCCAAAATTCATTTGGAAGAATAAAAGACCTAGAATAGTCAAAGCAATTATAAGCCAAAAAAGCAATGCTAGAGGCATCATAATACCAAATTTCAAATTATACTACAGAGCTAAAGTAACAAAACAGCATGGTACTGGCATAAAAATACACACATGGGCCAACTGAAATGAATAAAAGACACATAGACAAACCCACACAGAGACAGTCATCTGTTTTTTGACAAAGGTACCAAAAACCTACATTACACGAAAGATAGCTTTTTTAGCAAAGGTGGTTGGAAAACTGGATATCCCTTAGAATAACAAGAATAGATCCCTGTCTCTCACTCTGCACAAAAGTCAACTCAAAATGGATCAAAGACCTAAGAATTAGAACAGAAACTTTGCAACTCTTATAAGAAAATGTAAGGTCAAAACTCCAACATTATAGACACAGACAACATGATCCTCAATAGGACTCCTAAATCTCAGGAAACAATGTCAAGAAATAATAAATGGATAGCATTAAACAAAAAGGTTTGCACAGCAACGGAAGCAAGAACATGAGGAAAGAACCTACAAAATGGGAGAAAAATCATTGCAATCTACTCTTCTTAGAGGATTAATATTCAGAAGCTAGAAGAACTCAAAAAACACTACCAAAAAACAAATAATAAATGGGTAAATGAACTACATTGTATTATGTCCAACAAATACATGGAAATAATATTCAACATCTCTAGCAATTAGGAAAATACAAATCAAAGCTACACTGAAATTTCATCTCATTCCAGTTAGAAAAGCACCCATCAAGAATACAAACAATAATAAATGCTGGAGAGGATGGGGTAGGGGAATAATACTTTTACCTTGTTGTTGGAATTGTAAATTAGTATGACCACTATGCAAAAAGTTAAGGGTCATATGTTTTCTCACATGTGGAAGCTAGTAGGGGAAATGAGAAGAAAGGGGGGCAGTCTCTTGAAAATTGAAGGGAGAGAGTAGAAGAAAGAGACTGGAGAATGGAGGAGAGGGAAAATAGAAATATTGTGGAACAATATTAATCAAATTGTCTTATCATATCATATGTGAATATGTATAACAACAAATCCCACTATTATGTGTAATTATAATGCACCAATGAAAAACTGGGAGGATGAGGAGAGGACTTGAACATATATTTTCTGAAACCGTGCAAAGGACAGATAAGCATCTAAAAAGATCTTCAAGTCCCCAGTCATTAGGTAATGGAAATAAAAATACAATGGTATACTACTTTATATCCATTAGCATGGTGATATTTAAAAAAAGAAAACAACAAGTGTTAAAGAAGCTGTGGAGAAATTGTAAATCTTATTTATCACTCATGATAGTGTAAAATGGTGTAACAATATGGCATTTCCAAAAACCAAACAATAAAAAGCATTGAATTACCACATGAGCCAGCAATTCCACCTTTTGAAGAATATCCAATAAAGTTGGAAACAAGTACTCTAATAGATATTTGTACATCAATGTCCATAGCAACATTATTCAAATAAACTAAAAAGTAGAACACAAATGTCCATCAACTGTTTAATGGGTTAAAAGTGTGTGTGTGTGTGTGTGTGTGTGTGTGTGTGTGTGTGTGTGTGTGTTATGAGAGGGGTTGAACTCAGTGGCATTGGACCACTTAGCCCCATCCCCAGCCCTATTTGTATTTTATGTAGAGACAGGGTCTCACTGAGTTGCTCAGCACCCCACTTTTGCTGAGGCTGGCTTTGAACTCTCAGTTTTCCTGCCTCAGCCTCCTAAGCCACTGGGATTAAAGGCGTTTGCCACCACACCTGAACCCCAGGGCCTCCCACATGCTAGGCAAGTGGTCTACCGCTGAGCCACAACCCCAACCCTGTCTTTCATTTCTTTAATCTGTATTTTTCAGTTTTAAGCACACACTTTCTATATATTTTTCTTAAGAGTTACACATATGTATTTTATTTTGCTTTGAATCATTATTAAGTGGCATTTTTAATTTCAGTGTCCATCACATAGTCATTGCTACTATATATTTCATTGGATATTCATAGTTTAGCTTTCTTACCTGATAGTACTAGTTTTAGGAGGGTTTATTCTTAGGGTTTGTGTGTTTGTTGGGTTTTGTTTGCTTGTTTGGTTTTTGTTTTCTTTGTGCTTGCTTGTTTGTTTTTATTCTTTTGGAAATTTCTATATCTGAAAATGGGCTAGTTTTAGTTCTTCCTTGCTGCAACCTGTGTAGCATCAACAAAAGATCTCGAGTAGGGGCAACTGGAGATGGAGAAAAGCACACAAAGAAAACAGAGACATTTTTAAGTAAAGCTGTGGCCGGGTGAGACACTGCACTCTGATGGAGGAACAGTGACCCAGAACTAGCTCCACAAGATTATTATGTAGGGTCACATAATCAGGAAGTTAACTATAGGGCATTATAAATTGTTCAAGGCTTATGAGTTATCTAGAGGCTTCTTTGTGCACTAAAAAGTTACAGAGATAGAAACAATTTTGTGGCTATCCTGCTGTTACAGTGCTAGGAAGCACCCAGGAAGCCAATTGTAGTGGAATGCCTGATAACTGTTACTTAACATCAGAGCCAAGTGTCAAGGTTGTTAACATCCTTACCTTTTTGACAAGGATTGTTTCCCAGGCTTGGCTTTTGCTGACACTGCAGGATCAGCCAATGACCCGGGTCTCATCTGCTCTCCATATTTCCTTTCTTATTTGTATGCCTTTTATTCTCTTCCTTGTACTGGCTATAACTTTTGGAACTATGCTGCATAGCCATGATGAGAATGAACGTCTGTGCCTATTTCCTGATCTTAGGGGGAAAATGTGGAGTCCTTTACATTAAGTACAATGTTATCTGTACATTCTTTTAATTTTTTTTTAAAAATATTTTTTTGAATATTTTTTAGTTGTCAGTGAACCTTTATTTTATTTTTTATATGAGGTGAGAATCAAACCTAGTGCCTCACACATGCTAGGCAAGTGCTCTACCTCGGAGCCACAACCCAGCCCCTACTTTTTAAATTTCTATTGATTCTTTTTAGTTTTAGTTAACACTAGGATACATTTTCACATAATCACAAAAGCATGGACTATAATTGTGCTAATTCAGCTCACAGCACTTCTCCTTCCCCCTCTCTTCTCCCTCTATTCTACTGATCTTTCTATAATTTGTAGTTGTTGTTTGTTTTATTTTAATTAGTGTCTTGTGGATATGCTTGATATTGAGATTCACTGTACTATATTCATGTATGTACATGCAAAATATCAGTCAGATTCATTCAACTGGTCTCCCTCTTTTCTGTACCACCTTCTTCTCCCTCAATCCCTTTTATCTACTCGACTGATCTCCACTCTTTTTTTTCTTTCATTCTGTACTCTCTATTTTCTTTTCCTGTTTTTTTTTAATTAGTTTCCACATATCACAGATAATATTTGACCTTTGAATTTTGGGGACTGGCTTATTTTACTTAGCATGCTAGTCTTTAGTTTCTTCCATTTACTGGCAAATGCTATAATTTCATTCTTTATGGATGAATAATGCTCCCTTATGTACATATACCGAATTTTCTTGTTCCATTCATCTGTAGAAGGGCACCTAGTTTGGTTCCATAGCTTGGCTATTGTGAATTGTACTGCTATAAACATTCAAGTGGTTGCATCCCTATAGTATGCTGACTTAAAACTCTTTGAATATATACCAAGGAGTGGGATAGCTGGGTCATATGGTAGTTCCATTCCTAGTGTTTGGGGGAAATCTTCATATTGCCTCACTTTCTGGAGTGATTATATTAAATTGCAGTACCACCAACAATGTGTAAGTGTGTCTTTTTCCTCATATCCTCCCCAACATTCATTATTATTTGTTTTCTTCATAATTGCCATTCTGCCTGCAGGGAGATGAAATATCAGTGCATATTTGATTTGCATTTCCCTGATTACTAGAGATGGTGAACATTTTTTCATCTATTTGTTGACCATTTGTATCTCTTCTTTTCATAAGTGTCTGTTTAGTTCTTTTGCCCATTTAGTATTGGGTTATTTGTTTTTTTGTTTTGGGGTTTTTTTTTTATTTCTTCATTTGTTTGTTTGGTTTGGTTTGGTTTTTTGGTTTGGTTTGGGTTTTGGTACTAAGTTCTTTGTATGTTCTGGATGTTAATGCCCTACGTGTGGAGCCGGTGGTGAAGACTTTGGCCCATACTGTAGTCTCTCTCTTCATACTCCTAATTGTTTCCTTTGCTGTGCAGAAGCTTTTAAATTTGATACCATCCATTTGTTAATTTTAAATTTTACTTCTTGTACTTTAGGAATGTTATTAAGGAAGTCAGAGGAATGTTATTAAGGAAGTCAGTTCGTATGCTGACGTGGTACAATGTTCAGTCTACATTTATTCTAGTACTTGCTAAGTTTCTGGTCCAATTTCTCATTGAGTTGCTTTTGTGCAGGTTGAGACAGGTGTCAAATTTCATTCTTCTACATATGGATTTTCATTGTTCTCAGCAACATTTGTTTAAAAGGTTATCTTTCCCAACATATGTTTTTGGCACCTTTGTCTAGTATCAGAAAATTTTATTTATGTGGGTTTGTCTCTGTATCTTCTATTCTATTCCATTGGGTTTCATGCCTATTTCGGTGCCAATAGCATGCTGGTTTTGTTAATATAGCTCTGTAGTATAATTTGAGGTCTGGTATTATGATGCCTCCAGCATAACTTTTTTTATTATTTTTAGTTGTTCAAAACATTACATAGCTCTTGACATATCATATTTCATATATTTGATTCAAGTGGGTTATGAACTCCCATTTTTCCCCCGTATACAGATTGCAGAATCACATCGGTTACACATCCACGTTTTTACATACTCCAGGATTGCTTTGGCTATTCTAGGTCTCTTATTTTTCCAAATGAATTTCAGAACTGCTTTTTATAGTTCTGTGAAGAATATCATTGGTATTTTGATGGGGATGGCATTGAATCTGTATTACACTTTTGGGGGTATCACAGTTCAGTTAATATTAATTCTGCCTGTCCAAGAACATGGGAGGTCTTTGCATCTTCTAAGATCTTCAATTTCTTTCTTCAGTGTTCTATATTTTTCATTGTAGAGGTCCTTTGACTCTTGTTAGATTGATGCCCAAATATATTCTTTTCTTTTTCCATCTTTTATCTTTTTTTCATGAGGTTATTGTTAATGAAATCATTTTTGTAATTTCTTTTTCAACAGATTCATTACTGGAGTATAGGAACATGATTGATTGATGAGTGCAATCATGTTTCCTGCTAGTTTGCTTAATTATTTTATGAGCTCTTGAAGTCTATTAAATATAGGATCATTTTATCAGCCAAAGATAATTTGAGCTCTTCTTTCTTATGCATATCCCTTCAATTTATTTCTCTTGCATGATTGCTCTGGCTAGAGTTTCAACATGTATGCTGAATAAAAGTTTTGGTGAAAGTAGGCATCCTGGTCTTGTTCCTATTTTTAGAGGAGATGCTTTCAGTTTTTCTTTATTTGACATGTTGACCTTGGACTTGTCATATATATCTATATAATATTGATATAAGTTTTTTCTATCCCTAGTTTTTCTTGCGTGTTAAACATGAGTGAGTGTTGTACTTTGTCAAATGTTTTTTCTGCATTTCTTGAGATAATTATGTGATTCTTGTCATTTGCTCTATTTATGTAGTGAATTACATTTATTAATTTTTATATGTTGAACCAGTCTTGCATCCCTGGAATGAAACCTACTTTCTCATTCTTCATTTTTGTTGAGCTTTTTTTCAAACTGAGGAAGTATACCCTACACACTATTCCTTATTTTCTGAAACTTTTTAAGGGATTTTTACATTTGCAGACATTAGAAATATTGGTGTGTAGTTTTATTTTTGTGCTCTATGTGATTTTCGTGTCAAATTAGTGACTTATAAAATAAACTATACAGACTTTATAAAATAAACTAGTAAATGTTTTCTCATATTTTGTTTTAATTCTTACTTTAAATATTTCATAAAATTTGCTAGCGAAGCCAGCTGGCCTGGAGATTTATTTTCCAGTAGAAATTGATTTATTGGAAATTTAAACTACTTATTTTTTAATTTCATTTTGACATTTTATACTTTTTTAGGAATTTGTCCATTTAAGTTATCTAATTTATGTATTAAAAGTTGCTTGTAGTATCCTATTATTATCATTTTTTTTTTTACTTTAAGGTCTATATTAACATCGCTGTTTACTCTTAAATTGGTAATTTTTATATTCTCTTTTTCAATACTAGACTATTTCAGTTTTATTAATTCTGTTTTAATAACCAGATTTTATTTCATTAATTTTTCTCTTTAATTTTCATTTAAAATTTCATTGGATTTTTGCTCTTATCTTTATTATTTCATTCATTCTGCTTGGTTCATATTTGTTTTGCTCTGTATCTACATACTTGAAGTGGGAGTTTATATTACTGATTTGGACTTTTCTAGTGTAAGCATGAGAAGTACTGTTTTGGGTACATCATAAATTTGATATGTTGTCTTTGCATTTTCATTCATTTTAATATTTTTCATGTCTTTTGAGCCTTCATCGTTAATTCATGGATTATTCTAAAGTTTGTGGTTTAGTTTCCAGGTTTATATAATTTTCCTGTTTATCTTTAAGTTTTTTACTTCTTACTTGATTCCACTGTGATTAGAGAAGACAATCTGTTTAATTTCAGATCTTTTAAACTTATTGTGATCCAGCTAAGCGTGTTGGTACACTCCTATAATTCCAGTAACTTGGGAGGCTGAGGCAAGAGGATAGCAAGTTCAAGGTCAGTGTTAGCAACTTAATGAGTCACTCTTCACAAATTTTTTTTCTTTTAATTAAGACTAGAATGTTGCTCAGTGCAAGATGGCCCTTGGGTTCAACCTCCCTTACCTCAAAAAGGATAATAATAAATTAAATTTTTAAAATTAATAATAAATTAATATATATATAGGTCCAAGACATTATTTTTCTGAACATTCCATGGCCATAAGAATGTATATTTTTCAGTCCAGTGGAATGTTCATAAATTCTATCCTAATGATTAGTGGTGGTTTTCAGTTCTCTGTCCTTTTAGATTACTTTCCAGGTATGTTACATACCTGAAAAAAATCACTTTTATGCAAATATACAACAATATAGGTATTTTCCCAATTGAAAACGTAGGTCCAAACAAAAATCTATCAATGTACTAAAAGACAGGAAGATCCTTAAATGCATACACTTTAGTAAAAGAAGGTAATCTGAAAATGATTCCTAAAATATGATTCCAATTTTACAACATTCTGGAGGAAGTAAAACTATCAGGAAAGTAAAGTGATCAATGGCAACCAGTGCTTTTGTGGAAAAGGTAGATAGATGAATAGAAGATATTTAGAGCACTTAACACTATTTTCTATGGTACTAAGAGGTAGAAACATGGAAGCATGACATTAGACATCTGTCAAAACTGGAAAAAAATTTCACATATGCAGATTATAGCTAACATCCAAGGAAGGAATGCAAATTCTAAGAGGAGAATCTAAATATACTACAAAAACAAATGAAATAACCCAGTGGAAGGTAGTACAGGAAAAGGTCTGACTTCACTGTCCTTATTTTATTGTATTTTATTTATTTATTATTTATTTATTTGTTTGTTATTCTAATTTGTTGTATGTGACACAGAATGCATTACAATTTATATTACACATATAGAGCACAATTTTTCATATTTCTGGTTGTATATAAATTATATTCACACCATTCGTGTCTTCATACATGTACTTAGGGTAATGATACCCATCTCATTCCACCATCTTTTACCTCCATGCCCTCTCTCTTTCCCTCTCACTCCTTTGCCTTATCAAGAGTTCCTCTAATCCTCCCATGCTCCCCCTGGCAAACCCCCTATGAATCAGCCTCCTTATATCAGAGAAAACATTCAGCATTTGTTTTTTGGAGATTGGCTAACTTCACTTAGCATTATATTCTCCATCTCCATCCATTTACCTACAAATGCCATATTTTATTCTCTTTTATTGCTGAATAATATTACATTCTTTATATGTACCACATATTTTATAATCATTCATCTACTGAAAGGCATCTAGGTTGGTTCCACAATTTAGCTATTGTGAATTGTGGTGCTATAAACATGGATATGGCTGTGTCCCTGTAGTATGTGGTTTTTAAGTCCTTTGGGTATAATCCGAGGAGAAGATTAGCTGGGTCAAGTGGTGGTACCATATCCAGTTTTCCAAGAAATCTCCATACTGCTTTCCATATTGGCTGTCCCAATTTGCAGTCCACCAGCAATGTATGAGTGTGCCTTTTCGCCAACACTTACTGTTGTTTGTCTTAATAATAGTTGCCATTCTAATTAAAGTGAGATGAAATATTATAGTAGTTTTGATTTGCATTTCTCTGATTGCTAGAGATGATGAGCATTTTTTCATATATTTGTTGATTGATTGTATATCCTCTTCTGAGAAGTGTCTGTTCAGGTCTTGGGCCCATTTGTTGATTGGGTTATTTGTTTTCGTGGTGCTTAGCTTTTTGAGTTCTTTATGTACCCTAGAGATTAGTTCTCTATCTGATGTGTCAGAGGTAAATATTTGCTCCCAGGATGTAGGCTCTCTGTTCACCTCACAGATTGTTTATTTTGCTGAGAAAAAAAAAATTTAGTTTGATTTCATCCCATTTATTGATTCTTGGTTTAAATTCTTACACTATTAGAATCTTATTAAGGAAATTCAGGCCTAATCCCACATGATGAAGATTAGGGCCTACTTTTTCTACTATTAGATGCAGAGTCTTTGTTTTAATTCCTATGTCCTTGATGCATTTTGAGTTAAGTTTTGTGCATGGTAAGAGATAGGAGTTTAATTTCATTTTGTTGCATATGGATTTCCAGTTTTCCCAGCACTGTCTATTGAAGATGTTATCTTTTCTCCACTGCATGTTTTTGGCACCTTTGTCTAATATAAGATAGTTGTAATTTTGTGAGTTAGTCTCTATGTCATCTATTCTGTACCATTGGTCCACCAGTCTGTTTTGGTGCCAATACCATGCTGTTTTTGTTACTATTGCTCTGTAGTATAGTTTAAGGTCTAGTATAGTGACGCCTCCTGCTTCGCTCTTCCTGCTAAGGATTGCTTTAGCTATTCTGGGTCTCTTATTTTTCCAGATGAATTTCATGATTGCCTTTTCTATTTCTATGAGGCATGCCATTGGGATTTTGATCGGAATTGCATTAAATCTGTATAGTGCTTTTGGTAGTATGGTCATTTTGATAATATTAATTCTGCCTATCCAAGAGCAAGGTAGATCCTTCCATCTTCTAAGGTCTTCTTTGATTTCTTTCTCTAGGGTTTTGTAGTTTTCATTGTATAGATCTTTCACCTCTTTTATTGATTCCCAAGTACCCTTTTTTTTTTTTTTAACGGCTATTGTGAGTGGAGTAGTTTTCCTCATTTCCTTCTCAGAGGATTTGTCACTAATATACAGAAATGCCTTTGATTTATGAGTAGTGATTTTATATCCTGCTACTTTGCTGAATTCATTTACTAGTTGTAGAAGTTTTGTGGTGGAGTTTTTTCGGGTCTTTTAGGTATAGAATCATATCATCAGCAAATAGTGCTAATTTAAGTTCTTCTTTTCCTATACATATCCCTTTAATTTCTTTGCTCTGGCCAGTTGAATAGAAGTGGTGAAAGAGGGCATCCCTGTCTTGTTCCAGATTTTAGAGAGAATCCCTTCAATTTTTCTCTGTTTAGAATGATGTTGGCCTAAGGCTTAGCATAGATAGCCTTTGCGATGTTGAGATATGTTCTTATTGTCCCCAGTTTTTCTAGTGTTTTGAACATAAAGTGGTGCTGTATTTTGTCAAATACTTTTTTCTGCATCTATAGACATGATCATATGATTCTTATCTTTAAGTCTATTGATAAATTACATTATTGATTTTCTGTATGTTGAACCAACCTTGCATCCCTGGGATGAATCCCACTTGATCATGGTATACAATCCTTTTGATATGTTTTTGTATTCGATTTGCCAGAATTTTACTTTTTACATCTATGTTCATTAGAGATATCAGTCTGAAGTTTTCTTTCGTTGAAGTGTCTTTGACTGGTTTTGGAATCAGGGTGATATTGGCCTCATAGAATGAGTCTGGAAGTGCTCCCTCTTTTTCTATTTCCTGAAATAAATTGAAGAGTATTAGTATTAGTTCTTCTTTAAAGGTCTTGTAGAACTCAACTGTGTATCCATCCGGTTCTGGGCTTTTCTTCGTTTTTTTTCTTCTTCTTCTGTTTTCTCACTTGATATAGATCTATTTAAGTTGTGTATATCTTCCTGGCTCAATCTGGGAAGATCTTATGACTTAAGGAATTTATCGATGCCTTCAATGTCTTCTAGTTTATTGGAGTATAAGGTTTCAAAGTACTTTCAAATTATCTTCTGTATTTCTGTACTGTCTGTTGTGATATTGCCTTTTTTGTCACTTATGCTGGTAATTTGAGTTCTCGCCTTCTCTTCGTTCGTGTGGCTAAGGGTCTGTCAATTTTATTTCTTTTTTCAAGGAACCAACTTTTAGTTTTGTCATTTTTTTCAATTGTATTTTTTGTTTTGATTTCATTGATTTCAGCTCTAATTTTAGTTATTTCTTGCCTTTTCCTGCTTTTGCTGCTGATTTGTTCTTCTTTTTCTAGGGCTTTGAGACGTAGTGTGAGGTCATTTATTTGTTGACTTTTTCTTCTTTTAAGGAATGAACTCTATGCAATAAACTTTCCTCTTAGTACTGCTTTCATAATGTCCCAGAGATTTCCATATGTTGTGTCTGTGTTCTCATTTACCTCTAAGAATTTTTTAATCTCCTCCTTTCTGTCTTCTGTAACCCATTGTTCATTCAGTAGCATATTGTTCAGTCTCCATGTGATGCATAAATTTTCATTTTTTATTTTGTTGTTGATTTCCAATTTCAATCCATTATGATGTGATAAAAATACATGGTAGTATGTCTACTTTTTTGTATTTGCTAAGAGTTGCTGTGTGGCATAGTATATGGTCTATTTTAGTGAAAGATCCATGTGCTGCTGAGAAGAAAGTGTATCCACTTGATACTGGTTGAAATATTCTATATATGTCCTGTTAAGTCTAAGTTATTAATTGTGTTATTGAGCTCTATAGTTTCTTTAGTCAACTTTTGTTTGGAAGATCTATCCAGTGGTGAGAGAGATGTGTTAAAGTCACCCATGAATATTGTGTTGTAGTGAATTTGACTCTTGAACTTGAGAAGAATTTATTTGATGAACATTGCTGCACCATTGTTTGGGGCATATATATTTATGATTGTTATGTCTTGTTGATGTATTGTTCCCTTGAGCAGTATGTAATGTCCATCTTTATGCCTTTTGATTAATTTTGGCTTGATGTCTACTTTATTTGATATGAGTATGGAAACCCCTGCTTGCTTCTGTAGTCCATGTGAGTGTTATGATTTTTTTCCCAACCCTTCACCTTCAATCTGGGTATGTCTTTTCCTAACAGATGAGTCTCCTGTAGGCAGCATATTTTTGGATCTTTTTTTAATCCAGTCTGCTAGCCTGTCTTTTGATTGCTGAGTTTAAGCCATTGTCTTTTAGGGTTAGTATTGAGACATGATTTGCATTTCCAGCCATGTCTGTTTATTTTTGTTATTTAACTTGACTTGGTTTTCCTCTTTGATTAGTTTTTCCTTTAGTGTGATACCTTCCTCTGCTGGTTTTCATTGTTGTTTTTCATTTCCTCTTCATGAAGTATTTTGCCAAGGATGTTTGTAGTTCCAGTTTTCTAGCTATAAATTCTTTTAACTTTTGCTTATCGTGCAAGTTTTTTATTTCATCTTCAAATTTGAGGCTTAATTTTGCTGGATACAAGATTCTTAGTTGGCACTCATTATCTTTCAGAGCTTGAAATATGTAGTTCCAGGATCTTCTTTCAGCGTCTGTGTTGAAAAATCTTGTGTTATCCTAATTGATTTACCCCTGTATGTAATCTGATTCCTTTCTCTTGTAGCTTTTAAAATTCTCTCCTTATTCTGTATGTTGGGCATTTTCATTATAATGTGTCTTGGTGTGGATCTGTTGTGATTTTGTACATTCGGCATCCTGTAGGCTTCTGGATATAGATTTCTGTTTCATTCTTCATGTCTGGAAAGTTTTCTGATATTATTTTGTTAAACAGATTGCTCATTTCTTTGGTTTGTACTTCTATGCCTTCCTGTATCCTAATAACTCTTAAATTTGGTCTTTTTATGCTATCCCATATTTCTTGGATATTCTGCTTGTGGTTTCTTATCATTTTCACTGTGCTGTTTACATTCTTTTCAAGATGATAAAGTGTATCATCTTCATTATCTGATGTCCTATCTTCTAAGTGGTCTACTCTATTGGTGATGCTTTCCTTTGAGTTTTTAGTTTGATTTATTATTTCTTTCATTTCAAGGATTTATGTTTGTTTTTTTGTTTGTTTGTTTGTTTGTTTGTTTGTTTGTTTGAATTGCCTCTATCTCCCTGTTGATTTGATCTTTTGCTTCTTGGATTTGTTTATTCAGCTCATTGTCAAAGTGATCTTTCACTGCCTGTATTTGTTCTCTAATGTCTTAACTCTTTCTCTATAATTCTTTCCGCTATAGCTGTCAATTCTTTTGATGATGTGAATTATTTGTAGTACTTTCTTTCCTTGTTTTTTCATGTTGCTCACATTTCTTTTTTTTTCCACCTCTATGTGACTGGTGTGTTATTGTTTTTACCTTATATATTTGTAGTGCTCTTGTATTGTTCCATGATCCCTCCTTTGTGGGGAAGGACAATGTGAACAGATCCTAATGAAAAAATTATTGTTATTAAAACATTTATAGTTTAGTCTCAATGTCCAGAAATGTTGAATTCAGTTATTATTTACAACATAATCAGTAGTTTCATAAAAAGGTTTATAGTTTCTGGCGGTGGCCAATGAACTGGGGGTCGAATGTAGGACAGCATGCTTCTCAAATGCAGGTCCGATTTGATAGCCAAGCCCACCAAAATGGCTAGAGAGGTTTTCCAAGATGGAGTAGGACTACTTCCAGTGCCAAGCTGTCTGGTGAGGCAGGAGGAGGTAAGATGGCTTTGTGCTGTAGCTAGATTGCAGCCATGTGGCCTGCATGGGAGCGGCGCGGAGCTGACTGTGTGATTCTGGTACGCTGCTTGAGAGCCATGTGTGCGCTAAAACCGCAGGCTTTGTGTCTGGAGTCCGAAGTCTTATTAGAATATAGACACTCTGATTTCTGCTTAGGTGTTCGTAGCTCTGATGGTTTCTATGAAAATCCGCTGTATAGGGATCTTGTCAAATGCTCTGAGATGTTGTATTTCATCTAGGTGACACCTTTCAGAGACGCTGCCTGTTTTCTTGGTTTAATTCCACAGAGCAGCCAGAAACAGTACCTCCTCTACTCCGCCATCTTGGATCCAACTTCTTTTTGTTTCTTTGAGGCTATAGTATATGGGGTAGTTTTCCTCATTTCCCTGTCAGAGGATTTGTCACTGATTAGAAATGCCTTTCATTTATGGGTTTTTGGTTTTAAATCCTGCTACTTTGCCTAATTCATTTACTAGTTCTAGAAGTTTTCTGGTAGCACTTTTTGGGTCTTCTAGGTATAGAATCATATCATCTGCAAATAGTGCTAATTTGAGTTCTTGTTTTCCTATCTGTATCTCTTTAATTTTTTTCATCTTTCTAATTGCTCTGGCCAGTGTTTCAAGAACTATGTTGAATAGAAGTGGTGAAAGAGGGTATCCCTGCCTTTTCCCAGTTTTTAGAGAGAATGCCTTCAATTTTTTCTGTTTAGAATGACGTTGGCCTGAGGTTTAGCATAGATACCTTTAAGATGCCTAGATATGTTCCTGTTATCCCTAGATTTTTTAATGTTTCGAACATGACGGTGTGCTGTATTTTGTCGAATACTTTTTCTGCATCTATTGAGATGATCATATGATTCTTATCTTTAAGTCTATTGATGTGATGAGTTACATTTATTGGTTTCCATATGTTAGACCAACCTTGCATTCCCTGGGATGATTCCCACTTGATCATGTTATACTCTCTTTTTGATATGTTTTTCTATTTGATTTGCCAGAATTTTAGCATCTATGTTTATTACAGATATTAGTCTAATTTTTTTTCTTTGTTTTGTCTTTACCTATTTTTGGAATCAGGGTGATATTGGCCTCATAAAATGAGTTTGGAAATGCTCCTTCTTTTTCTATTTCACGAAATAATTTGTAGAGTATTGGTACTAGTTCTTCATTATGGGACTTCCAGAACTCAGCTGTGTATCCATCTGGTCCTGGGCGTTTCTTGGTTCGTCGAACTAGAAATTAGACCAGAAACCCTACACTCTGCAACTGCTAGAAGAAAATAGAGGCCTAACTCTTTAACATGTCATCATAGGAACCGGCTTCCTTAACAAGACTCCAAAATACATTTTTTAAAAAGCAGCTCAAGCAATGTCAAGAACAGGTAGCAGCAATGCTGATAAGAATGTAAATTGGTAAACATTATGGAAAACTATTTGCTTTTATGTATTAAAGCTGCACATCTGCCTATTCCTATGACTCATAAGTTTTACTTCTATCTAGATACCCTAGAACAGTAGCTTTCAAACTTTTGACCAAATATATTTCACATCTTAACCTAGTACCCACACACATGCATATATTCATGTCTTTGTGTTTGTATGTGTGTGTGTGTGTGTGTGTGTGTGTGTGTGTGTGTATGTGTGTTTAAGCATATACACCACATGTGGGTATATACAAAGCTCACAAATTTATGACACAATACTTTTTGTAACTTTAAGGAAAGCTTTTTGATACTTTCTGGGGTTTTTTTTCCTACCTGTCTTAAATTCATGTTGTGCTGCCATAACAATATCTGAGAATGGGTAGTTTATATAGTGCAGTAATTTATTTTTTTACAGTTGTAGAAGCTGATTAGTCCAAAATCAGGGGGCCCACATCAAAGTGGGATATTTTTACTGTGTCATTCCACAGCAAATGGTGGAAGGGTAAAAGAGCATGCATGACAGAGATTGGAGATTGAGCTCATAACCGAAAGGCTCTTTTTTAATCACCCACAATCCATTCATGAGGATGGAGAATTCATTAATGTTAAACCACAACACAAAGAAAAGACCACCAAACCCAATTTCAGATCAAATTAAAGCAAGCGTGTAATTCTGACCTAACTGGACTATCTCTCCCGAAATCCTTGCGTTAGAGAACAGTACTCCAGCTCTCAAGGATCGCAGTTTTATACCACAAAAGTTATAAAAGTGGGGTGTTTTGAGAACTTACAGATAACAGGATTTTGACAAGCATAATACATAGACCATTAAGGTAGTAGGTTAATGGTCTAAATGTTTCAGCACTTAAGGAGTAAATTTAGATCCCAACATCAGAATTTATGAGGCATCATTAGGGTTTCAGAGAGGGTTGTTATCTGGTCAGGAAAAGCCAGAATTTATGAGGCGCCACTAAAGTTTCAGAGAGAGTTGTTATCTGGTCAGGGAAAACCAGGCATGGTTGAGTTCAAGGCATGGGCAGGTATTCCAAGCAAGTTTAGAAATTGCAGTAATTTATAGTAAAACAGAAATTAACTTTTCATGACTTTGTGAGGAGTTGGCTCCCAATCTTAAAATGGAATTAGGCTGGGTTCATCAAGTAATACCTCCCTTTAGCTCCCCCTCCCCAACATTGTTGCATTAGTGATTAATGCAACATGCTTGTGGGGGGAACACATTCAAACCATAATACCATCTTATTAATTATTTATGATCAATAATTTGAAGAACATTATCCTAATGAAAGCCTCACGTAAAATGTAAAGTAATGTTAATAGCTACATTGTTTATAGTAGCAGCAAATGAAAACAAATGTCCATCAAGAAAAATGGGTAAGGGGCTGGGGTTGTCAGTAGTAGAGCTCTTGCCTAGCATGTATGAAGCACTGAGTACAATTCTCAGCACCACATATAAATAAATAAAATAAAGGTCCATTGAGAACTAAAAATTATATTTAAGGAAAAAAAGAAAAGAAAAATGGATAAATGAAATGAAGTATAGCCAGACAATGGAATGGTATACAACAGTGAAAATGTTCTATAGCTTTGCACATTCAGGAAGGTGGAATCTCAAACACAGTACTGAGTAAGCAAGCCAGTTGTGTAATATATACAGTATGATTTCTTTTGTATAAATTTTTAAAACATGCTAAACTGAACAATATGTTTTGATTAACATGTGTGCAAAAGTATGCTTAAGTGCCAGTTGTAATGGTGTATGTCTGTAGTGTAGTCCTGGCTTAGGAAGCTAAGGCAGAAGGATTGCTTGAGCCCAGACATTCAAGACCAACCCCGGGCAATATAAACAAGACTCTGTCACCAAGAAAAGGAAATTTTGGGTTTTTTTTTTAATTTAAGTAAGCAAATGACTGATGTGCATTCCACATGAATGAACCTTGAAAACATTATGCTAAGTAAAATAAGCCAGTCACAAAAAGTCACATAATTTCATTTATGTTAAAGGTTCAGAATAGGCAAATCTATAAAGACAGAATGTAGATTAGTGGTTGAGGGTTGAAAGAAAATGTGAAGTGAATTCTAATAGCTGTGGTATTTCTGTAGGAGTGATGAAAATGTTTTAAAACTGATCATGGTAATGGTTACTCAACTATGTATATACTTTACATACCATTGAATTATACAGTTTAAATCCATTAATTGTGTCCAAATTATATCAATAATGCTGCTAAAATTAAGTAAGATGATAACAGTTTTGAAACTCAGGATAATAGTTATCTGGGGAAGAAGGGAGTTGAAATATAAGCAAGGCACCCAGTAGTGTTTTGGGGTTTCAGTTATAGTCTGTTTCTTCACCTAGATGGTAGGCATATCAGTAAGTTTTTATTGTTATTCTGTATATTTTACACATTTTTTATATAATACTTAATGAAATTTTCTTTTTTTAGTTAATACTTTTTTATATTCTTTCACCCATACCTGTTATGATCAAGTTTAATATAGAATATACTACAAATATACTACAAATCTAGATCAGTACTAGTTTTCCTCAAAATGTTCCATTTGTTAAAAATTATTCTTTATGTATTAAAGTTGCCAAAAGTATTTTTGGAGAAAAAGGTACCTAACACATTGTATTCTGTATATCAGAATACACTTAACGATAACATGCCTACTTTGCTTCATTGTGTTTGTAACCAACCTAATTCACCTCTTATATTATTTCACCTTATAACTGATTTCCTGGTTTCCTGACTTGCACTTCCCCAGTCAGTTTTCCATATTGCAGTCAGAAATATTTCTTGGAAATACAGATAGTTTGTTATTTCTCTGATCAGAACTCTTCAGTGGAATTTCATGTTCTGCTGTGGAAATAGGTTATGGATAAAAACTGAATACTTTAAGATTACTTTCCAAGGCATGTTTAATTGCCGCAGTCTGGCTGGGCACAAAATAACCAAGTCGCCACACAGCCTTGTAGGTTCAAAACAGGAACTCCTTTATTCTCTGCACTCCCATGAACACCCGCATGCATGGGGCTTTCTCCTGGGACACACCACACCCCAACTGGAAATCCCTCCTCTCGCACTGCCCCAACCAATGGGAACTCTCCAGGAATCCCCGCTAGAACTCCAAAGTAGCAGGCACCCGAGGCAGCAAGAGCTGCCCCATTGCCCAGTAAAGGTCAAATATACAATACAATCAATCCAGCATCACAGCAATTATATATAGCTTAACTCAAATCATCATCTCAATGGTTCACTGGCATCACCTTTCAAACATTCCCTCTGGCAAATGCCAGGCATCATTCTGACCTGCCCTGGCTCTCAACATTTAATTTGCCTTTTTTTTTAAAACAGTATCTTCCACCCATATTTATTGTTACCACACACATAAGGTTATTCTCTTGCTAGCTTCTGGATCCTTGGTACATGCCATTTTCTCAGCCTGAAAGTGTACTTCTTATTTTCCATCTCTGTAACACCTACAAGGTTTAGCTTATATATTCCTTTCTTCTTAGAAGTTTCCCTAGCCACCCAACCCTCCCTCACATATAGCTAAAATGCCTTTCCCATTTTTCCCTTAGTATTTTTGCAGTAATATGCCTGTAGTATTTATTTAAGCATATTAACACTTATTGACACTTTTCTGTATATCTGTAAATTCCTCCGGGGCAAGACTATTTTATTCTTGTAGCCCCATTACTTAACACTGCCTAACCCCCATGGAAAGTACTCAATAACTATTTATTGAATGAACTAGATGAATTTATAATAAAATTACTGACAATTAAAACTATTACTCTGGTTTTGCACTAGCCTAGTTGACTGATTTTAATATATTCTTTATTTTGCTTTTAAAAATTTCTTTTACATGGACATTTAATATTGAATATATTAGGTGTTCATGCCTCCTATAATTTGATGTTTAAAGAATCTGAAAACCCTTTCAAAGGAAATGCATAAAAATATGTATCTTTAAAAAATAAAAATAAGAAATAAAATAGTAAATGAAGATATCTAAAAAAGAAAAATTTATATCTTCTATTTTCTTTTTAATATCTGAAGTTTGCAAGTATAAATTTGGCAGATATGCTTCAGTTTTTCATTGACTAAGGTGTATGCTATCCTAACTACAATTCTGACAAAAGTGCCATTTTTAGTCTTCTATATCTGAAAAATCTGAAACAGAAAATGTTATCTAAAAACTAGAACTAAAAGGCAAATAACATCTCTATTCAAGATGATGGTTATTTATATTTACATGTGAAAAATTTAGAAGATAATGCACATGAGAGATGACTTTATTGCGATGGGACTTGGTGGGTAGTTTTATTTTATTTATCTTTCTCTAAACATTTTACTAAAAATTTAAGCCCAAATTTTTTGGTTTAAAAATCTATTTATCCAGCTCTGGTTGCATCTGAAGTCATTTACTGGATTATTTCTACTGTTAAATTTACAATTCAACTCTTTTTCATTTTTAATTCAGTCTACCTTAAAGGAGTAAAGTTTAAAGATTTTTTAAAAAAACATAGAAAGAACAAGAGAGAGAAATGAAGAAGGGAGTGAGGGAAGGAGAAAGATATACTGATTTCAAGAGGAACTGATTTCCTGAAAGGCAGTAATATTATTACATCATATTTTGGAAAAGTTCTTATCCCAGTTGTACATTTAACTGTTACCATGGTCAAATTCATACT
This sequence comes from Spermophilus citellus, assembly GCF_964194105.1. Classification (NCBI taxonomy): domain Eukaryota; kingdom Metazoa; phylum Chordata; class Mammalia; order Rodentia; family Sciuridae; genus Spermophilus; species Spermophilus citellus. The sequence goes on from NC_138185.1 coordinate 162,020,536, forward strand.
CTTTCCTCATTTATAAAGTTGGAATCAACACCTACTTCATGGGGCTACTATTAGAATAATATGAAAATATTATGTAAGTACATAGCAGTCAGTAACATAAATGTTATGTGTTACATTATTTACATGCCGTCCTAGTTGAATTGCCATAATATTACTGACTAAAAGAAAAGTTCCTCCACATCTCACCCGCTGTGAAAAAGGAAGGGAAAATTTAAAAAACAGAAAGGGGAAAAGAACAAAGCATTGTTTAATGGTGAGAGCATAACATGCTGAAATAGATATATCAGAGAATATGAACCAAAATTCATTCAACTTATATTTAATGTTTTGCATTATTAGATTTTCTATCCTTTACATCATGTGTTTCCCCCTTTCAGTTCATCTTAGACTATTATTCCTGAAATAATTCTTAATATTGAGCAGAATCCATCAATGGTCCCAGTGCCTTAAGAATATATTCTAGGGACCCAACATGGCGGCCGGCGAGGAGGCAGCACTTTCAATGCCTCCGCAGTAACAGGATCAGAGAGACCCATTAATACACCTACATGCTACCTGCTGAGAAACTTCTAGCAAAATACCGCTGAAAGGAGACCTGCCAGGAATTAACGCTGAAAGCGAGAAGATCCTGGAACAACATATATCAAACACTGAAAGACAATGGATGCCAACCAAGAATGCTGTATCCAGCAAAATTAAGCTTCAGGTACGACAACGAAATAAAAATATTCCATGATAAACAAAAGCTAAAAGAATTTGCAGCCAGAAGACCAGCATTGCAAAGCATCTTGAGCAAAACATTACACGAGAAAGAAATGAAAAACAATACCAAAGCCAACAGTGGGAAGTACCTCAGTAAAGACAGACAGCGGGGGGAAAGCTAATCATGGAGAAACAAACTAAATTTAAAAAAAAGAGATAAATAATCAAACATGGCTGGAAGTATAAATCATATATCAATAGTAACTCTAAACGTTAATGGTTTAAACTCTCCAATAAAGCGACATAGGCTGGTAACATGGATTAAGAAAACAAATCCAACAATATGCTGCCTCCAGGAGACATACCTGACTGGAAAAGATATACACAGGCTGAAGGTGAAAGGTTGGGAAAAAATATACCACGCACACGGTCCTCGTAAGCAAGCAGGGGTGGCCATCCTCTTATCGAATAAAATCGACTTCAAGACTAAGTTAATCCAAAGGGATAAGGAAGGATATTACATACTGTTAAAAGGAACCATTCACCAACAAGATATAACAATTATCAATATTTATGCACCAAATAATGGTGCTGCGACATTCATAAAACAAATTCTCCTCTAGTTAAAGAATCAAATAGACCACAACACAATAATTATGGGTGACTTCAACACTTCTCTCACCATTGGACAGATCCTCCAAACAAAAGTTGAATAAAGAAACTATAGAACTCAATATCACAATCAATAACCTAGACTTAACGGACATATATAGAATATATCAACCATCATCAAGTGGATATACTTTTTTCTCAGCAGCACATGGATCCTTCTCAAAAATAGACCATATATTATGCCATAGGGCAACCCTCAGTAAATATAAAGGGGTGGAGATAATACCATGCATTTTATCTGATCATAATGGAATGAAACTGGAAATCAATGATAAAAGAAGGAAGGGAAAATCCTATATCACATAGAAAATGGACAATATGTTACTAAATGATCAAGGGTTACAGAAGACATACAGGAGGAAATCAAAAAATTCTTAGAGATAAATGAAAATACAGACACAACATATCGGAATCTATGGGACACAATGAAAGCAGTTTTAAGAGGGAAATTCATCGCCTGGAGGTCATTCCTTAAAAAAAGGAAAAACCAACAAATAAATGAGCTCACACTTCATCTCAAAGCCCTAGAAAAGGAAGAGCAAAACAACAGCAAATGCAGCAGAAGGTAAGAAATAATTAAAATCAGCAGAAATCAACGAAATTGAAACAAAAGAAACTATTGAAAAATTAACAAAACTAAAAGTTGGTTCTTTGAAAAAATAAATAAGATTGACAGACCCTTAGCCATGCTAACGAAGAGGAGAAAGAACTCAAATTAGTAACATACGGGATGAAAAAGGCAATATCACAACAGATGCTACAGAAATACAGAAGACAATTAGAAATTATTTTGAAAACCTATATTCCAATAAAATAGAAGATAGTGAAGACATCGATAAATTTCTTAAGTCATATGATTTGCCCAGACTGAGTCAGGAGGATACACACAATTTGAACAGACCAATATCAATGGATGAAATTGAAGAAGCCATCAAAAGACTACTAACCAAGAAAAGCCCAGGACCAGATGGGTATACAGCGGAGTTTTACAAAACCTTTAAAGAACAATTAATACCAATGCTTTTCAAATTATTTCAGAAAATAGAAAAAGAGGGAGCTCTTCCAAATTCATTCTATGAGGCCAACATCACCCTGATTCCGAAACCAGACAAAGACACCTCAAAGAAAGAAAACTACAGACCAATATCTCTAATGAACCTAGATGCAAAAATCCTCAATAAAATTCTGGCGAATCGAATACAAAAACACATCAAAAAAATTGTGCACCATGATCAAGTAGGATTCATCCCTGGGATGCAAGGATGGTTCAATATACGGAAATCAATAAATGTTATTCACCACATCGATAGACTTAAAGATAAGAACCGTATGATCATCTCGATAGACGCAGAGAAAGCATTCGACAAAGTACAGCATCCCTTTATGTTCAAAACATTAGAAAAACTAGGGATAACAGGAACTTACCTCGACATTGTAAAAGCTATCTATGCTAAGCCTCAGGCTAGCATCATTCTGAATGGACAAAAGTTAAAGGCATTCCCTCTAAAATCTGGAACAAGACAGGGATGCCCTCTCTCACCACTTCTATTTAATTTAGTCCTTGAAATACTAGCCAGAGCAATTAGACAGACAAAAGAAATTAAAGGCATAAAAATAGGAAAAGAAGAACTTAAATTATCACTATTTGCGGATGACATGATTCTATACCTAGAAGACCCAAAAGGATCTACAAAGAAACTACTAGAACTAATAAATGAATTCAGCAAAGTGGCAGGATATAATATCAACACGCATAAATCAAAGGCATTTCTGTATATCAGCGACCAAACTTCTGAAACGGAAATGAGGAAAAACACTCCATTCACAATATCCTCAAAAAAATAAAATACTTCGGAATCAACCTAACAAAAGAGGTGAAAGATTTATATAATGAAAACTACAGAACCCTAAATAGAGAAGTAGAAGAAGATCTTAGAAGATGGAAAAATATACCCTGTTCATGGATAGGCAGAACTAACATCATCAAAATGGCGATATTACCAAAAGTTCTCTATAGGTTTGATGCAATGCCAATCAAAATCCCAATGGCATTGCTTGTAGAAATAGAGAAAGCAATCATGAAATTCATATGGAAAAATAAAAGACCCAGAATAGCAAAAGCAATTCTAAGTAGGAAGTGTGAATCAGGCGGTATATCAATACTAGATTTCAAACTATATTACAGAGTAATAGTAACAAAAACAGCATGGTACTGGTACCAAAACAGGCAGGTGGACCAATGGTACAGAATAGAGGACACAGAGACTAATCCACAAAGTTACAACTATCTTATATTTGATAAAGGGGCTAAAAGCATGCAATGGAGGAAGGATACCATCTTCAATAAATGGTGTTGGGAAAACTGGAAATCCATATGCAACAAAATGAGACTGAATCCCCTCCTCTCACCATGCACAAAAGTTAACTCAAAATGGATCAAGGAGCTTGATATCAAATCAGAGACTCTGCGTCTGATAGAAGAAAAAGTTGGCTCCGATCTACATATTGTGGGGTCGGACTCCAAATTCCTTAATAGGACACCCATAGCATAAGAGTTAATAGCAAGAATCAACAAATGGGACTTACTTAAACTAAAAAGTTTTTTTCACAGCAAGAGAAACAATAAGCGAGGTAAATAGGGAGCCTACATCATGGGAACAAATTTTTACTCCTCACACTTCAGATAGAGCCCTAATATCCAGAGTATACAAAGAACTCAAAAAATTAGACAATAAGATAACAAACAACCCAATCAACAAATGGGCCAAGGACCTAAACAGACACTTCTCAGAGGAGGACATACAATCAATCAACAAGTACATGAAAAAATGCTCACCACCTCTAGCAGTCAGAGAAATGCAAATCAAAACTACCCTAAGATACCATCTCACTCCAGTAAGATTGGCAGCCATTATGAAGTCAAACAACAAGTGCTGGAGAGGTTGTGGGGAAAAGGGTACTCTTGTACATTGCTGGTGGGACTGCAAATTGGTGCGGCCAATTTGGAAAGCAGTATGGAGATTCCTGGGAAAGCTGGGAATGGAACCACCATTTGACCCAGCTATTCTCCTTCTCGGACTATTCCATGAAGACCTTAAAAGAGCGTACTACAGGGATACTGCCACATCGATGTTCATAGCAGCACAATTCACAATAGCTAGACTGTGGAACCAACCCAGATGCCCTTCAATGGATGAATGGATTAAAAAATGTGGCATCTATACACCAGGGAGTATTACACAGCACTAAAAAATGACAAAATCATGGAAATCGCAGGGAAATGGATGGCACTAGAGCAGATTATGCTTAGTGAAGCTAGCCAATCCCTAAAAAACAAATACCAAATGTCTTCTTTGATATAATGAGAGCAACTAAGAATAGAGCAGGGAGGAAGAGCAGGAAGAAAAGATTAAGATTAAATAGAGACATGAGGTGGGAGGGAAAGGGAGAGAGAAGGGAAATTGCATGGAAATGGAAGGAGACCCTCATTGTTATACAAAATTACATATAAGAGGTTGTGAGGGGAATGGGAAAATAAACAAGGATAGAAATGAATTACAGTAGATGGGGTAGAGAGAGAAGATGGGAGGGGAGGGGAGGGGGGATAGTAGAGGATAGGAAAGGCAGCAGAATACAACAGTTAGTAGGATGACATTATGTAAAATTGTGGATGTGTAACCGATGTGATTCTGCAATCTGTATTTGGGATCAAAATGGGAGTTCATAACCCACTTGAAACTAATGTATGAAATATGATATGTCAAGAACTTTGTAAGGTTTTGAACAACCAATAAAAAAATTTAAAAAAATTAAAAAAAGAATATATTCTAGCTTCTTACAGTGAATTTGTCTTCCCCTGTCTAATCCCAGTGTACTTTTTGAGAGGCCAGTTATATACTACCTACTGCGTACATTATGTTTAAGAGATTGTGTTACTCCTTTCAATAATTTAGGTTTTAAAAACTAAGGAGTAGAGAAGTTCAGTGATTAATCCAGGATCACACTGATAGTAACTAGTATCAAAATTCAAGCAGTCTATCACAGTAGTTTTCAAACTTTAACATGGATCAGAATCAACCAGACAGCTTGTTAAAATACAGCCTACTTAAGAAGCCATAGCTTCTTACCCCATAGATCAGTAACAGAGAGGAAGAGGTAGGCAACGACAGTGTGGGAGATTTTGCATTTCTAAATTCCCAAGTTATGTATATTATGGTCATTCAGAGACTACACATTGAAACATTACTAATCTACCAGACTACAAGTGTTTTCTCTTTTACTTCCTGTTTCACATTACTCCTCCATAAGTAGAATGCACTCTTGCCAATTGAAAGAGTGATACTCAAAATGCACTTGGTGCTTTTTTTCCTTTGTATTTTTTAATTTTTTCCCTACACATAGCTACTTTCTTTTTCTTGCCCTTCCCCCTATCATTCCTTACCTGTTGCAGTAACTTTCCTTTATAAAGCTGCTCAAATGCCCCCTTTTCTCTAAAGTCTTATCTCATGCTATAAATGTACTGCTATTATTTTTGAACCCATTGAACTTTATACCAGTTTCTATCATCATTTACTATCTTGTGTTGTAGCTATTTGTTTATGTATTTTAATGTTCTGTATTACATTTATAAATTCCTTAAGTGTTTATCACATAATGCTTAGTAAATACTGGACTATTTTTAAGACTCTAGTGCTTTTATTTTATATTATTAAATATGATAGTTCATGTAAAATACTTTATTAACCACGAAATGTTATATAAAGATGATGTACTTTTGTCTTTCATAGACTCTGAGCATCCCAGAAATGAAAAAGCACATTTCATAATTAATTTGTAAACACTTAAAGAGATCAGGGAATTCACAGAGAATAAAAAATGACAAATTTGATTTTGGCAAAATAAAAGGCCAAAGAAATTGAAAAAACAGAAATAATTTCTCCTGCTGTGTAGCAAAACCTGTCATTATCACACACACACACACACACACACACACACACACACACAAAAATAACACAAAGAAATAGTCGTCAAAATGTAGCCATTGGTTATATTAGCACTGCTCTTTGGGTGCCAATCTAGAGAAGATGAAGTATTTTGGGAAATATTACAAGTCTGAGCTTGCAAATTAAACAGTTGAAAAAAAATTAACTGTAGTTTCATTTTTTATTAACATTGTTGTATGATGTTATGATTTTCTTGGAAAATAAAATTCAACTTCCATAATATCCCATAAATTTAAAATACATATAGGAAAAAAAATTTTTAAAAACATAGCTTAGCCAAAAGAATGAAAAAAAAACATATAGAAAGAACATCATTGTCAGGATAAAATCATGGACATTATACTTTGAAAAAGAAACTAGAGAAACACAAGGTAGAATGAACTTAATATGTAAAATTACAAAGTTCACAGGGCCATGGGTCAGTCAAATTCTTTGCATGTCAGATTATTTTATCATGTTTTATTTTAAAAAATTATATTTTTCTCTCTTCTACAGAAATGGTGAGAGCATAACATGCCAGAATTGTTATGAGAATGAGTGTGTGTGTGTGTGTGTGTGTGTGTGTGTGTGTTGTTTTTTTTCTTTTCCCAATGCTGGGGTTCATTCTAGACGAATGCATGAGACCCTGGGTTCTACCACTCTGCTACATCCCCAGCCCTATTATGGGAATGTTTTTAATTCTTAGAGGAGGCAAAGTGCTAAAAGCCTTCCAAACATTGTATTCTATGAGGGCATACTAAAGTTCTTTGCTGAAATTTTAGATTTATCCAATAAATTGCCAGAAGTTGTTGGCCTTCCAATCACATTACTGATATTATGATGAATTAGCTATCAAAATTATAAAAGGCTATAATACAGCACTTTGGTTAGGAAAGACAGGCAAAATTCCTAAGAAATAGGAGCATATTAACAACTATATAATTACCCGGTGCCATTTTGAGAATAACTAAAGTTCTTTATCTAATTTTGACTGCTAGAACAAAAGCGTATTTTAAAGAAACATAACTAAAATTAAAGGATAGAAAATAAGCCTTAAATTTTTTAATGAAATCATGAATTTCCATAAGATGTCTAAAGGTGATTCAGTAGTCATTTTCAGATATAAGAAAAGTTTTAAATAAATGTGAACAACTCTTCTCTTACATGACTAAAAAAATATTAGTTGTAAAATTTTTTAATTAACATAATTTGTTTTCAAAAGATGAAAAAGAAATAATGTTACAAGATCAAAGTAACAAAGAACATGATTCTAACTGCCACACAAAAATCCAAACCTTCAACTTTCACAATAGACTTGCAGGGCTCTTCCACCTTTTTATCTTTCTTATCTAATCTATTGGTTAAAATGTAGACTGGAAATTGATAATGATCTCTTGGTGATCTGTATCCACCAATGAGCCTGTTAGTAACTGAGCTCTCTAGCCTTTTCCCTAATGCCATTCATTTATGAAAAATCTTATTTTACTTTAAAGCTTTTATACTTCTTGAGCAGGAGCACAAATCTAAATCTCACTCAGTTGTTCAGTACTTTATGTGTTAGATTTTTGAACATAAATATTACTACACTTGATAACTTTTATTCACTGATTGAAATCTTACAACTGTATGAGATATGAAAAAACTTATATTAGGGGGAAAATGCTAATTTTCAAATTGCTTCAAAATAGCTTCTGTATTCTGATTCCACATTCAGTGCCTTTTTTCAATCCACCATACTAATTGTAAAAAACATTAACTAGAATGCCCAATTTGTGTAGCAACTGGAAGATCTCTTACTATAATGATTTTATTCCTAAAACAGTTGTTTATATGTAAAGAAAATTTGATTGGCTTTTGTTATTGAATATATTTAAACCAAACATTCATTGCAATTTAGTATTCATCCACTTTTTCTTTCCTTTCAGGCCTGTATGTGGAATCAGAGGGAAAACTCTCATAATTAACCTACCAGGTAGCAAGAAAGGATCTCAGGTAAGCATCCTTGACATTTATGGTTTAGTGTGAGGACTTTTAACCAAGTATTGGGAGTTAGCCAACCAAAAAGTTGGAGCATTCCACATTACTGACAGTAATTGGGGGATTCCCAAAATTACCCTTAGTTTCAATAATTCACTAGAAAGACTCAGAGAACTCCCTCACACTCACAGTTATAGTTCATTATAAGGGGAAAATACTAATTAAATTAACCAAAGGAAAAAGTACATAAGACTGAATACAGAGGAAAAATGCTAAATGTGGAGTTTTTATTGTCCTCTGCTGGTAAAGTCATGAATGCTTTATTTTCCTGGTATTAATGTGTGACAGTACACATAGAATATTGTCAGTCAGAGATCATCACCTGCACTCTTGGTATCCAGAGGTGGTGGTGTTACATACTGACCATGTGGCTAACCTTTAGTTTTTTAGCCCTTCCCAGAGATTGGACTGGTGTCTTTGGAAGGTATACTCTCTATTACCTTCCAAAGACAAAACCAATACCCTTGTAACCCAAAGCCCCTGTTAGGTAGCCAAAGGCTCAGGCAAACGAAGGATTTTTACTCCTATCGAGCATGATATTCTGAGGACCTAAGGATCACCTCCCAGTAGCTGAGAACAAAGGTCAAACTCTCTTGAGGTAATGTTAGTTCTTCACTACACAAGTCGCCACTGGCATTTTGCCCAAGCTTTCATATAGCAAAAAATTAACATTAATCAAAGAGATCCTGGACATCTATATTATCAGTATTTATATGACTTAGATTTGAAAGAGGTAATGTGGACTATGGACAGATTTAAAGAAACAGCTAATCCATCCTCTAAAGGCATTGCAAACATTTTTATATTTTTGTAATATACTCATTTTCCACCTTGACCTACTGCTTTTTGTACTATATTTGTGCAAAACTATATACCAAGGAAATTAGCTGAACTAATTTTCACTTCTTCATTAGTCCTGTCATTTTCTATTGATATTATATTCTGAGGAAACTAATTTTTAACTCAGTTTCTCTATACATCTGATCATCTATTTCAATACTGCAATATTACTAATAATGACATTATTACAGCATTACAGTATAGAAGTAGATAAACAAGTCAAAAGATACTGACCCAATTGTTGAGAGCCACAGCCAAAGGGGCCCCAACAAACTTCCAGCTGCCATCAAACCATGGTGTCATCAGTGGTACAATTTTTCCAAAAGGAGCCATCAATTGGCTTGGTGTATCCTCTTCTCTTCTGCTTGTGATGGTCGTTCAGCTAAAATTTGGGGGCCAACAGAGGTGAGACAAAGAACCTCACCCCCCCCCGCCCCCGCTGGTACAAAGACCTATCCACAGGTGTGGCTGTATGCTGGACTGGTAGTCAATGACGGGTAAGATCCAATTGCAGTGGTACCAACCTAAGACAGGAGGCTGATGCCTTGAGGTCAGCTCATCCGATGATGGGTAAGAACCATATGTAGTATTGGACAACCTAAGGCAGGCATGGTCCCTAAGCCTCATGCTTGTTGTTTAAACAGAGAGGGGGAGATGTTGAGAGCCACAGCTGAAGGGGCCCCAGCAAACTTCCAGCTGCCAGCAAACTTCCAGCTGCCAGCTGATGATTGACTCACAGCGGCCCCAGCAAACTTCTAGCTGCCAACCGATTGGCTCCTCTGCAGTGATGCCTATTTGGGTTGTTTCCCCGCCCTTTCAGACCTGCTCATTGGGGGATTCAGAGCTGCTCATTGGGGGATTTTTTTGGCTCCGCCCACGCAACCCAGCCAATCGGCCTTAAGAGCAGGAGGAGTGAGGGAGGTTGAGAGGCTTGTGGGAAGCTGGTGGTGGCAGTTGGGCTCTGAGGGTTTTCCGAAGAGCTGTGTGGTGCGGTGTGTGTGTTCTAAAAATAAAGTTTGTTTCTTTTGACAAGTGGCTCCTGAATTGTGCCCAGCCAGACTGCGGCACCCAATACTAGAGTCCTCCTCAGAAACTAACAGTGAGCTCATCTATCATCATATCGGATGACCAAATATCTCCCAAGGCGTTACCACTGAGATTTTCAAGCGTGTCAAGTTCTAAAAAAGGAGTGGTCTTAGCAGCATATGACTACATCCTTTCAAGTGTCTGATATTGTTGTGCTAAGAAACAATATCATCTTTTGTTCTAAGCCTCTTTTGAGACACCAGTGTTATCTTTTGTTTTCCTCACTGCATAACCTTTTCATGCATTTCTTCATCTAAGCTTCCATTATTTTCTTGTATCCATTTTTACCCAAACATTTCTTTGAAAGGAATACAAGGTTCAGTTACCGTGGTGGTCCAGATTGTCATCAGTAATGCTAGTTTTGCAAATGCTTCCCACTCACTCCATTCCTATCCATATAGGATACGATTATAAAGGTAAAGAGCTAGTGGACTGCCTTAACCTACTAGGCAATATAACTGCATTCTTTCAAACCTAGTTTGGTCAGATGGTAACATTAGTCCCTTAAGAATTATAACATAAAAATTTAAAGATATAGTTAACAGTTTTCTCACTTCAGAATCACCCCCTCTTCTGGTACCTACAGCTGTATACTGATCCTGAGACCACTGCATCAGGTAGAAAAAGAGAAAGTTGAGGGCTGGGGATGTGGCTCAAGCGGTGGCGCGCTCGCCTGGCATGCGTGCGGCCAGGGTTCGATCCTCAGCACCACATACCAACAAAGATGTTGTGTCCGCCGAGAACTGAAAAATGAATATTAAAAATTCTCTCTCTCTCTCTCCCCTCTCTCACTCTCTCTTTAAAAAAAAAAAAGAAAAAGAGAAAGTTGAGGTAACATGGAAGAAAAAGAAAAAGTACACTTATAAAGAAAAAGTATAGTCATACCAGCATCGTTCCCCAAATCCCATTTCCCAGAAAAGCAAAATTATTTCTGTTGTGGGGACCTTCCTTTTCCATTTCCTATGTTGAATGTGATCATGTACTCATGAAGACACACACAAACCAGGCCTTAATACCTTTATCTCCTCTCACCAAAAACAACAAATATTTCAGTTGCCCATTCTATTCTCTATCAAACTCTTACTCTGAGGATGAAAATATTAGGATCTCTTTGTGTGAACAGCATCCACTTGAATCAATATGATTTACCAGTTACCTGCAGGGCCTTTCCCAAATCACTGGATTCTGCCCCATAGCCTTCTGCAGTCTCTTAAAACAATTCTTATTGGCATTTTGTCTCAGAGGGTACAACTATATCTAGATTCAGCCTATCTTTACATTGGGGTAGCCCTTCAGTGTCCAATCATTTCATGGGCCAAGGTATCGGCATCAAGCAATTATACTTTATATCCACTCTCCATTTCTAATCAACTTCTAATCTTACAAGGAAGTTCTTCTGATGAACATTAACATATCCATCAGTTAACGCACCTGTTAATTTTCCCCAATGATTTCCTTAGGGCCATGCCCCAAGCAGACATTTCTTTAATAGATCAGTTTTCATTGCCCTTCTCCCTGACCATATGGCCAGCCCACTGGACACCACTCATGAGTCAGCAAAAACCCAAATTTAGAGGCAAGAATAATGTATTTCGGACCAAACCCAAATTTAGAGGCAAGAATAATGTATTTCGGACCATGGAGTTGAATTGCTTTTATCTTCTTCAGCCAACTACAAAGTTGGAATACTTCAAAAGACTGCCTTCACTTCAGATACCAATTGCAAATTTAAGATACCTAAAACCACTCTTAGGTTTAATAATTCATTAGGATTCAGAAAACTCACTGAGAGCTGTCATACTCATTGTTATTTTTTATAGGGAAGAGATATAAATTAAAATCATCTAAGGAGAAAAGTACATAGGGAAGAATACAAGAAAGGTATCAAACAAGGAGATTACATTGTCCTCTCCTTTTGGAGTCATGGACATGGAAATGTTACCCTTCATCAGTGTATAATAGTACTTTCAGAGTATTGCCAGCTAAGAATGCTAACCTTAGCTGGTGGTATCCAGAGTTTTAGTGCCTGGTGGCTAAAGTCTCCAGGCAAAGACTTTTTATCAGGCATGTCATTCCAAGGGTCTAGAGAAACTTCCCAGAAGCTGAGAGTAAAGGCCCTATTGCCCTTTGGTCAAGGTTAAATTCTTAATTATATAGTAAACTGATTGAGCCATACAAAGAGAAGTCAAAAGTTTAGGCAGCCTTCCAGTATTCCAGTAATCTCTCCAAAATTTTAAGTTATCTCTTTACATCTTAGTTGATATAATGTTACTTTAAATGAGAAAGAGAAATACTTCTACTTATTCCCCAACATACGTGGCTCTATGTTTTGGTGATAACTTCTCACATTTATCTTTTGGTAATACATTGTAGGTAATGTCAGCACTTGAGCAGCAGATTATATTTACTTCATGCAAGTCAATATATAAGCTCATTTCTATTTTTACATATTGTACTATGTTTCCTGGTTATACTTTATTATGATAGTCACATAATGACTATTTTCTGAACAAAATAATCTAGTCGTCCTGTGGGTTGTCAGTTCTGGTGTCCTACTGTAACTGAAAACTTTTGCCTTTCTCGTGATGTATTTTTAAACCCTAAAGTTGTATCAGATTTTAACTTTAAAAAAATGCAGCATATGCTTATCTAGTACTGTAATACTATCTTAGTCATTCTCTAGTTTATGGAAAATACTGAATGCCATGCTTACTTCATATTTCACATTGTAAAAGCAATGCTTTAAATGTAATTCATTCTTGAATTTGATAGAAGGAAATGCAAATCCAAAATCAAGAGTCAGTTTGATTGACACCATTTTATATGTCTAGAAAAAGCTTCATCCTCATTTTTTCCTTTATTCTTCTTGTGGACAGGAATGCTTTCAGTTCATACTGCCAGCTCTACCTCATGCCATTGACCTTTTACGTGATGCCATTGTAAAAGTAAAGGAGGTACATGATGAACTAGAAGATTTACCTTCTCCACCACCTCCTCTCTCCCCTCCTCCTACAACAAGTCCCCATAAACAGACAGAAGACAAAGGGGTACAATGTGAAGAAGAGGAAGAAGAGAAGAAAGACAGTGGTGTTGCTTCAACAGAAGATAGTTCTTCATCACATATAACTGCAGCAGCCATTGCTGCCAAGGTAAGCCTGTTAAGAGAGGCTCAGGAAAAAAAAAAAAAAAAAGAGGCTCAGAGATCTGGAGGACCCCTAGGTGAATATGTTGGTTACATCCCTCTTTCCATCCCATTCTTCCATACTTTTCTTTAGAGCATACTTAAGAACTAAAGAACTGGGATATCCATTACACTCTATTACTATGTTTCCTTCTTGATATAGACCTTGAAGACAATGAAGTTTATTCTGTGCTATGAGACATTATAGATACTACTATCACTTGTTGAAGTTTAGCTTCCATGACAAACAATGTGACATTAAGAACTCTTTGAAGATATCATTTTTATGGGCATATTAAAATATAATATTTATATATGAAAAACATCAAAACTTAACATATTCTTAACAGAGCAGAAAACAAGTTAAAAAACCTTAGAAATCAGTTGAAAATTAATAAAAAAAATTTAAACACAAGGCTTTTAAGCAGTTGTCAAATGTTCCTTAACTAAACATTTATTTAAATAATATTGCACACAAATTACCCTAGTGGTATAAAGAAAAAATGAATATAATACATTTGCATTTTTAACTTAATAAACTAATAAATATTGTTAGAATAATATCAAAGTATTACAAATTCTCTTTGAACAGTTTTTGAGATATTTAAAGTAACTTCAGTCATTTTAAAGTCACTAAATGACTTACACTGTTATTCTTTTTTTTAGTGATTATTTAAAGCATTACATAGCTCATGATATATCATCTTTCATACATTTGACTCAAATTGTGTTTTGAACTCCCATTTTCACCCCAAATACAGATTGCAGAATCACATCTGTTACATATTCACATTTTTACATAATGCCATATTAGTGACTGTTGCATTCTGCTACCTTTCCTAACCTGGTAGAATTCACCTAATCTTCTTTAGTATCTTTAGAAAGGAACATATCAATTGTAAAAATGATAATTGTTTATTTATTGATTAATAGCATGAAGGTTGAAATTCAATTGCTTGATGAAGTAATTTGCAGAGTTTTATAGGTCATTCAGATATTTTGGCTATGAGCATAGTTAGGTTTTTATTGAGAAAATATAGATTAGAATCATAGAGAAATACTTTCCAAGTTTCTATTAAGGCAAGTAGCAAATGGTTCCTTCAATGAAGACAAGATGATCTATATCCAGATTATTCAATGATCTATTAAGTCCTTACTTAATACTAGTAAGTATTTAAGTTGTGTGTGATTTTTTAATGGAACAAATGGTTAAATAGGTATATTTTCTTCACTTTTACTCTTAACTAAAAGTGAAAAGTACCATTAGTTTCAGTCTTAAGGAAAACGTTTATAGAATTTGAAATCTAGCTGATTTTGTTGCCGTAGTTAGAAAATTATGGCATCTCATTGTTCCATTTGTTTTCACCATTTTTCCTTTTGGTCATTTTGCTTGTGTAGTTGCATGTTTTCCTGTCACTATATTCATAATTGTTATGTGTTGTGCATTAGAAGCATCCATTCTACACCAGTCCTGCTGTTATCATGGCACATGGTGCGCAGCCCATCCCTGGTCTCATCAATTATCCCCATCATGCAACAGGCAGTACAGATGAACGGGTAAGACAAGGCTTTCTCATTAATGATTTTGCAGATATACACCCTACTTCTTCTCTTTGGAGGTGGACTATAACATATCATGGAAGATGTGTTATTTTATTCTGATGGATTTTCAACAGTGTCTTGTGAAAGTATAACTGCCATTGAGCATAATTTATCAAGTAACATAATAGTTTGTTTTGTGCCTAATTATCTCTGCTATCATTGATTCTGTAGTTTGTGATAATGAGCATTGATCACATGACTTTCAAGAATTTTGTTGCTCCAAATTTTTTTCTTGGAAAATTTATGGATAATCTTTAAATAAATTGACTGACTTAATTAAGATAACCCCTTAAAGGATTACTTTGGGGTAATAAAAATCTAGATAGATTAGTCAAGCTAATGTTTAATTTGTATTTACCTTGCTTTCTACATTTTTTTTCCTCATGATTTTGCATCTCATTTATTTTCCTTCACTGTGTTCTCATTACAACCATTTAAGGAGTTGAATCTTAATGCAAATTCTATGATTTACATATCTTTAGAATCAAACTTTTAAGTATTTATATTCTTTTAAGCAGATAAAAGCTATATTTTGAATGATAGTTTGAAAATTCCAAAAATTTCCAGATTAAAGAGTATAAAGTGGCAAAAATAAATCACTAAGTAGTGATAAGTTAGACCATGACTCAAAGGGAAGTTATTTACTGCATATGATGCATGCCTTAAATTTTTAGGACTTTGTTCTTTAGAGGAACAAGTTGAGAATGGCTGTTAAACTGTACTCACTACATGTCCTCATATGGCATCACTCAGAACTTCTCATTTATTAATTGATGTTTAATAATCCTGTCTAAGTAGTAGTATTGGTTATTTTAACAGATATAACATTATTGTACTTTCTTTGATAAATGATAATGAGAGGAGTTCGTCAGAGTACCTGGCACCTTGGTACCTGGCATCCATAAAAAAGAATGAAAAGAAATAGATAACAGAAAATAAAGAAAAGGAAAGCCTTTAATGCTCTAGTGCTTCTAAATGCAAATATGAATAGATTGTTTCAGGCATAAAGAATTTACAGCCTAGGTAGAGTTGCTCTCTTTATTACTTCTTCACTTTCCTTACTCCATTTTCTACTTCTTATACTTAAGAAAATGAAACAATCCATGTACTGATTCTTTAATACTTAGTTTCTAATTATTGTCAAACAGAGCGACTTGCTATTTCAGGAAATAAAAAGACTTGGGAAATGCCTCTTGTAATGGGTATTTGTTAGTTCCACATAAGCAGCCATTTCCCATTCCCTCTTTGTAATACTACACTACACTTGAATCATATAGTTTGGGTAAAGTGGCTTAATGTAAGTAGCATAACTATTTCAACCAGTCACCATTATTGATTCAATGAATACTTAATTCAAACCAGTCAGAGCCAATGGGTCTTATCTCTTAGACTTTATTTGAAGTACTAGGACACAAATTCTGGGGCTTTGCTGAAAATGAATAAAGAAATATGTACAATTCCAAGAATATCCTTCTTGTAATATTGCAAAGAAGATGTCCTACATAGTAGCATCAATTGTAAAGGAACAACCCTAAGAAATGAAAGATAGAGATACTGGATCCTTATTCTATTATTTGAACCAACAACCCAAGCCCTGATGAGCTATATGTAACTCTTGATTTTTCAGTTCTATGAACTAAAATAAATTTTAAAAGGCCAATTAGACGTAGATAGGTATACTATTGTTAATAACCAAAAGCATTTTCTCTAACATGCATCAATATTACTGTCTCATAAAAAAGATGAAAAATGTTCTAATAATGACTATGTCATATCAAATAGGACTCCCTTTACTTTCATATTTGGGTTAAATTTAACCCAAATATGAAAGTAAAGGATTTAACCTGATTTTAGAGGATAGAGAGTAGGGAGAATAAGACATAAAGGAGGAAGAAGAGGGGAAAAAAAGAAAAACTCCTGCCTCTCTATGCTTATAAAATAAATGTGAAGTTCATCTCCTTGAGAGTAGATAGAAATCTGAAGACAATTTGTGCTTTATAGTGTGAAGGCAATTGACAGGTTAGAAAAAATTCATAATGACAGGAAAAGTATAAATTTAAGACAAAAAGGAAAGATACCTTTGGAAATTCATAATAGGAAATCCCATCTCACTGATTTAAATCTTCTGGAGAAATCAGGATTAAGAATAATTCTCTCAAGCTGCATTGAATGAAAGAAAATCTTCTGTTTGCCCTGGGAAAAGGTGGTGATTTTCTCCTGGTAAAAAGATATGGAGAGCAATTTCCCTTCTCTCTCCCTGTCCCTCCCACCTCTCATCCCTGTTTAATGTTAGTCATCTTCTCATGCTCTTCTTCCCTACTCTGTTCTTAGTTACTCTCCTTATATCAAAGAAGACATTTGGCATTTGTTTTTTAGGGATTGGCTAGCTTCACTTAGCATAATCTGCTCTAATGCCATCCATTTCCCTCCAAATTCTATAATTTTGTCATTTTTTTAATGCAGAGTAATACTCCATTGTGTATAAATGCCACATTTTTTTTATCCATTCGTCTATTGAAGGGCATCTAGGTTGCTTCCACAGTCTTGCTATTGTGAATTGTACTGCTATGAACATCGATGTAGCAGTGTCCCTGTAGCATGCTCTTTTTAGGTCTTTAGGGAATAGACCCAGAAGGGGAATAGCTGGATCAAATGGTGGTTCCATTCCCAGCTTTCCAAGAAATCTCCATACTGCTTTCCAAATTGGTTGCACCAATTTGCAGTCCCACCAACAATGTACAAGTGTACCCTTTTCCCCACATCCTCGCCAGCACTTGTTGTTGTTTGACTTCATAATGGCTGCCAATCTTACTGGAGTGAGATGATATCTTAGGGTGGTTTTGATTTGCATTTCTCTGACTGCTAGCAATGGTGAGCATTTTTTCATGTACTTGTTGATTGATTGTATGTCCTCCTCTGAGAAGTGTCTGTTTAGGTCCTTGGCCCATTTGTTGATTGGGTTATTTGTTATCTTATTGTCTAATTTTTTGAGTTCTTTATATACTCTGGATATTAGGGCTCTATCTGAAGTGTGAGGAGTAAAGATTTGTTCCCATGATGTAGGCTCCCTATTTACCTCTCTTATTGTTTCTTTTGCTGAGAAAAAACTTTTTAGTTTGAGCAAGTCCCATTTGTTGATTCTAGATATTAATTCTTGTGCTATGGGTGTCCTATTGAGGAATTTGGAGCCCGACCCCACAGTGTGTAGGTCGTAGCCAACTTTTTCTTCTATCAGATGCCTTGTCTCTGGTTTGATATCAAGCTCCTTGATCCATTTTGAGTTAAAAGAGGAAGTGAGGGGAAAGGGAAAAATAATACAAGGGGGAGAAATGAATTACAGTAGAGGGGGTAGAGAGAGAAGAGGGGAGGGAAGGGGAGGGGAGGGGAGGGGAGGGGAGGGGGGATAGTAGAGGATAGGAAAGGCAGCAAAATACAACAGACATGAGTATGTCAATATGTAAATCAGTGGAAGTGTAACTGATGTGACTCTGCAATCTGTTTACGGGGTAAAAATGGGAGTTCATAACCCACTTGAATCAAAGTGTGAAATATGATATATCAAGAACTATGTAATGTTTTGAACAACCAATAAAAAAAAAAGATATGGAGAAAACCATGTCAGATTCACATGATCACTTGGGAAGAAGTCTGTCTTTCTAGAGCATTTGATTAGAACATGAGACAGAACCTGCCTGGAAATAAATGACACTATTATAAATGACCATGAATAAATACATTATAAAGTTTGGGTCAGAAGATTTAAGTATTTATAAGCACACATATATGGGGGTTTTTTGTTTCTATCAATGATGATTGTGGAATTTTAAAATTTTAAATTGAGTATCAGTCACTTTTCTAAACATTTTACATACATCAGATATTTACATTC
Organism: Spermophilus citellus; assembly: GCF_964194105.1. NCBI lineage: Eukaryota > Metazoa > Chordata > Mammalia > Rodentia > Sciuridae > Spermophilus > Spermophilus citellus. The sequence goes on from NC_138185.1 coordinate 162,039,527, forward strand.
ACCTTCACTTTGCCCATGAGAAAACTGAAGCTCAGAATGGTTAAGATCTTAGAACTGCCTATTGGCTGAACTGGTGTTCAGGTCCAGACAGTCTAGTTCCAACATGGGCACTCTGACTACTCTGCAATAGTTCCGTACAATACAAGAGAAAAAGAAAAAGGGTAAAGTTCTAAGAGATGACCAGCTAATTACAAATGAAAATTGGTGTTTTGAACCTTGGTTTGAAATCCTTGAAATAAGATGCACTATGCAGCCTAAGAAATGTAACCAGTAGCATGTGTGGAAGCTTACTGATCCAAGCAAGGGAGCTCTGAGCTCTAAGCAGCACTGGAGTGAGAAGAATATCTAGATTAATTCATGAAACCAAATACTTTGGAGAACAGAGTATGAAGCATGTTAACAATTAATTTTTAAAGGCTAAATTGTAACTCTTATACAAATATAAAATAAGTCTGTCAAAGATTTTATTTAACTCATTAATGAAAGGGAACTAGTAAATCTGTTAAGTAATTTCAAGGAAGAACTAAAAGTTATCAGTAGTCATGAGAGAAGGTGTGAAGGGCAAATCATATAAGTGAACCCTTGAAGGTTGAGTTAGGAAAGTGAAGATACCAACCCTTGAATCGTGAATATTTACTTTTATTCAGTTATTGTGTTAAGCCAGGATAGAAAATCAGGTGAGCAGAGGAGCAAAAGTTGAGAAGGACAAGACAGAAAATCCAAAGAAAGAAAAAAGGGATCTAATGATAAGATTTTTAAAAAAGAAAGGTAGTGTGGGGTCCAGTACTCGAAAAAAACAGTGAGGATCCAAATACTCAATCAAAGAAAAGTGATACTAAGAATGAGATCAGTGGAACCAGTGAAGACATTAAATCTGAAAGTGGCACTCAGTCCATTTAAAACTGATCTCATAAGACATCAGATCAGACATAGTACTACTGTTAAAAGTTTTTTTGAAGAATACTAAAAAGAGCATAAAGTGAAGATAGACATAGTGAAAGAAAGCTATGGTAGCAGAGAAAAATTATAAAAAGCTGTGTTTTTATCTTAATTAAAAAGAATTGAGGACTAACGTTATCTACCAGATTTCAGAACATGTGTTAATAGCATATATACTACTGAAAATTTAGGTCCTATATCATAATTTTTCTTTAAAACTTTAAAGTATAACCTAAACATGTGGCTTGCTCAGCATTTAATACCAAATTTTCATTCTTGGACTTTGAATGTAGAATTAAATATTAGTATTCATATGAATCAGATGAAGTGGGATTTCATTTTTACAACTCAGCTATATTTAACCTTTGGATTTAAACATTAAAGTAAAACATCTCTGACAGTTGGTTGAAAAAGAAAGAGACCAATAATCAGCATATTTTTGTCCTAGAGAATAATATGCCAATATATTAAATGATTGAAGTAATAATGAAAATACTTTTTGATTGCTTACTAAATTTTTCTATATAATGTAGAAAACTGATACTATAATGTAGTCACCAGCAAGATTTTACCTTTAATTTTCCTGAAACACAGATTTATGTGGAGAACTAAAATGATAAGGACTGTTTACTACCATTGAAAGCATCAGAAAAGCTGACATTTCTAAGTCATAGGAGAATAACTTTAAAATGTTTTATAAATATTCCTTGTAAAAAAACAAGCTTCTATTTTAGTTTTTAAATTTATAAGAAAATATCTCATATTTATATGTTCACCACCTACACAAAATTAATAAGCATGATTTTCCTTTATAAATATGAATCATAAATTCTTGTGGACTATTTTGCATCACTGTTTTAATCTAAATTCAGGTCTTCATGTTTATTACTAAATTTCATATTGCTGATTTCTGCCATTAATTTACTAACTAAATCTTTTAAAAATCTATGTTAGCCATCTAGTATATTACCTTTTTCTACCTCCTCTCGCAGGTGTATTAAGCATAATTTCATTCAAGTTACTGATAAAAATTTTTCTTAGGATAGGCCATGTTGTGGTTTGTATCCTCAAATGTCCCCCAAAAAGTTCATATTAGGTAATGCAGGAATGTTCAGAGAGAAAATTATTAGATTTAGAGTTGTAGCCTCATTGGTGGATTGATCCATTGATTAATTCATTTGGTGGATTAATAATCTGCATTTCTGTGTGGTAAGGCAGGTGGGCATGACTGGAGGAAGTAGGTCACTGGGGTTATGCCTCTGGAGCCTGTATCTTGTTGCTGCCTTCTCAAGCATATCTTCCTCCTTCCCCTCACTTCCTGGCTGCCATGAACTAAAGGGCTTTCCTCCACCACACCCTTCCTGCTATGCCTTATCTCAGACCCAGAGCAATAGAATTGGCCAGCCATGGACTCTGAAACTGTGAGGCCAAAATAAACTTTTCTTCCTCTAAGATGTTCTCGTCAGGTATTTTGGTCATAGCATCAAAAACTAGCTCAGGCCACTTCACATATCCCAGAAACCCTGTTGTTTATACTTTCTTAACTAGTTGACATGCCCTTCTATTATAGTCCATCAAGATCCACTTTCTGGGGCCGGGGATGTAACTCTGTGGTGGAGCGCTTGCCTAGCATGTGTGAGGCACTGGGTTTGATCCTCAACACCACATAAAAATAAATAAATAGAATAGACGTATTGTGTCCATCTGCAATTTAAAAATGTTATAAGAAAAAAAATCTACTTTCTGAATCTTGCCCATAAGGATTTTGAGTGACTTGACAGATACTTAACTGAACTCAAGATATACTTGTTTGGGGCTGGGGATGTGGCTCAAGCGGTAGCGTGCTCGCCTGGCATGCGTGTGGCCCGGGTTCGATCCTCAGCACCACATACCAACAAAGATGTGTGTCCGCCGAGAACTGAAAAATAAATATTAAAAAAAAATTCTCTCTCTCTCTCTCTCTCTCTCTCTCTCTCCTCTCTCTAAAAAAAAAAAAAAGATATACTTGTTTGACAGTTTCATTCTTTAGTGTAATTTTTATTACACTTATTCATAGCCCCTGAAGGGATCAATATCAGAAGTTCTGAAGACATACATGATATACATTTCCTGAAAAAAAAATGTTTGAGTGTTCCATTCATTGGCTTTTAGTACATTTACAATGTTGTACAGCCATCACTTTTATCTAATTCCAAAATATTTCTTCACATACGTCCCACCCACCAAGAAAACACATTGTCCATTAAGCAGTCATTCCCCATCCCTCTGACCTCCAGCAGCTAATAACCATTAATTGAGTTTCTGTCACTATTGATTTGCCTCTCTGGATATTACATTTAAATATAATCATATAAATAAGGTTTTTATAGTTGACTTCTTTCATTTAATATGATATTTTCATGATTCACCCATATTTTAGTATATATCAGTATTCCTTTTTATGGCTACACAATATTCTATTGTATAGATATGTCACATCTTATTCATCCACTGATGGGCATAATGCTGTGATGTACATTCTTGTACAAAATTTTGTTTGAACACCCACTTGCAGTTCTCTTGGATAGATACCTGGGTGTAGAATTGTTGGTTTGTATAATAACTCTGTGTTTAAATTTTTTATGAAGTATCAAAGTACTTTTCACAGATCTGCACCATTTTGCATATCCAACACTGTATGAGGTTTCCAATTTCTCTACCTCCTCACCAGCATTTGTTATTTTCCCCTTTTTTTTTCCCCCTTTTTTGGTACTGAGGATTTAAATCAGGGGCACATCCCTAGTAATTTTTTTTATTTTCTTTTTTTTTTTTTTTTTTTTTTTTTTTTTGAGAGAGGATCTCACTGAGGTTGCTTAGGGCCTCCCAAAGTTGCTGAGGCTGGCTTTGAATTGCTGTCCGACTGCCTCAGCCTCCAGAGCTGCTGGGATTACAGGTGTAGTCCACCACAGCCTTCCTTTTTGTTTGTTTGTTTGTTTGTTTAATTGCTATTATCTGAGTACATGTGAAACTATATCTTACTTTTGCCTTGATTTGCTTTTCACTGATGACTAAGGATATTAAACATCATTTCCTGTGCTTGTTGGTTGTTTTAGTCAGCTTTGTTGCTGCTGTGACTAAAGGACCCAACTAGAACAATTTTAGGGGAGGAAAAGTTTATCTAAGAGCTCATGGTTTCAGAGGTCTCAATCCATAGACAGCTGGCTCCATTCCTGGGAAGAGCATGGCAGAGGGAAGTGGCTTACATTATGATTAGGAAGAAGAAGAGAGACTGCCCTCTACAGATATAAAATATATGCCCCATAGCCACACCAGCAATGAACCACTTCCTCTAGCCACACCCCACTTACCTCCAGTTACCACCCAATTAATCCCATCAGGGATTAATTCACTGATTAGGCTAAAACTCTTACAACACAATCATTTCTCTTCCAAACGTTCTTGCATGTCTCACACATGAGCTTTTGGGGGGATACCACATCTAAACCATAACATTGGTCTTTTGTATATCTTCCTTGGAGAAATGTCTATTCAAATTATTTGCTCATTTTTAAAGTGAATTGTTATAAGAGTTCTTTATATATTCCGTATTCTATACCCTTATCACAAACATGATTTGAAAATATTTCTTCCCATTTTGTATCTCATATTTTGTATTTTGATAATGTCCTCTGATGCACAGTGATTTTTAATTTCGATAAAATTCAGTTTATCTAGTTTTTCTGTTTTGCTTGTGTTTTTGATGTCCTATCTAAGAATCCTTTACCAAATCCAAGTTCATAAAGATTTGCCCCTGTTTTTTCTTCCTGGAATTTTATAGCTTTAGCTCCTATAGTTAGGTGTTTGATTTTGAGCTAATTTTTATATGTGGCATGAGGTAAGACTTCATATTTACTTTTTGTATATGGATATCTCCTAAGAGTATTTCTGAACTCTAGTCCATTGATCTACATCTGCCTTTATGTCAGTGTCCTACTGTTTTGTTTACACAGTTTGGAAGTAAGTTTTGAAATCAGGAAATGAGAATCTTCCAGCTTTGTTTTTGTCAAGATTTTTTTTTTTTTAGCTATTTGGGGCTCCATGAAATTCAACATAATTTTTAAATTTTTTATGGGAGAATCATTGGAATTTGTAGATCCCTCTGAGTTGTACTGCCATTTTAACCATATTAAGTCTTTCATACATTAACACAGATGTCTTTCTACTCATTTGCATTTTCTTTAATTTCTTTCAGCAATGTTTTGTAATTTTTAATGTACAAGTCTTGCGTCCCCTTTGTTAAATTCATTGTGGGTATTTATTCTCTTTGATGCTGTTATAAATGAAATAGTTTTAATTTTTTCTTTGAATTTTTCAGTGTTGGTATATAGAAATATAACTGATTTTTATGTGTTCTTTGTTTATCCTGCAACCTTGTTGAATTTGTTTATTAGCTCTAATTTGTTTATCCATTCATCTTGTGAAATCTTCAGTATTTTACATATATAATCATGTCTCTATGAATATAGGTGTTTTTACTTCTTCCTTTGTAATTTAGATGCCTTTTATTTATTTTTCTTTTCAAAATTCAGTGTCTAAACCAAATCTGATGTTGCATGCATGGTATCCCAGCTGCTCAGGATGCTGAGGCAGGAGGATTACAAATTTGAGGCTAGCCTGGACAACTTAGCCAGATCCTGTCTGAAAATAAAATAAAAAAGAGCTGAGGGGTATAGGTCAGTGGTAGGGCACTTGCCTGGCATATGCAAGGTCCTGGGTTCCATCCCCTGTACTGGGGTTGGGTGGGGGTGGAATCACCATTGCTAGAACTTCCAGTACAATGTTGAATAGAAGTGAGGAGAGCAGAAATCCTTTTCCTGACTTTATGGGAAAGCTTTCAGTCTTCACTTATTAAGTAGGATGTTGGCTATGCTTTTTTATAGATGCTTTATCAAGATGAAGAAGTTTCCTTCTATTCCTAATTTTCTGAGTGTGTTTTGTGAGAGGTTTTCATTTGAGGGTTTTTTAAATTCTTTTTATTAATGTGATGTAACATTATTTTCTTATGTTGAGCCTTCCTTGCATTTCTGAAATAAATCAAATTTGGTCTGGATGTACAATACTTTTAATATCCTATTAGATCTAATTTCCCACTATTTTGTTGAAGATTTTTGCAAATTTATTCATAAAGGATATTGGTCTACAGTTTTCTTTTTCTGTGTTTTTATTTGTCTTTAGTGTGATGAAGAATACTGGTCCCATGAAATGGATCAGTAAATGATCCCTCCTTTTTTATTCTGTGAAAGAGTTGAAGGATTTGTGTTCATTCTTTAAACATTTGGTAGAATTTTAAAGAAGCCATCTGGTCCTGAATTTTTCCTTGTTAGATATATTTTTTATTTCTGATTCAATTTCTTTACTAGTTATACTTTTATTCATATTTTCTACTTCTTTTTGAATCAGTTTAGATAGTTTCTGTACTTCTAAAATTTTATCTATTTTATCCAGGTTATCCAATTTGTTGGCATGCAATTTTTCATAATATTCTCTTATAATAATTTTATTCCTATAAAATCAATAGCAGTGCCCCCCCACGCTTTCATTTCTGATTTTTATAAGTTGAGTCTACTCTCTTATTTTTTTTGATGAGTCTATGCAAAGATTTTACTGGTCTGTTTAACGAACCAACTCTGATTTGTTGAAACTTTCAACACTTTTCTGTTCTCTGTTTCATTTATATTCACTTGAATCATTTACTTTCCTCTTAATATTGCTTCGTGGGTTTTTCATAGTTCCTTAAAGTAAAAAGGTATTGAATTTAAATTTTTAAAATTGATATTTTTAGCCACTAATTTCTCCCTGAGCACTGATTTTTTTTGTATTCCATGAATTTTGGTTTGTTATCATTTTCATTCATCTCAAATTATTTTCTAATTTACCTTGTGGTTTCTTCTTTGCCCATTGCTCCTTAAAGAATACTTATCAATTTTTAATTTTATTCCATTATAAGTAAGAGAAGATGCATTGTAAGATTTAAATCTTTTTAAACTTTCTTTGTACAGTTTGTACAGTATTAAAAGGTATATTCTGGAGAATGCTTATTATTCATTTGAGAAAAAAAATTTTTGCTGTTATTGGGAGAATTGTTCTACATATGGTTAATATAGGGCTATTTGGTTTATACTGTTGTCTAAATCTTCTATTTTGCTTGTTGATCATCTTGATAACTATCTTAACCATTGTTGAAAGTAGGATGGTGAAGTCTCTTATCATATTGTTGAACTTTTCTTTCTTCAGTGCTGTCAGGTTTTGCTTCTTATATATTTGTTATCCAATTCTTGATTAACTGATATTTTTATCACCATGTAATAATTTTCTTTTTCCCTGTATAATTTTGATCTTCAAGTCTGTTTTGTCTGATATTACTACAGCCTCTCTAGGTCTCTTTTGGATACTGTTTCATGAAATACTATAATTTCTTTCACCTTCAAACTGATTATATTTGGGAGTCTAATGATTTATATAGTTAAATCATGTTTTCTTCAAACTATACAGCCCATTTTTAATTGGGTACTTTAATTGATTTATACTTAATGTAATTATATCAACAGATTTTTTTGCATTTTGTCTTTTTTTTCTATATGTCATCTTTTTTTTTCTCATTTCCTCCATTGGTTCTTTTTTTATCATACATAACTTTTACTATACTATTCTGATTTCTCTCATTTCTTTTACTAAGGAGTTTTTAGTTATTTGGTTAGTGATTGTCCTTGGAATTAATTAACACCTTAGTTTATAGCAATCTAGTTTGAATTAGTTTTATTATTATGTAAAAATTTTGCTGTTTCCTCTGCTTATGTTCTTTTCACAAATTACATATTTGTGTGTGGGTACTTGTGTCACCATAGATTTATAATTGTTTTATGTTGCTTTTTTAAAAATTATATTTACCTACATAGAGTACTTTACCTTTGTAGAGTTCTTTATTTATTCAAATGAATTTCAATCACTATACAATAGCCTTTCATTTCAACTTTATAGACTCCCTTTAAGATTTCTTATAAGACAGATCCATAACTTTCTTATGGGAATCATAATTTTCCTTTCATTTTTGAAGTATAGTTTTGCCAGATATGATTCCTAATTGACACTTTTTTTTTAACTTTTAGCATTTTGATTATGTCATCCCACTGCCTTCTGATTCCCTTGGTTTCAGCTAATGTGGTTGAGAAATCAGCTGTTAATCTTTTGATGATCAGAATACTCCTTGTCTTTGTCACCATTAACAGTTTGATTGTAATATGTCTCAGTGTCCATCATTTTTAATTTATCATTCTTGAGATTGTTGGGCTTTTTGTGTATAATCAGGCCTTTTATCAAATTTGGAGTTTTTTTTTCAGGCATTATTTTCTTAAATAATTACTGATGCTTTCTCCTGCTTCTGGAATCACCATTATGCATATCTTTATATACTTAATGATATTCCACAGATTCCTTAAGACCTGTATTTTTTAATTTTGTACTTTCATTTTTTAATGTTTTTACTTGTGCATTACAATTATATATAATAGTTGGATTCATTATAATATATTGATACATACATATAACATAATTTAACCAATTTTGTTGCCCAGTTTTTCCCTTTTCCTCCACCCTTCCCTCTTCCTGATCTTTGCTCCACTAGTCTCCCTTTCATTTTTCTGAAATTGGTACATTGTAATTACACATAAAAGTGGGATTTGTAGTAATGTATTTTTACATACACACAGCATGATTTGATTAATTTCATTTCCAGAGCCTCCCTTTTTCCTTTCCTCCTTCCTCCCTCTTAGTTCACTTGCACTTCTCTTCTCCCTTCTCCTTTCTCCTTTCTTGATCCCTTTTTTATTCCAATTGTCTTTCTTTTTTAAATAACATATCTTTTTTAATATCTTTATTTTACATTTATGTGGTGCTGAGAATCGAACCCAGTGCCTCACACATGCTAGGCGAGTGCGCTACCACTTGAGCCACATCCCCAGCCCCTCCTATTGTCTTTCTAACTTTCACATATGAGAAAAAAAAATTCAACCCTTGACTTTTTGAATCTGGCTTATGTCACTTAGCATTATGTTTTCTCTCAAGTTTTATCCATTTACCAGCAAATGATATAATTTCATTCTTCTTTATAGCTGAGTAAAACTCCATTGTGTGTGTGTGTGTGTGTGTGTATATCTCACTTTTTTCTTTTGTTTTTTCTAATTTTCCCTTTTTGCTTCTCAGACTAGATAATTTCAATTGACTTATCTTCAGCTTCACTAATTACTTATCTGCTAGTGAATCTCTATGTTGGATTTTTCCTTTTAGTTATAATTTTCAACTTGAGAATATCTATTTAGACTGTTAGCCATAAAAAGAATGAAAACCTGTCATTCACATTGATGTGAGTGAAACTGGAGATCACTGTGTTAAGTGATAAACCAGGCACAGAAAGATAAATACTATGTTATCTCATTCATATGTGGAATCTTTAAAAAAAGTTAATCTAATAGAAGTTGAGTAGAAGGGTGGTTATCACAGGTAGGGAGCATACACCTATAATCTCTGCAACTCACGAGGCTGAGGCCAAGTTCAAGGCTAAGTATCTGAATGAGACCCTGTTTCAAAAATAAAAAATAAAAAAGACTGAGGATGTAGTTCAGTGGTAGAGTGCCCTGAATTCAACCCCAAATACCACACACACACACACACACACACACACACACACACACACACAAATAGACCAAGTAGGTGAACCCTCTATTGGCCAAAAATTAACCTCTTTTCTTTCTACTATTAAGTTCAGCCGAGATGCCTCAGGGGTGGTGGTTAGGAATATTTGAGGAGTCTAACTCCTCATTCTTATCCTTTACCAGGGTAGGTCATGATCTTGCTGACCACATGTGGCTTCCCTTGGTACTAGGTACATTTCCCTGTTCAATGACCCTCCTTTTTACTGAGTATGGGTTGGCTTTCTGTTCTCTAGTGTTCTCACTATCCCCATAATCAGGAGTCCGGTAACTGGAGTTGCAAGTCCCTTAAAGGGGACTATAATTCTATAATTCCCTGGGTCCTGACTGACCTTGGAGAGCAAAAGACAAATTAATGGCCATTTTATTTCTTAGCCCTTTTATTTTCTTTAGTTAGGGGCTTCACTTCTCAGATGTTAAATATCCAAATGGCCATTTCTACCAGACTTGAAGTGGGATTAGACAGTTTTAACTTCAACTTTTGTAATTTTAGTTATACTTCCATTTGACTGGGGTCAGTATTAGTATTGGGAGTCAGTTATAGTGTTATATCCTAGGTGTCCTGTAAGTAATGTCATAGTATTATATCCTAGGTGTCCTGTAAGTAATGGCTTATTATCTCAAATTAACTCAGATTACTCTGTTAGAAGTTGCATGTCTACAAACTGCTAGCAGGGAACAATTATAAAGCTTTACAAGGAAAATACAAAATAAAATTAATAAGAAGGAAGACATTCAGTTTGTATGATAGCTCTGAACCAAGAAACCAAACTTTTATGATATTTGTGTACCTTTGATATCTCTTCAGTTCTACAAAAATACATAAATCCAAATCTAATCTAAATCTAAATTATCATTAAATGTATAAAAGGTGCTTAATCTCATTAACAATCAGGAAAAGTGAAAGTGAAACCACAGTGAGAAATTTTTACATACCTAACTAGATTTTTTAAAATTAATAATACTGACAATACTAGGTAGACAATTTGTCAGTTCAATCACACATAAAACTCTTTTACAAATTCTATTTTTTAAAAAACTTTTTAATACCTTTTTTACCCAAACACCTACTTGGTTTTGTACTATACTTGTTGTGGGGGAGGGTATGATCATAGTAATCTTTATGATAAAAAATGTATCCATTTGAACAGAACTTTAAATGATGGGCTTAATTAAAATTAATAGGTTAAAGCCTAACATGGAGCAGGGCAAGTGGCACAGCCTTGTCCCAAGTAAGATGGACCTTTTGAAAAAAACCTGAGCTAAAGTTTTTATGTCTGAAGTTAATCCTTGCCCCTTTCTAAATTCAATTTAGGAGTATAAGGAAGCAGAGTTCTCATGTATTGTTTTTTGGAGTCTATTTTAAGAACAGTTAACATAATAATATCACATCTGAAAGATTCATCAAACAAAAAGACAAATGATCTTTCAATTTCCTTTCCTTTCCTTGTGGAAAATTGGCAAAAGGTTTTTATGGTTTACATTGCCAACATTTAAGTTAGTCAGGCTCTTATTATCTTTTCAAAAATACATATAAATTCACACCCCAGTGTAAAGACTGAGATGATTTTTCATATTAACTTGTCAATATCAGGTTACTTTTATCCAACTGCAAAGAATTGAATGGCAAATATATTCCAACTTAATTTGTCTTTTAAGAATAAATTAAATGTTTTAAAAATAAAATAGAATACACTGTTTACAGATGTACTCCCTAGGTGACTAATGTCCAATCTTTTTGTTTATCACAGTGGCCCAGTTTGGAATGCCATACATTTGGACACAGCTAATTATTTTTGCTCAAAGATGATAGTTCTAATATAATTAAGAGTACACAAATGTTACCAAAAGCATGGTCCTTGTTCCTGACGCCAATCCAGTAATAAGGACATAGTTTTGATTAAAAAGAAGAATAAGAAGTTTTAATGCATTGCTAGCAAAGGAGAAACACAGGGACTCCTGTCCCAAAGGCTGTGATTCTGCCCATCCAGGGGAACAAGATTTTTTGTTGTTGTTGTTGTTTGTTTATGGTGAAGCTCTTTTATTCTATAGTCATGATTCTAGGGCACTCTGATGACAGAGTTCTGAGTAATATGCACTCTAGGTAGGGTTTTTTTTATTCTTCCTAATCATACATGACAATAGAATCCATTATGATAAAATTATATAATCATGGGATATATCGTATTCTAATGAGAACCCCATTCTTGTGAGTGTACATGATGGTGGAATTCACTTAGGTATCTTCATATATGTACACAGGACAATTATGTTAGATTCATTCTACTGTCTTTCCTATTCCTATACCCATTCCCTTCCCTTCATTCCCCTTTAATCCTCTGAACTTCTATCCCCACCCCCAATATTGTGGTTTAGCTCCCACATATCATAGAAAACTTTCAACTTTTTTTTTTGGTATTAGCTTATTTCATTTAGCATAATGGTCTCCAGATCCATCTATTTACTGCAAATGTCATAAAGTTATTCTTCCTTATGGCTGAGTAATATTCCATTGTGTATTTATACCACAATTTTTTTATCCATTCATCTGTTGAAGGGCACTTAGTTTGGCTCCATAGCTTAGCTATTGTGGATTGTGCTGCTTGGTTTTTTACTATACCTGTTGTGGGGGAGGGTATGATCATAAAATCATCTCAGTCTGTACACTGGGGTGTGAACAAACATTGATTTGGCTGTGTCACTGTAGTATGCTGATTTTAAATCCTTTGGATATATGCTGAGAAGTGGGATAACTGGGTCAAAAATGTGTTTCCATTCCTAGTTTTTGAGGAATCTCCACACACACACACACACAAAAAAAAAAAAAAAACTCAAAAAAGCTTAACACTGGAGTTGGAATTATGGCTCACCAGTAGAGGGCACGCCCGCCTAGTATGTGCAAGGCTCTGGGTTCCATCCTCAGCACCACATAAAAATAAATAACTAAAATAAAGGTGTTGTATCCAACTACAATTGAAAAATAAATATTTTAAAAAAACACTATGAAAACAACTGAATCAATAAATGGGCAAAGAAACTGAACAGACACTTTTCAGAAGATGATATACAATCAATCAACAAACATATGAAAAAATGTTCAACATCTCTAGCAATTAGAGAAATGCAAGTTAAAACTATACTTCGATTTCATCTCACTCCAGTCAGAATGATAACTGTCAAGAATATGGGTAACAATAAACGTTGGTGAGAGTGTTGGGAAAAGAGTACACCCATACGTTGTTGGTGGGACTGCAAATTGAGGAACAGGGGTTTTTAAAGAGGTCATTCAAAGGCCACATTCCGTGTATTCCCTGTTCAGGGTTATAATTCACTTGTTACTTTTGGAGAGAGTTATTTCTGAGATTTTCTGATGCCATCTCTAAAGTCTGAATTACTTTGGGAGAGAGTTATTTCTGAGATCCTCTGGTGCCATCTCTAAAGTCTGAATTACTTCATTTCTGTGGTGGGTATGTGCTCAAGGACAGCAACAATATTTTCTTTTTTTTTTTTTTTTTTTTTTTTTTTTTTTAAGAGAGAGTGAGAGAGGAGAGAGAGAGAGAGAGAGAGAGAGAGAGAATTTTTAATATTTATTTTTTAGTTCTCGGCGGACACAACATCTTTGTTGGTATGTGGTGCTGAGGATCGAACCCGGGCCAGGCGAGCGCGCTACCGCTTGAGCCACATCCCCAGCCCAACAATATTTTCTTAAAACATTAATATGGTTTATTTTATTTATTTATTTATTTATTATTTATTTATTTTTTTTTTTTTGTACATAGGCAGATAACTTTGCCTATGCTGGGAAAGAAAGGTAACCTGTTTCCCCCAAGATTATGGAAGGGAAGGGAGAAAGGAAGAGGAAGAAACATGTCCCTTTAAAAATAAGTCATGGGGGGAGGAGGGGGGGTTGGGGTTGTGGCTCAGCTGTAGAGCAGTTGCCTAGCATGTGTGAGGCCCTGGGTTCAATCCTCAGCACCACATAAAAATAAATTAATAGAATAAAGCTATTAAAAAATAAGATAGTCTGAAAAGCATTTTAAAAAAAAATAAGTCCTAGTGGCAGAGCAGTAATGGCTATATTTAAAGCATAACTTGGACCACTGTTATACCAACTTAAACCTGGAAAAGGGTGTCCCTACAATTTTAGTTTGGAGCAAAGTAGCATGATATTTTCCTAAGCTTTGCATTGTAGAATACTTGTATACTCGGGGAGCACAAATAAGTTTAATATACAGAGAAGCCAGTAATAATTAACATCACAGCCACATAGAAGTGTCAGGTTTGTGTAGGTTAATAGCACTTACAAAAATCAATAACTCTAGACATTTATAATTTTAGGAAATAACGTAATTGTAAGTGCATAGCAAATATATAATAAAAAAAATGCCTCATATTGTACAAAGGAGAGCATTTATCAGTTACCATTTATTAAACCTACGTATCTTAACTTTACAAGCTCTTGTATTATAATAGTTAGGCAAAGCTCAGACATGGTATATTTAGCCCTTAGATGTAGATACATCTCTAGTCAGATATTTAGAGTAGCAAATATATCATAATAACTTGAGGCTGAGGCAGGAGGATTGCAAGTTCAAAGCTAGCCTCAGCAATGGCATGAGCATGTCTCTAAATAAAATACAAAATAATACTGGGGATGTGCTTGAGTGCCCTGAGTTCAATCTCCAGTACCAAAAAATAAAATAAAATAAACCATATTAATGTTTATAGAAAACATTGTTGCTTTAAACATAGATTATTAGATTCTAGTTTCATATTAATACATTAAATTTTGACCTTAGAAAAATCTTTCAATAATTTAATTATAGTCAACTTAATCACAAATGCAAATTTCCTAAAATTTTCTTCCTTAAACCTTCTCTGACTTATTGGACATTCTACAATTGTTTATATCCTTAGTCTTGTCCTCTCTTTTCTATTTTAGACTTTAGGACAAAAATCTTACTTTACCATAGAAAACATTTCTTTATTCTTATAACTTTCCTTACTGAAATATGTCCTCATAACTATGACTGTAGTACATATCTTTCTTCTACATAATTCTTTTCTGCCTTTTTTTATTTGTTTTATGCTGAGAGCCATTGCCAAGTAGGAATGACGCATCGAAATTTCCTTGCCAGCGTACCCCATGTTGCTTAGAGGACATTCGCTGTATCAATTTCTCTTCCTTGGGGCTGACAAACTTCAAACCTTGAGCCAACCATTTTTCCCAGTTTGCCTGAGAAATTTCTAGGGATAGGCAGCTTGAAATAAAAACAAAATAAATCAAAACAAGAACACATTGTTTTTTGAAATGGGCACCCATTCTCTTGCCTTCCCTCAGGGGCGAGCAATTTCACTTACCTCCAAGTTTCAGACATTCCCCGTACGGGCCACCAAATGCCGCAGTCTTGGCTGGGCACAGAATCACGAGCCACTCACACCTTGTAGATTCAAACAGCAATTCTTTATTCCCGAACTCACACCGGCCTCTACACACACGTTCTGGGGAAATCCCAGTTCTGCTGCCGCCCAATTCACCTACTCCATGAGGCTTTTTTTTTTCAAATACTTTCTAGAACTCAATGGGAACTCAAGGATCAGGCATGCCTGAGGCAGCAGGATACGCCCTATCCCCCCCCCCACACACAGGGTACACCTTAAACCTGGAACTTCCCTAAACTCAAGGACGGGATACTCCCTAAAACCTGATCAGCTCTAAACCCGGATCCGCCCTGGTCCTTGAGCAAGGTCACCTTACTAAAGCATACATGCAATGTCCCAGCGAATGTCCTCTAAGCAACATGGGGTATGCTGGCAAGGAAATTCCGATGCGTCATTCCTACTTGGCAATTAGTTATACATGACAATAGAATGCACTTTGATACATCATATATAATGGAGTATAGTTTCTCATTTTTCTGGTTGTACATGATGTAGAATCATACCTGTTATATAGTTTTATGAGTACATAGGGTAATAATGTCTGATTTATTCTACTATCTATCTTTCCTACCACCATATCCCCTATCCTCCCTCCACTCCTCTCTACCTAATCTAAAGTAACTCTATTCTTCCCTAGTTCTCCAGTTGGGAATTAGCATCCATATATCAGAGAACACATTTGGCTTCTGGTGTTTTGGGATTGGCTTATTTCACTTAGCGTGATATTCTCGAGTTCCATCCATTTACCTGCAAATGCCATAATTTTGTTCTACTTTTAGGCTGAGTAATAAAGGATACCTAGGTTGGTTCCATAGTTTAAGTATTGTGAATTGAGCTGCTAAAACGTTGATATGGCTGCATCACTGTACTATGCTGATTTTAAGTCCTTTGTGTATAAACCTAGGAGTGGGATAGCTGGGTCAAATAGTGGTTCCATTCCAAGTTTTCTGAGGAATTTCCATACTGCTTTCCATAACGTTGTACCAATTTGCATTCCCACCAGCAATGTATGAGTACATTTTTCCCCACATCCTTGCCAGTATTTATTGTTGTTTATATTTTTAATAATTGCCATTCTGACTGGGGTGAGATAAAATCTTAGAGAAGTTTTGATTTATTTGCGTTTCTCTAATTGCTAGAGATGTTGAACATTTTTTCATATATTCATTGACCACTCATATTTCTGAAAAGTATCTATTCACCTCCTTAGCCCATTTCTTGAATGGGATTTTTTTTTTTTTTGGTGTTAAATTTTTTGAGTTCTTTATATATCCTAGAGATTAATGCATGTGGTAAAGATTTTCTCCCTTTCTGTAGGCTATCTCTTTACATCATTGATCATTTCCTTTGCTCAGAAGAATCCATCCCATTTATTGATTCTTGATTTTACTTCTTGTGCTTTAAGAGTCTTATTAAGGAAGTCAGATCCTAAGCCGACATGCTTTTTCTTCTGTTAGGCACAGGGTCTCTGGTCTAGTGGCCTAAGTTTTTGATCCACTTCTTTTCTGCCTTTTTACTTTCCTTAAGTTTATAATTTAAAACAACCTTTGAAACAGGTCTTGAAAATCAGGATGTCCACCTATAATCCCAGTGGCTTGGGAGCCTGAGGCAGGAGGATCCAGAGTTCAAAGCCAGCCTCAGCAGATTCAAGGTGCTAAGCAACTCAGTGAGACCCTGTCTCTAGATTAAATACCAAAGAGCACCTGGGAAAGCCTCCTTTGAGTTTTCAAAACTTTTGTTAATAAAATGTCTGCCTGATGCTTTTTTTTAAGAACTCTTTGTTAGATGCTTATCTGTTGTTTAGAGCAACAGTCAAAGCTAAGGTCTATAGAGATCTTTTTTTTTTTTTTTTTTAACAGAAAACCACCAATGTGTCAGATATCCCCTTTAATAAAGAAACAGAAAAGAAAGTATCTTGTAAGACAGATTTTGAAAAAGAAATAAAGAGCCTTTTTAAAACAACAAAAACAAAAAAAGTTCACATAGATAAGGTATTGGGTACCCACAAGTAGGGAACAAGAAAATTACAGGTGCTCATTAAACAGAGTGCAGGACAGATTTAGAATTTCAGAAAGTGGGGCGGTGGTGGCTCAGTGGCAGAGCACTTGCCTAGCATGTGTGAGGCACTGGGTTTGATCCCTGGCACCACATAAAAATAAAAACAAATAAAATAAAGGTATTGTGTCCATATACAACTATTTTTTAAAAAGAAGAAATTTTTAAAAAAAGAATTTCAGAAAGTAACACAGTAAGTAATGGATTATAGAAAAGAGGACACAGAGGAGGGAGGCCTGTATAGTTGGACATAGCTACAGCAGGATCTATCAGTTGTAATGAACACTGAATCAGTTATTCAGGTGGCCACCTGTCCATTTCAACAATCACCAGTTTTATCCCCCTCTTTAGGGCCCTCTACGGGGGAAGATTTCTTGTTCCTTTAGTCCCAAGTGACTTTAAGAGCCCTTGAATAATTGCTTAAAATAACAAGACTTGAATAACTGTTAGTTTATTTATGTGTAGCTGGGGAAAAAAAGCCAAAAAAATAGTCAGACCTCTGACCATTTTCCTTCCCATTTACAGAACAAGCCTCCCATCTCTAATTGATATTGGGACCAAACTATGTTACAGAAGAAAATTCAATTTTCTTTTCTTTAATCCTCTGTCTTAAAATAATCCCAGTTATTTAATATGCACCAAAGGAATGAGTTCTCAGGGATAGACATTGAATTACCCATAATCTTATAGCTTGCATGATTAAAAGCCTCCTTTATGATATGTTTTCAAGTCTTATACACAGAACTAGAGATGTAGCTCAGTGGCAGAGCACTTGCCTAGCATGTGTGAGGCCACTGGGATCAATCCCCAGGGCCACAAAAAAAATAAGATAAAATAAAATAAAAGTTTGTGTACATAACTTGAAACTGCTCTACTTCCCATTCTTAGGTTAGTAGACCCATAGATATTACTAGTATCCAAAAACACAAATTAAAATATGCATAGCTGGGCGCAGTGGCACATGCCTGTAATCCCTGTAATTTAGGAGTCTGGGACAGGAGGATCATGAGTTCAAAGCCAGCCTCAGCAAAAGTGAGGAGCTGAGCAACTCAGTGAGACCCTGTATCTAAATAAAATATAAAAATAGGGCTGGGGATGTGACTCAGTGGTCAAGTGCCCCTGAGTTCAACCCCCAGTACAAAAAAAAAAATTCATTCCCTAAAATAATAATATTAGAAATGCTCTGTACTATTTGTCATTATGTTTGTGTATTTTGGGAATAGGACTCATTTATTTTAGTCTTTACTATATTGATAGGTATAAATAATAATAGCCAACATTTATTAACTATTTACTGTATCAGAGTGCTAAATGTTGCCTACATTATCTTAGCTGTGACAGTAATTCAGCAAATACTATCATCCTCATTTTTCAGATAAAGGAAAGGGTGATTCAAATGATATATTTATCAGGATCCTAGCAGAAGTGGGAAAACATACCTTAATAGGTATTTTAAGAGGTTTTAATAAGGGTCTATAGTATTTACACACGTTTGAGCATTGTGGATTACTATGGAATTAGTAACATTAGAATCATTTCTCCTAGTCCTAATGTGATTAAGGGAACCAGAGAATCTATTGGAATCCAGAGAAAGAGCTATAAACAAAAAGGAACTGTGATTTTGAGTTGAGGGACACAGCCAACCTATGTTGACCTGGTTGAGAGGGAGCCAAGGGAAAGAATACCATTCCTTATTTCTAAGCCTCACTCTCCTGCCAGTGCCTCCCACTGACTGAACCCAATTGGATGTCAGAGTGCACAAAATATCTTGTCAGTGCTGTCCATACAGGTCAGTTATAAGCAGAGAGGGTAAAGAATGTTGGATAATAATATCTAGGAATTGAGTATCTTTCATCAAATTTCAAACTATTAAATGACAGGGCTAGTATATTTAAAAAATAAGCACTTTACTTTTACTTACGGTGCTGTACTGCTTTTCAAGTACATGTTTTATGACATATTATTTGTTAAGAAAATATTTTAAATCTGAAAGTCTATCCTGTCCAAAACTTTTGGATATATTTATAACTTACCATAAGTAAGTAACAGCAGCTACATGAAACCTGAGCAGCAAAGAATACCAAAAAAAATTTAAACTATGGGGGTGTAGCATGGTAGCACACGCCTGTGATCCCAGTGGCTCAGAGGCTGAGACAGGTGAATCGCGAGTTCAAAGCCAGCATCAGCGAAAGCAAGATGCTAAGCAACTCAGTGAGACTCTGTCTCTAAATAAAATACAAAATAGGTCTGGGAGGCTGGGGTTGTGGCTCAGTGGTACAGCAAGGACCTAGCATGTGTGAGTCATTGGGTTCGAACCCCAGCACCACATGAAACTAAATAAACAAAGGTATTGTGTCCAGCTACAACTAATAATATTTTTTAAAAATAATAAATAAGGCTGGTAATGTGGCTCAGTGGTTGAGTGTCACTGAATCCAATCCCAAGTACCAAAAAAAAAAAATTTAAACTAGATGTCAGTATTGATTTTATACATTGTTCAAATTTTCAGAATAGTAAACTGTAATTCTTCCTCTTGTTCAGATTCCAGACTCCATTATTTCTCGTGGTGTTCAGGTGCTCCCACGAGACACAGCATCCCTCAGCACTACTCCTTCAGAATCGCCTCGTGCTCAGGCTACATCTCGCCTCTCTACAGCTTCCTGCCCAACACCAAAAGTAAGTATAGTTTCTTTGCACCTTATACTTGCTTTACTATGAAACCTGGGAAAACTAACCAATATTCACCCCCTGCTTGTCATGTTTTGATTGCATGTAAGATACTATGAGAAATAAATGGAATATAATGTAGTCACCACCCATTGTTTCACAAATTGTCATATTAGCCCAATAGATGTAGGAAATAGAAATTTCATGCAAGATATCTACTCTAACATCACGGTTAAGGGTATCACTTTCTGTAGCACCTGTTTCTTTATTTTAGATCTGTTATTTTTTGAGCATACTCATCAATATAGATGTAAAAATATTTGTTTATACTGAAGATAAATGTATTTGGGGCCAGTAAACAGCAAGATTAGCAAAATATTGTAACCAAAGGGATTTTTAAAATTTTGTTCAGGCTGGGGTAGCTCCCTGCTCTAGTATCATTCCAGATTTTTTCAAACATTTTCAGCTTGGAATGTTGCTGCCTAATATTTGGAAACAAATCTAAATTAATTAGAAAGTTTTAATGCCAACCTTTGGGGAAGGGAGGGAATTTCTTAGTCTTTATATTTTATATTCTGTCACTGAATCAGGGTGGGGCAAGATGAGACAGTTTATTTGCTTCCCACATATTTATGTGTATAATAAATTAGTTAGCAAATTTAATTATTGCTGTAATTATTTTCTCCTGGAATGTCACTGCTCTGGATAAGTTAGTCATTTTTGCATTCAAGTTCTCTCTGTGATGAATCTAATATTGGTATCAAAAAACTTAAAGTAACATTTTATCTTCTTTAATAAAACATAGTGTTAGATATCAGGCTACATACTATCTTTATCCTAAGGATCTAACAGTTAATTTTTCAAACTGTGGCTTTTTTTCCTATCATCACATTTAAGAACCTATGTAACTGTTTTCCTCAATTCCAACTTTTCTATTAGTTTTATAAGTGTTATAATTGCATTTGACTCAAACTGATCTCAAACAGTTTTTGATGTGGATAGTGCAGTTTGTATCATGTACATTACATGATACAACCTTCTCAGCAAAGTCTTCAGAGTGTTAGTGTTGTATATCATTATTTTTACACACGTGTCCAAAATAACTGATATTAATTTATCACTTAAAATTGAGATGGTAAATTATCAGTGAAGAAAAACCATCAGAATATTCTAGATATGAAATGAATGTTAATGCCGTTTGGGTGTCAGTCACCTCCATTTTCATCTGAATAAAAACATGAGTTATCAAACCCTCAATTGCATAGAAAATCTCATATGTGTTATAATATTATTAAAACAAAATAATTTATAATTTAACTGCATTAAATTTGAACTGTATCAGCTAGGCTTATTTACTAAGTCGAAGTTATTAAAAGTAAATTAGGTCCACTAATTTAAGTAAAAGTTTAGTTCATCAGGTATTAGGACCTAAATGTTGGGAATACAGAACCAGCCACAGTATAATTTTTCCTTAATAACATGCAATAATTATAAATATTTTCAGAACATGTTTTAGCTAAATTTGATTATACATAGTAGTTATTGAGCATTTTTTAAACTTTGCAATTACAGCAGTTTTTAAATTACTTGTATTTCTAAATCACCAAAGTAAAATTCTAAAAATAAAAAAGTTGACATTTATTAAATTAATATGCTGATTGAGAAACTTTAGGCAAGCAGGAGACTTCATATTTTTTCCTTAAACTGACAATGAATTCATATAAAGCACTGCATTTAAAAAAAATAGTTGTAGTTGGACACAATACCTTTATTTTATTTAATTATTTTTGTGGGATGCTGAGGATCGAACCCAGCCCCTTGCATGTGCTAGGCGAGTGGTCTACTGCTGAGCCACAACCCCAGCCCAAGCACTGCATTTTTTTAGGAATAAGATTGCATTCCCTTCAGATAATTTTTACCAACACTATTATGCCTTAAAGATAAAATGATTGCCTTTCTGTAATTTTGAAAATACACTTTTAATGCTGAATTAGTATACTAGTACAGGAAAAGAAAACAATTTGAATACTGTTTTTTAAAAGGAGTAAAGAAAGTCAAATTAATCTGTCCAATAGAAAGTCTTATAAGACTGCTTAGTTGAAAGTAGGTACTCTTACCAGTGCTTTGATACCAGTAACAGATAATAGCCTCTGTCTTCATGGAGTTTGTATTTTATTCGAATGTATGTTAAAATATACTTGTGGAGAAACAACAAATTATAATTTCACAATAATTTAATACTTATTGAAATCACAGCAAGAAGAAACAAAAATGTATAGGAGAACCTCATTTAGGTAAAGTGATCAAAGAAGGGCTCTCTAGCGGCATTCTACTAGGATCGTGAAGGATACTGAAAACCAAACATGAGCATTTGTGCTGGGTAGAAGTTTTAAGAATTATTTTCAGCAATAATGACCACTATGAAGGCACTGTCACCAATCAAGAATTCTCGGGGTAAAATTTCATTAGTACATGAATAGTTTTAATTCAGTGACTTCAGTAATCTAATTTCACATATCAGGTATTTTTTAAGTGATGCTTTTTTTTTCTTTTCTCCACTGAGTCATATTTTAAGACCATAAATCTTTTAGTATTTATCTCTGTGCTAGGTAAAAGAGAAGCAGCAATTTCTCAGGGTTAAAGAAAAGGGGAAGTGCATTTTGATTCTGAATGTATTTAATCTAAGGTATGTGTAAAATATCCATGTAATGATATTCAAGACAAAATTGGAAATACAATTCAAGCTTTTTCTTCATCTTTATTATAATACTTATAATTTAATAACCTATCAGTATTGGCCAAACCCCACAGAAATCCCCTTTCTATGTTTCAGATTAAGCATGCACAGTCTGTCATATACAGAAATATATGTGCAAATGAATTTTCTTTACCTCAAAAATACTAGAAGGTCTTAAATGATCAGCATTAAAAAGCACTTGATTTGATAATGAAAGGTCTGGATTCAAAGGCTTGTTTCTCTACTTAATAACCACACTACATTAGGAAAGGTGCTTAACGTTTCTGAGCTTTCTGTCTATTATGAGATCTGCAATCTCTGTTTACCCAGCAGATTGATTTATTTATTAAATAGTCTTTGCCAAGTAGTCTCTTGCCTTTACAAACAGATGAAACAGACAACCACAAATTATAATGAAATATAATTAAATGTTACAATTTATCATAAGCAGTACAGAATATTATGGGAATAAAATTCAGAAGCTTTTAACTACGTCTGTACAAACTCAAAATAGAGCACTGGGGATATAGCTAGTGATAGTATGCCTGCCTAGCATACACAAGACTCTGGACTCAATCCTCAGCAGCACACACACAAAAAGGAAATCAAAATGGCTAAATATCCAAGTAATGATTCAAAATTACCAATTCCTATATTTCCCTCTATTGCTTTTATCACTGAGTAGTAGTTAAACTGAAATACTTCATATTCATTTGCATGTGTATACCTATTTCTCTGGGTCAACTATAATATTAAACATTAATTTTAGATTAACATTTTATATGCATACTGCAATATAGATTGTTTTTGATCCTTTAAGTTTCTTTTACTATAAGAGCAAGATCTCTCTATAAAATATGCTGTTTTGATTTTTTTCTTCTAGTAAACTTATCAAAGTCTAATATATTTTCTATTCTAAACAATTATTCATAGAATGGTATTTTCTCCAACAAATAAAATAAAATCTGACTGAATGATGAATGATTTTCACTCCTCTTGCTTTATGACAGTGAATCTTCTAACTACAAACTGGGGATTTTAGTCTTTCATTGCCTAAGCAAAAGAAGTGAAATGTATGTAGATTCTATTTAAACAAGTTTAAGCAGTATCTAGAGCACTCAGGTTCTAAAATAATGATAGTCTTCAAAAAAAGATATGATGAAAGAATAATTCTCTAACAGGTATCTTCTCTTTTAAAATAAGTATAATTCACAAATTAAGTGACTGCTGATTTTCAATTATGAAGGGCAATACCATCTCTATTTAGAAATTAAATTAAAAATAATAAAAGAGAAACTATAAACTTTCAATCATTTTACTATTCTCTTTAGATTTTATTAAACTTGAGAATATTTTAAAGGTTAATTTTATTCTTTTATTCCCTAAACAACTGAAATTTAACTTTAAGTAAATGTAGTTTATAATCACATATTCTCTTATACCTTAAAAGTGGGAAAAGAATTTTGTGCCCAGACTAACTAGCAAGTTGATATTTTCCTCTGAGAAAAAAATATAAATTGTATTAATATATTCTTGAACTAAAATTCATATGGTGACTTTAAAGTATGTTTTTGAAATATCTTTGTGTGAAGGGCATGTTCCTTAGTACACCATTGGCTAACTGTATATGCAAACAGAATGCAGTATTACAACTTTTTTGCATGTTTCTATTATTGTTCTTTGAGAAAAAAAAAATAGATTACACTGGATGAACTACTTTCTTAAATTCGAGGTTTTTAATGTATGAATCTGAAGGGCAATATGATTTCCTTTACTCATAAAAATGACATTGTTTATCCAAAATCAACATAATCTTCCCTGGTATTTTCTCCTAGTAATGTTGCTTTTTAAAAACTCTTCCTTATTGTCACTGTTTTCCATTGAATGAAAATGATTATGTCATATGGCTAGTGCATTGACTAACTCTGAGATTCCCAATTCTCTGGATAATTTCATTTAGTTTCTAAAATTCTAGCCTAAATCAAGGTCCTACTTGTGCCCCAAAATTATTTTCTACCATTTTTAAGAGCCTAAACAAAATGAGAAGACTAAACATCAGCTTTCTTTGTTTTTATCTTAAATTCTTTCAGCATTGACATACTAGTGTCTGTTCAGCTGTTAATAACATAGAAATATATGGGTTCTATACATAGAATCAACAAAAAGATCAGAAACCATTGAATTAGTGAAAAAAATAAATAAAAATACTCTTGATTAAAAAAAAAACTAATAAGTTGTCTTTTGTGCAAATATGCTCAAATACATTGATCTGTCTTACACTTTGAATGGATATTTTACCCAGGCATAATTTTCTAACATGTCTGTCATTTTAAAAGTATGATTTCTTCCAAGTGTTGATGTATTTTATTTTACTATATCAAGAAAACATCTTTGTTAATATAACCACCCAGCGTATCTAAAAACTTTCAAAGTACTAGAATGCTTAAAGTAACAGATACACATTTTCTATGACTTATTTTTTCTTAGGAGTTAGACGTTTATCTTTGGCAAAAAAAAAAAAAAATACTGTCAGTATTTCTTGGATTGACAGTTTCACTTTGTTCATTTTTAAGAAAATGTGTACCAGACATCTAAATCTTAATAATCATGATTGAAATGGTTATTTTTTTAATTCTTTCAAGTAAAAATGGTATTTATATAAAAACTGGCTAGTTCAGCTTATAACTTAAAGAGTTGCATAAAGTGCTTTTTCTTGAGACAACCAGCATCCTTTGGTATGCAGTAGAAGTATTTAATTCATACTTACTAGTTTGCAACACTGAACAATCAAGTTGCATTAATATAATTAGGTTAATATTTACTGTTTAATTCAGGACAATGTTAAATGAGACTAGATTTTTTTAAACAAATTCTTAGTACACAACAGTAAATAACACAATGACTATTCATACTATTAGATCCACTTCCTTGATTTGAACTAAACTGCCAATCCACCATTGGTTTTAAACTATCAATGCAAATGTCAACATAGCAAAAAAGGCAAATAATGTCTTATTACTATTAGCAAAAAACTTTGATTTTGTAAACCACTGAAAGGTTCTCAGAAACCCTAATGGGTTCATAAACCACACTTAGCTAGCTGTGATGTAAAGAAATGAACAAACTGGCATATGTTTCTTGAAAATCTTGTGAGTCAAAATGATGTATGTTGAATCTTTTTTTAATATATTTTCCATAAAGACAATGTTACTGTTGTATTTTCAGTACAAAAGATCTGGTCCTTTATGTAAATGATTATCAGTATTATGCTTCAGTATTATAAATAGTTTACTTGGGCTCTGTAATCCAGTCTGATTCTTGGACAGGGAACAGTTACTCTATTCAAAATGAGAAAAAACTTCATGACATTTGTAGCTGGCCCTACTTACTTTCAGTGTGATTCTACTTTCTACATTTGAGTACAAGTAATTTTCCACAGGAAACACACAAAGTCCTTTCTTAAATAATAATCTTTTTGTTCACAGATAGTTTTTGTTGAGGATATAGTAAGGAGGGCTCATTTTTAAAATTAGTTTGAAGCATTTAAAATTGGGGAAATTTCAGGGCTGGTGTAGCTCAGTGGTAGAGTAGTTGTCTAACATGAACAAGGCCCCGGGTTCAATCCCCAGCAAAAGAGTAGGGGTGGTGGAAGGTAACAGAGAGAAGACAAAGAAAGGAAAGAAGGAAGGAATAAATTTCAGGTAAAAGTGACACCTTTTTTTTTCAGAAGCTCCTTAAAACTTTTTAATGAGTAAAAGACATAGCCCGTACTGTAGAACATTTCATTTTGATAAAACTGAAATTAGATAATATTATATTTTGCTATTAACTTTGAGTTTTTTTAAATTATTGTCTGAAAAATTATCAGACATTTGAATTATACTACTCCATTATAATTAACCATTAAAAGTTGACTAGAATAAATGAAGATATTACATTTTAAACCTGTTAATTTCACTTTTTCCCATTACTCAAATTTGAGTTTATATTGACAAACCTTTCTTCAATTCTTTCTGAAAATTTTCAGTATTAGGTATTTTTATCTGTTTCAGGAGCCACCAAAAAAAAAAAACAACAACAACAAAAATACCATGAAACTTGATTTGCCACCACTTCTGGCTTTAAAAACCACATTGGTTTTCTAGTCTTTCTTTTGTAATAGTTTCATAGGCAGACTTGTGGTCAAAAGGTGATGTCAAATTGTTCCCAGAGTCTTTATATTGGTTCTATGATCTATTTTTCACATTCAGAGTTCAGGAGTAACTGTCTTTTTTTCTCTTATAATTTATTCTTTAAATTTCTGTGCTTGTGCGTACATTTGGAACTGAAATGAAACAGGGAATTTTTCTTTTATATATAAATATATTAGCAGATAAAATTTGTTACATAGATGGAGAAATAGATAGACATACAAATTTATATCTTTTTATAAACATCAATTTTTTTCTAGCCCCATTTATTTCTAGACCTATTAGGGAATACAAGTTCAAACTAGAAATCAGCAATGGTGGGTATTGTTCCTAGACTTGTAATTAGCCTCCCCTGTAACCTTGAAGAAGACAACTCATGTTGCTGAATTAATACAATTTTAAGCCTTTTAGAAATAAAGAACAGTGTAGAAAATAGTGTGCACTTGTTATTGTATAATAATTCAAAAATCTTCACAGTTTCTAAAAACCTTTAGAAAGGCATTAGATTCTATTTTTACAGGAAACTATCAAGACTATATTTCAAATATTGTGAGTCTCCATTTAAGATGAGAGACAGCTTTCCAAATGAAGGTGCTCTCTGAGATTAAAAGGAAATAGCACAAGAAAGTGAGTAAATATTATGAACTCACTGTGAATTAACTGTCCCTTGAGAGGTCATCAAGTGTTGATGATCTAATTCATCTGCATTTTTTCTAAATTTGGCAATTCTTTTTGACTAAGAAGAGTGAGAATTGATGATTATCTTTTAGTCAAAACATTTATTTAATGATGAAACATTTACACAAACTATTTATATCACGTAAAACCAAAAGTTGATGTAATTCTAATGTACAAAGATGCTTTTTTTCAAAACAAAAATTCAGTTCTCTCATCAATCTCCTTGTGCTATCAGAGACATTCCTAAAAGGAATGAGACAATCTATATCCTGCTTCCAAGAAATAAACTTTTGTAGTTATAGCTAGTTTTCTTATTTTAAGAGAACACTTATGTTTTTAGTATACCATAGATGATTTCTGGTATTACTTATTTTTCTGAGATTTTTAAAGCTAGGGACTTGGCATCACACTGATACTACTTCTACTATCTGCTGATAAATAAGGAACAACATGTCTAACTTCACCCATGCTAGTCTGAATTGAGAACTTATTCTTCAGTTGCAGGAATTTATATTACAAAATCATTGGTTTCTTGCCTTGCATGTATCAAAGGTTCAATCCCTAACACCACAGAAAATGAAGGAGAATAGGAAAAAAAACACTTGATCTGAAACTTCCACACTCATACACACCCTTTTTATTTTTTACTTTTTATTCTTTGGCTTGTTTCCCTCTTTCACCAAAACATTAGTTCTTATAGAGCTCTATTTATAAAACACCTCATCTAGAAAAATACTTTGTATTGAGAATCTTCCTTTATTCCTTGTATAATGGTATGGAATAAATTTTTTAAATAGCAATTTTACTTTTCATTTTCACTATCTTACATGAGGAAAATTCAGCTGAAATAACAGAAAGCTTTGAAGGAGTGAATCTTTCTAACATTGGTCTGGCATTAAAATTTTCTGGTTGGGCAGCACAATTGTTTAATTGGGAATCTCAGTGACAGCTGAACAACCTCAATGCTTGGGTCAGCAAGCAGAGGATCTTCACTCTGTCGTCTATCAAGAATGATGCTTGTCAGGACTGATCATTTTACTTAGAAAACACTCATGTTTCTAGTCATACCATTGAGGTTTTCTGGTATTACAATGGAATAGACACTTCAAGACTGAAAAAGAATAAGTGCATAGGTATATTTGTAATTCTTTGTTTTTTGTAAGCCAAATGCAAATGTAACACTACTGCAGATACTGCTTCATCAGAAGTCCCCAAGATAACCAAAAGTAAGTGCCAATTTCCTCATCTCAGGAATAGTGCCATAACAAAGATTTAATTCTAGTGGTCAGCCTATTTACAAAGCATGTCATACAGCCTTCTGGGTTAATTAACTCCTTGGCCTCCTAAAAGAGTCAATTAATGTTTTTGCATGTATTACTTAATAATGTGTAGAAAAATTTTTAAGTTCACTTTTTCTTTATTCTGTCTTTTTTACCCATCTTCCCTCATTGTAGCAAATTAGACGGCCGGATGAAAGCAAAGGAGTTTCTAGTAGAGTTGGATCCCTCAAAGTAAATATGTTTCTAACATTTTTTGGCAAGATTTCGTCTATAGCCTACACTTCTTCCTTTTTGGAGGGTGGTGGGAGGAAGGGGGCTTTTTCCATTTTTCACCATCCCATTTTTTTTATTTTAATTATTTTTATTGGCTGTTGGGTCATATTATTTTTTTTTGTTTCAGCTACACATAGAGCAACCAGCTGAAGGCAAGATGCCAAATAACTAGCTTTGAATGGCACCACAAACAAGAGAAAGGGCAACTGCCTCCTTACAGGTGCCTATAATTTGGGGTTCTAGAGTAAACCGTTCCTCTGACTGATGTCACTGATTGTGTGTTAATATCCTCTTACACAGAGAACTAATATATTTTTAGAATGTTATTTCCCCTTTTAACATTTTTGTTTAAAAAAAATTAAATGTTATGTTAGTGTCATTATCAGCTATAGTTCAGTCCAGAAAAAAAATCATCGTGAGTTAATAATTGTATTGAATACATATAATCTTAGGAACTAGAAAAGAACTTTATAAGATGCTAGTAAGTGGGCCCACATATAGCTAAGTGTTTAAACACTCTAAATCCCCTTTTTTTTTCTTTAAGTTTAAAAAAATTGATGTAACTATAGCCATTATCACAGGTTTATCTAAACATTTACCCATTCATGTATACAATATACAACTTGTAGATTTCTGATTTATCTATTTGCTAATGGCTAAATACCACTTGGTCAATATATCTTGGTCACTCAGTACTGTTAACATTTAATCATAATGAAAGGGTAAGCAAGTTCTCACCCTTAAGAAACAGACATAGTCATTGTTCACTTAATGCTGCCACCAAAAGTGCAAGTTAGAAAATTGCTGAACTCTAAAAACATGCAGAATAATCACCCACAAAGTTAAGCACTTTTTTATAACTCAATCCCATTTGCTTTACAGTAATAGTAACTGTTAATCAAAATACCAAATAATTCAATGCACTGAAGTGTCTTAAAATTCAGTAACTGCCTTGAGACTTAATATTGAGTCATTTCAAAATTTTACACACCTCTAATTTATTTCCATTTAGCAATTTATGAAACACAAACTTCTGCACTCTTTTCTCTTGTTGCCTCTTCTGCCTTCTTAGTTTTACTTTTTGTTGTTGTTTATTTATTTATTTGTGTGTGCACACACCAGTGCACATGGATGAAGGTGTGTTTGTATGTTTGTGTTCTTTATTCCTGAAAAGCCATCCTCTCTGTTCTCTAACACTGCTTTATAGTGGGTAACTATTATATTAAAATGTTATTTCACTAAGGATAATCAGAAGGGTGGGAAGTGTTGATTGTATGCTTATTTCAAAAACAAGGCAACTTAAGATTATTCATTCAGGAAAATGTGATGATATATCAGTAGCATTCCTCACTGTCTGCTTGTGAGGTATCATATCTTACCTTGTCTTTAAGAGAAGATAATTCCATTATTGTTTAGAATATGGATTATGACAGATTCAAGTGAGAGGGTGCAGTACAACATTTTTAAAAATTATGGTAGTTAACTAAGGAAAAAATGGCATCCATAACTGTAGCATCTTTTGCTTTAAACTGGATTATATGTGAAATTGTGTGTGTGTGTGTGTGTGTGTGTGTGTGTGTGAGAGAGAGAGAGAGAGAGAGAGAGAGAGAGAGAGATTATCTCAAGTTCACCTTTTGGGTATATAGACATCAGGTTATATATGTGTGTTTATTACTTTTAAGTGTATATACAGTATAGTTATGTATATACACATATATGCTTAAGAAAAAATTGACATCTTTACAGTTTCATCAGTTATTTCAATATGGATGCAGCCTTAAATTTTAAAAAGTATGTTTGAGAAACAAAGGCAAATTTCATATTCTTTAAATAATTTTACTCAATATTTCTGCCAAATAGAAAAATTTAATCTCTTGGGAATTATAAGGATAGTCATAGTATTTGTTTACATTAATGCTGGGGAGAAAAGATACTCTAATTTAAAAAATAAAGTAAAATGTTGGCTTCTCAGTCTTGGGTTTGTTAAGCATGTATTTCTTATGTTATACAAAGATCTTTGATGCTTTGAAATGTTTGCCAAAGGCAGTGAGAAATGTATAATGCTATGATCTTATTTTTAAAAGGAAAAAGAGGAAAACTGAAAAGAGAACAAGTTGCCTTTTCAATTCATTTTCTGATGTTTACATGTAGCTCCATCGAAAGCTGGAGGAGCTCAGAGATCACCTAGAAGGCAATGTGAAAGGATACTCTCTCAGAGTAAATGTACGATTTCACTTGATGATTTTTCCCCCCCTTAAACTTCTGCTGACTGGTAATTCCAAATCTGACTGGTTTGTCCTCTCATCTCCATCTTTTTTACTTTCTGTCTCTTTCCCCCCTCTTTTTTTCTTTTCTAGCTACAGCATCATGCTCACATTGTAAAATAAAGATTTTATTGGCAGGATAGAGGATGCTTAAGCCACACTAACATTGCAGTTGATTTGATAACATTTTGGCCCCAATGCAAAATAAAAATTTTCAAAATCATTGCTTCTTTTATAGTAGTACACTTTTCTGATGTTATTTTCAGGGGACTTCTATGTGGAGCTTTTCCATTAACCATTTCTTTTGTCCCTTGTTTGATGTGTCAGCAACATTATAAATTATGGACTGGACCCAAAGAGTAGAGCTTTTATTATTCAATTTCACTTTTCAAGGAAAATGATCAATGTTAAAGTATCATAGGTAATCAGACAAGTAAGTAGGCACATATATTCTGAGTTAATAGACTATAATCTTAAATCAGATTTTTTAAATAATTATGTCATTTTTTCTTTTAAAATAAGAAAATTAGCAGCAATTCTCTTCACCAGGAACACCTTCATGTAACATATTACAAATTCTTGAGCTAAACGTTCATATACCAAAGACAACCTTTGGGGGAAAACAATACCCACAGCCGCTCAATCCTGTACATATCATATAGACAGTACTAACACAGTATTTTTCATGACAGATAATTCAGGCTTTTAGAATGCTTGGTCTTCCTTTTAATGTATCTCTTGAATAAAAATCAAGTTAAAATTTTCTAAAATAGTATATAATTTAAGTACAGCAAAATAATTAAATTATTAAACTAAATAATTTATGACTTAACCTTTTCATCCTGTTCCTGGGATTTCTGAAAAGTTCCTGTTAATCTAGCACCTCATATACTTCCCCAAAGATTATTACCATTCATGTAATTCATATTGCCATAGTAATTTTGTTATTTAAAAAATAGAATAAAAGGTAGAAAAATGGTAATTCTCTGAGATCTCAGCCTCTTTTTAATTATATTCCATGTATAATTATGTATGTCTCCATATTACATTTCTAATTACTAAAGTCTATAGTGGTTTTTACTAATACCAGTCATTAATTCTGATAGCTAAACAGAAAAAGAAATTGTACATGTTCCATTTCTCTACTTTTTTTGAGCCAGTCCTTTTCTATGTATATTCTTAATAGAATCTGAAAGACTGTCCAAAATCAGTTCCTAGAATCTGTTACACAGTTGTTAAAATTAAAGAGGTTATTATGAATTTTATGACTAAACATATCTGAATACTATCCTAGAAACCTCTAAAATATTCCAATACGTGTATTTTAGTGTCATGCTCTTCCCTAACCAGTCATGAGAACTGATATTTTTCTTTTAGTCAAATTAAGACTAGAAAGTCAGGACTTGCTAACGTCTACATGATAGGGAGTTGGTGTAAAATTAGGATTAAATTACAAGTTTAATTTCTGTTTTAAGCACTTGTACTGCTGTATAATAACTAGTCTCAACATCTTCATATTTTGTTTCATTTCAATCAGAAATACTTTGTTCTGATTACATTTTTACAGTAAAAGATTAAATATGGGATATATCATTCTAAGGGATCTGTTAACTACCAGATTTAGAAATTTCAACTAAGAAAACTTGCAAATCAAAGTCTCAGCTAAGTGTTCAGTTTCTTTACTTTTTAATTCTTATTACTCAAGTATGCCATGTATATTAAAAATTGTTGCTTAAAAATAAAGTTATTCTCAGAATCATAGACCAAATTAAACAGATTTTGTTTCTAAAATGAAGTGACAAACAGTGACCATTCCATTCTGTGGAAATTTATTGCATGTGTTCACACAACAAGAGTAAGGATTTGGATACCTTTCAATTCATTGAAACAATGCAGAATAATTTCAGTAAAGTGAAAGTTTCAGAACCAGGTTGCCAATTAAACATTTTATTTACTAGTTGGAGAATGTGATACATCATTCAGAGCTGTGGGACAGGATTTAATTAATCATTGATGCATCAATTTATATGATGCATAGTGTGTGTGTATGTGTGTGTGTGTATATATATAAATACATAATTATATATAAAATATTAAGTGTATATATGTATATATACATATATACATACACACACACAGACACATTTCTTTTCAAGAAAGAAAAGAGCCCTGCATTCTCTTGATGAATGATCCTTGTAATTTTTGGAATAATATTGTCTTATTTATTTCTCATATGAAAACATATTTTTCATTCTACATTGACTCTTCTGTAGCAAAAAGCAGGATGTATTAGACTGTTGGTTTCTGAATTAAGAATGAATCATCTTTTTCTTTATATTTACAGAGCAGGATATTTTGAACCCTTAAATGGGTTTTTAGTGATTTTAATAATAACTGTTAATACATAAGCAGTATTTGCCTTATTTAATAAGTGCAAAAATTTCTATAAATCCTTAGATTGATCAATGTGTTGAGAGTAATGACTAAAGAATAAAACAACATAAGAAAAATCTTCCATTTAATCAAACATGAATCTTGTAGGGGAAAACACAAATGTTAATGCATAGGATCAAAAACCAGTACAGACAGTGTTAAGATAGAAAAGCACAGAATAAGATACTGCAAACTAATGCTTTGTTTAGATACTATAATGCAAGGTAAATTTACAAGGAAGTTATTTAGAACTTGGAAGTTGGGCTAATACAATGATTTACATGACTGCAATTTTTTTGGGTTTCTTAAGATCAGCATTTTCACTTTAGCCTTAGTTCTAAATTACTTTCTTACAGTTTTAATGAATAGGTTATTATCTTTGGGGATATTTGCACTTTTATATTCATTAAGTGAGTTCTATAACTCGGGTCAGCAAGTAATTCTGTAGGCCAAATCCCATTCTTTTGTAGGCCCATTAGTTAAGAATGATTTTTTTAAAGAGAGAGAGAGAATTTTTTAATATTTATTTTTCAGTTTTCAGCGGATATAACACCTTTGTTTGTATGTGGTGCTGAGGATCAAACCCGGGCCACACGCATGCCAGGCGAGCGCGCTACCGCTTGAGCCACATCCCCATCCCTAGTTAAGAATGATTTTTGCATTTTTAAATGGTGGGGGTTGGAGGATCAAAAAAGAACATTTTGTGACATGTAAAAATTATATGAAATTCAAATTTCAGTGTCCAAAATTAAAGTTTTAATGAAACACAGACATGCTTATTCATTTGCCTATTATCTACATCTTCATCTTTGTTTCATTTCATATTCAACTCAGTTGTAGCTTTTGGACTGCAACAGAGAGAGAGTTGAATAGTTAAAGAAGAAATTTCAACAATGCACAAGGCCTACAATATTTTCTTTCTGATCTTTTACAAAAAAAGTGTGCCAAGATTTGCTATAACTATGTAGTGTGTCAATATAAATTGACATAAACTGGGTGTGATGGCACATGCCTATAAGCCCAGCTACTAGGGAGACAAAGGCAGGAGCATCATAAGTTTGAGGTCAACCTCAGCAACTTAGAGACCCTATCTCAAAATAAAATAAAAAGGCCTGGGGGTGTGACTTAGTGATAGAGTGCCCTTGGATTCAATGCCTAGTACCACCAAAAAAAAATGATTATAGTAGATACTGTAAAATATGTTCATTTTAGAACTTGAGGAAAGGAGAGCCGCTCATTTTTCTGGATATGGTTTTAAATTATTCTGCATGGATTCATGTTTAAAAGAGTTAGTCCCCTGAGATAGTTTATACACACACACACATATATTTTTTTTTTACTTTTTTTTTCTCTATTCTCTCTTCACATACTACCTCTCCCATCCACCACACACTCACACATACACACAAAGTAAATCTATGGAATTACCATTACTGAGTCTTCAAATATGAAACTATTTCTGGGCACATTGCTGGACATCTGTAATCCAAGCAACTCAGGAGACTGAAACAAGAGGACTGCAAATTTGAAGCCAGCCTGGGCAACTTAACAAAAGACCCTGTCTCAAAATAAAAAGTAAAAAGTGACTGAGGATATAGCTCAATAGTAGAGCACCTCTAGGTTCAATCACCAGTACCAAAGAAAAAGAAAGAAAAGAAAAATATTATTATAAAGAGTATATATTATAGATTCTTCTCTTGATGAGAGAAAGGGTCCCTGTGGGGCGCTCGCCTGGCATGCGTGCGGCCCGGGTTCGATCCTCAGCACCACATACCAACAAAGATGTTGTGTCCGCCGAGAACTGAGAAATAAATATTGAAAATTCTCTCTCTCTCTCTCTCTCCCCTCTCTCTCTCTCTAAAAAAAAAAAAAAAAAAAAGTTAATTCCCTGAAGCACATGATGGACTTTTGATTTACGCTAAATAGCCTACTGGACCTTACCTGAAATTTTATAACCTCTACAAAAAGTTTTATATAACTGAGAAAGATATCCTGACATGATGAAGTAATATTAAACATTTTAATATATAGCATGTAAAATCTGAAAGTAATCTGTTTTGAATCAGCCAATTTTGAGCAGGGATGAATAGCTAGAACATTAGTTCTTAAAGAGTAAATAATCAATAGTCCTTAGATATCTAAACATCTCTTTGTCTATAGAATCTATTTTCTTTAGGCAAATTTCAGTGTCTTTCAGTTCTTATATGCAGAACATTGTTTGAGTTTCCTAAATCTTCCCTGTTTGATATTTTGCCATTCATTTATATTTTAAAAATGTATTTATTTACTATAGTAATTAGGTAACATACTGAGTATTTTGGTGGCTGTATCTTTTAAATATATAAGTAAATATATAATATATATATAAGTAAATATATAAGTATATGAGTATCTTTTAAATATATAAGTATTAAGTATATAAATATCATAAATTATAATGCTGATGACAATAAATCAATTTTACTGTGAAAAGCAAATAAAATTCTCTTAAGCTTTTGATTCTACTAAAAAATAAGAATAGTATATCTTATCCTGTAGTTCAAATCAAGTTCTCTTCTAATATTTATAAAATAACCATTTGAAATGGAATAATTTGAAATGGAAGTGATGCATCTATGAGGTACTTAATACTCAAAGCAGAATTGACCTTCTCAGAATTAACTTTAATTCAAAAATAAGGCACTAATATAAGATCTCCTTGACAAGTAACTTTCCCCTATAATAAAAGATAGAGAACTGAGAAAAAAAGAAAACAAGGTTCTCAAACTGTTACAAACAGAATAGACATAGCATAGTTTTCTTAAGACTATTCTCCTATGAGAATGAGATATGTATGGTTGGAAAAATGCTTAATTTCTTAAAATGTATAGAATTGAGCATATTTTAAGAGCTATCTCAAAGCAGTAAGTGGCCTTGATACTTATAAATCACAATATATCATCTTTTTTCATTAGTAGGGATTGAACCTAGGGCCTCACACATGCTAGACAAAAGTTTTACCACTGAAATGTTCCCCCATCCATATCACAAATTTTTGAAAGTAAGCTTTCAAAAGTTCTGAATATTAATTCATCAGTTTAGTTATTTTAAGGATAAATGAAACAAGAGTTAATATACTCATTCATTCATTCATTCATTCAGTAAACACTTACTGAGCACCTCTTACATTCTGCAGTGTTGTGCTAGAAATATAGTTAAAAAACAAAGCTGATAAGTTGTTTTTGATCCTTCCAATTTGTCATCTTCTACAATTCCTTGTTCTAACTTTGTATCTTGAAATTTCATGCACAATTTGTAACTACAGAATACATACTTAACAATTTTAGCTCACATGGCATTGTAAAACTTCAAAGAGCTGGATGTAGAGCTGGGGTTGTAGCTCAATGGTAGAGCATTTGCCTTGCATGTGTAAAGCATGGGGTTCAATTCTCAGCACCACCTAAAAATAAATTAATTAAATAAAGGTATTGCACCCATCTACAATTAAAATTACTAAAAAAAGAAAAAATAAGAGAGGCAGGTGTGGTAATCCATGCTGTAATCCCACCTACTTGAGAGGGAGGCTGAGTCAGGAGGATCACAAATTAGAGGCCAGCCTTAGCAACTTAGTGAGGACTTGATTCACCTTAGCAAACCCTGCCTCGGTTTTTTTTATAAAAGGGTTGGGGATGTAGCTTGGTAATAAAGTACCTCTAAGTTCAACTTTAGTACCAAAACAAGAGAAAACAAAACAAAACAAAACAAAAACCTTTATGAAGGAAGAAGCCACATAATTGAACATGGCACTATGATAACCTAGAAAGTAAGAACAGGTCAGAAAATTACCAATTCTAATTAATAAAGCTTAGCTCAGCACAGTGATCCACTTATAGTCCCAACTAGTCAGGAGGCTGAAGCAGGGAGAGCACTTGAGCCTGGGAGTTTTTAAGAGTAGCCTGAGCAACACAGCAGAACTCTGTTTCAAAAAGGAAGGAGGGAGGGAGGGAGGGAGGAGGAAGGAAGGAAGGAAGGAAGGAAGGAAGGAAGGAAGGAAGGAAGGAAGGAAGGAAGGAAGGAAGGAAGGAATCTGCCACATCATAAGGTTAAACATGATTTTTAAGTATAAAATAACTTTAAAAAAATCAGTGACAAAATAACTATTCGAGAAAATCATTGAAACATCTTGATAAAAGAGATGTCTCAAATAGTTTTATGTTTTAAGTTTCTATACTTTATATGGTGTTGGTATTGACATATAGGAAAAGGAAGAGCAAGAAGGCGGGCATCTAGTAATACTGAAAATGTAATAGTAAGAACAGGAAATCATAAATCAAAATACCGAACTGGCTTTGGTGCTCGGTTTAGGGAATAATATGAAGTTGTACAGTAAAGGTGTAAATACCCTCACTTGCAGTTTCCAAATGTGAAGCCAATGAAGATCAGTGTGCTACCATAGGAAAATTTGTCCAATTTTATCTTTTTTCATGGGTTTTTTGTTTTTGTTTTTTTCTTTTTTCTTTTTCTTTTTTTTTTTTAAATCACAATGTTCTCCTTCAAGTAACTTGAGGCTTGAGATGTTTTCAAACTCAAGTGTCTGCTTGTAAGCCTGTTTTATTATCTGGCAAATGTGTTTGTGATGGAGCCATCTGAGCCTCTGGACCCTTATTATTCTGTCATTTCCTCTTTAACAGTGTTTTCTTTTCCCCACTGCAAAACCAGGCTCGACTTCCCTCGTGCTCATCTACCTATAGTGTATCTGAGGTATATTTTGCACGTGTTTTCTTACATGGTCAACAACATGCTCGCCCTCACCATTTTTATTTTATTTTCCTTCTGCCTTAATTTATTTTGCCTTGCACTTTGCACTTGGCTGAAAGGGATGAGGGTACCAGGGAAAAAAATCACTTATTAGGGGGAAATTTCTATATTTTTATAATGCATTGTTGCTGGAATAACTTGGGGTATGGTGGGGCAACCACTGTATCACATTAAAATGGATAAAGCCAGCTGAGTATGTAGCTCAGTGATAGAGTGCTTGCCTAGCAAGAATAAAGTGCTGGATTCAATCCTTAATACCACCAGAAAAAGAAAAGAAGTCACATGAAATGGCTTAAGCCCAAATAGCCAACTTGTTACCATCTTAATTCCATAAAGATTTATAGAATTAAACTTTTGAGCCAGGTAATTTATTCAACTCATTAGCTGAAGACAAAGATCCACTTTGCATACCTATTTGTGTGTTTCTTTGGTAGCTGAGAATTTGCATTGAAGTAGTGATGATTCCATCCTATTAAACAAAGACATAGGAAAGCATCCAAAGTTAGTTATTCAATAAAAAAAAAATCTGAAAAATAAGAAATATAATTTCTCTATTTTTTATGAAGTAAAGGATTCATTTCCTTTTTAAAAAAAAAACTTACTATACTTAAATAGTTTCATTGACACTTGTATATTCATAAGGTTCTTACTATCTAATAAAAGAGTTTATCAGTCATGAGAATCACATTCTTTTAACAAAATATACAACATGAAATTTGGCCTCTATTCTTTGCCATTGTAGAGATTTGATTTCTTATTCCTGTTGTGTTAAATTGTAGCATAATTGGGTTTTCTTGTATTTATAAAGCATATTTGTTAAAATTATGAACAAACTGAATATCCAATCCATGAAGTCTACTTTCAAAAGCAGAGGTATTGTTGGGTAACTGAGAGGAATCAAAATATGACTACTTAGTAAAAGGACTTTAACAATCTATGGATTTTAAGATCTCAGTTTTTGAGTTTACAACATGACATATTTACTTTAAATAGCAACTGGTAGCTATCATATTCGGGCCAGTATTGTTAACTTAATTCTGATCACAAAACGTTATCTCAGAATAATATTATGCAAAAAGAAAAAACAGAAACACCATTATAAGTATCAGCCAGGCACCATGGTGCATGCCTATAGTCCCAGTGACCTGGGATACAAGTTTGAGGGTAGCCTCAGCAACCTAGCAAGGCCCTAAGCAACTTAGTAAGATCCTGTCTCAAAATAAAAAATAAAAAGGGCTGAGGATGTAGCTCATTGATTAAGTACCCCTGGGTTCAATCACTGGTACCAAAATAAAATAAAATAGCAAGTAATATATGCAGAACCACAGGTAGAATATCATCTTTAGATTTCAAATTTTAGGAAGAAGATTTGAAAGAAATAGCTTTAATAAATTCATAGCCTTACAAAGTTGAATTTATTGAGTTGCTAGAATTACAACCATCTTCTTTCATTTTACTTTGTAAATTATAACACATTGTTTTTCTTTTAAAACTGGTTTTGTGAAAAGTTAATCTCTCTCTTTAAGATGAAAAGGGATTTATTCTTTTATTCACAAAGCATACTTTTAAAATAAAACAAATATATATATATATATACTTTTTAACTTATATGTTTAGATCTGGAATACAGTTCTAAAAGGATATAAAATATTTATAGAAGAGTTCAGGAAAAGTGCCAGGAAAATAATGCAAATCTTTGAAAAGTTCTGGTTATAGGAGAATCCTTATACAACAAACTATTAGGAAACAATGTAAATTTTTTTATTTTACTTTTTCCTTGTCATCTGGTATTTTAAACATCAAATAGTGCTTGAAATGTATAGGGAATACACTTAGCATGCATTTGATATAGTGCTACTGTTGTCATAATGAGATTTCATAAAAGGCTGAAGAATTATTTTAATAAAGATCCTTGAGCAATATAAAATGTTTTTATAAGTAAACTATAATCTCAATCGGTATGGAAGACTTAAACTTACAAAGTAATCTTAAGAAGAATATGCACAATGGAACAAGTCTCCCCCCCAAAAAAAATGATGGCATTATTAGACATGCATGTTATTTGCTAACATAAAGATGAAGAGTTAGTTTCTTCTTGAAACATACTGATGGAGAAACAAAGTACTAACAGGCAAATGAACTACTTGTGATATCAACAAAGACTTTTGAAAGAGAAGGTTGATATCATCTCATATTACATTTTTCATAGGCCTTTCTTAATTCCCCAGGATTATGCTTCCCAGTGTAAAAAATATATAACGCATTTCTTTCTGCCACTTCATCCAGGCAATTCTCCATTTCCCATGAGAGTGTATAAGAAGTCTACCATTGGCATCATCTCCAATCACAGCCTACAGCATCCATCAGGGTATTACTTTCTCTCTGACAGCATGTGTGCAGGAGGGTTCTCAGGTTGGAATGTGGAAGTGGCTTTTGGGAGGCGGGATTGTGTGTGCTGTGGCATTTGCTCCATGGCACTCAGCTCTAAAATAAACTCTGGCTTCATCTGGGTTTGTTTCTTCCATTGTGAGATCTGGGCTTTATTTGTCATAAGTGTTTCTCTTTATTGTCATTTGTCCTAGGATTTCTCTAGTCCACCCAATATCACGTTTCTGTGGTCTTCATAGGTGGTATTTAAGTTTAATTTATAAAAACCAATAAATCAAAGAACTAATTATGGAACCTAATATTCATAGTAATCCTATACACAGAAATAACTTATAATGGCTTTCTATATAATCTTAAATTTACAACAATATTTATTTCACAAAATTTTTGACTTAAAACTAAATTTAATAACTAAAATTTTAAGGAATATCCTCGTTTCAGTTTCATAAAAGCCTCTTGATAGGCATGTTTTGTAAAGTGCAGTGTTTATTTTATAGCATCCCTGTGGAAGTAGGCAAACATGGCTTGGTATCTTTTTCCACCTTAAT
This sequence comes from Spermophilus citellus, assembly GCF_964194105.1. Taxonomy (NCBI): domain Eukaryota; kingdom Metazoa; phylum Chordata; class Mammalia; order Rodentia; family Sciuridae; genus Spermophilus; species Spermophilus citellus. The sequence continues at coordinate 162,080,962 of NC_138185.1, forward strand.
TCATCTTCACTTACCCCCACTACTGAAGAAAGTCTCCAACCCCTAATGTAGCACATTGACTTTACGAATTGTACATCACTATGTTCTAAGCATTTGTTAGATGAACCTATCTATAATTGTACAAGAACAAGAAGATTTTTGACCTCAGTTGGCTGATACCACTGGGCAAATGTTACTCCACGTAGTTGATTGTCTCTTTTAAAAACCGTGCCCAGGGAGAGGAACCTCACTTTCCGTATTTCTAACCAGTGTTCATTTTCCAATTTTCCAGCACTATTTCATTTTCTTAAATCCTTTGAAAAGATTTCTTCAGAATTTCCTTTTAAAAAACAAAATAGAATAAGAACTATCTCCTGGTAGAAATAACATTCATATGTGTGTGTGTGTGTGTGTGTGTGTGTGTGTGTGTGTGTGTGTGTTCTCCAATATATATGTGTATATTATATATATATATTAAATCTAACACAGTATCTAAACCAAAAAAATAAATAAATGTTCAAGTTTTCATGCTTTTAGTCCAGATTGAACCATTTAAAACCTTACCTTAGATTTCTGAGTTACAAGGTTGATTCAGATAATTTAAATTTTGAAGATAAATTATTTCTTGTTGAATGGACAAAGACTAAATTACTTAGCCATATTTTTATTTATTGCTTAAGAACTTTCAGCACCCTAAAGAAATGGTGCTATTTTAAAATTGTAACATGTAAAACAGTTGTCCTTTGAACTCTTTTTTTTTTTTTTAAAGAGAGATTGAGAGAGGAGAGAGAGAGAGAGAATTTTTAATATTTATTTTTTAGTTCTCGGCGGACACAACATCTTTGTTGGTATGTGGTGCTGAGGATCGAACCTGGGCCGCACGCATGCCAGGCGAGCGCGCTACCGCTTGAGCCACATCCCCAGCCCCGTCCTTTGAACTCTTAACATACTTATTAGAATAACAACTCTGTCCCAGCACAGTGGTGGATGCCTATAATCCCAAAGACTCAGGAGGTTAAAACAGGAGGATGGCAAGTTTTTAAACCAGCCTCAGCTACTTAGTGAAGACCTAATGAACTTAGAGTGACCCTGTCTCAAAATTTAAAAATAAAAAGGGCTCAAGATGTGACTCAGTAGTAAAGAGCCCCTGGGTTAAATTCCCAGTACAAAAGAGTAAGAAAAAAAGAATAACAATTCTGATGCGAACAACCTTGATTGAATAAGTGTGGAGCTTTCAGTAAAATTGCAGATAATAGATTTGTCAAAGAAGGCAAAGAAAAAAGAAAGACAGATGGCCTTTAAACACCATAGCATTTCCTATTTAAGAAAAAAAAAGACCATTTTTTTAAACAGCACAAAACTAGAAAATGTTTAAAGTAAAAAACACTGTATCCATTAAATAAAGATTTTGCACAGTGAAGCAATTACCTAAGATTGCACCTTCACTGTGCACCCCTAAGCAATCACCTACTTCATAAAATCAAACTTAGAAATTCTATCTTTAATAATTAATTTATTATTTATTACAATATAGTTGTCTCTGATGTTCTCTTTCTTTTCACTCTTATGTATATTATTTTCATGCCATTTGTATATAAGAATTTTGAATTTGGAGATTACATGAAGAAATATTAGATATAATGTCTTTCACAAACAGTTCAAGTGTTGCTTTTTAACATCTTTTGATTCTTACCTCACTTTTGAATTGTTAGAATGAATTAGAATATATAAATTGTTTTGATCAAAATAAGATAATTAAGTACATACCTTTCCTTGACATCCAAATAAGTCATAGCCTTAAAGATAATGACTTTTCTTGACAGGCACATTTGATAAATCTGTCTACTTAAAACATTCTTGAATCAGTTGATAAGTATTGAAACAAGATGATAGACACTTCTATCTACTCAGACACACATTTTTCAAATTTTATAATAAAAATATTTTCTTAAACACCATTGTAGCTTCACTAGTGAACTTTTGCTTTTATACTGTCTCTGTACTGTGATCGTTTAAAATACAAAAGAGGTCATCATTGATATTTTCATATGCCTATTTAGCATATGAAATTTAAAATCTAAGATAAACTATTAGTACCTGAATAACTATAAAGTTTTTGAAGTAAATATCTTAAAACTAATATACAAGCTTGGTATATCTGAGGGGGAAGGAGGTAAGAGGAAAGAGAGAAAGATATCTTATTCTTCATGGATATAAGGATGCCTAGAATCTATAAAGTATTTATGTAAAAGTTCAACTTTATTTACATAAATACAGATTAGCTTATCATGAAGTAATATTTTTCCCTGTGTTATTTACAAATTAAATATATTAGAAATGGCTAGAGATCAAATAATGATATTTTATAATATGAGCTATAATGACATAGCTCACCATATTCATACCTAACATATCCAGTTGTTGTTTGAATGTCTTTTATGATCCCAAACATTGAATGTTGAACTCTGCTTTTTAAATACCTTGTTTCTGTCAGAGGTCTTGTTCTTAAAGTTTCCTGGAATAGAAATCTAGTTATCAATTAGTCTTTCTTGTTTTTCACCTTTGACATCCAGTGTATTATAAATTTTATCATTTTTGTTATTTCTTCACTTGAATTATGTCCTCCGAATTCTTACCTCTAATACATGCAGTAAACTTTATAGTGGTAAATTTGAAAATACATAAACTTGACAACATTGGTAGATTTGAAAGTAGATAATAAACTTGGCATGCCCTATAAGAGGCACTAAAGAAATATTTGGGAAATGGTGAGTGAGTGCATGAACAAACACATAAACTTTCTAAAACTTATGAAGTTTCTGCATTAGAGGCTCAAGAGAATTGATTATTTATGTAATATCTAGTATAGTACCTGAAACATTGTAAGCATTAGAGAAATAAACGGGTTTTCTGGATCTGGTTTTTCTCCATTGTTGATATTTAAGCCCCAGTCACCTCAGACTTGAATTACTACAGTAACTAAAAAATCAGGGTTTTTTGGTTTTTGTTTGTTTGTTTGTTTGTTTTTTAGCATACTCCCTCTTTCCTCTTAGGCCAGACTGATTATCCTGGACACTACTTTAATTACCCTCAGTTCTCTAACCCAAAAAAAGCTACAAACAATACCTATTTCTTACCATAGTAGGCATAAATGCTTCTTTCTTTCTATAAATCCTTCATACTTTGGACAGTCATTATTCTAACATTATTTTTTTGTAACTAGTTCCTCCTGGTTTGCAAGGGATTTTACTGATTTTTAGCACTGAATGTCCCATATCTTGGGAATTTCCAGTTATAAAACTATAAATGCATGGGCTGGGGATGTGGCTCAAGCGGTAGCGTGCTCGCCTGGCATGCGTGCGGCCCGGGTTCAATCCTGGTCAATCCTCAGCACCACATACAAACAAAGATGTTGTGTCCGCCAAAAACTAAAAAATAAATATTAAAATTCTCTCTCTCTCTCTCTCTCTCTCTCTCTCTCTCTCTCTCTCTCTCTCTCTCTCTCTGTCTCTCTCTCTCTCTCTCAGAAAAAAAAAAAACTATAAATGCTACATCCTAGGAATCTTCTCAATTCCTGACAAACTAGGACAGTTGGCCACTTAACTATCATGACTCTGATCAAGGTGAATCTTCCTGTCATTTTATGTTTCTTCTTTCTTCTTGGCCATTATTTATGTTGTTCTGTCTGCCAAAAATGCCTCCTTCACTTTATAGCTTCGATCCATCTTCCTCCAGAAAGCCTCATTTTTGTAGTCTTACCATTTTTACCTGTCTACCTGCCAGTTTCTCTCTATTCTTTACATGTTGGTAATCACCTTGATTTTCTCCCACTCTCTATAACATTTCCTAACATAGATCTTCACTAATAGAATAGCCATATCTTCACTAAAACAATGTGATTTTTAAATTTAAATGCAATAGAATTAAATAAAATTCATAATTTCTCAGTTACCGTAGCCATTTCAAGTGCTCAGTAGCCACATGGAGCTAGTGATTACCACATTATAAACTTTAGATGTAGAATAATTTCATTATTACAGACAGTTCTTGCGGATGGTAATATTTTAATCAACCATTTTCGTTATTATTATCAATGCAATCCATCATTGTGATTATTACTTCTGCTTATAATATTTACTTTGATCAGGAATTGTTCTAGGAACGTTATGTATATCACTATTACAACAATTCCTATATTTAGGCCACATCTCTCTCCAAAGTCACGAACACTTTCAATGTAAATCAGGTCCCCATAGTTGTTCCTGTATCCACTGTATCCTGATGACACTACCCATTTATTCAGATGAGAATTTGGGGAGTTACCTTTATCGCACCTGACCAGTCAGGCTTCTACAACTTTGAGCTTTTTTGTATCTCTAAGATCTATATCAGACTCTCCAGAACTACTTTAAATTATGTAGTTGGGTTTCTCATCTGGATTACTAAATCAATCTCCAAACTACTTCTCTTCCCGTATTATTTATTCCATAAATAATCCATCTTCACACTGTTCACTACAGAGATTTTTTTTTAAAATGTTAATGTCACTGTATCATTCTCCTATTAAATTCTTTCATGGGCTCTCCATGATGTCTAGGAATTGGTCTTTTTCAATCTTAACCCCTCACCATATCAGGCTAAAGTTAGCTTCATACTTATTTGCAGTTTCCCAGTTGTCAGGGTCCCTAACATCTGTGAATTTTACAGGCCTTTTTTTTTTTCTGTCACTTTTTTTTTCACCTGACTAAATTACAATTGTCCCTTAAAATTCTGTTCATGGGCAAAGATGGAACTCCCCTATAATTTTCAGACAGAGTGGTCCTGCTGACAGCTTAATTTTGAACTTATTTTTTAATTGGTTCTTTTTTTAGTTATACATGACAGTTTTATCCATTTTGATAAAATGATACATTCATGGAACATATCTTATTACAATTAGGGCTCAATTCTTATGGGTGTACAAGATGATAGGATTCGCCGTGGTATATTCATATATGTATATAGGAAAGTTAGGTCAAATTCATTCCACTGTCATTCCTATTCCTATAAACTTTCCCCTCCTTTTCTTTCCTGTCCGAACTGCCCTTCCGTCAGAGGTTGAGGAGAATCACTAGACCAGCTAGTGAGTGTCTCCGGGCTGAGCGAAAGGATAAGTGTCTCTACCCAGCCCGCCCCCCAGCCTGGCAAAAATCACACCAAGTCGGGAGTTGAGTCAGCCAAGATGGCACAGTAACTCAGTTTATTGTAGAGGGAGAGGACTTATATAGAGAGAGGAGAAGGGGCGGGGGGCAAAGGCAGGGGCCAATCAGAGATCGGAGAGTCCCCCAGGTTGGGGTAGCCTAGGCACCCCAGTTACAGAAACAGAGCCCCGTTATCCTAGTTACAGAAACAATACCCCATTAGGTATGTGTGCCCCGTTGCTGGGGAGTTATTCTTTGTGTTTGTGGAAGCCATATCTTGGGGCCATTCAGGCACGTATATGGAAGCCATTTCTCAAGCTCTAACTGTCACGTACACGGAGAATCACAAAACCAGAATCACAAAACTGGGGATTTCCCAACAGTGGTTTTTCTTCCTCTTTCCCAGGGATTGCACTTCCGTGGTCAGCAGAGGTCCCAACACTTTCCCTTCGTCTGATCCTCTGAACTAATCTTCCTGGCCCCCCTTATTGTGAGTTAGCTTCCACATATTAGAGAAGACATTCATCCTTCAATTTGGGGGGATTGGCTTATTTAACTTAGCATAAGAGTCTCCACATCCATCCACTTACTGGCAAATGACATAAAGTCATTCTTCATTTGAGTAATATTCGATCGTGCATATATACCACAATTTCTTTATACGTGATTCTGTTGAAGAGCACTTGGGTTGGTTCCATAGCTTAGCTATTGTGACTGGTTCGGGTATAAACATTGATGTGGCTGCATCACTATAGTGTGCTGACTTTAGATCCTTTGGATATATAACAAGGAATAGGATAGCTGGGACATATGATGGTTCCATTCCCATTTTTCTGAGGGATATTCATACTGCTTTCCAGAGTTGCTGCACCAATTTGCAGTCCCATCAACAATGTAGAAATGTACCCTTTTCCCAATATACTCCAACATTTATTGTTGCTTGTATTCTGGATAATTGCCATTCTAACTAGAGTGAGATAAAATCTCAATGTAGTTTTAATTTGCATTCCACTAACTGCTAGAGATGTTAGACATTTTTTCATATATTTATTGAGCATTTGTATTTCTTCTTTTGAGAAGAAGAAATCCACTTTTATCTGTTTGGTTCCTTTGCCCATTTATTGATTGGTTTATTTGTGGTTTTGGTATTAAGGTTTTAGTACTTTGTATATCCTGTGGATTAATGCTATATCTGAGGTACAGGTGGCAAGGATTTTCTCCCGTTCCATAAGCTCTCTCTTCGAATTCTTGATTGTTTATTTTCCTGTGAAGAAGGTTTTTAGTTTGAATCCATCCCATTTATTGATTTTTTAATTTTATTTCTTGCATTTTAGGAGTCTTGTTGAGGAAGTCAATTCCTAAGGCAAAATGTTGGTGTGTTAGGTCTACATTTTCTTCTAGTAGACACAGGGTCTCTAGCCTAATGCCAAAGTCTTTTTTTTTTTTAATTTTTTTTAACTTGTTGATAGACCTTTATTCTATTTATTTATATGCAGTGCTGAGAATCAAACCCAGTGCCTCCTGCTGAGCCACAGCCACAGCCCCCAAATTCCTAAGTCTTTGATCTACTTTGAGTTGAGCTTTGTGCATGGTGAGAGACAGGGATTTAATTTCATTTTGTTACATAGGGATTTCCAGTTCTCCCAGCGCCATTCATTGAAGAGGCTATCTTTTCTATAATGTATGTTTATGGCACTTTGTATAGTATGAGATAAATGTACTTATGTGGGTTTGTTTCTGTGTCTTCTATTCTGTTTCTTAATGCTGGTTTGGTGCAAATACCTAGCTGTTTTTGTTAGAATAATTCTAGTTTAATTTAAGGTCTGGTATTGTGATGCATCCTGCTTCACTTTTCTAAGGATTGCATGTCCATTCTGAGCCTCTTATTTTTCCGAATGAGTTTCATGACTGCTTTTTCTATTTCTATGAAGAACATTAATGGAATTTTAATAGGAATTGTGTTAAATCTGTATAGCACTATTGGCATTGTGGCCATTTTGACTATTAATTCTGCCTGTCCAAGAACACATGAGATCTTTCCATCTTTTAGGGTCTTCAGTTTCCTTCTTTATTATTCTGTAATTTTCATTGTAGATGACTTTCACCTCTTTTGTTAGATTGGTTCCCAATTTTTTTTTTTTTTGAGGCTGTTGTGAATGGGATAGTTTTCCTCATTTCTCTTTCAGCTGATTCATCACTGGTGAATAGGAATGTAGTAGATTTATGGGTGTTTATTTTGTATCCTGCTACTTTGCAGAAATCATTTGAGTTCTAGAAGTTTTCTAGTGGAGTTTTGGAGGTCTTCTAAATATGGGATTATGTCAGTAGCAAACAGAGATAGTTTGAGCTCTTCTCTTCCTGTTCATATTCATTTAATTTATTTCTTTTGCCTAATTGCTCTGGCAAGAGTTTCAAGGACTGTGTTAAATACAAGGGGTGAAAGAGGGCACCCCTGTCTTATTCCAGGTTTTGGAAGGGATGCTTTCAGTGTTTCTTCATTTGATGATGTTGACCTTCAGTTTGTCATATATAACTTTTACAATGTTGAGGTATATTCCTAGTATCCCTGGTTTTTCTAGTGTTTTTAATATGCAAGGATGCTGCATTTAGTCAAGTGCTTTCTGCATTTATTGAAATAATCATGTGATTCTGGTCTTTAAATCTATTGATGTGGTGAATTATATTTATTAATTTCCATATGTTGAACTTGCTTTGCATCCCTGGGATGAAATTTGATTATGGTGTACTATCTTTTTATTTTTGGTGGAGGGGACACCAGGGAATGAACTCTGGAGCAGTGTACCACTGAATCATATTCCAGCCCTGTTTTGTATTTTATTTGTTGACAGGATCTCACTGAGTTGCTTAGCACCTTGCTTTTTCTGAGGCTGGCTTTGAACTCGATATCCTCCTGCTTCACCCTCCCTAGCTGCTGGGATTACAGGTGTGCCCAATTGTGCCCAGCTATAGTAGCTATTTTAATGCGTGCATCATCACACTCAGCCAATGTACTATCTTTATTACATGTGTTTGTATGAGATTTGGCGGTATTTTATTAAGAATTTTTGCATCTATGTTCATCAAGGATATTGATCTAAAGTTCTTTTTCTTTGATGTCTTTCTCTGATTTTGATATCAAGGTGATACTTACTAGTCTCACAGAAAGATTTTGAAAGGGTTTCCTCCTTTTCTATTTCATGAAATAGTTTGAGGATGATTGGTGTTACTTCTTCCTTAAAGATCTGTAGGACTCAGCTTACAAATCATCCGTCCCTGGACTTTTCTTTGTTAATAGACTTCATGGCATCTTCAATTTCATCTATATCTTCGTGGTTCTACGTGGCTAGGTCCTCTGTCTCTGGGAATTGGTTAATGTCTTCAAGATTTTCTAGTTAATTGGAATATAAATTTTCAAAATAGTTTTTGAATATCCTTTGTATTTCAGCATTTTCTCTGTTGATATTTTCTTTTTCGTCGTGAATTTTAATAATTTGAGGTTATCCCTCTTTCTTTGGTGAACTTAGTTAAGGGTTTATCAATATCTTCTATTTTTCAAAGAACCAATTTTTGTTTCATTGATTTTTTTTAATATTTAAAAAACTTTAGCTTTAAGTGGACACAATATTTTATTTTTATGTGGTGCTGAGGATCGAACCCAGTGCCTCATGTGTGCTGAACAAGCACTCTACCACTTGAGCCACAACCCCAGTCCTATTTTATTGATTTTTTGAATTGTTTTTTCTATCTCAATTTCATTGATTTTAGCTCTCATTTTAATTATTTTCTTTCTTTTGATTTTGGTATTGATTTCTTCTTCTTTTTCTAGGGCTTTGTGATATAATGTTAGATTATTTACTTGGGGTCTTTCTGTTCTTTTAATGAATAAGCTCAATGCTATTGACTTTTCTCATAGAACTGCCTATATAATGTCCCAGAGATTTTGATATGTTTTATCACTATTCTCAGTTACCTATAAATATTTTTTTAATTTTACCCAATTTCTTCTGCTATCCATTCATCATTCAATAATGTATTATTTATTCTCCAGGTAGTAGAGTTATTTTTATTTTTTATCTTATTGTTGATTTCTAATTTCATTCCATTATGATCTGATAGAATGCAAGGTATTATCTCTCTATTTTCCCCCCGTATTTGCTAAGGATTCCTTTGTGGCCTACAATAAATATGGTCTCCTTTAGAAAATGATCCATGTGCTCCTGAGAAGAAAGTATATTCAGTAATATTTCATTGATTCATGAAATATTCTATATGTGCCTGTTAAATCTAAATTATTAATTGTATTTTTTACTTCTGTGGCTTCTTTAGTTTTTGTTTGAAAGATCTATCCAGTGATGAGAGAGTTGTGTTAAAGTCACCCAGTATTATTGCGTTGTGATCTGTTTAATTCTTGATATTGAGAAGAGTTTTTTTGATATATGTAAATACTCCATTGTTTGAGGCATAAATTTATGATTATTATTTCTGGTTGCTGTATGAGTCCCTTAAACAGATAAAATGACCTTCTTTGTCTCTTCTGATTTACCACTTTATCTGATATGAGAATAGTAACCCTTGCTTATTTACGAAATCCATGTGAATGATGTTTATAACCATCCTTTCAAATTCAGCCTGAGGATGTCTTTCCCTATGAGGTGAGTCTCTTGGAGACAGCATATTGTTGGGTCTTCCTTTTTAATCCAATCTGCCAGCCTTGTCTTTGATTGATGAAATTAGACCATTTCCATTCAATGTTATTATTGAGAGGTGATTTTTACTCCCTTTCATTTTGATTTATTCTAGTTTTTAAGTTGAATTCAATTCTCCTTTGATTGGATATTCTTCTAGTGTAGTTCCTCCCTATACTGGTTTTCATTTTTATTTTTCATTTCTTCTTCATGAAATATTTTATTATGTTTTGTAGTATAGTCTTTCTAGTTGTGAATTCTTTAACTTTTGTTTAGTTCTTTGTTTCATCTTCAATTACAAAGCTTAATTTTGTTGGGTATAGTGTTTTTAGTTGCCATCTATTTTCTTCAGAACTTTGTACATATTATTCTAAGACCTCCTGGCTTTTAGGGACTATATTAAGAAATCCATATTGGTTTACCTCTAAATGTGACCTATTTCTTTAGCAGCTTTTAAAATTCTACCCTTATACTCTATGTTAGGATTTTGATAAAAATGTGCCTTTGTGTGAGTCTGTTATAATTTTATATATTTGGAGTCCTGTATTTGATTTTCCATTTAATTCTTAAGGTTTGGAATTTTTAAGATATTATTTCAGTGAAAAGATTGTGCATTCCTTCAGTTTGTATTTCAAAGCCTTCATCTATCCTGATGAATCTTAAATTTGTCCTTTGAATTTTATCCCATATTTTTTGGAAGTTCTGTTCATGGACTATTAACATCTTTTCTCCATGGTCAACTTTATTTTTGAGATTTTACATTTTGTATTCATTGCCTGAAACCCAGTCTTCCAAGTACCCTAGTCGATTGGTGATGCTTTCCATTGAATTTTTAACTTGGTTTAGTGATCCCATTGTTTTGAAGATTTAATTTTTAAATTCTGACATCCATTACTGATATGATAAATTTTGGTTATTTTAGGAACTCCCCACAAAAAAAAGGGGGGAAAAGAAAAGAGAAAACTCATATAGCAGCTCCAGGAATACTTTCCTGATAATATTTCCACCACCTCCATCTCTAACATATCTCCCTAGCTGTTTGCACTACTTCTATGATAGCACTTATGATATATTGTATGTTTATTTGACTTCCTTTTTTGTGTTCTGAGCTGCTGGAGACTAGGGGGTGCTTTCCCACCCCCCTGTACTTTATAAACTAGATCCATTTAGAATAAGCAGTAGATATTCAGTAATTATGATTTAAATTAATGATTGAATGGAAAATTATGTACAAATCAATATATGTGTAGTAGTGTATGAACTTGGTTCAGTAAAGATACTGACTCAACTTCTTTTGGTTTTTCCCTTTCCCCTTCTAGCACACAAGTAAGCATTTAATAAACACATGTTGGACTAGATTATGAATTAGAACCCAGTCTAAGATATCCATGAGATTAGCATGCATTTTTCTAAATCCCTAACACATATATTAACCTACTTAAATGCTCCTAAAATATTTTAACTGTATGCTGACTGATTCTTCCTATATTACACTCTGATATTCCATTTATAAATAAATAGGAGGAGTAACCTGCCCAATTTTTCTTCTGTTTAGATTCAAATAATAAATAGTTATTCCTATCTCCCCAACTCCAATTCAAAAGAAGAAACATCATATAAATTTGTATTTTTTTATTACTCTCTTTGCAATAGTAAGAGAAGTGGACATTAGAGAGATTTTAATTCCCCATTATGCTGATACTCATCATTCTCTTCCTTCATGTGCCCTTGTGTACCATAGGCCAGTATTTTGTCTTCATTTCTCCTTGTCTTTCTTAATAATCACATTGTTTCTTTGATCTAGGAGGTAATGCCAATGCACTCCTGCATAGCTTCCTATAAATAACAGGAATTTAACAAATGCTGAGCAACTCATGGTCATATGTTACAATTCATTCTCATAGATTGAATTACAGACAGCTTTGGATAATCATCAATCCTAGTGTAATTTTTAAAGATTCAGATAAGTATTTTCTTGAGTACAGCAGTGTAAGTTTTCCTTTGCTTATTCACACAAAATGTGCATTTTAGTATAATGAAAAATAGGTATGTCCTGGACTTTAACAAGTAGAATTATCAGTTTTCTCTAGTCACCTTTTTTTCCATTTTAAAGTATTTCCTTCTCAACCAGTATTCTTCATCTAAACAATAGAACATCAGAAGTAATTTATGTAGCTACTTTCTTAAGTTCTTATAAAGATGGTGCGATTCTAGATTTGTAAAAGAGAAGTTTATTCATGGCCACGGCAATAGCTCACTCCTGTAATACCAGCAACTTGAGAAGCTGAGACAGGAGGAAAGCATGTTGCAATACCCTCAGCAACTTAGCAAGACCCTGTTTCAAAATAAAAAGGAAAGAGAGAGGCTGACTCATTTTATACAGTGAAAGTATTAACTGCGTTGGGGCTTAATTCTTACCCTAGAATTGAGAAAGATTGTTTATTTTAAGTAGCTCACTAATCCTTGAAGCCATTTGTTCTTTAAAGCCACACTTTTACTCTCCTTCTTCAGAAATCATTCATATAACGTGTTTTGGGGTGTTGTTGTTGTTTGTTTGTTTGTTTTTAAATCTATAGTCTTTAATAGCCTATGCTTCAGATGTGAGAGTCTGAGATCTATTTTTCTGAAAGAATGAACTTCAGTCAGCTTCTCACAGTATTTTAAAGATTTTCATACTTTGGTAATTATTAATATATTACTAGTTTTCTTATGGTTTTGATGAAAATTTACTAAAGATTAATTCAGTAAAGAGTTTAAATGTTTGAATTTGGAGCTAAATTTGAATTCTACCCCTAAATGTGAAAACTTACTAGCTTTGTAACTTAAGGAAGTTAGCTTTTCTGTATTTCCTATTTCTATAAAATGGGGATGATGCTACCTAAAGACTGAACAGCTTAACACTGCTTAGTGCAATGCCTGACATGCAGAGTAATCAATAAGTATTAACTGTTATTATCAAGACTTAACATGAAAGATCCAAAGGACTGGGCAGGGTGGCACATGCCTGTCATCCCAGAGACTGAGGGGCTGAGGAGGAGGATCTCAGGTTTGAGGTCAGCAAATTTAGCAAGGCCGTGTCTCAAAAAAAATTTTAAAAGGTCTGGAAGATAGCCAACTTTTAGAGTGCCCCTTGGTTGAATCCTCAGTACTGCAAAATAACAATAACAACAACAAAAAGAGCAACCACAATAATAATTGTAAAGGTTCAAAGATAAAGTTATGTCGAGTTCAAATGAACTCTTTCAGATTCATTATCTGCTACATTTTTCATTAAATAAAATATGTAGTAATTAGCCAGGGACTGATTGAAAGATAAGTGTCATTAGCTTTGCAGCCAGATTGATTTAAGTCAGCATTTGCACCATTCCTCCCTTGATTTTTCCTAATCATTATGAAGACTGTGGAGTATGAAATATATAAACATCTATTTAAAAGATATGTCTTTTTTTTCATCTTCTAGTTAAGTGTTTTATAGGCTTTTTTAATTGTTTTTTTCTCTAGAGTCATTTTCTTGTTTAGTATCTAGATTATTTATGTGTATATACACACTTCTAAAGATAATAGCTAATGTAAAAGGTGCTTTTTTTGTCAGTTATTGTTGTATTGTTCTTGAGTTCCATTATGTGTCAAACTCTACAGACAATCAAAAATTGTGAGAGAAAGCAGTTTCCCATGAAAACTACTTTATAAATGATACTGTATGTCTTGGCTAGTGTTCAGAAGTTTATGTAACCTTATAATTATAGTTGTACCATAGGTTAACTGAATTGTGGGGTAAATAGACATATATAGATTAATGCAGAAATCTATATATTACTTTTAAAATTATTTCTCAGAGAAATGCATTTTAATGTATAATAGACTTAGCCTGCTCTAATGTGTTTTTACCTGGCAAGTTCTGATTGGTGATACTAACAGGTCAGTATTTCTTAGAATACTCATTGTGGTGGTTGGTAAAGGAAGAGGGGAAAGTGGAAATTTGGGACAAGGATTTCCTCACAGCATCATAAATCAATTCTTATTGAATGAATGTGAGCTGGATATTTATATTGAAATTCTATGTCAATACAGTTAAATTTCAATAAGCTTTGTATATTATGGTTTTATTCTAGACCTATAAATAGGATGCCTCCTCCTCCTTCTCCTCCTCCTCCTCCTCCTCCTCCTCCTCCTCCTCCTCCTCCTAGTACATGCTGATTTTTCAGAATCGTTCCTTATTCTTTATTTAGTGCTACTTATTAAATATCTTCTGTTCCTTGGTATCTTGTAAACAAGATTTAGGCTTTTCATTCAGCTGAGCAAAGTAAAATAAATATATGCTTGACTTAAAAGAGGTGATGACTTTTACTGCCAGGTCTGTGCTTCATGTAAGCAGACATGGTTAGATGTTTTTGAATTTTTCTTTGCCCCATTCCATCTCTAAAACTGGAATGAATTAGACCTTTAAGTTCCTCAGGGAATGTTCTGATAAAATTACAGAAAATGGAAGGGATTCATGCAACATCTAATTCACTATGAATGTAGCAAAAAAAAAAAGTTTTTAATCCTATTAAAGCAATACAATTTTAAAGGAATTGGATCTTGATTATCCCGTGAGTATTTTACTTTCTACATGAAAACTCAGAGGGCCAGATGTGATTAGCAAATGAAGGAGCAAAGAGAACTCCTCCCACCCCCTGAAGGTCTTTAAGTCTGATAAAGGGACAATAAACAAATTAACAAAAGAAAAGACACTTAAATTTATTGATGTATACATGTGCAGGAACCACACTAAATATGAAAACTCAAAGAGGGGCTGAATAATTAAAGCTAAAATACCTTCTTTATATGAGAAAGTAAAATGAGGGCAGGGGCTGTAGACAACTTTAGGAGAAATGAATGACTCCTGCCCTCCAACAACAGACAAAAGCTTGGGACAAAGATCCACTGGGCTTTGGGGGAGGTGACAATAGGTTTAGAAAGGTGAGGACTGGAACTGCACTCGGAACTGATTCTAAGGTATCATCCAAGGCCTCTCAGTTTCCTTTAATTCCAAGTGCTCCGCGTGTCAAAGTGTCATACTTTTGGTGTATTGTTTTCTACAGCCCAACAAATACGCAAAAGTCAATTTATATTTCCTGCATGAATGTAAAAATTGAAATTGATAAAATTGGGTTTTTTTTTTTTTTTACTTGGTTATTAATGCCTCAGTCTGGCTGGGCATAAATCACGAGCCACTCAAGCAGGAACAAACTTTATTTCCGAACTCCCACAGCACTCCACGCACACTCCCGGGAACTCTCCCAAATGCCACCCTCGGGGCTCCTCCAGGAACACTCCACACACCAACCAGAACTCTCCCAGAACCCCACCGGGCTGCACGGGCACTCACTCTCGGAACCTGCAAGAACTCCAAAGTAGCAGGCGCCCAAGGGGGACAGTAAATGTCTAATATACAATTGAATACACAGCCTGTTTCAATCCACCATCATCCAGTCACAGCAATTATAGACAGCTTAATTTAATATCATCATCTTAATGGCTCACCTCTCAACCATTACTTCTGGCAAAATGCCAGGGGCCATTCCGACTTGGCTGAGGCTCTCAGCAATTTATATTTTCAGTTGTGCTAATACCAATAGAGTATAAGTATTTATCCCTGTACTACAGAGTAGATATTATCATGTTAAGCATACAGAGAATGTTGCAAAAATTAAATGTAGGACATCACTAAAGAATTTTATCAATTAGAATATTGTTGATTTTTAAAAATCATAATCTATGTATCCAGACTGTATTGTTCTATAATATTAATAGAAGAAGTGCCTTTGGCTCTGAAAATCAAAGCTATTTAACATTAGGATTAGAAAATTTCTGTAGGAAAATCACCATTCTTGTATCCTGTGTTCACAAAATAGTCATGGTGCAGTTATTTTAAAATTCACCAAAATATTATTAAACCCTAAAACACAATTTGCTAAATGTAGATTTTCCTAGAACAGATTTGTGCTTTTGTGACCTTAAAAAATTTTAAAAGTAAAAACCTCTTTGTAAAGGAAAGATAAAGGCAAAGTATTACACTACTTTTAACAAACATTACTTATTTTAAAAGAATGCAATTTTTTTCCCTTTAAGTCCTTTTTTCTGCTTTGCTGAGTTACCTGGTACATTTAGGAGGTACAGGAGACCCCAAAGAAGAGTCCAGTAAGCCTTATATGTCAGAATTATTCATACATTCATAGGAAATATAGTTTGTAAAAGGGAATTGTATTTTTTTTAAAGTCCACTCAGTTGACTTTAAGGGCATCTTTTGAGAAGGGATGAGTCCATTGAGGCTTTTCCATGCATTTTTTAACCACTTGTGTTATCAGTAGACACCTGTTACTCTTTACAGTTGCAACTGTCATTATCCAAAGTGTATTATGATATTTATAGTCTTAATAATTGAAAATGTACTATATACTTGAAAGCAAAATGAAAGAGAAAGAAAAAGAAATGGAAACACACCTCAATGGATCAGCGATGCTTTATTAAGCACTGGAGGAACACATTTTCAAGAGAGAAAATGACAACTGGTTACAACAGGGGTCTGAGTTTTGTAGGTTTCAGTGAGACTGAATCGTAGCAGAATATGTTGATTGGACAGTCAGGGGGAACAGTTGGGAAAGTTCAGAGCCCATTGTTGCTGGGAAATGGTGAAAGTCCAGAGCCAGTTTTCCTTCTTTCCCTAGGACCCATTGTCCTCCTTTTCTCCCTGGAGGTTGTTTTTCCATGTCTTTTATTCCAGACTCTGAAAGAGGATAATGAATAGGGGTACTGGAAGCACATCTGGCTGCTTCCTGCTAAAAAGAGCAAAGCAGAGGGGGGCCTCCTTTTAGAGTTCTGGGAGAGAATATGGCAATCCCAGCAGTTGAGGCTTAGAGAGGAGTATATGGAAGGAACTTCAAGGTCATCATAGGTGAAGTCCCCTTTTTGTGGTTCAGAGAATCAGATTGTGAGTGCAGGAGGAGAAAGGCTTTGATGTGTTCTGGGAGGTGGTTTGAGCTAAATGGGTCACTTTACTTAGAAGCTATTTCTGTATAAAATTAATACAGAGAATAAAGGTTATTATGAGAAAGATGAATATTAAAGGAGACATAAAGGGTAATAACCAAGAGGTCCATCATTTTAGGTCCCCCAATTAGGACTAACAGAAATAAACTAGTTCTCATCTCTGAAGATGGTCCTAGAGCTGTTTAACTTTGTCTCATACCAATCCTGATTGGTTTACATAGAAACAGCATTCTACCCTGACTGGTTTTGCAGGAAGACAGATTCCAGGGAATCCAATTGATTTTGTCAAGTTAGTACTGTGTCAGCAACTTGTTGGATGTCTTCAATAACCTGTTCTGGTGACTTTTTATAGTAATGAATTGAGGTTCCCAATCCTGCTGCTCCTGTGCCAATCCCAGCAGGTATGCCTAGTCCCATGAGTAAGGAAATAATTTGGAGGGCTCTCCTACATCTGGTATGTGTTATTTGCGAAGTCAACGATGATATATAGAAAACATAAGGAGAAGAAGATTTGGGTGGGGCTCAAGTCGATGAATGTTTCTTAAAGTCAGATTTCCCAGATAAGTCTAGTGTTTGAGGAGGAGAAAGACAAAGAGATAGTGGATGTGATAAATATAATTCGTCTCTGAGTTGTTAAGAAAGTGTGGAAAGACGTCTGAGAAAGTGACATTAGGAGGGTTAGACATGAGCATCAGTTTTTTCTCAGAAATAATCGGAAGGCAATTAATGTGTAGGTAGGTAGAGTCTATGGAAACAGATTGATAAGCGGCATCAGTAGGAGCAAGTTTCTAGTAGCTCGGATGGACCCAAGAAGAGTGGCCTTCTAGTTTGGCTTCAGTTAAAGTGGTCAGAATGACTCTGATAGATAGGACCTTCCATTTTTCTTTTAAGGGGGATATAGGTGTGTGTGTCAGGAGGTGGATTATACCAGGTCCCCTAATTGAAGAGGGGCCTCATGAAGATTGAGGCTGGGGAAGATGGGAGTGGGCATATTTCCAGAGGGCAGTCCTGAGGTGAGCTAGGAAAGGATTCAGGACATCAGGAAGAATGCTTGGTGATTGAGGTTGAATGGCAAGTGGGACAAGGTGCATCTGTAGAGGAGTTCAAATGGGCTAATCATGAGAGGTTTGTTAGGAAAAACTCGGATTTAGAGAAGGGCCAAAGGGAGGAGCTTAATCCAATCCAGTGGGTTTCTATAGATGGTTCAATTAAAGTTGCCATTAAGGTGCTATTTGTCCTTTTGGCTTTTCCTGAGGACTGCAGATAATAGGGAATGTGGAAGTTTCATTTTATATGCAAAAATTTAACTGATTTGGAGGTAAGAGGAGGTGAATTTGGGGCCATTGTCAGATTGGAGTGAGGCATGTAGACCAAAATGTGGGGTTGTTTCTTGGGAATGTAAGGTTGCAACTCTAGAAGCCCATTTATTGATAGTTGGAAAGGCTTCAACATATCCAGTAAAGTTGTATACTAGGACCAGGAGATAATTAGTTTTTCTTATAGGGAGTATTTGGGTAATGTCACATTGCCAGTCCATAGCAGGAAGGGCTCTCTTATGTCTAATGTGCACCATAATCAGAATAGGCAAATGTTGGTTGTTAGGTAAAACATCAGTTTGATGAGTAAGGAATACCAAGATACAGAGGTCAATCCAATTTTTGATAGGCATGAATAAAAACAAGACTCACAAAGGAAAAAAAAATCCTCAGAATTTGGGGCACCAAGGCTTTGGGGCTGACACGGTGTATGTCTTAAGTTCCATTAAACGAACTATTGTCTTTTCTTTTAAATGCTCAGGTGTTGCAGTACTTTGGTTATAACTTGTTTCTGCTAGGTGTTTAAGACCAAACTGGTCAAATTGACTTTGTTCTTATCTGTTGTTAAGAGTCAGCTAAGTTCCCTCAGGGGGATCACTCTTGGGAACTTGTGAGCAGCCTCTTAGCTCCTTTAGCACCATCTGCCAGGATGGGTCAGACTCTCCTTGATTATGTGGCTTCCCTTGGAAGCATCAAGAATGTCTGCTTTTCCATGACACACTTCTTTGCAGCCTGTGGATTGATCAAGCTTTTTGTTTTCCAGGGTCTCATTAATCTCCCTGATTGGGAAGTCATAGGGCCCAGAGTTGCAAAGCCCTTAGAGAAGTCCCCTTTTTTCCCTGGGTTCAAGATGACCTCAGAGGGCAAGAGCCAAATATTTGCTATATTCTTTCTTGGCCCTTTTATTCTTTAACTTTAGTCTCCAAGTTTTGGTCTTAAACATCCAGACGTAAAGTAAGAGTACTGGATTTTAACTTTAATGTCTATAACTTTACAGTTATTTACCCCTTCTATTTAATTGGGGTCAGTATTAGTGCTGGAAGTTAGCCTTATATCCTGTCTGTAAGTTTTACTTTTTTAAAGAAAATATATTTCCATACCTAGAACCTTCTTAGATCTCTTTCCTAGCTGTTTACCCCTTTTTAAAATTCACATTTTGAAACTACCCTTATAAAATTTCTGAATTTAGATAAAATACTGCATTTAATAAGATGAAATACTTTTATGTTTTTGGGGTACTTTAATTGAAGCCTAACTGAAACCTCTTATACTCTTTGCATATAAATTACACCTGATTAGAATCTTTGACTTTTCTTTAGTGAAGACCCAGAAACAAAGCAATCTTAAACTTGTTTTATTCACCAATTTATAAAAACAAATTCAATGTTTAAATATGTTATCTTATGGAATTTAAGAAGTTAAGAGTACTTGATTTTATATTTACAGTTGATGTTTTTTAGCACTTTAACTTTGTAAATTAATCAGATGTCTCCTCTAACATATTTATGATTAATCCCATTGTTAATTTTAAATCTAATTTACTCATTTTTAACTGTAAAAGCCAAGTTATCGGACAAGTGTGGTTAACAGTACTAGCTACCTTTTCCCTGCTAGAAAAAATGTATATTATATTCTAGACATTTTATAGAAACCAACACTCTCTTAATTGTCTGACCACCTAGAAAAACTTGTGAATTAGTAATTTTAAAGACATCTTTACTCTCATCTGTTTACCTGATTATACCAGAAGGAATTTTACCTCACCAAAGAATGAGAAGGCCAGTGTTACATGCAGGAACAAAATGGCAAAAAGTGGCCTCTGGCTCGGAGGTCTAAGTGTGTAAGAGAAGGGAGGAATTGGAGAGGAGAGGATTAGAAGGAGGATGCCTCCAAAGCCAATAAGTACCTGATACAGGTCTTTTCTCTGTCCATGTAGCAATGAGGCAACAAAAACCTAGCCCAAGAATGGGGTCAGTTTCAGGTCGCACACTGGCCGCTATTTAGCCAAAGTGGACTCAGAGGATGCGAAGGCTCTCTATCTATAAGGTAAAAAGGAAGAGAGAGAGAAAAACAGTCAGTCTGGGAATTCAGCCATGCTAGTCCTGGCTAGGGGCTTTGGCAGCCCCAGGGTCACAGAGGTGTGGGACAATCAACAGCCACTTTCCAGGTCTCATCAGCTATTTAACATGACTGTTAATAACCTTTGAGTATAAGGTAGAGAGAGAGAAATGGGAGGAAATATGAAAAAATGGTAGAGGTTTGTTAGGACAGGGTGGGGTAAAGACCCTCTTCCTGGGTTTCGGCACCAAATGAAAAAGAAATGGAAACAGATCTCAACGGATCAGTGATGCTTTATTAAGCACTTGAGGGACACATTTTCAAGAGAAATAAATGGCAGCTGGTTACAATAGGAGTCTGAATTTTATAGGTTCAGTGAGACTGAATCATAGCAGAATATGTTGATTGGACAGTCAGGGGAACACTTGTGAAAGTTCAGACCCCTTTGTTGCTGGGAAATAATGAAAATCCAGAGCCTGGTGTTTTCCTTCTCTCCTTAGGACCCATTGTCCTTTTCTCCCTGGGGGTTGCTTTTCTATATCCATCAATACCTATTATTCACAATTTACTTAATTGTGTTCTTTTACCTTTTGGCAGCATCTCCTTCAGACAGGATTTGCATTCTTATTCTCATTTTAAATAAAAAGTACAAAATTAGAAAAGTTCAGGGTATTTTCACAAGATATTCCATCATCAGAAATAGGCTATTAGGTATAAAAATGCAGATGATGTCTTTTCCTTTAGCTTTGAAAACTCGATAACTTGTATAGTTTCATATCTATGACATCAAAGTATTTCATAGATATGTTTTTTTCATCATGCTTACTTCTCTTTAGCTTAAATACTTTGGGAACCCAGATTCATGTTTAGTTTTTTGTTACTTACTTTTTATCTGTGAATGAAGTATTAACACAGTAGTTGATAAATTGAAATCACGTACATCGTTTGAAATAAACATGCTTATTATGATTATTTATGAATATATTATTTCTGAATCTACCTTTTATAGTGCATTTGACTCACTTTCCATGTGATTTCTTATAAGAGAAAACAAAAAATTATGAAAGACAGTAAGGTTTCTTATAAAATACTATTATTTTATAATAAAAATAGTTGGATGTGGATTATGCTTGAAAAGACTAATATTGCACATATACCTTGTAATAGGAGAGAAATAAGTAAGTATATGGGTACTCGAGTGTTTTGTATTTTTGTATTTTTATATTTTTTAAAAATATTTATTTTTTAGTTGTAGGTGGACACACAATATCTGTATTTAATTTTTACATGGTACTGAGAATCGAACCCAGTGCCTCACATGTGCTAGGGAAGCTCTCTACCACTGAGCCACAACCCCAGCCCTCAAGTGTTTTGTATTTAAGGGAAAAAAAAGAATGAAAAAGAGGAGGGGTCATGGGAAATAAGGGAGAGATGGAACAAAAAGAAGAAAGAAAAGAAATTAGCTGTAGCTTTCATTACTATTTCTGCTTCAGTATTTAAAGAATAGATCTCTTTTCCTAACTTTCCCATATTAGTTATACATCATAGCAGCAACTTATAGAACAAGGGAAAATTCAGAAAGACATTAAAGATATTTTGGGATTCATGTTCCATGAAACCATGAATGGAACCCAGATTCATAAGGACTTTTTAGAGGCATAGTTTTCAATTATATTAGCTATTTTCCTTGTACTATTTCTCAGTCAACCTCAGGATAAGAACAGGATCTATTTTTGAAATTTTTTTCCATGCCATTCTCTACAGTATTGCCTTGAGTCATAAAAATCCAACCTGCTACTATTTTTCCCTCTTAGGCAACTATACCAGCACAGCAGTTCAATTCAGTTCTGCTTGGGCTACCATGCTTAAAAGTTCTTGTTGAGAACCATGGCCTGAATTAATGCATGGCTCTTGGGGATGCTGCTGTGTGCATATACACTAAAAGAAAAATTCATATAATAATCTAACCCTTTAGAATGTAATAGATGAGTTTCTGTGGTATTTAACAAATAAGGGAATTACCCAGAAGTGAAAGTGAAAACTGAGATAAAAATTGTACTTTGAGTCAGAGTCTGCTAAGTTAGTCGCTAGTACAGCTTACTTGTGTTGTGAAGATTGGGCATCCCTGCCAAAAATGTGCTGTTATGAGAGCAAGAAAGAGAAAAAGGGATGCCACTGAAACTTGAAAGAGATTGTATTAGGGGTGGTTAATTATTTGCATATTGTCTCAAATATTTTGCTTAGAGTCTGAAGCAATTTGAGTCAAATTAAGACTGATTTTAATTGTCACCATAAAACTTGACAGCATAATCATCCAGCTTAAAATATATCAGTCGTGACAACTCCTTTGTATCCTGATAGTTCCAAATTGTTTTGTTTTGTTTTTAATAAACTTTATAATCACCTTTAGTACTTTAGATGTTTGTCAGGAGCATTCGTTTGATGATCAAATGATTTACATCTTTCATCAGTTCTATTGTCTCATCTTATTCATATGTGCATTTTTTTTGTTGTTAATAGAAAAGAAATTAAACCAATTGTTATTTTTCCAAGTAGAAAATCATCCTGAAATCTGTCATTTAATCCTTAATTCTTAAACTATTTTCCAAGGCCATGAGTTAACTAAGTTTTGCTTAATTTGTATCAAAATTTTCCCAAAGAATTTATTTACGTGTAGTAATTAATCACACAACTCTTAGTTACTCCAACCTTTGATATGTAGGCTAATGAAATTTAAACAAACAAAAAACATTATAAACCAGAAACTCACAATTATCTAAATAACCTCTGTTATTCATTTCCCTTATACATGCCAAGTTCATCAAAAACTATACCAATTCATCAGTTTTAGATTCACATAGAACAGTCCAAGAGTTCAAAATGTCAGGGGACAAACAGATGAGGATGGTGGGAACACAAGATTAAGAGAATAATTCTATAAAATGGACCCACTGTGCTGACCCACTACATGCTTTCTTTTCCAAGAAGCAATTTGACTGAAGTCCTGCCTGGCCAAGTGAACAGGATATGTTACCTTCCTCAGCAGACTATCTTTTAACTGCAAGAGAAATGAAGGCCCAAAATAATGTTGATTAAAGAAACCCAGGACTTTTGTGACCAAATCCTGAAACTCTGGGAGAAAAGGATAGTTCTTCCTAATCATAAAGTCTGTAAGAGTATATGGTTAAGAATCCGATTAGAACCAGGCAGCATGAGCCAAGATGACCTAGAGTGGCCATGACAGTGGGGACTTGAAAGTCTGATGTCACCCTGCTATCAATCAAAAGACAAGAGGTGGATCTGGGCAGAACTCTCTGGAAAGTCCTCTGGGATCCCCAATAGAACTGGAGTGCAGGAGAGGTCCTCTCTGTGTGTCTGAGAGGACCCACTCTCTCCCTTGAGAATCTCCCTTTGCCTTTTCCTATCCCTTCAATAAACTCATTCCTGTTACTCTGAATGACATGTTTGAAATCTTTGACTTGATTGCAAGAATTGGGGTTTGAAGAGAGGGTCTTTGCAGTGCATCAGTTTCTTGGAAGGCTACTGTTCTGTAACAAAAGGACAAGCCAAAATAATCTAGTGTTATTTGTTCAACCTCAGCTGCCACTATTTAGCAAGGGTCTCAATAGCAATACTGATTCTTTGGTAAACACACCTATACTTAGCAATTATTTGCATCTCTGAACACACAATGACATATCTGTTTATGGAACATTTGGATATATTGGAAACTTGACAGAATTCTGTAAATATTTGCTAATAGCAAATACTAAAAATGTTCCCCACATGCTTGTCCTTGTCTATCAGCTGGACTTCTGTCAACATAAGGAATAAAAGAAAACTATAGTCATTCTCATTATTATAAGTCACTATTCTCACTGTTATAGATAGTAGCTTCCCTCAGCTCTCCCAAAAATAAACCTAGGGCCTCAAGCATGCAAGGCACACAATATGCTGAAGTACACCACATCCCTGATAGTAGCATCTCTAAAGTGCTCTTGGGCATGTAAGTATCACTTTTTCCATCCAAATATGTCATTGTCTTATCACTTGCAGTTACCTAACTTTTAGACATAACTAAATTTGTTTCAAGACTCTAGCCCAAAACGTTCCTCAGCTAGAGCTATCTACTATTAGGTGTTTTTTTTTTAAAGAGAGAGAGAGAATTTTTTAATATCTATTTTTCAGTTTTTGGTGGACACAACATCTTTATTTTATTTTATGTGGTGCTGAGGGCCGAACCCAGCGCCCCACGCATGCCAGGCGAGCGTGTTACCACTTGAGCCACATCCCAGCCCAACTATTATGTTTTTTTACAGAGTCATATATCCTTGAAGATGTAATAATTATACTCATAATCATAATCATTTTCTTTAAGCTGTGTCTGAAATCTCTTTAACTTCCTTTTAAAACATCCTTTTGGGCTGGGGATATGGCTTAGTGGTAGATCACTTGCCTTGCATGTGTGAGGCCCTGGGTTTATCCCCCACACCACAAAAGAAAAACAAACAAATAAAACACCCTATCCACAAAGAAATTTTGCAATATCTCTTTTTTTATTTATTTTTTAGTTGTAGATGGACACATACCTTTATTTTATTTATTTATTTTTATGTGGTGCTGAGGATCAAACCCTGTGCCTCACACGTTTTAGGCGAGCGCTCTACCACTGAGCCACAACCCCAGCCCTGCTATAGCTCTTTAAGATTAGCCACGATGTGAGTCAAAATGTCTATCTTTTTATCTTTTCTTTTATTTATTTATATATATATATATATATATATATCTTCTCAAATTTTATAAGGTATGCTTTTTGAATATTGCCCATTTGGGTTTAAGAGATAATTTCAGATCAGCAATGATAGTTGTTTTAAAGTTCTGCCTTGTAGTTGGAAAGTTGAAGAAGTGTGAAGAAGAGAATAATCTATAAGAAGCCCCATTCCATTATTTATTACCTCATTTACATTCACCAACTTACTCTCATTGCCTATACTTCATTTTTTCTTGTGCTTTTTTTCTATGAGTCTCTGTGTGTGTGTGTGTGTGTGTGTGTGTTTGTGTGTGTGTGTGGTGGTGATGGTAGTTATGGTAGTGTTTTTCCCATTAGGAATCACCCAATATTTTTATCTCTAGCTGTTTCTTTTCATTTCCCTTTCCCTTTTCAGCAAATGGTAGCCCATTTGAGCCACTGAGAAAGAAGATGAATCGTAATAATTATTGTTAAAGTACATGTATATGCCTCAGTGTGCTTTAAAGAAATAGCATGGAATAGCTTTAATGTTCCAATATACTGTGCCTAAATTCTAGGTCATGTAGTTCACAGGAATCTGAAGGTATACTCTGGATACAACTACTATAAATAAACTAAGAGTATCTCCTTTTTTCCACATTTTTTGTTTTAATTAGTTACACATGACAGTACAATGACCTTAACATATCATACACTTGAATCACAGGGGATACAATATCTCATTTTTCTGAGTATACAGGTTGCAGAATCACATTGGTCATGCATTCACATATATACACACAGTAATAATAATGTCTGTTTCATTCTACTGTCCTTCCTATCTCCCCAGCCCCTCCCCTCCCATCACTTCTCTCTACCTAATCTAAGATAGCGCTATTCTTTTTTTTTTCCTCACATCTTTATACGTGTATTTTGTATAACAATGAGGGTCTCTTTCCACCATCCATGCAATTCCCTTTCTCCCTTCCTTTCCCTCCCACCTCTCTTCCCTATGTAGAGATAATCTTCCCATGCTCTTCCTCTCTTCCCCATTTTGAGTCACTCCCCTTATATCAGAGAAAACATTCTGCATTTGTTTTTTGGGGATTGGCTAACTTCACTTAGCATAATCTGCTCTAATGCCATTCATTTCCCTGCAAATGCCATGATCTTATTATTTTTTGGTGCTGAATAATATTCCATTGTGTATGTGGCTGTGTCCCTGTAGTATGCTGTTTTTAGGTCCTTTGGGTATAGTCCGAGAAGAGGAATAGCTGGGTCAAATGGTAGTTCCATTCCTTTCCAAGGAATCTCCATACTGCTTTCCAAATTGGCTGCACCAATTTGCAGTCCCACCAGCAGTGTAATTAAGTGTAATTAAGAATATCTTTTCCAGGGATAAAAATTCTATATCAGTCGGGCAGAGTGGTACATGCCTATAATCCTAGCAGCTTGGGAGGTTGAGACAGGAGGATCAAAAGGTCAAAGCCAGCCTCAGCAAAAGTGAGGTGCTAAGCAACTCAGTGAGACCTGGTCTCTAAATAAAATATAAAATAGGGCTGGAGATGTGGCTCAGTGGTCAAGTGCCCCTGAATTAAATCCCCCTGTACCCCAAAAAAACCACAAAATTTAAATCATACAGTGACCCTGTCTACAGACTGTTTATATATGATGAGTCCACAGTGAAGTCAGTCGACTTCACAGCTGTTCCATGATAATAGGCAGTGAATTGGTCCCAAGTATCTTATCACAGATATATATGTGTTCATGGTTCAGACTAGATCTACCAACACTTGAGTAACATTGATTTGAGCAAGTAATATATTTGAGCAGAGTAAGCCTACAGTAAAAGTTTGGAATTGTAGAATTTTTTTAAAAAAAATCAAACATTGTCAAATTCAATAGCATTTTCTATTTTTATTTCATTTTAATTATACTTTGTCTTGTTTTTCATATTTTCAGTAAAAAAATAGGTATACAAACAGGAAATTTTAAAAAAAATGCTTTAATTCCTTCCAAGTTAATTGTTGTTAACATTTAAACAGGAAGAAACAGGATGGTGAATTGGAGAAAGAGAAAAAAGTAAGGAGTTCTATAGAGAATATAAGGTAAATAGAGAATAAAAAACATATATAGGAGAAAGAATTATCATTGAAGAATTGTGGAAAAGTTTTAAGAATAGCTGACATGGAAGAGTTTTGAGTTGAAAATCTTTGCTGAAAGAGTTTCTGCAATTTGACTTGATTGTATTACTCATTATATCATCTGAGCTATACAAGACACAGCAAAGCTATCTCAGACAACCCTGAGAGGGGTAGAAAAAGCAAAAGAGTTCATGGTGAAACTGCCTAGGACAGCAATTCAAAATTTAATAGCACTCTCAATTCAATAGATACTTATATCTAAAAATATGGGTTGAAAATATTGGCATTGTATTTGTTTCTAGAATAAAGAGTATGATAGGCTTTTTAGATTATCTCAAATTCTGAATTTGAGAAATCTAAGCTAAAGGATTTGTAGGTATAAAGCCCATAAACCAGTGTAATCATAACAAATATGTGTAGATCCTTGAGGCATGGCTTAGGGCAGTACCAACTCTTTGGTAATCACAGCCATCCTTGGCAATTATTTACATTTCTAAAAACACAATGATATATCTGTTTATAGAACATATTTGAACACATAGCTTTGTCCCCAGCCCTTTCATTTTTTATTTCCAGAGAAAGTCTTGCTAAAATTGCCCAGGCTGACCTGGAACTTGCCATTCAACCTTCCAAGTTGCTGGGATTGCATATTATCTTTAAAATAATCAACTGGTTTATAGTACCACTTTAATATTTTGTAAGTGCTAGTGGGGATAGAATATGCACACACAAAAAAATGTGTATGTGTGTGTTGCATTTATAAATACACAAATCATATGTAGAGAAAGAGATATGGTATACACACACATTTCTGACCAGTTTCCTATTTGTTGTGCTGAGAGAGCAATAAAATAAACTAACCCAAAAGCAAAGAAAATATCCCAAAACTACCCTGGCTGACCCTGACCAAGCCATGTGTCATAAATCTATGGGAGAAATACACAGGAAATCAAACAATACAGGAATTTAAAGGAAACAAAAAGCACAAACAATGAATCAAAGCATCTCAATATATTTTGGGTTTGGTTGTTAATGATTGCTAAAAATAGAAATTATTTATGAATAAACTTTTACTAGTTTGGTGATTATTGAATGCCATGTGATCTATCTTCCCATAAATTTTGAAATGCCTCAACATTTCAAAGTACAGATCCAACTATTTGGAAAATACTAACAAGTGGGTCAACTGTAATATGCTACCACAAGAGTTTTTATGTAAAAATTTATTTATAGTAAAACTTGAATAAACAACAACAAAAAAGTGTGTGTGTGTGTGTGTGTGTATGTGTGTATAGTTTAAATTACAGTGCTGGGATCAAACCCAGGGCTTCATGCATGCTGGATTCTACTGCTGAACTATATCCCTAATCCCTATATTCTTTCTCCCCCACCCCATCCCTAAAACTGGGGATTGAACCCAGGGGTGCTTTACCACTGAGTTATACCTCCAGCCTTTTTTTTTTTTTTTTTTTTTTTTTTTTTGAGACAGGGTCTCAATAAGTTTCCCAGGCTGTCCTCAAATGTGTAATCCTCATGCCTTAGTCTTCTAAGTAGCTAGAATTATAGGTGTATGTGTCCAATTCCTAGATTCTCTTTAATCATAGATACCTTTGTTGATTTTTAGGAAATATCAGATTTTCCCAAAAGACCTTTTTTTATCCTGCTTTGATAAAACCATAAGTCTAAATACTGTCTGTGTCTCCTTTTGTTACCAATCTTTGGCCTTTCTGACCAATCACAACAGTTTCTTTTTATTTGGAAGAGATTGCAAACAGTTCTAGATCAATAGAGATTGAGGAAAGTAGTTCTAGTATCTAGAAATTGGTAGTTGGTGTAATAATCTTAATAGTTATTATTATTACCCCTATTGTTATCACAGTAACATATTTGTGTCAGGTGTAGTTCTAAACATTCTACCTGCATTAGTTTAGTTCTCACAATAATCATAGAAGTTAGGAACTCAACCAACATTTGAGGCTTTTGCACAGTACTAAACTGTTCCCTCAGCCTTGGCAGTTCTAATCCCTTGATATTCATCTGACTGTCTCAGGTCTAAAATAATACTTATTCAGAGAACTCTTGTCTTCTCTATCTAAAATAGCTGTATCCTGTCCCTAGTCACTTTTTATCCCATTACTGTTTTGTTTTTTTTTTTTATAACACTTCGTGCTATCAGAAACTAGCCTATTTATATACTTGCTAAATTGCTAACTAGCTGTCTTCTTTCAGAATGTAAATTCCAAGGTCTTATTTATGCTTACCCTGCTTCTAGATCAGACCCTAGCATTGGGTGGGTATTCGAGAAGTATTTGTTCAATAAATGAATAGTATTGTTCTTCTGAATTTTTTTTTTTGATGTGAAAACTAAAGCTTAGAAAATTAAATAATTTAAGACTTTAGCTTTAAGAGATCAAATTAGTTCAGCCTCTGGATATACACCTATACAGCTTATATTGAAAAACAATTTACAAACATCTAAAATAATCTGACTTATCTTGATAATGCTGGGAATAAGTTATATGAATGTGAATTTACACTAGTATGAGGGAATAGAACCAGGAGTATGGATGGAGCAAATGCAAGTTTTTTAATGAAATTAAAGTGGATGAAACAACTCTAACTACATATAAGTTCAAATTTAACAATGCTTTAAGAAGCCAAACATGGTTGTGCATACCTGTAATCCCAGTGACTCAGGAAACTGAGGCAGGAGGATTATAAATTCAAGGACAACCTGGACAATTTAAGGAGGCCCTATCTCAAAATAAAAAGTGATGGGTATGCTACTCAGTGACAGAGTACCCTGGATTCCATTTCTAGTACCCCAAAATACCCAAAAGCAATGTTCTAAGAAAGAATTTTCCTTCTTCAGACTTTTTATTGTACATCATTATTTACCTTTCTCCTTTTGGATTAAAGATGTCTAAAATGTCTTATCAAAAAAAAAAATGTAGTGTTTGAATTCCATAGTAACACAAGGACCATATAGTTATCTTTTATATTGCAGTTCTTTGATTTTAATAGGACTTTCCCTTAGGGCTTTCTCTTGGTTGAATCTTGACAAGATAAGGTTAATAACTAAACTGAGTTTTCATCAGACTTTATGAAAAAGAAAACTGCAAAAATGTGTTTTGGGGCTGTGTAGTAGCTTAGTGATAGAGAACCTGCTTAGCATGTGCAAGACCCTGAGTTCAATCCCCATCACCACATACACACACACACACACACACACACACACACAAAATGTTATGTATTTAGCATTTGAAATTATATTTTAAGTTGAACTTTTAAAATAATAATGTATTTTCATAAATTCATTCCATTTTTAATATGATAAACTACATTTATAATATTGCAGTAAAAACAAAGACTGCAGTCCATTTAAAGTAACTATAAGAGGTATTATATACAATCTTTGAAATCAAGGTATATAATTGGAACAAACTCTAAAACTAGAATCAATTAACAGACGTAAATTCTGTCAGGTACTCCCAAGCCATAAAGTTGTCAGATAAAATTATGCAAGAGTTTGAAACATACAAAAAAGATCACTGGCTCTTGGGGCTGAGGTTGTAGCTCAGCGGTAGAGCACTCCCCTAGCACTTGCAAGGCGCTGGGTTCGATCCTCAGCACCACAAAAAATAAAAATAAAGGTACTTTGTCCAATTACAACTAAAAAATATATATTTTTTAATAAAAAAATTATTACTGGCTGTACTGTTTGGGACTCTCTGAGTCACCTCTCTTCCTTTTATTTTCAGAGCTATTGCACTACCATAAGTTGTGGTATACAAATAATGTTCATATTTTATAGAAATGCAAATTATATCCAATTGGCAATGTAATTGACTTTTTCCCTGTTATTAATCAGTTGATCAATCTGCAAATTCATTTTAATATTTCTAATGGTTCATATGTGTGCATGTTTTAAATCCTCTTTTGAATTAAATGGGCCATATTAATGATTATCTCATTTATATATCTTCTATGTGCCTTTTTAGTGGAAGTTAAGCATTTAGAGAAATAAGAGTCACTACTTTTTCAACCAATAATGACTTTGCAGCCTTTGATTTAGAAAGAGAAGCAATGGTAAACTATAAAGAAAAACATACTAAAAAGGAAAATAATGGTATATTATAAAGGAAAACATACTATACTCCGTGGAAGCACTAGTTTTCTTCTTTTATGAATGAATAAGTGATACAATGAGACACTCAATAATGAAAACCAAGAAGACTAGAAACTAGAAACTTAGTATTTTTTTTAATTTTTAGATGGACATAATATCTTTATTTTGTTTATTTATTTTTATGTGGTGCTGATGATCGAACCCAGTGCCTCATATATGCTATAGAGCCACAACTCCAGCCCTGAAACTCAGTATTTTAAAACTCACGTTTAATGAAAACCAGTGCAACTTTCTTCTAGAAGTTCCAGAAAATGCATAATAATCATGATGCTCAATATTTCAGATTTTTATATTATTGGTCATATTTATCCTTTAGCATCTATCTCTTAATTAGTATTTTTAACACTTTTGATTCAGGTCAGGCCTTACATAAAGTAATCTTACTTGATCTTACTTATGAGAGCTGCCAAAAATCACAAAAAAGTCAACATTTTTATTACAGATTCAGAATGTCATCCAGAGAAAAGTATAATACTAGTAATAATGTAATTACTAACGCTCATAATACTTTCACTCTGAGATAGTTTTCTAAAGAAACATTTATATATACTGTTTTTTATAATTTTTCTGAGTATAAATAGATTTTATTGATATATTCAGTTTACACATAAGGAAACAAAGGGCTAGAAAGATTATGATTCAGACAATATTTCACAGCTAATATTGATAGAACCAAGATTCAAACCTAGGCAGCTCAGAGTGCTGCTCCACAAAATATCTTTGATTATACCAGTTTTCCTTCACTTTATACACATTCCTATTCAGTGCTTCTCTGTACTAAGAGAAATACTCAGGAGCAAAGAGGCAATGGAAATTCAGGAGGTCTCATTAGAAATGCAGTGATTTTGCCAGTAAATGGATAGAACTGGAGAATATCACGGTAAACGAAATAAGCCAATCCTAAAAAACCAAAGGCCAAATGTTTTCTCTGATATGAGGATGTTAATTCATGATAAGGAAGCCGGGATGTTAGGGAAGAATAGTGTTTCTTTGGATTTGGCAGAGGGGAGTGACAGGAGAATAGAGGGTATCCGGGTAGGAAAGGTAGTAGAATAAATCAAACATTATTACCCTATGTGAATATATAACTACATGATTGATGTGATTCTACAACATGTACAACCAGAAGTTATACTCAATTTATATATGATGTATGAAAGTGCATTCTACTGTCAGGTAGAATAATTAATTAGAACAAATAAAAAATATATAATAAAAAACAAGAAATGCAATGATTGTCTTTAGTAAATTGGAAAGATAGGGCCAACTACTGGTATAAGTTATCAGTGAAGAGTCCTGCGTCCCCACATATTGAAGTTTGAACATTAGAGAAGCACGCTGAGGCAAGCATATTTTTAAATAAAGCAGGGTTTATTTAAAAAGGCATAACATAGACTTTTCCCGGGAGGGAGAAAGGGACCATAGCTCCTATCCTGGTATACCAAGAGATGAGGTGTTCTGCCCTTTTTATATGTCATAGGCTTCCTTTGTTTTCCCCGCCTTTTCCCCCTTATCTTTCTCCTTCCTGCTTACATAACAAGGCCCAGGAATGTTTGGTGGGATGGCCCAAAGGTGGGAAACTGGTAGGCTGAAGGGGGAAGGGTAGGATGGAGTAGGGACAGATTCTCCTGGGACAGATTACCTTGGCAACAGGTTGGAGCAGGGGCAGGTTCTTGATAAGGGTGGAGGAAGGGCTCTGAAGGAATTAACATTTCAATCCCTCAGGAATCAGTCTCCAACTTCCCAGACTCACTCAAAATTGGCCTCCTTGATCTGACTTGACTCGATTTACCTATCTATACTGACTGCCTGTCTAATTCTGGCTTCAAAGACAATTAAGTTTGAAAGTCAAAAGGGCTAAATTCTGGTACTACCTTACTGTGTTACCTAAAACCAGTAATAATTCCTGACTGCTAACCTCTAATATGAGGACAAACTACTTTATAAAATAATCAATTATTCATCAAAGGTTGGGAAATATTGTCATGAATAATCTGAAATTCCTGCTAGTCAAAAACATTTCATATAGCTCTAAAATAATTATTTAACCAGGTAGCATATTCATCTTTATACTTATGATCAACATTAAAGTTCTCAGAACAAATACCAAATCAAAAATATTGGTACCAAAGGGAGACCAGGCTGGGATGTGCAGGTTTTTGTTTGTTTGCTCCTGGGGATTGAACCCAGGGACGCTTTACCATTGAACCATGTTCCCAGCCCTTTTTATTTTATATTTTGAGACAGGGTCTCACCAAGTTGTTTAGGGCCTTTCTGAGTTGCTGAGGGTGGGCCTTGAACTGCCTCAGCCTCCCCAGTTCCTGGGATTACAGGTGTGCGCCACCAGGCCTACCAGAATTTGCAGTTTCTACAGGTCACTGAGAGTGACTCTGTTTAGAAAATTTAGGCAATACATTAAGACTGTTCACCATTAATCACTACTAATCATCAAATTAAGTTATCAAATTAACATTTTCTCAAATCATGGAAATAACCAATTCTATTCTTAGGTATGCCATACATATATTTTAGTACTACAATATTCCCTTTAAGTACAAATAAGTAATCAATTTACTGATAGTAGAACATAAATAAGCTTTGGTTTTCAGTTGTAATTATCATTTACTTCATTAGATGTGTTGCCTCCACAGTTTTAGCATTTTTAGAAGAGGTTAGTATGAAAAAGAAGAATTTTTCACATTAACCCAGGATTTAGGAAAACAGTGAAATTTAAAGTAATAAAAGTTTATATAACAGTAGGAAAACATTCAAGAATTGTCCTCTGAATAAGATTTATAAAATTGTTTTACTTATAAATATTGTCTATGTGCCTGCATAGGCTTATGTTATTATAGATAGTACATAGATGACTAAAATTTCAAAGATTAGTTATGGATGTGTGTGTGCATGTGTGTGTGTGTTTACCTTTGGTTAAGGGTTTTAAATGTGATGACTATTAAATGATTATACCATTTAATTAATCATCTAAGCCAATGGGAAAAGAGCAAGTAAAGCAGAATTTTTTTAACTCTAAAGTTCTTATAACTTTTTTAAATAACCATGTTTCTTTATGTGTTTCCTAAATTCTTGAGATCTTTCTATAAGGTATCAAATATCTCTTAGCTATAATTCACTCACTTTTCATGTTATATCTCTTAATACTATCAGTCTCAAATAAGCAAAAATCCTTTGTGAGCAGTAAAATAGCTTTACATACTATAGAAATGGCTCCAATCATACTTATATTAACAAAAATTATTCCCATCTGCTCAAATCGAAAAGAATAATTAACATAAAATAAACATTCAGATTTAGTAACTGTTTGCTATGTACAAAGAACTATTTGATATAGTGGGAAATAGAAAATGAATTAAAGGTATAAACCTACAGTCTATGTGGGGCTCATATCAATAAATGTTATATAAGTAACTATGATAAATTAGTAGAGGTTTAAATAAGATGCTTTAAGAATTTCAGGAGCTGGGCACTGTGGCTCTCACCTGTAATCCCAGCTACTCGAAAGACTGAGACAGAAGGGTTGCAAATTTCAGGCCAGTCTGGACAACTTAGCGAGACCCTGTTGCAAAATAAAAAATAAATAGGGCTGGGGATGTAGCTCAGTGAAAGAAGCTCCCTGAATTGAATCCCTAGTACTGCAAGATAAAAATTAAGAGAATTTAGGGAAATTTAAACCAAATTGTTGTGATGGTGGCCCAACCACATGAATTCATTAAATGTCATCAATTTAACTCATTTAAAATGACTGAGTTTTATGGTAATTATAGCTCAACAATATTCAAAAGAGTTTAGAAAAAGAAGATATTTCTGATTGAGGATTTTTTAAATATTTTTTGCATCTGATATAATCTAAGCTGAGATCTAAAAGGACAAGTAGAATTTGGATCAGGAAATAAACAACAGTGTATTCTTGAGAGAAGAAACTAAAGTTTAAAAGCTCAAGAATGCAAGGCATTTTCTATATGAGCTGGTTCAGACTTTGCCCTATAACAGATTATGTGATTTGCATTCCTACCTGTGGTCATGACTATGACATTTCAGAAAAGTACTGGCCAATCCCTATTGGGTTTTTCCCCCTTTTGTGGGGTCAAAAATAAGGGCTTGTCTCAATTTTGAGCCAATGAGGAAATTGTACTGAGGAGGGTGTATAGTTATCTTACAAATATGAGTGGCTCCCCTGATCATAACTACTGACTTTCATTTCCATCTTTATTACTTCAAATCAGTGGTGCATACATTATCTTCTTTGAGCTCCACAACAATTTTTTTTATTTCCCATGAGGAAACCAAGATATGGAAGAAACTCAGCCTAAAATACTGAAGCCATTCTGTAGGGAAGGTCAAACTATGTTGGCCTGCTAAGAATAAAACGAGGGAGAGAAAATGGTAAAATAAATACAGCATCTTTGAATAGTTACAAAACTTCTAGTTAAATTTTGAGATGCCCATATGAATTAAAGTTCATCTTATACAAAGAATATAAACTAGATGAAGTTAACAACTGTCATCAATAATAGGAAAGCAATGTTGAAATGTTTTCTGGTGAGTTGATATAACCCTGTTAGTGACAAGAAGAGCCCATGTTAAGTAAGTTTTATTTAGAGTAAAGTATGTAAGGAATTTCATTTCCAAATAGATAAACTTTTTTGGTTGTTTTTTTAGCTTTAACAATGTAAAAAAAAGAATTTAAAATATTAGAACTTCTCAGATTGCATAAGTAATCAAACACAGAGAATTTTAATTTCTAATTTAAAATGTGATTATTGGTCAGTAAAATCATGCTAAAAATAGATTTTTCTTAATGTACATCAAAGACTTTTGTTCTTGACTTGGACCCCATCTGACCAATTGCTCAAAATTTTTTCATATGGACTATACTGTGTAGCATTTACAAGAAAAAGAATATGAATTAGCCTGGTGAGCAGCAAATAGAGGTAGTTTTTGTGAAACCTGAGTTGTGTTAACCAGCAATCAAATGTGATCTTCATTTTAATATTTATATATTATCTTGTTATGAACCTATCTTTAACATGGGTTTTATTTTATTTGTTTTTCTCCTCTTACTTCTGTGAAATGCAGAAGGAAAAGGATGTTTATTATTCATACATTTGTGTCCCCACTAACTGCTGTTACACATCTGGCTTCCACTGGAGAGCCCCTGACATCGCAGGGAACGGTGATCAAAATTCCACACACTAGCTTCATGCTGGGGGCTCGTAGCTACTGCAGCATTGAAAGGGGATCTTTTTCCTGGCTTCTTTAAAATAAGCATGGTGATGGGATGGTTTAAGGGAAGAACACCTCTCAAATCACATGACCACTGCTGTGCTTCCGTGTGTCCTGCTTTCTTCATAACAGCTTGGCACTGCATTCTTTCCCTGTATCTTGGTGGGCTTGTTTGTGTATGAGTGGGGTAGAGGGTAAAAGGTAAATGGATGAGTATACTTTATGCATGCTTCTTTGACTGTTGTTAGAGTGATGTGCCTACCCTTATATGTCACAAACTATGATCACATGAAATCTGTGTCCTGAGAGATTGAGCCATCTCTCCCTTTTTGGTGTGAAATTTATGTTTTAGTGTGTTTTTATGTCTATATTCTCAGTTGTCCTTCATGTCACATTAAACATAAGTTGAAAGTTCTCCCATAAGAGTTAGCTTTTCATGTTGGGCTGAAAAAAATCTTGATTTCCGTGTAGCAGTTCATGTTATTATAACCTATGGCTTTCAATTGTACCTCCCATAATGAAGAGCTGACTTTAAACACTGTGCTATTCTTATTATGACCTAAGCATAAGGTAAGTGATTTCTCTAACTGTATCTAAAAATTGTGGTTGTTTGTTAAAATGTTCTCAGCTTTTTTTTAAGGCATTTTCATTTTTCTTCCTTACCATTTATTATGTGCTTTCCCCCCTTTTGTTTTCTGTTTCATATCTTAATATTTCCTAATGGAAAAAGTGATCTTCAGAAAAAATTATATGTAAACATATGTTGAAATGAATTATTTGATGCCTCAAAGCACTCTTGATTAGCAAATAAATACTGGTGTTTTCAGTAAGTCTCTTATGTTTTTTATTTCCTCCATTGACTTTAATATAATGTACTATATCTACATGTTATTTTAGTTTTGATTCCAATTGAAAGGGGAATTTTTTTGTCAGCACCATAAAATCAGTCAGATGTTAACTGTAGTAAAAGAACATGACCCAAAAGAATATAGTATTGAGTAATCTTATACTATACCCTTCATTCAGTCCTTCATTTTAATCCCTGACAAATTTGATATTAGGCCAAAATCTCAGGGTTTTGGTTTGGTTTTGTTTGCTTTTCAGACTTTCCTTTTTCCCCCCACTGATTAAAGCCAGTGTAACATAAAGAAAAAAAAAATAACAACGAACCATAAAACTTAAGACAGACCTATGTGTTTCTTTCCTAATAGTTCCTAGATGTGAGA
The DNA here is from genome assembly GCF_964194105.1 of Spermophilus citellus. Taxonomy (NCBI): domain Eukaryota; kingdom Metazoa; phylum Chordata; class Mammalia; order Rodentia; family Sciuridae; genus Spermophilus; species Spermophilus citellus. The sequence goes on from NC_138185.1 coordinate 162,118,744, forward strand.
ACAAGAGTAATAGTTGCTTCTTTATTCTTTCAAGTAAATCCCATTACATTATGAGCATATAAAAAGATTTTATGAAATTAAGTAATTTTTATAAATATGATCAGGTTCATAGTATATCATTTTCTGAATGCATAAATGATAAAGTTTTTTAAAGAAGAATTTTCCTCGTGCTTTTCTAAATATATATGTGCTAAAATCACTGAAGTAAAGAAAATTTCATAATCATTAATTTTAAAAGTGATTTCCCTCAAGCCTATAATCCCAGCTACTCGGGAGGCTGAGGCAGGAGAATTGCAATTTTGAGACCAACCTGGGCAACTTAATGAGACCCTGTCTCAAAATAAACAATGAAAATGGCTGTGGATGTAGCTCAGTGGTAAAGTATCCCTGTTCAATCCTTAGTATATACATACATACATACATACATACATGCACATATTTTAAGTGATTTCTCTCAAATCTGGCTATATAGCTAATGTAACATAAATGAGAAAACATTGGTTCTACTACTCTTGGCATATTACAAACCCTGATAAATGCTCATATTCAGAGAATTGAATTGTTTTCACCATCCAAATGTCTCCTGTAAAGCTATTTGGAAAAAATAATTCTAAACTGGATTGTCACAAAGCAATACAGGTTTATTAAATTCATATTATAAATGATTTCTTTGTTATTTAATTTTTAAGCCACCTAGGGGAGAAGAGGGTATTATGTTGTTGTTTTGGTAAAAAAAAAAAAAAAAAAAAAAAAAAAAAAAAACAGCTGGTTCTTCACCACCATTTCCATTATATACATTATCTAATGTATATAATTAACATTATGTAAATCTGTTGGAACATTTTATGAGACATTTTAACTACTCATCTGAACTGCTCTGTTCATTGTAAATCTCTTGTTTCTATCCATACACTAGCTCCACTCTAGATTGGAAGGGCTTAAAGATGAACTCTGGAGGAATAGAGGCTTCGACTTAAGAGTAACTATTACTGATCAAAGGAGCTACTTTCCATTCGCAAACATTGCTTTGCGCTATGGATTTGGGCTCCTTCTGTTTCACATCTTGTTGAAGACTTTCTTGACTTCCATTTGACTTCTTTAAACTGTTTTTTGTCTTTCAACATTTTCCTCTTTCTTTTCTTTCTCTCTCCCAGATTTTTCTCTCACACTTTTAGCTTTCTCTTGTGTTCTTTGAATCACTTTTTAAAAAGTAGTTTCTCTCTTTATTAAGCTTGTCTATTAATTTGTTTGTTAGTATGTGTTTCTTTTCTCCTTTAAAGCTGTAGTGGTATAGTTACACTTATTTTCATTCCATAGTATGGTAACTTGCTTATTTCTTTTTTAGCAAGTTCATTAGTCATTCTTACCCTCTTGGTATGAATTTTTAGTAAGAAATTAGCAGAACATTTTCCATTTACATATTGTCCCCTTCTATTAACCCATACCTTCTTTTCTATTATCTAGATTTACTCTCTCTACCTCTCTTTCTTCCTTTTCTTTTCTTTTTGTCATTTTCTCTGTATTTCTTTTTTCCTTAAGATTCATTAATTTCTTTCCCATTTGGTCCAGAATTGTTCTTCAATTAGACTTCCGAGTAGAAGAATATAAGAGTTTTATCTTTCTGATCAGCTTCTTCATTATAGTTTATTTAAAACTAGTAAAAACAATCTGGGCCAAAAGAGAATAACTTTAACATTTGAAATTATTTTCTCTCTCTTTCTTTCTTTTTTTTTTTTTTTTTGGTGTGTATGTGTGTGTGATTTTTCTCCCTACCCCCTATCCCCCGTCTGTATTTTGTGACATTTTTTATTGTTATTTCTTTAAACATTAATAGTTTTTTTCAGGGGAGGACAACCATAACCTACCCTAAGTTACAACATTCCTTTCATAAGTTGTTTCATATAATAGTAGATTGCTTTAAGCTATAGAAATTAATTTGTTGTGTACATATCCACTTGGGGCAAGCTCCTGTGGAGTGGGAAAAAGAGGTATAGAGCTTTAATACAGTTATATCTAACATTAACAATAATCTTAATGCCATCCAACATGGTCCTTGAATGTTTTGAAACCTTTAAAAGAATGTTCCACTTTGACCTGAATATTGAGTCAGAACATAAGGGTTTTTTTTATTAAATTAGAAACATAATTGAGAGCTGACAAATAAATGAATTAATTAATTTTCAATAGAAGCATCTTTTATAACCAACATATAATTATAATAAATTATTATAATCAACAAATCACAACAGTTATTAAATCAATGGTAAATGTTGTACATGAGGATTTTTCAATTTTCCCTCATTAACATATATATAATAAAAATAACTACAATAGAATGTTTTACTTTATTTCTTGAATTATATCATTACTCTGATCAAGAGATATGCTAAATGCTTTAAAATTAAAGATTAGTATTCACAACTATGAAATAACTTTAATTTTTTCATATATATTCATTCCTCAGTATTCTTGGGGAAAGAGTTTCAAAACCCTCATGGATAGCAAATTCTACTACTCAAGTCTTTTACATACTGTGGCATAGTATTCACATATAACCTATGCAATCTTCCCATATACTTTAAATCATCTTTAGATTACTTATGATACCTAATACAGTATACATACTACATAAATATAATTGCTATACTGTATTGATTAGGGAATAATGACAAGAAAAAAGTCTGTATATGTTCAGTACAGATAGTTTTTTATATATATTTCTGGTTTATAGTATATTGAATTCATGATGTGAAACCAATGATTATGGAGGTCCAACAATATTGATTTCAAATACACATTAACAAAATATTACCTTTGGTTTTATCTCTGTGCAGTTTGTAATACTGTGCCTGCAGTTTTTCTGGAAGTCAGTCTTTACATAAAGTAAGGATGAATTAAGATATATATGGAACAAATGTAACATTTTTATTAATATGCTATAAAATCTGAGATATATGAAACCTTTGCTCCTAGACTTCAGGAGCTTGCCCGTTGAATTTGCATATTTGGCCATTTATATTATAAGCTCTGAATTACTGAGTTTATGCTCTCTCTGCAGGTCCAGTCCAGGTGCAGCAGCAAAGAGAACATTCTCAGAGCCAGTGAGTATTTCATCATTTGTGGCAGGCTACTGAACTAGAAATTATGGTTCAACAGAAAATAAAGCTAAAAATAACATTTTGATTAAAGAATGAAGAAGAGCAATAAGAGAAGTTTGTATCAATATGAATATTCAGTTTTTTACCTTCTAAAAAATATTAATATCACTATTAAATGAATATTTCTTTAATCCAATTGATTTTCAGCAGAACATTGATGCATTTTTAATAGGTAGAAATGAACTCCACTCTGACCTTAAGATGATACCCCCTTTAATTGCTTCACTGACACAAAGTTATTTGAAAACAGACTGCCTAAAAATAATAGTGAAGTAAATCCATAAAAGGAGGCTAACTTTAAAAAAAAGAATATATGTGACTTTTAAGAGGGTACATGATAATCATTTTGTGAATATGAATTCCTGAGAGATTTTACCTTCAACAGGCAAAATGTTTTTGTGGGGATTTTTTGTTTGTCTGTTTTGCAGTACTGGGGATTGAACCCAGGGCCTCGCACATTCTAGGTAAGTGCTACTTGCCTATCACTGAGCTATATCCTCAACCCTTTTTTTGTTGTTGTTTTTTAGAGATTTTTGTTTTTTATTTTTGGGTTGTTTTGTTTTGTTTTGTTTTTTGGGTGTTTGGGTGTTTTTTGTTGGTTTTTTGTTTTTGTTTTTTTGTTTTGTTTTGTTTTGTTTTTTTTGAGACAGGGTCTGGCTAAGTTGTCCAAACTGCCCTCAAACTTGGAATCCTCCTGCCTCAGCTTTTCTAGTAGCTGAGATTACAGGTGTACATCACTGTGCCTGGCAGGTATAATGTTTTAAAATGTAGTATCCTGAAACAATAGTAAAGCATCCTTATTTTGCTTTTTGGTTTGATCATTAATTGGATTAAATTAACAGTCATTTAATTTTTTATATTATTCATTTTCCTATTTTATAAAAATAAACTACAAATAGCTTTTCCTTTACTATGTCCTGTAATTATGTCATATTGAAAGTTTTCCCATAAATGTTTTGGGCTCCCAGGATAAAACTCTGAATAAATGATAATTATTTTATAATTGTTTTCTGTTACTTAATAGCTTACTGACATCATCCCATATTTTTCCTGATCTTTATCAAGAGAAGTACAAGTGGTCCACACTGAAATGGGTCTACAGGATACCTACACTATTGGGAGCTTTAGCAAATAGAATGGCTTATATTTCTTATAGAGTGTCAGTATTATTTCACAATCAGATAGTAATTGGAGAATTTCAAATGGGTAAAAATCTGTTTTATTCTCATTTCTGTATTGTAGATCTGTTAACTTAGCTCCAAACACTTGGACAATTACCCACATTGTAATTGTTTTCTAAAGACCTTTATTTGTCTACTTATTAAATTTTTAAAATATAAATTTAAATATTAAATTTTTAATTTTAAAAATAAATGCAGGGCTTTGGGTATATCTTAGTGATGGAAAGTTTTCCTAGCATGTGAGAGGCCCTGGATTTAAATTGCCTAGCACCCACAAAAGTAAATGAATAATTAAATAAATAAAACAAGAATGTTTACTATTATCCTTTCACAAGTTTTCACTTGTATCAATGTGAATATTCAGTTTTTTACCTTCTAGAAATAAGTGACAGATAAATGATGTATTAAATCCCACAATCCCTAATACCTTAGTTTGAGAAATCTAAGGGTCGGAAGAATAATGATTGAAAGTTCACTAAAATTAAACAATACAGATAATTAACTTTAAAGCAACATTTTCTGATGATCAGTGTATAATTTCCATTTATTGTTGATTCTGAAATGGAGATGAGCCATTGGTGGTGCTTATGGTAACTAAAAACAAAAATTATTTCTTACTGATGAAAGATTCTTTGGAACTTTCTTTCACTTCTACCATGGCTCTTTGGGTTGTTAGAAATGTCTTTCATTTCAATAATTCTGTTACTGGCTTGTTGGCTAACAATCACTTTGGATGGATGGACATCATGATGGTTCAATTTTTTCCTATCCTATTTTCTTAGGATGAAATAGTCATGTGAATGGCACTGATTGCCACTTAGTTCCATTTAGGGAGCCTCTTCAACATCATAATGCATAGTTTTATGAGTTCTGTAGGTTTATGGTCTTTTCTTCCAATTCCATGTTGACTCATATCCATACCTGTGGCCACACCCAAACCTTTCAGCACCATAAGCTGTTCTTCCTGAAAACTTCTTAATACTCCCATTGCTTATTTGGGCTATTTTTATTTCCCCATTTTTCTTCCTTTGCCGTGAGCTACCATATTGCAGTTCTATAGAACCTATCAGTAATTCTTCACTTTCTCAGTGCGAATTTCTGCTTCTGTTCCTTTGAGAATTTTCCCCCTAATAAACTGTCTATTCCCTTGTTTTCTTGGAAAACTCTTACTTACTCATTTAGAGTCAGCTCAGGTATGATTCTTTGATGATATCTCTGAGTTTCCTATGTTCAAGGGGATGAATTCTTCTTATTCCTTCACTTTCTTTTTTCACTTATTTACTGAATTAACTATCCTCAAGTAAGACATTTCCAATTGTAACCAACATAAAGAAAAGTATAATCAGCTTTTTAACATATATCAAAATGTGTTAGCACAATATATCAGTTGATCCTAGAAAAAGGAAAAAAGTTAGAACTTAATAGAATTTATCTATATCATTTAATAAAGATATAACTTTGGGTGCTGGGGTTGTGGCTCAGTGGTAGAGCACTCGCCTAGTACATGTGAGCCCCTGGGTTCAATCCCTAGTACCACATAAAAATAAATAAATAAAGATATTGTGTCCAACTACAACTAAAAAATAAATATTAAAAAGAAAAAGAGATAACTTTGGTAACTTTGTCAAAGGAAGAGTCACTTTGACTCCTTAAAAATGGTTTCAGTAATGAAAAAACTGAGTTTATTCTTATTGTAGTAAGGGAGTCTTAGTCTTGAAGTCAGACTCTAGGGAAGGAAAGGATAAGATCAGGATATTTACAAGATTTTGAAGTTCCGATTAAAGCAGTATGGAGTCTTGATTAGCACTGGATAAGGATCATAATATAATCATTCAGGATTGATGGTAAGAGCAAGGCAAGCAGTTTGTAGTCTTGGTATATAAACTGTCTTTTGATAGTTTTCATTTAAGAGTTGATGAATTGTTCCAAAAGTTTCTAGGATGAACAATAAGGTTATTTACAACTGTTATCTTCAGAGGAAGAGTTTTCTGGTATCATAAAGTTGAGTTGATAAAGACAGAGGAATAATAATGTTATGCTAATGAAGATAGTAAGCTTTGAATTTATAGATGGTTTCAGGTACCAGAGTTCCCATATGATCATTCTTCAGCTTGAGCTAAAAGATAGGCTATTAACATCTAGGAATGTGATCAGTCCACATCTTCACTCCTACTTGAAGTATCACAATAGTATATGAAGTGTCTTGGGAATGCAGTTGAAATATGAAGTTTTTCAGTTTCATTGTTGGATGATCATTTATTGAATCATCTAATGAGAGAGCAGTTGTATAGTAGCATTTAAGACTGTGGATATCACACATCTGAGTCATGTTACACAAATGTGAAAAAGATTATGGTCAGAATTTATGATCTTTTTCTTAACCAGGAGCCAGGAGAATCTAAAGCTAAAAAAATAGAACTTCATCCCCAATCTGAGCAACCAACCTATAGAATAAGATTTAGGCTAAAGTGGAATCTTCTAAAAGCACAAGCATCAGTTTGCCAAGATAATGTATTTCTGTCCAAGTGGGTACAGTGGCACATGCCTCTAAACCCAGATACTTGGGAGGCTGAGGAAAGAAGACGGCACATTTGAGGTCAGCCTTGACAATTTAGCAAGACCCTGTTTGAAATGCAGAAAGGGGTGGGAGGAGATAGGAATATAGCTCAATGGTAAAGCATCCAGGATTCAATCCCTAGTACCAAAACAAAGAAACAAAAATAAGTTCATGTTGAGTTTGCATGTAGTAGTCAAAAATTTTATACTGCAAATCCAATACCAGCTACTGGGAGATACCTGGGAATTATTTCCGGCCAAAATACCCCTGGAGCCTGTCAGATATGTTCTAACATTTTGTTGTTGCTCATTTGTGCTAAATAGAACATTTTATAGTGGTAATATCATTATGCAGATCTAAAACAGAAGAGAAGTACTTGTAAGATCTATAAAAATAAGATAGCCTACAAATAATATACCTTTGTTTTCTAGTTCTCTTGTTCTCGTTCTCTCTCTCTCTCTCTCTCTCACTCTCTCTCTCTCTCTCTCTCTCTCTCTCTCTCTCTCTCTCTCACTCTCTCTCTCTCTCTCTCGTAGCAAGGATTGAACCTCAGCATTTTTTTTTTAAATTCTGAGACAGAGTCTCACTAAGTTGCTTAGAGCCTTGCTAAACTGCTGAGGCCAGTTTTAAACTCACTGTCCTCCTGTCTCAGCCTCCCAAGCCACTGGGATTACAGGCATTCACCACCACATCTGACACTAATTCTCTCTCCTTTTTTTTTTTTTTTTTTTTGTGTGTGTGTGTGTGTGTACTTGTTTTTCAGTTTTTAGGTGGATACAGTATCTTTATTTTATTTTTATGTGGTGCCAAGAATCGAACCCAGTACCTCACGTACGCTGGGCTAGCACGCTACCACTTGAGCCACATCCCCAGCCCCACTAGTTCTCTTATTAGTTCTATTTCTATTAAAGTTTAGTTACAAACATCAGTGGAGATAAGAACCTCCTATTTTAGGACTGAGCTCATAGGGGATTTTGGATTTCCATCTCTCTGGCTTATTAGCGCATTGTCATCTGAAAATTCACCTAGTAGTTGAACCAAAGCAACAAACTGATTCATTTCAAGGAAGTGGAACCTAAGGAATTAGTGTGGCTATAAAAAAGAATGTGTGCAAAAACAGATACAAAAAATTATGGTTGATTCCTTTAACCAGTTCACAACTAAATAACAAAGTATTGGACACTTGCTAGTGAATGATTAAGGATACAAAGAACAATATTAAGAATATGGAAATATATACAGCATATATATTAATTTGGGATTAAATTTCAACCTGGATTTTGGTGGAACCACATTCAAACCATAGCAACAGTGGTGGATAATTTCATGTAAAATTTTTGCAATTTTCCATTTGAGGTCCTTTGGAGCTATTATTATTGGATTGCTAGCTGACAAACCAAATTACATCCAGATTTCTCTCAATACATCTTTATCTTTTTCTGTAGCTGATCACTGGCATTCTACAGTAACAGCTTCACACTGCTTTTAAACTAAAGATGTAGTCTCTTGGGATTTAATAGGGCTATAATCTTAATGAGAACTACCCATCTGGCATGATATCAGATCACAAATTTTCTTTAGCCTCTATATTATCTCCTTGTGTTTGAGCTCCTACTTTTATACTATCTACTTCCTTAGAAGGTGTTAAAGCACTTAAAAGTTCTTTAAGTACTAACCACTGTTAACTGGGCTTCCTGCTGAGTCAACAACCCCTCATTATTTCCCAAAGCAATTCAAAATCATGGCCTAAACCAAAAGTATAGCTACTATCAATACATATATTAACCCACTTCTTTCTCATTGATAAACTGTGTGACTTCAATGAGTTTTGCCATCTGGGCAGCTTTGCCCCTGGCAAAGGTGTTCATATTGTAGGAATAAAGTTTATCCTAATTTGGTAACATCTGTGGTTCACAAATGGCACCTGTAATTCTAAATTATCCTTGGTGAAATTATGCCATTTTAAAAGATGAGTACATAAATTTGAGTTATATCATAAATACATGTAATAGGAGCCTGACCTGGAAGAAGTATAGATTTAGTTTTAAACGAAGACAAACTTGAGAACCTGGAAATAGTTAGTCCAAAATGTTGCTTGAGTATATCATACAATCTAATGGCTAAGCCATCCAAACTGACACATTTTTAGTGGAAATATTTAAAGGGAAGCTGTTTCCCATAGCCAGAGTTTTAATAACAAGACAAAATAAGTATTTTGGATTCTTTGTATATCTTGGATATTAATGCCTTGAGGAGTTGGTGGCAAAGATTTTCTCCCATTCTGTAGATTCTCTCTTCATGCTCTTGATTGTTTACTTTGTGTTGAGTAGGCTTTTTAATTTGATGCCATCCAATTTATTGATTTTTTTTTTTATTTTACTGCTTGCACTTTAAGGGTCTTGTTAAGGAAGTTATTTCCTGAGCCAACATATTGAAGTGTTGGGCCTACATTTTCATCAAGCAGGTACAGGGTTTCTGGTTTAATGCCTAAGTTTTTAATTGACCCACTTTGAGTTGAGTTTTGTGCAGGGTGAAAGATAGGGGTTAAATTTCATTCTACTACATATGGATTTCCAGTTTCCCAGCAGCTTTTGTTGAAGAGGGAAGCTATTCTCCATCATGCTTTTGGCACCTTTGTCTAGTATAAGAGCTGTATTTATAAAGATTTGTCTCTTTGTCCTGTATTCTATTCCAGTTTGTCTTCATGCCTATGCTGATGCCAGTACCATGCTGTTTTTGTTACTATATCTCTGTAGTATAATTTGAGGTCTGATAGATCAATGCTTCCTGCTTTGCTTTTTCTCACCAAGGCTTGCTTTAGCTATTCTGGGTCTCCTATTTTTCCAAATAAATTTCATGATGGCTTTTTCTATTTCTATGAAGAATGTCATTGGAATTTTCATAGGAATTGCATTAAATCTGTAGAGCACTTTTGGTAGTATGGTCATTTTGACAATACTAACTCTACCTATCCAAGAACATGGGAGAACTTTCCTTGTAAAGGTCCTTTACCTCTTTTGTTAGATTAATTCCCATGGTTTTGGTTTTGGTTTTTTGGTTTTGGGGTTGTCGTCATTGTTTTTTTGTTGTTGTTGTTGTTTTGTTTTGGTTTTGGTTTTGGTTTTTAGAATGGGATAGTTTTCCTAATTTCTTTTTCAGAAGATTCATCATTGGAGTAAAGGAACATGATTGATTGGTGGGTGTTGACTTTAATAACCAAATGAGTAAATAGGCAAAGGAATTATATAGATACTTCTTAAAAGAAATATAAATGGCCCACAAATTTAAGAAAAAATGTACAACATCTCTAGCAATTAGAGAAATGCAAATTAAAACTAAATCTCAGTTTCATCTCACTCTAGTCAGAATGACAATTATCAAGAATATGAGTAACAATAAATGCTGGCAAGGATGTGGGGAATAGGGTACACTCCAACATTGCTGATGAGACTACAAATTGGTGCAACCACTGTGGAAAGCAGTATGGAGATTCCTCAAAAAACTAGGAATGGAAACACCATGTGACCCAGCTATCCTACTCCTCAGTATATATCAGTCAATTGGATATAAAATCAGTATACTACAGTGACACAGCCATGTCAATGTTTATAATAGCACAAGTCACAATAGCTGATAAATAAATAAAGAAAATATCCATTCATCATTGAGTAATATGGAGCATTACTCAACTACAAAGAAAAATTGCAGACTGTAAGTGAAATAGCCACTTCCAAAAAGTCAAAGGTCAAATGTTTTCTCTGATATGTAGAAGCTAATCCAAAATAAGTGGAGGGGTAGATTAAAAAAAAAAGAATAAAAGTAAGATCAGAGGAGTAGACAACTGGGAATCAAAGAAAAGGAGGAGGGATCAGGAAAATCAGTGGAATGAATCTGACTTAACTTTCCTATGTACATATATAAATATACCACAGTGAATCTCATCATCATGTACATCCAGAATACACTAATTTTAAAAATCACTGTAAGTAAAGATCAAAAAGATTAATAGAGTACAGGAAAAAGAACAGGGTGGAGAGGAAGGAAAGAGAAGGGAAAATACTGGAGACTGAATTAGAACAAAGTATATTCCATGCTTTTATAATTATGTCATAGTGTATTCTATTATATGTATAACTAAAAAGAACCTGTTTAAAATATATATATATATATATATGGAAAGTTCTTATAGGCAATGAATGACCCAAGGCAAAGTTTATTCAAAGGACACCAGTCTGAGAAGAAACCTAAAACTCTTTGTTTCCAGATACAGATTTAAAAAAAAAAAAAAAAAAAAAAAAAAAAACACTTAATGGAGCCTATGCCCATCTTTTCCCTTATGAAATTTAACCTTATGGAGATACAAAAAAAAAATGATAAGGATGGACAGAGACCATTCATCTGTTTTTAATAATACAGCAGATATCTACCAAGGTTAAAAGTTTTTTCAAATTTAATCAGATTAAAGAGTCTTTAAAAGGTTCTTTACTCTTAGGAGACAAAATAAACTTAGCAATTAGGGTGCTCAAAGAAAAGAAATCAGAATTTATTCTAATGTCAGACTATCTCATTATTAACAGTTAAAATTACTATCCCTTTTCTAATCAGGAGGCTCAGGATTTTTCAAATCAAGATTCTTGGGCTGTGATAGGAAAGAGTTTTGTCTTGACTGGGTCTTCCTAGGATCTCCAAGAGTGGTGAATGTTGGCTCCCCACATTATGTGAGGTTCAACATTGGAATATTAATGATATTTTAAAGTCAAATTCAAGTTGAGTTTTTAAGTGTGACTTGATTAAAACTGAGCAAATAATTTAGAAACAGTGGATGTTTGCAAGGCATGGATTGTATGTAAATGGAGTAGTTGTTTGGGGATTTGTTTGCTTGTTGGCCATTCTACTCTACAGAATAAGATTTGTATGTAAGCAAAATTAATTAAAACCTGAGCAGAGCTCAAATTGAACAAAGAGGCAATGCTAACTCTGAGAAGTCCTGCTGGGATCTCCAGAGATATAGATGACATGGTAAAGTTTTGGTTTGAACAGATTGTGTGTGGTTCTTATGGTTTGGTTTGGTTTTGTGTATTACCTCAATATACAATTTAATTACAATCTTCAGATATCACTCAGCATGAGTGACCATGAGATAGTCAGTGATTATGTTAACAGGCTAACCAACTAGATGAGGATAAGGAGCCATATTTTTCAAAAAAGCTAGTCAATCCAAATACAAAATGACTAAAGCAATTCATTTCATTTATTCACATTTGAATTTCACTGAAGTGTCATTCCTATTCTAAGAATGAAGCGTCAGGTAATGTTTCAAATGCTGTCTGAACTGATCACCATAGGAACACGAATTCCATAATTTCTATAATGCATAGGATTTTTTTTTTTTGTAAACATCAAATTGTTCATCATTGGCTGCCCAAGTTCATGCAGAGCTTGTCTACCATATTCTTCCCTTTGATTTTTTTAAATTGAGGTGAAATTCATAAAATGTAAAATTAGCCATTTTAAAGTAAACATTTCAATTGTATTTAATAAATTCACAATGTTGCTGAACGATCAGCACTACCTACTTCTAGAACATTTTCATCACCCAAGAAGGAAACCCCAATGCCAATTATGCTGATACTCTTCATTTTCCCCCTGCCATCAGCCTGTGGAAACCATTAATGTTTTCTATTTCTAGAGATTTATGCCTGTATTCTGGATATTTCATGTAATATAATATATGATGTTTGTCTAGATTCTTTTACTTAGCCCTATTTTTTCAAATCTCAGTAATGTTGTAGGGTGCCTGTGTATTTTTTTTTCAGCGGGGAGTGTTCTGGGGATTGAACTCATGGGCACTCGACCACTGAGCCACATCCCCAGTTCTATTTTATATTTTATTTAGAGACAGAATCTCACTGTGATCATAAGTGCCTATGTATTTCATTCCTTGTTAAGGCTGTATAATGTTTCATTTTAGTACACACCACACTTTCTTTATTCATTGATCAGATAATGAATATTTGAGTTGTTTCCACATTTTGGCTATTTTGAATAGTGCTGGTGGAAATGTGTGTACAGATTTAAGTACCTGTTTTCAGTTTTTTCTCAGAATATACCTAGTAAGTGGCATGTCTGTCCTCATGCCAGTACCACCCTCTTTTAGCCTTCGTAACTTTATAGTAAGGTTTTGAAATAGGGACGTTAAGAGTCGGGACTTTGCCTTTCCATGTAAATTTGAGGATTGGCCTTTCTGTTTCTGGAGAGGAGAAAAAAAAAGGTTGTAGAATTTTGATAGCAAATGTGTAAATCTAATGATTACTTTGGGTAATATTGCCATCTTTTAACAAGTTTTCCAGTCTACCATCCAAGTTTTCTTAGTTTTTTAATTAAGCTTTCCAGTGTATCTTTCATTTGATTGTAATGTGAGGCTCATTTTACATCTCAGATATTTTTACATTCCCTCCATGTAGTAGGCTAAAGTATGTGTTGGGTGGAGGTTCCACTCCCAATCATAACCTAAGCTATACATAACATTTCTGGAGGAAATTTTATCACACAAATGTCTCTTGCATTTTCTTACCTTAGAAGTAAAAATAGCATACCAGTGTTAGACTTGTAAAGTCTGCCCTGCTAGACTCCAGGCACTCCTCCAAGCTGCTCCTCTAGTTAGAGTCTGGTGCCATAAAGGCCAGGAAGAGGATCATTCCCATGGTAGCATCAGCCAGCAGCAGAGATCAAGAGCCTGTGCCCCTAGCGCAGCTCACTGAGAAAACTTCAATGCCACAGTAATGCCCAAGCCTATCCCAACACAAGAATTTGGGTGCAAGGGTTTAAAAGCATATTGGGTTATAAACTTTCTTTGATGCTTTCAAATGACCTGTCTTCAAGCTCAAAGATTATTTTTGAGGGCTAATGATGTAGTTCAGTAGTAGAATACATGCTCAGAGTGTACAAGGCCCTGGATTTGACCCCCAGCACCACCACCACAACAAAAACATTCATTTTTAATTTCATTTTTAAATTAACATACAGTAATTATATATTCATACATATCTATACATCATAGTGTGGCATTTCAATATGTACACAGTGTGTAAAATCAGATCAAGGTCATACGCATATCTGCCACCTCCAAAGATTCATCCATTTGATCACATCTGCTGTTGATGTTCTCTGCATCTTTTTTTTCATTTATGTACTATATTTTTTAGCTCCTGGACTCCTCTTTTGTTTGTTTTATGATTTCTATCTCCTTTTGTCCTTTCTTTCTTCTCATTTGTTAATGTATCATTTTTCTGATTTTGTAGAGAGTATTGTCTTACAGGTCACTCAATTTCCTTAAAACAATTATTTTGAATCTTTTTTAAGGCAATTCATAAATCTCCATTTCTTTGAGATTAGTTGCTGGAAATTTTTTGTTACTTTAGTAGTGTCATGTTTCCTTGATTTTTTTTTCCATGTTGCCTTGTATTGATTTCTGCATATTTGATAGAACAGTCATCTCTTTTAGACTTTATAGACCTGTTTTGGTGGATAAAGACCTTCATGTAGAGGTGGATGTGAGGATGTAGGCTGGATGGGGTACAGCAGTTCTGACTCCAGAAAGGACACAACAGCACAGTTCATCAGCTGAGGTCAGCATCAACAGATTGCAGAAGTCCTCAGCAATAAAAACTGTGGTGTCCACAGCAGTGGTGAAAACTATTGAAGTCTTTGATGATGAAGTCTGCTGGGACCATCTGATCTCTTTTTCTCCCAAGGAGTATGCCATGTCCTAGGGATCCTTCTTAGCACTAGGTTTGGCTCATGAGAGTGCTTATGGTGGCAGTGATACAAGTGTCTATGCACAGTGCCCCTGAAGTCGCCATGGAACCAGGTTTTGGAATACATGTGGAAAGACTTCAACTTAGGGATCCTGGTTGATGCTAGCACTGGTGCCCAGATTGCAGGTGCCTCAACTGCACTGTTGGCAATAGAGTAGGAGGTGCTGGTACTTTGTTGAACAGCTGGAGAGTTGGGGTCTGAATATAAGTACACACAAATCTATAGAGACTCATGGGTGTGTACACCCACACTATGGCAATGGTCTACTGTCCTAGCCACTGCTGCTCATGGAGCCAGGATCCATAAAATGAATGGGAATAGAGGACACAAATCTGGGGCAGAACAATAAATGGCTCCTCCTTGAAAAGCAGCTCCCCTTTCAGGATTCTACCAAATAATGACTATTTGTTACCTCAGTGGTGAAACCTGCTATTGTCCTCTGCAGATCAGGCCTGTGGGGACCATATAACACTCTCTACATGGCTTATACTCTTACCCTTGCTCCTCTTTGTTCTTGGCTATTTCCAGATATCTCAGCTATGCCAATCTCCACAGCAGTCCTTTCTGTGCAGACATTTTCTTTTTTGCTCCATGTGTTGCTGTAGGTTCTTAATTAGACAATGAAGCCCTCCTAGGGCAAGTTCTGTTTATGGATGTCTACGTGTTTTTGTAAGGAAACAAAGGACATCACTCTGATATTTTCTATTTAAGAACTAGTGGAACTTTCAGGAATGAATTATAAAGTTATTTACAACTATTATCTTCCTAATAGTTTTCTAGATTAATAAAACTATGTTGATGAAGGTAATAGTAAATAGTGAAGTTGATGTTTCAGTTCTCACTGTAATGTAATAAGCAGGATCAGTTATACAGGCAGAAATAAAATATCCCTAGAGTATAAAATAATTTATCTATACCCACATTTGATGAAAAAGAGTCCTTCTTTATTCAACCATATGTAAATTTCTATGCTAATTGCTGGATATTCATGTTAGAATAAAACAGAAAGTTAAAAAAGTAAAATGTAAGGAAAAAGAGGCTTTTGGTTTTTAAATATGTAAAGACCTAACTGACTTTCTCCTTGTAATGAATTAAGAGATTTTACTTCACTTTCAAGAAACTGGAATAATGATTTAGTTAAACTGCTACCAAAGTAAAGCATTTTTCATGGCTTTAATTTGAAATTGTCTCAGCATTTCCCTCTTTTTCAAGAACTCTTTTCTGCCAAATTGTTTTGTCAGTGCTCAAAGACTAAAATATTCATCCCTGGCTTATTGTGATTTTAAATTTTAGATTTTATCTCAGAGATGTGTTTACTAGGAGACATTACTACTTGATTAGAGAATTTCATTATTTAATAGAACAGGGAATTGAACCCAAGGATGCTGTACCACTAAGCTATATTCCCAGTCTTTTTAAAATTTTATTTTGAGGCAAGATCTTGCTAAATTTCCCAGACTTGCCTTGGTCCTCCTGCCTGAACCTTCCAAGTAATTGAGATTATGGGTGTGCACTATTGCATGCAGCTTCCTTTTAATATTATTGAATTAAAATACCCTTAATAAATTGTTTGTCACTACCACTAGATTTGATGAATATTACCTATAATTATAGATCCAATCCATTAAAATTCCTTAGCATTTGAAATATTACAGGTCACAAATTTTCATCCTATTTAAGGAAGCAATAAAACAATTTTCAGTTACCCAAGACTTTTGATGTAACAAGTTTATTACATCTCTCAGTAATATATCCTTACATGTTTTACCAAGTTCTTAAATATTTTTATTTTTTAACTTATGAAACCTAATAACTCCCTAAGCAGCATGGGCCTTCAATTTAAATTTGGTATCACTTATCTTATTGTCTTAAGTCATCACATTTTATTCTATATGAAAAATTGCATCTTTAATTTCTTGCCCAAATTCAAGCTTACACATAAGCAAAACAAGTATTTACCTTTGTAGTGTATTTTCATATACAATAGAAATATCAGCAGGTCTCAAACACCCATCCTCACTGGCATAAGTTATAAAAGATCACATGATCTAGAGTCAACTACCTACACTCGAATCTGTGCTTGCTAGTTGTGTGACTTTCATTAGGGTTCAGTATCTGTGCCTCATTTATAGAATGAGAATAAGAAGAAGGTTGTTGTATAAATTAAATAGTTTAATGCTTGGTACATAATCATTACACAACTGTCAATTATTATTGTTGTGATTACTACTAGTAATACTACAAAAGCTACTATCATTATTATATACCATCATTGTTCTTTTTTTTAATGAAATTCAATTTACAAGTTGTTTCCTCTTTCCTAAAATGTTGATTTCATATCACTTCCAAAACTTGTGCTGTATTTCCTCTTGGAGGTTTTCTGTTGCCTCCCAAATATAAGCAAATTGCCCCATGTTTTTCACTAAAGCCTGCTAATTTCATTACTTTATTGCTAGCATATTTACTGAATAGTAGTTCTGTCTTCCATACTCTCTTCTTCACTTTGCGCTAAGTTCCTGTCACTACCTCATCTCTCTTATTTGTGATACTATCCCTAGAATCT
This sequence comes from Spermophilus citellus, assembly GCF_964194105.1. NCBI lineage: Eukaryota > Metazoa > Chordata > Mammalia > Rodentia > Sciuridae > Spermophilus > Spermophilus citellus. The sequence goes on from NC_138185.1 coordinate 162,136,021, forward strand.
AGCATGGTGACTTTCTCTCAGTAAGTGTGTTCAGTGGGTAAGTAAATAAATGAGAGGAAGACCTTGCACAGGCAGAACAGGCAAAAGACACAACACCTGAATAAGAAACCATAATGGAAGCAGAGAAGGTAAACAATACATATCAACAACCAATTTCTTTATTAAAAATACTGTTTTTCCTAACTACTTCTCTTCTGTTTATTTCATATTTTCACATTGGCCTTTATCCCATAATTTATTATGACTGATGCAAACCAAGTTCATTACCTATTACTATCTCTTCCCTGGAGCATATTTTCAGACTTTTTGGTTATAATCGTCACAGATAGGTAGGTTTTCTAGTTAATTTTCATGCACCTTGCTTTAAGAGACATGAAATGTTCTTTTTATGATTCCCCAGGAAAGAAAATTTTGAAATAATTCTTGGAAAAGGACACTAATTTCATGTAGTTTTTAGTTTAGGAAAATTTTCCTATTTCTCTCCTGCTATAATTTAATCCCTTATCTTCTTGATTAACATTCACAGGATCTAACAACAGCTGCTTATAGTTCCTCAGACAATCTTTCCTTACATAACTAAAAATAATTAGCAACTGACTATAAATATTCATTGAGGTACTGTTTATAAGTACTGTCTCTCTCAACTTTCTCATCCAATCTCCTTAATAACCAAAACTTTAATCAGTTTTCTTTAATACATCCTTACATGCTTTACCAAGTTCTTAAATATTTTTATTTTTTAACTTATGACACCTACTAACTCCAAAACAGTATGTGCCTTCAATTTAAATTTGGTCTCACTTGTCTTATTGTCTTAATCATCACATCTTATTCTATATGAAAAATTGCATCTCTAATTTCTTCTATTCAATCTTTTTACCTTCTTCACTGTCAATATTGTAGCTGGTATAACTAAAAATATTAAATTCATAGGATGACAGATTGGAACTCCCCGTTCCAATTCTCCAACAGAGACAACACTTAACAGGAATATATGGACCACAGTTTTTAAAAAATATTTATGTTTTAGTTATCGGTGGACACAATGTCTTTATTTTTCTTTATGTAGTGCTGAGGATCGAACCCAGTGCCTCACACATGCTAGGCGTACATTATACCTCTGAGCCACAACCCCAGCCTGGGATCACAATATTTTTATGAGAACACTAGAAAACAGATAAGAAGTTACATCATCCCAAGTAGGTAGAAGTGAGAACAACCACACTGAAATTAATAAGAAGAGCTCATTCGCTTTACCTGTGATTCCCCTCTCCCCTAAGCCATCACAGTTCAGCATTATCAGGAGAGAACACTTGACTCATGACTTCTCCTTGCAGGAGAGTGGAACAGGCATTCAAAATGCCAATGTTTCTATCTGAAGTGTGAGGCGCGGCCATTTCAAAATGCCAATGTTTCATAGTGCTGCCCAAAGGGCTGCATTTTGTCTCATTGCATTGACAAAACAAGCATAATTTGAATGTATGCAGATTGCTGAAACATGGAAGAATGGGACTGACTTGCTTTGGCACCACAGAGTCTACAGGCCGCACATAGATGCTAGCACCTCCCAGCACAATCAGGAGGAGGTACCCAAATCTTGGTTTCTCCCTCAGTAAAGAGGGAGAATGGAACATACATTTGGTATCCAGCTCTTTGTGGGGGTGCTCAGATGGCTGCTTTCTTTCTTTCATAACTGTAGTGCTGACAGTGAACTGGCAAAAGTTGGATGCCTAGTGGGGGCAAGGGTGTCACTGAATACAAAAGAAAACAAAGGCAGCTTGCTGCAACATCAGGGACCCTGTGGTACTATAGACAAACACCAGAAGCAACAATAAATTTGAAGTTCTTGAAAAAGAAAACTACAAATTTTGCTGATTAGAAATCCTATGCCCAGGGCTGGGGTTGTACCTCAGAGTAGGGAGCTTGTTTAGCACATGTGAGGCACTCGGTTCAATACTCAGCACCACATAAAAATAAATAAATAAGCAAAATAATAAAGATATTGTATCAGTCTACAACTAAAAATATTTTTAAAAAAAAGAAAGGAAGAAATCACATGCCTAAGCCCAAAGGTATCACATTCTTAAAAGAATTCTCCAGGACCTCCCCAGAACCTAGTCTTGGGGGCTGATTGGTAAGGGTCATCTCCTATACAAAGCCATTCTGTAAAGATTAGGACATGTGCCTGCTTTCTCAAATGCATAAAACTCAGAAAAAAAAATTATAAGGTACATCAGGAAACAGGGAAACATGATCCAATCAAAGGGACAAAATAAATCTACAAAACCAATCCATGAAAAGAGCAGCTGCATATCTAGCAAAGAATCCAAAGTACTTATTTGTTAAAACTCAGTGATCTTAAAGAGAACATAGACAACTAAATGAAACCATGAAAATATGCATGAACATACCTAGAATATGAACAAAGTGGTTAAAGATATTTTAAAAGAAACCAAACAGAAGTTCTGGAGCTGAAGAATGTAATAACTAGAGGAGTTCAAGAGTGGATTTGACCAAGCAGAAGAAAGAATCAGTAAATTTGAATACAGGTAATGGTAATTTGAAGTTATCAATCAGAGGAGCAGAAAGAAAAAAAAGTAAAGAAAACCAAAGGAATTTATAAGATGCCATCATGCAGATCAAAATAAACATTATCAAAGAATAAAAAGAGAAAAGGACACAAAACTTAAAGAATTAACAGTCAAAAATATTCCAACTCTAAGGGGAAAATACACATGAAGTTCAAAGGACTATAACTAGGAAGAATCCAAAGAAACCCACACCAAGGCACTATCACTGAGCTCCTTTCCCAGCTTTCATTTTCTTTTTGTTTTGAGACAGGATTTTACTTAATTGCCCAAGACTAGCCTCAAACTTGTGATTTTGCCTCAGCCTTTCAAGCCACTGGAATTATAGGTGTACCTCACGACCTGGCTACTAATAGGAAATTTTAATGTGCCATTTTCAATAATGTGTAGAATAATGAGATCAATAAGGAAACAGGACTTGATCAATACTATAGAACAAATTGGGTCTAACAAACATACAGAACATACCACCAAACAGCAACAGAACACGCTATCTTATCAAGCACATATGGACCATTATCCAGGATAAATCATGTTGCAAGCTAAAAAGAAAATATTAACAAAGTTAGGAAGATTGAAATATACCAATTATCCTTTTTATCCACAATGGAATAAAATTAGATATCAACAGCAGTAGGAAAACTGGAATATACACAAATACCTGTAAATTAAACACCATACATTTGAACAGCAAATGAAAGAAAAAAATCACAACAGAAATTAGAAAACATCTTGAGACAAAAACAAAAATGCAACATGCTAAAGTTTATGGGTTGCAACAAAAGCCAGTACTACCAGGAAAGTTTATGATGTGAACACCTACATTAATACATGAGGAAGAAACATCTCAAAACAACAGCATAACTTTTCACCTCCACTAGAAAAAAAGAAAACAAGCAAGCCAGGTGTGATGTTGCATGGTATTGGCACCAAAACAGACAGGAAGACCAATGGAACAGACAACAACACAAACAGATACTCAGACAACAACACAAACAAATACTCAGAAGGATAAGGCAGAAGAATCACTTAAGTCCATGAGTTCAAAGCTAGCCAGGGCAACATAGTCAAGACCCCATCTCAATGGAAAAATCTCCCATGATCTTAGTAGATAGACAAAATTAATATTTTGTCTCATTTCTTGTTTCGCTGTCTTCCTTTGTGTTATTGATACGCTCTGACTCCTTTCTCATTTTTTTCCTGTATTTTCTATATGTATTTGTGTGGGGGGGTAGTTAATGTGAGTCTTACATAAAACATTGTATAATTATAACAATCTATCAAATGGCCATACTACCTAAAGTGTTAAAGTGTTATACAGAGTTAATGCAATCCCTATAAATTTCAATGGTGTTCTTCACAGATATAGAAAAAGCAGTCATGAAATTCATTTGGAAAAATAAGAGGCCCAGAATAGACAAAGCAATCCTCAATGAGAAAAGTGACACAGGAGGCATCACTATACCAAATGGTAAATTATACTACAGAGCTATAGCAACAAAAACAGCATGGTACTGGCACCAAAACAGACAGAAAGACCAAAGGAACAAAATAGACAACACAGATATAACCACAGTTATCTCAGACAAAGGTGCCAAAAACATATATTGAAGAAAAGATAGCCTTTTCAACAAATAATGCTGGGAAAACTGGAAATCCATATGTAGTAGAATGAAATTTAACCCCTGTCTATCACCCAGTACAGAACTCAAAGTGGATCAAAGACTTAGGCTTTAGACCAGAAACCCTGCCACCTGCTTGATGAATGTGTAGGCCCAACACTCCAACATGACAGCTCAGGAGCCAAATTCCTCAAAAAGACTCTAAAGCACAAGAAGTAAAAACAAGAACCAATAAGTGGGATGTCATGAAACTAAAAAGCTTCTTCACAACAAAAGAAACAATAAAGAGCATGAAGACAGAGCCTACAGTATGGGAAAAATTCTTTGCCACCTGTACCTCAAATAGGACATTAATCTCCAGAATATATAAAGAACTCAGAAAACTTAACCCCCTCAAAAAAGTAATAATAGCCCAATCAATAGATGGAGCAAAGGAACTGAACAGGCACTTCACAGAAAGAGAAATGTAATTGGTCAACAAATAGATAAAAAAAATGTTCAATATCTCTAGCAATTAGAGAAATGCAAATTAAAACCACATTGAGATTTCATCTACAGTCAGAATGGCAGTTATCAAGAATACAAGCACCGTAAATGTTGGCAAGGATGTTGGGGAAAAGATACACTCATACATTGCTAGTGGGACTAAAAATTGGTGCAACCACTCTGGAAAGCATTATGGAGATTCCTCAGAAAACTTGGAATGGAACCACCATTTGACCCAACTATCCCACTCCTAGGATTATACCCAAATGACTTAAAATCAGCATAGAACAGTGATACAGCCACATCAATGTTTATAGCAACTCAATTCACAATAGCCAAGCTACAGAACCAACCTAGGTGCCATTGAACAGATGAATGGATAAAGAAAATGTGGTATATATACACAATGAAATATTACTTAGCCTTAAAGAAGAATGAAATTATGGCATTTGCTGGTAAATGGATAGAATTGGATAGTATCATGCTAAGTGAAATAAGCCAATCCCAAAAAACCTGAGGCCAAATGTTTTCTCTGATATGTGGACGCTAACACACGATGATGTGGTGGGGTTATAGAAGTTTATTGATTTAGACAAAGAAGAATGAAGGGAAGTTCAGGGGTATGGGAATAGAAAAGAAGTAGAATGAATTGGACATAACTTTCCTATGTTCACATATGAATACATGACCAGTGTAACTCCACATCATCTATAACCACAAGAATGGGAAACTATACTCCACGTATGTATAATATATCAAAATATACTCTACTGTCACATATAACAAAAAAATTTAAAAAAAATTTAAAGACCTCATCTCAAAAAAGGGAAGGGCGATGAGTTGCATTCAGTAGTAAAGAACTTGCCTACTTGAGGCACTGGGATCATGTACCACACACATATACAAATAGAACAAACTAAACTGAAAATTAACAGAAGAAAGGAAATAATAAAAGAGTAGACTAGAAATACAAAATAAAATAGAAAAATGATAGACAAAATTCAATGAAACTAAGAGTTGGATATTTGAAAATATCAACAGAACTAACAGACTGTTTGCTAGACTAAGAACAAAACAAGACTCAACTAAAATTTAAAAATGACCTGGATGTGGTAGCACACACCTGGAATTCCAGCAGCTCCATAGTCTGTGACTGGAGGATTTCGAGTTCAAAGCCAGCCTCAGAAAAAGTGAGGTGCTAAGCAACTCAATGAGACCCTGTCTCTGAATAAAAATACAAAATAGGGCTGGGAATGTGACTCAGTGGTCAAGAGTCCTGAGTTCAATCCCTGCTACCAAAAAAATAATAATAAGTAGATATGGCAAACCAATGCCACAGAAATAAAGTTTTCTTTGTTTTGGTTGTTTTTGTTTGTTTGTTTTTGTTTTTGTTTTTTGGCACTAGGGATTGAACTCAGGAGCACTCAACCACTGAGCCACATCTCCAGCCCTATTTTGTATTTTTTATTTAGAGACAGGGTTTTTCTGAGTTGCTTGGTACCTTACTTTTGCTGAGGCTGACTTTGAACTCAAAATCCTCCTGCCTCAGCCTCCCAAGTCTCTGGGATTACAGGTGTGCGCCACTGTGCTTGGCCAGAGAGTCAAAGATTTTAAGAGACTACTGTGAACAATTAAATGACAACAAATTGAATAACTGAGGAGAAATGGATAAATTCCTACAACCTTCCAAGACTAAATCATAAAGAAATAGAAAGTTTAAGCATATCTATAACTTCTAAGGTTATTCAATCAGTAGACAGAAATGTCCCAAAAAAGAAAATCCCATAATCAAATGGCTTCACTAGAGGATTCTACCAAAGATTCAAACAAGAATTAATACCAATCCTTTTTAAATTATTTGAGGAGAAAAAAAAGAGGCAGAAACATTTGAAAACTCATTTTATCAGGGAAACATTACCCTGATCCTGAAGACGGGCAAAAATACCATAAGAAAAGATATCTGATTTTAAATACTAAATGCCAAAATCCTTAACAAAATACTATCAAACCAAAATGAACAACACATTAGAAGAATTATATACTGTAATTATATACCGGCCATGTAAGATATGTCTCTGGGATGCAAGGATGGTTCATTGTATGAAAATCAGAAGATATTGTACACATTAAGAGAACAAAAGATAAACTACACACCCATTAGGAGGCTACTTTTTTTAGTGTGTGTTTGGTATTTGGGATTTAATCTAGTGGCACTGTACCACTGAGCTACATCCCAACCCTTTTTATTTTTTATTTTGAGACAGGGTCCCCCTAGATTGCCCATGGTGGGCTGAAACATCAATCCTCCTTACTCAGCCTCTCTTCTGAATTCCTTGGATTATAAACATGCACCACTGTGCCCAGCTTACTATTTTTAATGTATTTTTATTGGTACATTATGATTATACGTATTGGTGGGGTTCGTTGTGACATTCATACATACATATAACAATTCTCTCAGTTTCATTCTCCAGTATTTCCCCCTTTGTTTTTTCTTCTCTCTCCCGCTGCTCCCCTTCCTTTATACTACTGGTTTCCCATCTACTTATTTATTTTTTAAAACAGGCTATTATTTTAGAAAAAAAAGGAAAATAACAAGTGTTGGCAAGAATGGGGAGAAATTAGAACCCTTACGCACTTTTGGTAGGATTTCAAAATGGCACACCTCCTTTTGAAAACAGTAGGAAGTTTCCTCAAAAAATTAAAAAGAGAATTATTGTGTGATCCAAAGTACCACTTCTGGGAATATCTCCAAAATATTTAAAAACTGGATCTCAGAGATAGTTTTGCACACTCAGTTTCATTGCAACATTATTCATAATAGCCAAGATGTGGAAGCAACTTAAATTTCTATCATCATATGAATGAATAAACAAAACAAGCTGTATACATACAGTAGAATATTATTCAACTTTAAAAGAAAAAAATCCTGTCTCATGCTAACTTGGGAACTTCCAGCCAACTGATAGAGGATCAAAGGAATAATTTTTTTTCTGCGATCTTTTGCTCTCCATTTTCCAGCCAATGCCTTCAAGCAAAATACATAGCGAAAGGGACAATATTGATCCTCTCCATATATGCTAGCCACTTATGGCACAGAGCAAGGTGAAGAGTGGAGAGTGATCTGGAGGAGTAAATGTAGAAAATCCTACATAGCTGCTTTATTCAAATTGTTCTTCCCTCCTCAACTTAAATCTGTACCTCAGATTAAGGATCTAATTAAAAATATTATTGATTGGAAATAATATTTATGAACTGCTACTATGCTCCAGGCATTGGGATGGTTGAGGGAGGCTGAGGTAGGGAGTAAGGGGAAAAGAGACTTGAGAAATTACCAAAACTTGACTTCCAATGAGCCATATAGATGAGCTTCCTAAGTGCAGTGCTAATGGATTTGGACTTTCTTGTAAAGAAATTGAAATATGGAGATGAAAATATCAGAGTTGAACTTTTAAAGGAATATTTGCTACTGTGTAGAACATTAATTGTGTCTGGGCAAGATCAGAATGAGGAATCTGAAGAGGCCTGAATTAAAGTAGGAACATTATAAATAGAAAAATAGAGCAGGATTTATGAAACAAGAACTGACAGAATTGAGAACTGTATGTGGAAGGGAAGGAAGTCAAGAATGATTCATAGTTTCTAACTTGAGTACTATGATTTACATTCTAAGACCTACCCACATCTTATCTTAATAGTCTCAAAAGATAAGCATGTTTCCTAGTTAGGCATGAAGGAGAAGGGCAGTTCAAACAGATATGGGGAAAAAAACATGTAAAAATTGTTAAGTTTACTATAATTTGAATAAGCATATGTATAAAAGCAGAGAGAGATGAAGATGAAAAGGAAGTAAGTCAGTAAAGAGTTAACATATCACTCCAGGCAGTCTATACTTCATCCTTACAATAATGAAAATATTTTAATGGATAAAAACACAAAGCTGTGAAAAGTTTTTATTTCATATTCAAATCTGAAGCTTAGTTTCACTGGTTGTAAAATTCTTGGTGGCTTCCATTTTCTTTCAGAGCTTGATTATGTAATTCCAGGACCTCCTAGCTTTGAGGGTCTGGGTTGAGAAATTAGCTGAGATCTGTATTGGTTTACCCCTATACATAATTTGATATTTTTCTCTCACAGCCTTTAAAATTCTATCCTTACTCTGTATGTTAGTCATTCTCATTATAATGTACCTTGGTTTGCGTCTGCTATAATTTTGTACATTTGGATGAAAGCCTCTTGTAGTTGATCTTCCATTTCATTCTTTAGATTTGGAAAATTTTCATATCATTGAAAAGATTATGCATTCCTATAGTTTGTATCCCTGTGCCTTCATCTACGCAAGAGGTAAAATCAAGAATGGGATTGATTCAAACTAGAAAGCTTCTTCTCAGCAAAGAGAGAGCCTACAGAATGGGAGAAAATCTTTACCACCTGCACCTCAGATAGAGCAATAATCTCCAGGATATATAAAGAGCTCAAAAAAACCTTAACAACAAAAAAAATCAAATAACCCAGTCAATAAATGGGCTAAGGAACTGAACAGGCACTTCACAGAAGAAGAAATGAAATGGTCGACAAATATATGAAAAACTGTTCAACATCTGTAACAATTAGAGAAATGCAATTCACAAAACTACTTTTTAAGATTTCACGTCACTTGATCTCAGTGGCAATTATCAAGAATACAGGCACCATAAGTGTGGGCAAGGGTGTGGGGGAAAAGGTACACCATACATTGCTTGTGGGACTAAAAGTTGGTGCAACCACTCTAGAAAGCATTATGGAGATTCCTCAGAAAACTTGGAATGGAACCACCATTTGACCCAACTATCCCACTCCTAGGTTTATACCCAAAAGGCTTAAAGTCAGCATAGTACAGTGACATAGCCACATCAACGTTTATAGCAGCTCAATACATAATAGCTAAATTGTGGAACCAGCCTATATGCCTTTCAATGGATGAGTGGATAAAGAAAATGGAATATTACTCAACCTAAAAGAATGAAATCATGGCATTTGCAGCTAAATGGATGGAGCTGGAGAATTTCATACTAAGCGAAATAAGCCAATCCCTAAAAACCAAATGCCAAATGTTTTCTCATATGTGGATGCTGGGGGGCAGGGGGGTGCTAGGGAAGAAAGGAGGAACTTTGGATTGGGCAGAGGGAAATGAGGGAAGGAAGGGGGGTGTTAGGGTAGGAAGGATGGTAGAATAAGACAGAATTATTACCCCCCTATATACATGTATGATTGCATGACTAGTTTGACTCTGCATCTATACAGCCAGAGGAATGAGAACTTATGCTTCATTTATGTAAAATGTGTCAAAATGCATTATTCTGTCATGTGTAACTAATTAGGAAAAAAAATTAAAAAAAAACACAAAGCCAAGTGCAGTGGCACCTGCCTATGATCCAGGTGACTTGGGAAGCTGAGGAAGATGTGAAAGTTTCATGCCATGCCTGCCTTAGCAACTAAGTGAGACATTGTCTCAAATCAAACATACACACACAAAATTAAACCAGATATTGTTAGGAAATTTACCTAGAGTTCCCAAAATTTGGACCTTGACCTTGGATTGACTAAGAAAACAATTATTTAAAATTAAAAAGCATTTATTACATTTTAAAGTGATACATTGTCATTGTGAAATCTACAGAAAAGTAGAAAGAAAGGTTACTTTCATTCTATTATTGAAAGACTACTACTGCTAATATTTATTTTTCCCTTTCAGTATATTCATTTATTTTGTTCTTCACATTTATAATCATACTATAATTTTTTTTAACAATATCACTGTGTGAGTGATATTAGTTATAAATTTAACTCCAGTTTTAGGTCTACAGAAAGACTGGATTATATCCAGTGCCTAATAAATACATACTTTATATATGTACAAAATACATTAAAATCTAAATATTTATATGGAGAGACTCTACCTCATTCTCTATGATTATCCATTCTAAGATTTACTTTAGTGACTATACAGATTAACATCTACCTGTGCCTAAATATCATATTTAATATTTTTTACATCTTTGTCTTAGAATATTACAGTCATACATAGTAATTGGGTTCATTCTGACAAAATCATGCATGCATGGAATTTGATTTCAGTTCCCATATACCCGCCCCTTTCCCTTCCCTCTTCCCTCCTTCTATTCTCCTTCTACTCTACTGATCTTAGTTTCACTCATTTATTTATTTAATTATTTTTAATTTGTTTTTATTAGTTAGACATGACAGAAGAATGCATTTAAACTCATTGTACACAAATAGAGCATAACTTCTCATTTTTCTGGCTGTACATAAAGGAGAAATTCCCTATAACATGTTTATATTTGTACATAGCATGATTTTGTAAAATTCATTCCACATTTACTCCCCTTTTCTATCCTTCTTACCAACTTCTTTTTTTTAATATTTTTTTTAGTTGTAGATGGACACAATATCTATATTTTTTTTAATGTGGTGCTGAGGATTGAACCCAGTGCCTTTCTAATACTTGGCAAGCACTCTACCACTGAGCAACAACCCCAGCTCATCTTTCCTCCTTCTTGATCATCTTCTTCTACTTTCACTGATCTTCCCTATATCTTTGTGTTGTCTGATTCCCCACTACCACCACACCCCACCTTCTTTACCTTATTTTGCTCTAACTTCCACATATGAGAGAAAACATTTGACCCTTGATTTTCTGAACCTGGCTTAATTCACTTAGCATGGCTTTCTCCATTTCTAGCTATTTTCTGGCAAATGCCATAATTTCATTCTTTTTTAAGGCTGAGTAAAACTCCATTGTGTGTGTATTTTTTTAATCCACAAATCTATTGACAGGCATCTGGTCTGATTCCATAATTTGGCTCTTGTGAATTATGCTGCTATAAACACTGATGTGGCCATTTTGCTACAGTATGCTGATTTTAGTTTGGGGGGGTAAATACCAAGAAGTGGGATAGTGTGATCATGTGGTGGTTCCGTTTTTAGTTTTTTGATAAATCTCCACTTGTTGATTATTGGTTTTATTTCCTGAGCTTTTGGGATATTATTAAGGAAGTCAGTGCCTACACCAATATGATGGAGTGTTGACCCTGTTTTATTTTGGCAGTTGCAAGTTATCTGGTCTAATTTCTAAGTATTTGATACATTTTAATTTGACTTTTTCTTCAAGGTGAAAGATAGGTATCTAGTTCCATTCTTATACATATGGATAGCTAGTTTTCCAAACACAATTTGTTTAAAAGGCTATCTTTTGGCAACATATACTTTGTCAAGTATCAGATGGCTGTAAGTATGTTGATGTGTCTCTGTGTCTTCTATTCTGTGCCAATGATTTGTGGGTCTATTTTTATGCCAATACCGTACTGTTTTTGTTATTATAGCCCTATAGTACAATTTGAAGTTAGGTAGTGTAATGCCTCTTGCATCACTCTCTTGCTCGGGATTGCTTTGACTATTCTGTATCTATTATTCTTTCAAATGAATTTAATGACTTCTTTTTCTAGTACCGTAAAGAATGTCACTGATATTTTGATGGGAATTGCATTGAATCTGTATGTTGCTTTAGGAAATATGCCATTTTTACAGTATTAATTCTGCCTATTCAAGAATATGAAAGGTCTTCCCATCTTCTAAGGTTTTTCAATTCCTTCCTTCAGTTTTCTATGTCTGTTAGATATCATTCACCTCCTTGGTTGGGTTTTCCTAATTTCTTTTACAACAGAATCACTGTTGGAGTATAGGAAAGCTAATGATTTATGAGTGTTGATCTTCTATCATGCTACTTTGCTGAATTCATTTGTAACCCCTAGAAGTGTTCTGGTGAAATTTGGAGGGGGGGTCTTCTAGATAGAGGAGTATGTCATCAGAAACCAAAAATAGTTTGACTTTGTCTTTTTCTATTTATATCCTTTCTCTTGTCTGGTTGTTTCAAGAACTCCATTGAATATAAGTGGTCAAAGTGGACATCTTTGTCTTTTTCTGGGTTTTAGAGGAAATTCAGTTTTTCCCTGTTCAATATGATGTTGACTTTGGATTTGTCATATAATATTGAGGTAAGTTCCTTCTATCCTTATCTTCTCCAGCATTTTAAATATGAATGGGTACTAGTTTTTAGTGGAGGGACTTTTTTGCACCTATTGAAGTGATCATATGATTCTTGTCCTTACTTCTATTTAAGTGGTAAGTTACATTTATTGATTTGCATCTGTTGAGTCAACCTTTCATCCTTATGCTCAAATACATTTAATAATGGTGGTTTATCTTCTTCATGTGTATTTTGAATGCAGTTTATGAATATTTTCTTAAGCATTTTTCCATCTATTTTATCAAGGATATTGCTCTATAGTTTTTATTCCTTGATGCGTCTTTGGTTTTGGTATCAGGTTTATACTAGCTTCATAGAATGTGTTTTGATGTGTTCCCTCCCTTTCAATTTCTTTGGATGCTTTGACAAAGATTCGTGTTAGTTCTTTAAAGGTTTAGTAGAACTTATCCAAGAATCCGTCTCATTCTGGGCATTGTTGTTGTTGTTGTTGTTGTTGTTGTTGTTTTAAGGCTTTTAATTGCTGTTTCAATTTCACTACATGATATTGGTCTATTTGCGTTTTCTGCATCTTCCCAGTTCAACTTGGGCAAATGATGTGTGTGAAGAAATTGATCAATGTCTTCTAGAGTTTTCAGTTTATTGGACTATAAAGCTTTGTAATGATACTCTGGATTTCAAAAGTGTCTATGATAATATCTCCTTTTTCATCTCTAATTTTGTTCATTTGGGTCTTCTCTCTGTTTCTTTTGGTTAGTTTAGCTATGGATTTATCAATCTTATTTCTCTTTCTGAAGAACCAACTCTTCATTGCAATGATCCTCTGTATTTTTTTATTCTCAATTTTATTAATTTCGGCTATGGTCTTAATTATCTCCGGTTTTCTACTGACTTTGTTTTTTCTTTTCTAAGGCGTTGAGGTAGAACATAAACTTATTTATTTGGGATCTATTTCTTTAATGTAGTAACCCAGTGCTATAACTTTACCTCTTAGAACTGCTTTCATATTGTCCCAGAGATTTTGATGTGTTGTATCTCTGTTCTCAATTGTTTCTAAGAATTTATTTATTTCTTCTCTCATTTCTTCTATGATCCTGTCTTCATTTAAAAGAGTATTGTTCAGCTAGTCACAGTGACACATGCCACTAATTCCCCTCTCAGGAGGCTGAGATAGAAGGATCACAAATTTGAGGCCAGCCTCAGTAACTTAAAGAGGCCCTCAGGCACTTGTTGAGACCCTATCTCAAAAGAAGTTATAGAAAGGGCTGAGGATATAGCTCAGTGTTAAATCCCTAGTACCAAAAGAAAAGTGTCATTCAATTTGCATGTATTTATGTAGTTTCTATCATTTTTCTTGCTGTTGATTTCTAGTTTCATTCCCTTTGATCTGTTAGTGTACAAGGGATTATATCAAATTTTTTGTGTTTGCTAACACTTATGCTGTGACCTAGAACCTGGTATATTTTGTAAAATGCTCTGTGAGCTGCTGAGAAGAAGTTAAATTCAGCTGTTTGGGTGAAATGTTCTATAGATATCTATTTGGCCCATTTGACTTGTAGTATTATTTAGATTGGAAATATTGTCATTGATTTTTGTTTGGATGACCTGTCTGTTGGGGATAAATGATGTGTTGAAATCATCCAGTATTATTGTATTGGGGTATATCTGAGATTTAATATTAAGAAGTATATTTTTATGTAATTGGGTGCGCTGACCATTGGAGGTATAAATTTACTATCATAATATTTTATTGTTGGATTTTTCCCTTAACTAGGATATAGTGGCCTTCTTAGCCTCTTCTGATTAACTTTTGCTTTAAATATGCTTTGTCAGATATGAGAATACCTACTCTCACTTGTTCTCAGATTCTCATTTATGTGGAATATTTTTTTCTATCCTTCCACCTTCAGCCTGTGGGTGTCTTTGCCTAGGAGATGAGTCTCTTGCAAACAGCATATTTCGATCTGTTCTGCTAATTTATGTCTTTTAACTGGGGAATTGAGACCATTTACATTTCATGTTATTATGAATATATTTGTTGTTTTGTGCCATTTTGCTTTGTTTGCTATTTTTTAATTCTGTCTGGATTTTTATTAGTTGGTTGGTTACTCTTCTAGTAACCAACTTCATTTATTTGGGGATCAGGGGCTTCTTTTTGGATTCCTCTGTGTGCAGTTTATCTTTGCGTATTCTTTGTAGTGCTGACTTGGTATTCATGAATTCTTTAAGTTTATCCTTGTCGTGGAAAGTTTATATTTCTCCATCAGTTTTAAGAGAGCTATACTCATTGAGATCAGCCTCCCTCTGTAATCCACAAGTTCCTCCAAGTCAATTTTATTATTTATTTATCTATTTAGTTTTTATCTGCCATGCTGTCCCAACCCCCCACCTCTCCCCACCACTATATACAGCTGACACGGCAGTGTCTCTGAAGAATAATTTTTATATTATGTTAGAAGTTTCTGAATTTCTGTGTTTCTATGGTTTCTTTTACAGTTCAGTATTTTTTTTAGAGAGAGAGAGAGAGAATTTTAATATTTATTTTTTAGTTTTCAGCGGACACAGCAACTTTGTCTGTATGTGGTGCTGAGAATCAAACCCGGGCCGCACGCATGCCAGGCGAGCGAGCTACCGCTTGAGCCACATCCCCAGCCCCTACAATTCAGTATTAAGTTTCAGTAATTCCCTAATTTACCAACCTTTCTGAGAGGAACAGTCTTTCCGCTTTGTAAGTCTGGTGCTAAGGAACTGCTAGGAAGTGCATCCTTCCTCTAATCTGCCATCTTCTTTCCCATTTTTTATATCTTAGAAAACATATTACTGAAATTTGCTTTTTTATTAGTCTGTCATTGATGTTAATATTTGGAATAGGTGTTCTAGAAGTTGAAGCCTTTTGTGCTTATACCTAAGTAACAGGAGAAACACCATCATGTAGGGCAACTAAGGTTGAGTAACAGAAATGTAGCTTTTATGAGCTGATAAAATACTTTAACTGCAAAAAGTTAAATACCTTTAACTTCAAAAAAATACCTTTGAACCTCTCTTGGTCCATCTTCCAGGGCATTACAGAAACCTATTAGTTAATGTTTGTTAAGGGCTTTAAAATGTACTTGTCAGGTTCTACTTTTAGTGATATAATAACTTATAATTTCTAAAGGAAAATTACTTTTCTCTACTTCTGTTTAGAGAATGTTTGGAACAATAGCCTACTGAAGAAAACACAATTCCAATTTTTGTATTTTAATATCAATGACATCACAATGAAAATATTTCCAAAAGCCTGCATTTATGTTAATATCTCTAAATAACTTACAACCTCTTTAGAGGATAAGAAGTCTTAGGCAGTTTGGTTGTTTAGGGTTTGAAGCAGCAACCTGGTAACATAATAGAGCAAGCTGGAGTCAGAGACCAAAGTAAGGGTACCAAACCAGAAATCAGCAGATAAGAGTGAACCAAGGTCTTCCAGATCAGATGATACATAATTGCTGAGGTTTATATTCCTGAGCCAAAATGACAGCACAGCAAAAAGTTATTACCTATAGAAGGAGCAAAGACAACAAAGATCTGATGAGGGGTTCAGGAAAGGGGAGAATTTTGCTGAGAGCTGGTCTTTTTACTATGGTGGCTAAAACCAGTACCCACAATTATTAATGTGTTTATTCATTGCTAGTGCTTCTAGTAAAGACAAAAGCCTACGGATCCTGATCTGGAGCTCTTCCTCAAGAGTTCACAGTCTTTAAAAGCACCTTGTAGTAAAGCCCAGCCCTATAAAGACAGTCATGAAAAACTCCTATAGATCATTGAAAGCCACCTCAGGCATAAATATTTTGCTTCCTTTTGTGGACATATTAGCACTTCACTCCTATATTTATAGTTTATAAAATTTTATCCCTTTTGTGTGTAATTTTAGTAGATCTATGTTATATATCTTAATAACATCTTCTTTTTCACATTATCTTTTTTTACCATGGTCTCAGCAAATTTTATCTATTTACTTTTTCTTTCTTTCTTTTTTTTTTTTTTTTTTGATACCAGGGATTGAACTCAGGGGCACTCACCACTGAGCCACATTCCCAGCCCCATTTTGTATTTTATTTAGAGACAAGGTCTCACTGAGTTGCTTTTGCTGAGGCTGGCTTTGAACTGGGTCCTCCTGCCTCACCCTCCCAAGCTGCTGGGATTACAGGCATGCACCACTGCACGAGGCTCTATTTACTTTTAATATTGTATTTTTATTTTAGTTAATATGTGGTAAGTTAAAAATAAAGGCAAAAGAAGACAGCTTAAAGACAATTCACATTGAGTCATGAGAAATTATTGCTTTTTTCTCCTTTTGGACTTATTGTTTTCTATAAACTTCCTGAGCACAAATATGATCTGTAAGGATTTGTTTCGAGTGCTGCTTACAGTTTTATCATTTATTCTTTAACTAGGAAATACAAACATTAAACAGAGCTAATTTTTCATTTCCGTGATTGTGATCTTAGTGAAAAGTTATTATTGTATCTTATTCTCTTTTTTCTTCTGCCTCCTAAATTGACTCTTTCAGGACTGTTTAACAAAAGCAAAGAAAAATCTAGTTTTCAACCTAACATTTGCAATTTTTTTTAATGAACAATTCTAGTACAGAGTGCACTGAAGTTATTGACAAGAATAAGGTTTGAAGTTGTATATAGTGTTGTTTATCTCTTCAGCCCATCTCCTATGTCAATCTTTATAATCTAGGCTGTACTAAGTACACAGCATCTTTGGATCTTGATGTTAAAATACTTTTTCTTCCTTAAAGAGCTGAAAATCTAGTTAAGAAAACAGATGTGTATAAATAAGTTCAATTAGTATGTGATATGTGGTTAATGCAGTGTTCAGTAAATCTTAATATTTATAGTGCATACATTGCTTTATAAATGAGGTATTTTTTAAGCAAATCTCTTTGATTTTTTATTGTTTTTTAAATAATTTCAAACTTCACAAATGTTACAAGACAAAGACTTCCTATATACCTTTGAACTAGACTCCCTCTAATCTTGACATTTAACCACATTTGCTTTATCATTTCTCTCCTAAACTGCTTATGAATCAAATGTAGACACGATACTTCTTCACCCTACTTCACTGTGCATTTCCTTCAAAAAAACAGTGTGAGTGGAAGGAAATAAGAAGACATTCTCTTATATAACCTTAGTAAAATTATGAAAATTAAGAAATGGGCACTGTCACAATATTATTATATAATCTTATTCCATTAAAATTTTCCAGTTTTTCTAATAGTGTTCTTTATAACAAAAGGGAAAAACATTCTTTTGTTCTTATCTGGGGTCCAACCCAGAATCATATATTACATTTATTTATCATGACTCCTTAGGCTCCTTTAATCTAGAACAATTCATGAAGTTTTTCTTTATCTTTAATGATCTTATTATATTTGAGCAGTATAGATCAATTGTGCAATTTGTACAATGTCCCTCTAATTTAGATTTTTCTGATGCATCCTAATGATTCAATTCATTATGCATTTTGTCAGGAATACCTCACATGTGATGATATATCCTTTTTAGTGCATCATATCAGAGGACCTATGATGTTAATGTGTTCCATTACTGGTTTTATTAATTTTGATCACTTGGCTAAGATTGCATATGCCAGGTTTCTCCACTGAAAAATACAATTTTTTGCTTTGTATTTGGTAACTGTCTTATGGGAATATACTTTGAGATCATATAAATATATTGGGGGTTTTTTTGAGGTTTTTGCCTTCTTGTCTTAGCATCAATTGATGGGTTTTGCCTGAACCAATTATTGCTATGATAGTTACCAAAGTAGTGATTTTTTAAATATTTATTTATTTTTTAGTTGTAGTTGAGGATCAAACCCAGGGCCTCACACATGCTAGGTGAGCGCTCTACCGCTGAGCCACAACCCCAGCCCCAAAGTGGTAATTTTTTAATAGACCAAAGGAAGTCTCTTCAAGCTTACACCAAGTCCTTCTGACATGTTCCCATCACTATTTTCATACATCCTTACTTTAAAAAAAAAAAAGTTGTGAAGGAAGAGTAGTAATTTCCCAAGGGAACAAAAGAATGAAAGAAAAGGCATTCTAAGCAGAGAGAACATAATATACCAGGCAGAAAAATATGAAACAATAACACATGTTCTGATATCTATGGTATCAGATTCCAAGGGGTAGCACAATGAGTGATTTGGTTAAAAAGGAAACAAAGAAGGATTTTGTGTACTATTTTAAGGAACTGAAATATTAATCTTTGAGTGATAGGAAACTGTTGATATAATTGCAGAGCTAACATTTTGTGACATCAGTGCTATGTTTTACAATCTTGATGCACAGAAATCCTAGGTACTTTCTTTAGTATTTTTTATTCAGGTCTAGAAAATAAGTAATCTTCTCAGACATGCTAAGTTTTGTCAGAAATGCTAAGAGATTTATTATCTTAAATAAGCAAATAAGAAAACTTATAAAATTAGTCAGTTGAAAACAATATGAGAAATTATTTGCAGATAATACAAAGTGCCCTGTAGTCTTGAGTCTATGAACTCTGCCATTTACCAGTGTTTTCTTAGAGTTTTTGAACCCACTTCTCTCAATTGGAAAGATGTATATGAAAGACTAAATGCTTTATACATCTGAACCACACATTCTTTGAATTACCAAAGGCCCTAACTAGTTAAGATGAGCATATTACTATCATCTTCACTCTTTAAGTGTCCTAGGAGAGCTATTCATCATCATAGGTAGTTTTTTATTCAAAAAGATCCAGGAAATAGAAATGCAAGGGATTCTCTATCTGCAAATACTGTGTGAAACATAAGGAGTAATGTTAATAAGGACAGACAAGTCTATTCTTTGAGATTTCTTTGAGATTTTCTGTGTATCTAAAGAATGAATAATGACTTATACTTTAGGTAGTTCAGGAAACTCTTTTACTAATTATTTTGAAGAATAAAGTTTCCACCTGGGGTTTTTATTTAATCAAGAAGAAGCTTTGTGAACATTTTTTTTCTACTATAGTCTATCCTAAGACCTGAAAGAATCTTTTCTTCACTTACTTTTAATTGAAAAAATGGATTTTCAAATCAAGATGAAACATCAAACACTAAGAATTGGTAGGTTAAAAAATGGTACTTTTGAGGGGCTGCATTTGTGGCTCAGTGGTAGAGCGCTTGCTATGGCATGTATGAGGTGCTGGGTTTGATCCTCAGCACCACATAAAAATAAAAAAAATAAAGGTATTGTATCCATTTACAAACCACAACAACAACAACAAAAAAGTTTAAATGATGCATTGAAAGTGAGAACAATGATTTCATTGATGTAATGCTCTATTTCAAGACCGCTATGCCACAAAAAGAAGGTTGTGACCTTACTCTATAGAAGGGAATCATTTGTATTTTCTAAGTGCCCCTTTAAAGGCTTGTTATATCATAAACATTACTGTTAGTATTTAACTGTGTCTTAATAATGGCAGTCCTGGCAAACTCATGTTCTTTTTGCATAAGTTCTTAAATTCTTTTTGCATAAGTTCTTACATAGCCTTTTCAGTGACTATAACTGTTACATGAAAGATAGGAAACTGCAGGAGCATTTCAGGTTCTTTCCCTAACAAGATTAGAACAAAACTATAATCAACACCACCTCTGGATTGAACCCCAAAATATATATTTAAAAAAGACCAGTTTAGTTTTACTTATGGAAAACTAAGCTTATTACAGAAAACTCTAGTAACCATTTGTGGCTATCTATAAGAATAGCTTTTTATTGTTTTTCTTAAGCTATTGTAGAAGAGCTTTAATCCTGTAAACCTACTTCAGAAAATTAAACCATTGCAGATGAATTCTATCAATTTAAATGTTATAATAATTTAACCTGTCACTCAATTCAGACAGCTATAAAAGGGAAGGTTCTCTAGACTGTCTACCTCACTTCTACCCCCAACCCCACAAAAAGATCCCATATCCTAAGGTTCTTTGTATTTTCTTTTTGCCACATTAGTTAAACAACCTACAAATGTCAATAGCAACCATATATGACCAAGTAATTTTTATTACAACAAATATTTCCTTGAGTACTGTAATTTTTCAGTAGGTTGTGTTTTCACGTGTTTGTTTTCATCCATTTTGTAATATGAATTAGTTTAATGGAACCAATGCTTTCACAGATTCTCTTTCTCACAACTGGTATTCATTTGTGAGGTAGCTATCAGAATATATTTGTGGCCAAAAACCAGTTTGTGCTTTATAGGAAACTATTTTCTTTATTAAAAATCCAACTTCCTTTCATTACAGTATTCATACTTAAAAAAAAGTCTCATTTCTTCCTTTCCTACTTTTTAAAAAAATTTTTTAGTTGTAGTTGGACAAAATATCTTTATTTTATTTGTTTATTTTTATGTGGTGCTGAGGATAGAACCCAGCGCCTTGCACATGCTAGGCAAGCGCTCTACCACTGAGCCATAGCCACAGCTCCCCTTTCCTACTTTTGCCTAAATGAATTTTATGGACCACTGGCTGTCAGGCTATAATTCACCTGGCCTTCAAGGGGCAAAAATGAATGGGTTTTCCCCTCATTTTTGTTTTTTCTCTTTTCCTTAGATTTCTGTGGTAGATTCAAAATGAAGAAGAAAGTTACGATGTGCAGGGGAACTTTTTTATCCTTTTTCCCACCAATTGAGTTTTCTTGTGGCCCAAGACAATAAAGGGGTCTTAGGGTTATAACTTTCAAAATAAGAGAAGTAATAGATAAGTTTTTTGAAGCTTTCATTTTGAAGCTCCTTATAAATCACTGACATCAACATCAGAAAAATAGTTCAAATTGTTTTTCTTTTTAAAATGGAAATATAAGTATTTGCTTACCAAATTTATTTTGGAAATACATGCTTTCTAAAAATATGGTTTACCCTTTGCCAGCCCTCTGTAAGAGACCCTGTGACATGTGAATGCTATGCATTCTAAGCCTAGGGCTCCAGCTGCTAGTTCCATTCTGTGTTTCCCTAGGACATTTCCTGGAGCATTATTCACCCACTTTTGATTTGAAAATGGAGCACTGAACCAATAGTTTTCAAACTTTTTGGCTACAATCTTTAGTTAATTTTTTTTTCCCTAAAGATTGAACTTGGAACCTTGTTCTTGATGGGCAAGCACTCTACCACTGAGTTAATCCCCAGTCCCTAAATGGGTTCTTTTTAAATGGATATATAATCCTCCTCCATTTGGTGAAGGATCTAAGAGAACTGGGTATGGTAAAGATACATTAGCCATTCCTTTAGCTTATCTATTTCATTCATGTTATTCTCAAATGGAAAAAATCACAAACATAGTTTTCCTCACATTTATGGGACCAAGTTAACTCTTCTTTATTGATGAAGTAGCTGACTGTTCATAATACTATGTGATTTGGTACAGATCATGAGTCAGAAGAAGCCTGTCACATGAAATGTACTCAATAAGTTTTTGTTGAAAATATATATATGCACACACACATGTGCGGACACACACATCTACCTGCTAATGTGCCATAAAATTAAATTATCCTCCTTTGAGACATTCCTTGCAGTTAACTTATTATATATTTAGAAGATCCCTGGGCTAACTTGCAAATACTATAGACAAGGACCAGTATTAACCCATTGACTTCCAAATAGCCATTCTACAATGTATAAAAATTTCAAAACAACATATCATATGTCTTAAATATATACTATTTTTAATTCTTTAACTAAAAAAACTCAGAAGCACTAAAACTCCCAAATAGCCGAATGAAAAAATGGGCAGTAGTCCTAAATAGACATTTCTCAAAAGCAGACAAACATGGCAAAAAGGTGTGTAAAAAATGTTTACTAGTCATCATGGAAATGCAAATCAAAGTCATGTATCACTATATCCCCTCATCCCAGTAAGAATGGTTATTATCAAAAAGACTTAACAATAACAATGCTGCTGATGTAGTGGAGAAAGGGAACTGTTGCACTCTATTGGTGGGCATAAAAATTAGTACAGCCATTTGTAGAAAACATTATGGAGTTTCACTCAAAAAATTAAAAATATAACTAACATGATCTAGCAAGGTATTGCTGAGTATGTTTCCAAAAGAAGTGAAATCACTCTGTCCAAGAGACATTTGCACTCACTCCCATGTTCATTGCAGCACCAGTCACAATAGTCAAGAAATGGAAACAACTGAAGTATCCATCCACTGATAAATGGATAAAGAAAATGGGATACAGGGCTGGGACTGTGGCTCAGCAGTAGCGCACTTGCCTTGCATGTGTGAGGCACTGGGTTCGATTCTCAGCACCACATATTAATAAACAAAATAAAGATCTATCAACAACTAAAGTAAAAAATATTATAAAAAAAGAAAAAGAAAATGTGATACATATACACAGTGGAGTACTACCTGATGGTCCTTTAACTGCAGAGATTGATAGTTATTATTTTCTTGAAAGGATTCTGAATATTTTCATCATAAAAAATTAATAAGTGTTTGAGGAGACATATATGTTCAACCTGACTTAAACATTACACAATGTATATACATGTGTTGAAACTTCACATGGTATCACATTAATATGTATAATTTTGTTTTATATATTAGTTAAAAGTAAATTTAATTTCAATTTAAAATTAAATGTTTATCCTATTTTTAAATGTATGAATTATTTACCCAATAAGGTAGTCACTTTGTGACACAGTTTATAAATATTCACGGCTTAGAGAAGTAAAAGGACAAAGCAGGAAGCACCACTTTGCTTTTTTCTTCCGAACTTTGGACTTTCTGTTTAAAAGATCTGCTTTCATAAGCATGAGGGAGGCACTGTTCTAAAAGTGGCAACAGACACAAAGATTAATATGCTTATAGGCTCTGCCTTCAAGTTCATAATATAACAGAGGTGAGGCAGATATTTAAATATCTATAGCATAATATGGTGAGTGATAAGTGCCAGAAGAATTATAAACAAGGTACAAAAGTATTTTAGAAATGAAAGTGATACTTCCTGGCTAGTAGCTACTCATGCTGCAATTCACAAACAAGAAAATAAT
Source organism: Spermophilus citellus (assembly GCF_964194105.1). NCBI lineage: Eukaryota > Metazoa > Chordata > Mammalia > Rodentia > Sciuridae > Spermophilus > Spermophilus citellus. The sequence goes on from NC_138185.1 coordinate 162,159,813, forward strand.
AACTACCAATCTCTGCAGTTAAAGGACCATCATATAGTTTACAAACTTTTTGCTCTTATTATTTATTTATTTGCATGTCTTTCTTTTCTGCTGAACCTAGTTCATATAAAATAAGTTGATATATATTTGTCTGATCTTTAAAAAATTATTTTTATACCATTACAAAGCATATTCAACAGATAAACTATACAATTAAAAATATAGTTTTCTTCTCAGAAACTAAACATTTTTAAGGACAGTTTTTATAAGATTACATAAAATTTGCACCATTAAGTGCAGCATATCATAGAAAGATATCTGAGACCTATATAGTTGAATAGAAAGCAGAAGCAGCTATCTCTATCATTCTTTTCAATTACACTAGTTGGGACAGTGTGTTTGTATGATATTTGATTGACTAGTCCCAGACCTCAAAAAAAAGTGTTATAAGTAAATTTACATTTCAAATATATGTGACAAATCATACATAAGTCTTTTTTAAATGTTTACCTACTATTCTGAATAGAAAACATTATTCATATTTACCACAAAATAATCTATAAAATCCTACAACTTTGAATTCTTGTGATCTTGATTATCCAGGAAAAGAAATGTCATACTGAGAGTATTAGTAATTTTCTGTGTCTTTTGGAGGTGACTTATGATATTGTTATTAATCATAGAAACTCTTTGGGGTAGTGCCTTTAAGCCAATTCAGTGAGCATTTCTGGAGCAGCTGCTGGGGTTGGAGTAAAGTGCTAAATTTAATAAGATGCAATGACGATCTTCTGAAGGATATGTGTAATCATTATAAAGTGGTTTAAAGCATTAAAAGCTTATTTATCTCCCATATCAAAAGTTTAGAGGCAGGGAGTCCACAGGCTTGCCTAGCAACTCATCTTTTTCATCAGAGACTCAGACTCTTTTTTTGTCCTCCTGTTTCCATTACTGTGTGGGCTTACATTCTCATACTTGAAAAATGGCTCCCAGTATCCAGCCATGTTACAGGTAGAAAGAAGGTAGCAGGGAAAAAGCTGTTTTCTTTTAAAGCTTTGTCTCTTTATCTCTTTATTTGTAATAAGATTATTGCCCCCAGGGGCATCTTAATGGCCAAAATATCATATATCATAACACTACTCCTAACTTGCAGAGTGGCTAGGGAAGAAAAAGGAGGCTATGAATAGCAATTAGGACAGCCAACCAATAGTGTTTGTATTACTCCTTTCTCTTTACCATTTGGTCTGTACATTTATAAGCTTCCAAGGGTAAGGCCAATTTTTTTATGCATGAGGATATAGTGCCCCAAGAAATCTTTTTGTCATTAAATGATTCCTTTGTTAATTCAACAAATAATTATTTGATGTATTTTTATATGGTTATGAACATCTGTGTGTGTTTGAAAAAATTTAAGTGGGGTAAAGTGAACTAATAGTAGGCAGTATTATATATAGGGTATTCAAGAAATGCCTCTCTGATAATACTGATGATACCACTTTGATGAGGTGAAATCTGAGCAGAGACTTGAAAGAAATGGGGGATGGATGATGCTATCTGGAATAGATGGTTCAAGAGAGGAAACAGCAAGTTTAAAGGCCCTGTGGGGAGATAAATTTAGCAGGATCATTATAAAGGAAGGAACTGGTATGGCTATAGCACAGTGAACAAGGAAGGAAATATTAGGAGGTAAGAACAGTAGAAGTGATAATAAGTTGGGCCTTATAGGACCTAGCAAAGATTTTACTGTAATTGAAATAGAAAGTCTTTGGAGAGTTGTAAGCAGAGATTTGCACAGTCCAATGTAAAATGTAAAAGGATCATTGTAAATTACTCTATGAAGAAACTGAAGTGGAACAAGTATAGAAGCAAGGAGACCAGTTAGGAGGCTATTCAGTTTTCCAGGACATAAGCAATAGTTCCAACTATTGCAGTACCAGTGGAAGTGACAATAATCAGGATCTAATATATTTCAAATATTGCTATGACAAAAAGAGAAGATTCAAGGTTGTCGCCAAGGTTTTGGCATAATAGCTGAAATAATGGATTTACTGTTGATGATTGAGATGTTAATTGATCAAGAATAAGATATCATATGGGTAGGATAGGAGGGTTGAGAACTGAGAATTTAATTTTGGGCTCTTTATGTTTGACATACACATTCAAGTACATGCTGGATAAGTGATTCCAAGTCTGAAAATATATACCATCTCATAGCTATTGGTTGACATACAAATCTAGAGTTGAGGGTAAAAGCTAAAATTGGAGGTAAAAAATTGGTTGTTTTAGTATATGGGCGATATTAATGCCATGGGACTAGAATGGTCATATAGGAAGTAGAAAAATAAAAAATAATATTTTCCATGCATTTTTACATAGGAAAGAAAATTTCCTGTATAACCTAAAAATTGATGTTTTATTTTTTTTCTTTTTTTTATTGGTTGTTCACAACATTACAAAACTCTTGACATATCATATTTCATACATTAGATTGAAGTGGGTTATGAACTCCCAATTTTACCCCAAATGCAGATTGCAGAATCACGTCGGTTACACATCCACAATTTCACATAATGCACTATTAGTAACTGTTGTATTCTGCTACCTTTCCTATCCCCTACTATCCCCCCTCCACTTCCCTCACATCTTCTCTCTCTACCCCATCTACTGTAATTCATTTCTCTCCTTGTTTATTTTCCCATTCCCCTCACAACCTCTTATATGTAATTTTGTATAGCAATGAGGGTCTCCCTTCATTTCCATGCAATTTCCCTCTTCTCTCTCTTTCCCTCCCATCTCATGTCTCTGTTTAAATTTAATCTTTTCTTCCTGCTCTTCCTCCCTACTCTGTTCATAGTTGCTCTCATTATATCAAAGAAGACATTTGGTATTTGTTTTTTAGGGATTGGCTAGCTTCACTAAGCATAATCTGCTCTAGTGCCATCCATTTCCCTGCAAATTCTATGATTTTGTCATTTTTTAGTGCTGCGTAATACTCCATGCTGTATAAATGCCACATTTTTTTTATCCATTCATCTATTGAAGGGCATCTGGGTTGGTTCCACAGTCTAGCTATTGTGAATTGTGCTGCTATGAACATCGATATGGCAGTATCCCTGTAGCATGCTCTTTTAAGGTCTTCAGGGAATAGTCCAAGAAGGGCAATAGCAGGGTCAAATGGTGGTTCCATTCCCAGCTTTCCCAGGAATCTCCAAACTGCTTTCCAAATTGACCGCACCAATTTGCAGTCCCACCAGCAATGTACAAGTGTACCCTTTTCTCCACATCCTCGCCACCACTTGTTGTTGTTTGAATTCATAGTGGCTGCCAATCTTACTGGAGTGAGATGGTATCTTAGGGTGGTTTTGATTTGCATTTCTCTGACTGCTAGAGATGATGAGCATTTTTTCATGTACTTGTTGATTCATTGTATATCCTCCTCTGAGAAGTGTCTGTTCAGGTCCTTGGCCCATTTGTTGATTGGGTGATTTGTTATCTTATTGTTTAATTTTTTGAGTTCTTTGTATACTCTGGATATTAGGGCTCTATCTGAAGTGTGAGGAGTAAAAATTTGTTCCCAGGATGTAGGCTCCCTATTTACCTCTCTTATTGTTTCTCTTGCTGAGAAAAAACTTTTTAGTTTAAGTAAGTCCCATTTGTTGATTCTTGTTATTAACTCTTGTGCTATGGGTGTCCTATTAAGGAATTTGGAGCCCGACCCCACAATATGTAGATCGGAGCCAACTTTTTCTTCTGTCAGACGCAGAGTCTCTGATTTGATATCAAGCTCCTTGATCCATTTTGAGTTAACTTTTGTGCATGGCGAGAGAAAGGGATTCAGTTTCATTTTGTTGCATATGGATTTCCAGTTTTCCCAACACCATTTGTTGAAGATGCTATCCTTCCTCCATTGCATGCTTTTAGCCCCTTTATCAAATATAAGATAGTTGTAACTTTGTGGATTAGTCTCTGTGTCCTCTATTCTATACCATTGGTCCACCTGCCTGTTTTGGTACCAGTACCATGCTGTTTTTGTCACTATTGCTCTGTAATATAGTTTGAAATCTGGTATCGCTATACCGCCAGATTCACACTTCTGCTTAGAATTGCTTTTGCTATTCTGGGTCTTTTATTTTTCCATATGAATTTCATGATTGCTTTCTCTATTTCTACAGGAAATGCCGTTGGGATTTTGATTGGCATTGCATTAAACCTATAGAGAACTTTGGGTAATATCGCCATTTTGTTAATGTTAGTTCTGCCTATCCATGAACAGGGTATATTTTTCCATCTTCTAAGATCTTCTTCTACTTCTCTATTTAGGGTTCTGTAGTTTTCATTATATAAATCTTTCACCTCTTTTGTTAGGTTGATTCCGAAGTATTTTATTTTTTTGAGGATATTGTGAATGGAGTGTTTTTCCTCATTTCCGTTTCAGAAGTTTGGTCGCTGATATACAGAAATGCCTTTGATTTATGCGTGTTGATATTATATCCTGCCACTTTGCTGAATTCATTTATTAGTTCTAGTAGTTTCTTTGTAGATCCTTTTGGGTCTTCTAGGTATAGAATCATGTCATCCGCAAATAGTGATAATTTAAGTTCTTCTTTTCCTATTTTTATGCCTTTAATTTCTTTTGTCTGTCTAATTGCTCTGGCTAGTATTTCAAGGACTAAATTAAATAGAAGTGGTGAGAGAGGGCATCCCTGTCTTGTTCCAGATTTTAGAGGGAATGCCTTTAACTTTTGTCCATTCAGAATGATGCTAGCCTGAGGCTTAGCATAGATAGCTTTTACAATGTCAAGGTAAGTTCCTGTTATCCCTAGTTTTTCTAATGTTTTGAACATAAAGGGATGCTTTACTTTGTCGAATGCTTTCTCTGCGTCTATCGAGATGATCATATGGTTCTTATCTTTAAGTCTATTGATGTGGTGAATAACATTTATTGATTTCCGTATATTGAACCATCCTTGCATCCCAGGGATGAATCCTACTTGATCATGGTGCACAATTTTTTTGATGTGTTTTTGTATTCGATTCGCCAGAATTTTATTGAGGATTTTTGCCTCTAGGTTCATTAGAGATATTGGTCTGTAGTTTTCTTTCTTTGAGGTGTCTTTGTCTGGTTTCGGAATCAGGGTGATGTTGGCCTCATAGAATGAATTTGGAAGAGCTCCCTCTTTTCCTATTTCCTGAAATAACTTGAAAAGCATTGGTATTAATTCTTCTTTAAAGGTTTTGTAAAACTCCGCTGTATACCCATCCGGTCCTGGGCTTTTCTTGGTTGGTAGTCTTTTGATGGCTTCTTCAATTTCATCCATTGATATTGGTCTGTTCAAATTGTGTGTATCCTCCTGACTCAGTCTGGGCAAATCATATGACTTAAGAAATTTATCGATGTCTTCACTATCTTCTATTTTATTGGAATATAGGTTTTCAAAATAATTTCTAATTGTCTTCTGTATTTCTGTAGCATCTGTTGTGATATTGCCTTTTTCATCCCGTACGTTAGTAATTTGAGTTCTCTCTCTTCTTCTCTTCGTTAGCATGGCTAAAGGTCTGTCGATCTTATTTATTTTTTCGAAGAACCAACTTTTAGTTTTGTTAATTTTTTCAATAGTTTCTTTTGTTTCAATTTCATTGATTTCCGCTCTGATTTTAATTATTTCTTGCCTTCTGCTACATTTGCTGTTGTTTTGCTCTTCCTTTTCTAGGAAGATGGTTTTGGTTATTGTTTTTCATTTATTCCTCATGTAGTGTTTTGCTCAAAATGCTTTACAATGCTGGTTTTCTGGCTGCAAATTCTTTTAACTTTTGTTTATCATGAAAGATTTTTATTTCGTTGTCATACCTGAAGCTTAATGTTGCTGGATACAGAATTCTTGGTTGGCATCCATTGTCTTTCAGTGTTTGAAATACATTGTTCCATGACCTCTTGCTTTCAGCATCTGTGATGAAAAATCCGTTGTTAACCTTATTGGTTTACCCCTGAATGTAATCTGTCTCCTTTCTCTTGTAGCTTTTAATATTTTCTCTTTGTTCTGTATATTGGATATCTTCATAACAATGTGTCTTGGCATTGGTCTACTGTGATTTTGTGTGCTTGGTGTCCTGTATGCATCTTCAATTTGTATATCTGTTTCCTTTTTTATTTCTGGAAAGTTTTCTGTAATTATTTCATTCAGCAGGTTACTCATTCCCTTGGTTTGAATCTCTGTACCTTCTTCTATCCCGATGACTCATAAGTTTGGTTTTTTTAATGTTATCCCATAACTCTTGGATGTTTTTCTAGTGATTTTTTACCAGCCTTTCTGAGTTAGCTATACTCTTTTCAAGATGATATATTTTGTCTTCATTATCTGACGTTCTGGCTTCTACTTGCTCCACTCTGTTAGTGATACTCTCAATTGAGTTTTTAATTTGGTTTATCGTTTCCTTCATTTCTAGAATTATTGTTTGATTATTTTTTATAATCTCTATCTCCTGATAAAGATGCTTAACTTCTTCTTTTATCCGTTTGTGTAATTCATTCTCAATGTGTTCTTTCGCTGCTTGAATTTGCTGTCTCCTATCCTCTTTAAGGTTCCATTCCATCTGTCTAAGGTGTTCCTTGAGTTCTTTATATGACCATTTTTCTGATGACTCTAGGTCCTCCTGAATATTTAGGCTGTCCTGCATTGTTTGTACTTCTTTTCTTCCTTGCTTTTTCAAGTTGCTCATGTTACTTCTTGTTCTGTTTGACTGCTGAGTTACTGTTTACTCCTATAAATTTATTTGATGCTGTAGCCGCAGGTTTCAATGAAGTTATCTCTTCTGCCGCAGTCTGGTGACGTCAGTTCTCTGCCATGGTGGTATCTCTTGCAAATGGCGACAGTTCGTTTCCCTTTGCCGGGTGACCAATGCAACGGGTGGGTCCTTACTGTCTCTTCCAAGCCCCATTTCAAACCTGTGGCCACTACCTATGAAGGCTCGGTTGGCATTTACCTCCATAGGAACAGAAGGGCCGACCAGTTCTTTCAGCCGAATGGATTAGTGCTGAGTCACAGCTGTTTGTCACGCCCGGAGCGAGGGCGACGGAGGGCGGCGGCTAAAGCGCAGAGCTCCTCACAGTGGCCTCTGCTGCCCCGGTCGCCGACTAGGCTATAAAAAATTGATGTTTTAAAACTTAATTTTGCTAACTAGTTTCTTTAGTATTCAAAGTTGAGAACAGTGGTAGAGTACATGAACTCTAAAGCCAAGACTACCTACATTTGACTCCTGGCTCTTCTGTTACTAGTTCTGAGATTTATACAAAGGTATACAGCCTCTCAAAGCCTGTCTTCCCTCATCTATAAGTAAGGATAAGAATCGTGCCTCACCATATGTGGTTGTGAAGATTAAACAGTCTCTTGACAAAAAAAGCATTAGCCAGTATCATTAAATTTCACCAGCTTTGGGTATATAACAATGCTAACTTTCACACTGAGCACACTGTGTTTTGGAAGAAGGAAAGAAAGTTTCTGATAATATTCATTTGAAATTAGGAGTTACTGATATTTATAAGTCATTTCCACTTTTTGATCAGTGTTTCAGCATCATATTCTCAGTTAATTATCTTCCTGTTTAGGTCACAGTGCTGTTGATATCACCAAGGTGGCTAGAAGACACCGCATGTCTCCTTTTCCTCTGACATCTATGGACAAAGCCTTTATCACAGTCCTGGAGATGACTCCGGTGCTTGGGACAGAAATCATCAATTACCGAGGTACTGTCATATTTGCCCTTTTATTTCTTCTTTTTTTTTTCTAAGATTCATAAAACACGAAGGTATAATTGCCCTGAAAGATAAAGATTGTTTATCACTGTCACAATTATAATCATTCTTTTTGGTTTTTATTTCTATTCAACTATACGGTCAGCCTTAACTTTATACAAAGTATAACACCATAAAGGTTGCTTTTCATAAAAATGGGGGGAACCGGGCACAGTAGAACACGCCTGTAATCCCAGTGGCTTGGGAAGCTGAAACAGGAGGGTCACAAGTTCAAAGACAGCCTCAGCAAAAGAAAGGCACTAAGCAACTCAGTGAGACTTTGTCTCTAAATAAAATACCAAATATGGCTGGGGATGTGGCTCAGCTGTCAAGTGCCCCCTGAGTTCAATCCCCAGTAACAAAAAAAATAAAAGTTTTGGGGGAGATATCAGCTCTGTTTCTGATTCAAAATACCAGTTCTCTAAAGAGAGAGCTATCGGGGCTGGGGATGTGGCTCAAGCGGTAGCGCGCTCGCCTGACATGCGTGCGACCTGGGTTCGATCCTCAGCACCACATACCAACAAAGATGTTGTGTCCGCCGAGAACTAAAAAATAATAAATATTTAAAAATTATCTATAAAAAAAATAAAATAAAATAAAGAGTGAGCTATCATTGCTGAGTGAGGAAAATAGTTAACTCTGAGTCTGTCTGATGACTTCTCTGTCAGAAATGGGATATAAATAATGTCTTTTTGTTGTTGTTGTTGCTCTAATTAGTTATACATGACAGTAGAATGCGTTTTGACATATCATACCTAAATGGAGTGTAACTTCTCATTCTTCTGGTGTATATGTTGTAGAATTACACTGGTCATGTAATCACATGTGCACCTAGGGTCATAATGCCCAATTCATTCTATCATTTCTAGCCTCACACCCTCTCTCCTCCCTTCACTCCCATCTGTATAATCCAAAGTACCTCTTTTTGTTCCCAGTCCCATTCCCTCACTTATTGTGAATTAGCATCCGCATATTAGAGAAAACATTTGGCCTTTGGTTCTTTGGGTTTGGCTTATTTCACTTAGCATGATATTCTCCAGCTCCATCCATTTACCAGCAAATGCCATGATTTCAATCTCTTTAAGGATGAGTAATATTCCATTGTATATATATAACACATTTTCTTTATCCATTCTTCTGTTGTAGTGGCACCTAGGTTGGTTCCATAGTTTAGCTATTGTGAATTGCTATAAACATTGATGTGGCTGTGTCATTGTATTATGCTGATTTTAAGTTCTTTGGCTATAGACCAAGGAGTGGGATAGCTGGTCAAATGGTGGTTCCATCCCACGTTTTCCAAAGAATCTCCATGCTGCTTTCCAGAGTGGTTGCACCAATTTGCAATCCCATGAACAGTGTATGAGTGTACCATTTTCCCCACATCCTTGCCAACAATTACTGTTGCTTGTATTCTTGATAATTGCCATCTGACTGAAGTGAGATGAAAGATGAAATCTTAGAGTAGTTTTGATTTGCATTTCTCTAATTGCTAGAGATGTTGAACATTTTTTAATACATTTGTTGCTTGATTGTATTCTCCTGTGAATTCTCTTTTCAGTTCCTTAGCCCATTTTCTGTCTGTGTTTTCTAATACAGATAAACATGATTATAATACATATTAGATTTTCTTGAAAAAACTGATAAACAAACTAATAAACAGAAAAAATAAAACAGATAAACATGATTATCTCAAAAAAGCTAATGTGTCTTAAAATCATGTTTTAGAAAACACAGATAGTCCCTGACTTACAACGATTTGACTTTCGGTTTTTCAACTTTATTATGTGCAAAAGCAATATACAGTCAGTAAAACCATATTTTGAATCTTATACTTGGATCTTTTCCTGGGATAGCAGTATGTGGTATGATAGTATCTTGCGATAATGAGCAGCAGTAGCAGCAATCTGCAGCTCCTTGTCAGCTATGTGGTTACCAGGATAAACAGTACTGTGTTTCTAAGCTATGATGTTCAGTAGGCTGGTGTACTAAATGCATTTTTTGACTTACTGATATTTTCAATGTACAATGGGTTTATCAGAACATAACCCCATTTTAAGTTGAAGAGCATGTATATTTTAATGTAACCTATGAAAAAATACACTATTCATAAATCACTAAGTAATCAGTCTAATCTCAGTTCCCTGCTTCATCTATCTTATTTGTTGCTGTTTTACTAGTAGCATATTGAGAACAGTTTATAGAAAGATAATGGAAAGGTAATTTGTATTAGTCATATTTCCATCATGATAACAAAATGCCTGAGACAATTAGCTCATAAAGAGAAAAAGCTTATTTTAACTCATGTTTTGGAGGTTCCAGCCCTATGACTTTGAGTCTCTATTACGGCAGCACATCATGGTGAGAGCACATAGCAAAACAAACAGTAAGCCAGCAAACAAAAAAGAAGGAAGAGGAAGGGACTGCAGCCCCACAGTGCCCTTCAAGAGCGTATTTCCATTTACCTAAGGAACTCCTTCCTACAAGCTTCCTCTTTCTAAAAAGTCCACAGCACCTCCCAACTGGAGACTAAGCCTTTCATACATGGTCCTTTGGGGGAATAGTCAACATCCAAACTATCATAGTAGTTTTCTCCAGTGTTTTCAATTTTTAATCAACAACTTCCATTTCTAATAATTTACCATTGGAGTTGTATTTAAACATGTAATCCCAGTAGCCAAAGCTCCTAAGAACTTACTGCCAATAACATGTAGTTCCTTCCCCCCTAAAAAGTTGCTTAATGCAAAATGAATAAAATATTGTTTCTTACTAGTTTGTCATGCAGAAACAACACAAAAGAATTAAGTAAATCTTATAAGTAAAGGACTTTATTCAGTCATAAAATATTCAAACTGCAATGAACATTAGAGAGCATCTGTACAAACACTTTAATTTTTCTGCAAGGAAACTCTAAGAAAAGCAGAAAAGGGATAGGCTTCAGGTGTCAATTACAGTCTTCTTTTTACTACGTGATAATGTACTTCTTTCAGCGTTAAAAATACTTTAAAATTATCCTAGCTAAACTAACAAATTATATGAAAAGACCTAAAATTCAGTGAAATATTAGATGCCAGATTTAGCTCTCTAGTCCTGACTCTATTTAGACAAAGAGTTTTTATACAGTTTCCATTCATTCTCCATAATTTACTCACATTCTTTTTTTTAATATTGTTTTAGTTGTTGATAGGCCTTTTATTTTATTTATTTTTATGTGATTCTGAGAATCAAACCCAGTCCTCACACATGCCAGGCAAGTGCACTACCGCTGAGCCACAACCCCAGCCCCATACTCACATTCTTTTAATAGGTAGATAGATATGCAGATAAGTAGGCTTCAACTTTTTCTTTTTTTTAAATTCCTCATTAACAAAAATAAAGATTAGAAAACTCACTGGTGTGAGGAAATTGTCAGGAATTAACTATGTTATTTCAGAATTCAACTTTAATGAAATGATTTTCTTTATTATTAAATTAGAATATTAAGCTATTTATTGATATCAATATAAACTAAGACAATATAAATATAAAATTAAGTTATAAAACAAATTAATAATGTTTTGCCTATCATAAAAATAAATTAACCATCCCTGATCCCTTGAAATTTCAAAAGAGTTTCCTTTAATGTAGGCCTTGGAAAAAGCAAATGGGCTGGGTGCAGTGGTTCACTTCTGCAATACCAGCTACTCAAGAGGAACAAAATCAAGGCCAACATGGGTAACCTAGCAAGAACCTGTCTCAAAAATAAAAATGTGCTGGGGTATAATTCAGTGGTAAAATGCTTGCCAAGCCTCTGTCTTGTACAGTTCCCTCCACATAAATCAGTAATGTTGTATGCAGCAGAAATGATACTTAAGCTAAAAACAAGGACACAAAAAACAGGAGGTGGTGACCCAAGTCTTCAGCAAGGAGAGGGAAGTAAAAAAAGAGAAAGGAAAGAAGTGATCTAGTATGAGCATCAAGTATATGATCCTACTGTAAGAGACATGAGTGAAGAAAACTTCTTTGTATCTGAGGGAAACAGCTTTTTGTTTTCATCATTTGACTGCACTGGGAACATTTATGCCTCCCATCTTCATCATCAGAGTTGACAATGAAATAAATAAATCAGAAGTTTGCATCTAGCAGTTGTACAGTATAAAAGACAAGGTATTTGTTGCTTTGGTGGTTTTGTTTTGTCTTTCAATTAAGAGGTTTTGTGGAAAAAATAATATTTTTAAATGGCAGTGGACTGTCTCATAAGTCATTTGAAATCCTGTTTGTCCTCTATGTATGTCAGATAAAAGTTTAATAAGATTTTAAATACACGTTTTGTTTACCTTTTAAGTTAATGAAATAAAATTTTCAAACTGCCAAAAAAATTAAAATACTTGCCAAGCATGTATAAGGCCTAGGGTTCTATCTTCAGAACTGCAAAGGGGGGAAAAAAAGAGGAGAGAGAGAATGATACAAAAAGAGAGAGGGAAGGAAGGAAGGGAAGAAAGGAAGGAAGAAGGAAACTGTGTATTTTAAGTCATGTTTAACTAGAGAAAGAGATTTTAAAGGAAAAAGAGATTTAGAAATGGCCATTTCATTTTTCCCTCAGGAGAAAAATACTGTCAGATAACATTCTCTTTTCCTTTCATGTGTTTGTTTCCCCTTCGTTTGTTCATCAGAACAGTTGTCATTCATAAGTAAGAAAATTGTTCATGGATGGTTAACCTCTTTATCAAGTGTTTCCCCAATAATGATAAAATATAATGAGATTTGTGGGCTGAGGTTGTGGCTCAGTGGTAGAGTGCTCGCTTAGCACGCGTGAGGCCCTGGGTTCGATCCTCAGCACCACATAAAAAGAAAATAAAGATATTGAGTCCAACTACAACTAAAAATAAATATAAAAATAATAATAATAATGAGATTTGTATTCAACCTTGGAGTTGGATCAAACTCAAATTTTAATGCAAGTGTATTATAATGAGAATTTGTAGGCATTTTAGGTGTTTAGAAAACAGCATAATATATAAAAACATAACTCATTCTGTTCAACAAATGTTGATTGTGCATCTACTAAGATGGGTATTTTATTTATTAAGTCCTGTGTGTACAAAGATGAATTAAAAATAAAATGTTTGCCCCATGGATCTTAGAGGCTAGTACAGAAAAGAGATAAGTAAACATGTGATACTTTGTCTCTTTTATTGGCTCTTTTGCAGGCTTGACACCTTGTGTCAATTCCTTCATTTAGTTTCTTTAGAGTTTTTTCTTTGCTTCTTTTTACATCTTGTACATTTCCTTACAAGATCTCATACATGCCAGTGGTTTCAGATACAACCTATAAAGTGATTTTGAAATCTATGTTACTGTCTAGAGGTTACTGCCTGAGTTCCAAACTCATTTATCATATGTATATCTGCTAACAATAAATTTAATATGACAAATACTAAACTTATTTTCTGTATCTCAATGAAACTTGCTTCTTAAATCTATTTCTCTTAAATCTATTCCTTCTTCTCTATCTCCACTGCTATTGTTTTAGTTTAAGTCTTCATTATTAGCTTCCTGGATTATTATAACAAGCTCCCTTCAATTAACAACATCCCAACCCATTCTCCAATTTCATGCAAAGGTAATCTGTTCAAATGGCAAATTTGTTATTAATTCTGTCTATCTACAGTACTTTGGTATAGTGAAGATGACCATAACCTCAAAATAAACCAAACTCCTTGATTTGTCATATAAGGTGCTTTCTAATGTACTATCTTTCTAATTTTTTTTCAGTTTCCTCCCTCACTTCCTTATCATCAGAACTTGCTTCTCTCCAAATCTGACATTCTGTTTCTTGCCTCTTAGTCTACCTCTACATTCTTACTTACACTATCTTTTCCTTGAAACTTTATCTTACTTTTCTGCCTAACTACCATATATTCTTTTAAGATCAAAGTTTAAGGAGCCTTTCCATGAAGACTTTCCTCATGTCCACTTCCGTCTTTTCTCAATTGGCTTGACTTCACTTCCCTCCTGTTCCTATGTTCTGTGATAGAACCGACTGACATATTTGTTAACTGTCTATCATGAATGCCCTAATAAATAACAAGGGCATTAAAACAAAGAAGTCCCAAGTGTGAATCACTTAAAGTTCAATTGTTATGAGTGAAATATGGCTTGTTATTCTCTTACTTAATGGAACAGAACTCCACAGAAAGGGGATTAGATACTCATTCTCACTGCACTTTAAAATGTTATATGTACCCTGTATATTTGCATTTTAATGAGCAAAACTTCAAAGTTAATTTTGATTTTAGCTAGATGCACCTCTAAACTATTTCATCCCTTAATCACTGAATAGGAAAAGTATTTTGAGGGGACTGAAAGACCTTCCAGTTCTCTGAACTCCCAAATTTTTTTTTTTTTTTTTTTTTTTTGCCTTTGCAATTACTGGTGGTTTAATTAAAGAAGCCCTTCAAGGAAATTCTATGTTTTTGTAAGGCAAGTTGGGAACCACTGAATCTTTGAGCCAGTTTGGAGCTGTGACATCTCTAAAATGATTTTTTTGTCTGTCTCCAAAAATTCAACAATAAGATCAGAAGACTAAGGATATAATATGTAGAGAAATATTGGAGGTGATTGCTGTGAAGGCCATAGACAACTCAGTGAAGGAGTTCCAAAATATAGGAATTCCATAATAGTAAGAGGGTAACCTGGAAATCAAGTGGTCTCTCTTAGTTTAAAGATGAGGAAAGTTATGACCAAAAGAGTTATGATAAGATCCTTAAAGTGAAAAAAGTTATGATTAAAACATCTAGAATCCAGGATTATTAACTCCAAGTCTGATGCTCATTTCAATATGCTATACAGCTTCACAAATCAGTATGAAAATTATTCTTTTGAAGCAAGTACCTAAAGGTGGTATATGTGTGTAAACTGGTTTTTGTTCATTTGTTTGTTTAGTCCATTTTGGCTATGAACTAATTTTCTATTGTCTCTGATCTGTCCTTCAGTATATCTTCTCATTTTAGCTCCTGTTTGCAATCAAAGCTTTTAAGGAGCAAGCCCCATTGATATAAATAGCTTTCCTTTGATTTCTTGGGAAAGGCATACTTGGCATAAAAAAATTGCAGATAATATTTGCAAGATTACCATTTATGCTAGAATCAACAAATGGGACTTACTCAAACTAAAAAGTTTTTTCTCAGCAAGAGAAACGATAAGAGAGGTAAATAGGGAACCTACATCATGGGAACAAATTTTTACTCCTCACACTTCAGATAGAGCCCTAATATCCAGAGTATACAAAGAACTCAAAAAATTAAACAATAAGAAAACAAATAACCCAATCAACAAATGGGCTAAAGACCTGAACAGACACTTCTCAGAGGAGGACATACAGTCAATCAACAAGTACATGAAAAAATGCTCACCATCTCTAGCAGTCAGAGAAATGCAAATTAAAACCACCCTAAGATACCATCTCACTCCAGTAAAATTGGCAGCCACTATGAAGTCAAACAACAACAAGTGGTGGCGAGGATGTGGAGAAAAGGGTACTCTTGTACATTGCTGGTGGGACTGCAAATGGGTGCGGCCAATTTGGAAAGCAGTATGGAGATTCCTGGGAAAGCTGGGAATGGAACCACCATTTGACCCAGCTATTCCCCTTCTCGGACTATTCCCTGAAGACCTTAAAAGAGCATACTACAGGGATACTGCCACATCAATGTTCATAGCAGCACAATTCACAATAGCTAGACTGTGGAACCAACCCAGATGCCCTTCAATAGATGAATGGATAAAAATAAAAATGTGGCATTTATACACCAGGGAGTATTACGCAGCACTAAAAAATGACAAAATCATGGAATTTGCAAGGAAATGGATGGCATTAGAGCAGATTATGCTAAGTGAAGCTAGCCAATCCCTAAAAAACAAATGCCAAATGTCTTCTTTGATATAAGGAGAGCAACTAAGAACAGAGCAGGGAGGAAGAGCAGGAGGAAAAGACTAACATTAAACAGAGACATGAGGTGGGAGGGAAAGGGAGAGAGAAGGGAAATTGCATGGAAATGGAAGGAGACCCTCATTGTTATACAAAATTACATGTAAGAGGTTGTGAGGGGAATGGGGAAAAAAACAAGGAGAGAAATGAATTGCAGTAGATGGGGTAGAGAGAGAAGATGGGAGGGGAGGGAAAGGGGGATAAGAGGATAGGAAAGGTAGCAGAATACAACAGTCACTAATATGGCATCATGTAAAAATGTGGATGTGTAACCGATGTGATTCTGCAATCTGTATTTGGGGTAAAAATGGGAGTTCATAACCCACTTGAATCTAATGTATGAAATATGATATATCAAGAGCTTTGTAATGTTTTGAACAACCAATAAAAAAAACAACCACTCAAAAAAAAAGATTACCATTTATGATTCATCTTCTTTACTGGTAAAATGTGTGACATGAATAAATCACAACTTCATATTTTATGTGATAACAACTACTGTAAGATTAAACTATTCTGGCATCACTCTGTAATCCTTAGTTAATGATGGAAAAACTATAGTTTTCCAAAGAAATGATTCTGCTCTCTTGGGAGCTTTATCTTATATCATACATGCTAAGTTTTCTTGTTTATGATTACATGATCAAAGACTTCAGTATCTCTGACCTAGGCTCTTTGTTTTTTGAAAAAGTTTTAGCAGTTCTAGCTAAGGAAACTTTAATCTTTGCTGCTGGAATTCAATTTGAAACAGTGAATTAATTCTTTTAAAATACTGACCACAGCACAGAAGCACATGTTCCTGTCTCTGACTTCTAGTTAGTTGCCTGAAAATGGGCAATTATCTTAAGTAGAAATCCCCTGCCCTTTAGAGAAATTCAGAAACTTGGGATTCCAAGCAATAGAAAGTACTTATCAAGGTGATTCACAAGTCATGCGGTGAGTTAATTAATTCCTCCTGATTATTCAGGGGCTGTCAGTGAATAAGGAAAAAGGAAGCAAAGTATACTGGAAGAAGCTTTACCATCAGACATTCCTTACCTTGCTGTGCCTTTCACAAGCTGAACCAATGTAAAATGGAAATAATGTCCACCCAGTATAGGCCTATTTTAGGATACTATAAAGAAAAAAAAAATATATATATATATATATATAAAATCTAACTTTCACTAAGCTTCTGTATTGGGGATTTAGTAACTGAATTCCTTCTCCCCTCTTGGGGATTCTAAGATCATAGCCCTAAGACTTTTAAATTACAAAAGTAAAAGGTAGAATTCCTTGGCTCAGTTCCATTTGTTGGTCCACATTAATAGACTCTAGATACTGTATGCATTTTGATCTAGTATAATTACATTCTACCCACTCAGGTCATTCAGGCATGTACTCTGTGTCTCATTAGAAATTTTTTTTTTAAGCAGCAGTTTTTCATTGTTTTTTGACTTACCCCTGGTTGAGCTTTATAAAATCGAAGCAAAGAATTGAGAATGATTACTCTAATCTTTCTAGTAAAAGAATACATTTTTATTATCCAAATTACTGCCCCCTGATGTCTGTCTTCAGTCTAATAAGGTCATCATTTCAGTGACAATGTCTGCCTGCAGATATCTCCTGGAATATTGGTCTGTATTGGTATTTGCTACAGATATTTTATTTTTTCATGAATGTGGCCACTTGTACCATTCTTTCAGTCATTCTTTTTTTTATTAGTCTTTCCGTTATTCTTATCTCTTTAGTCCAATGAACCTCATTAAGTCTCTAAAATATGTACACCTCATTTTATTCTTCTGTTTCTGCATCTTATGACATCATTACTTCTCCCTGTATTCTTCAACTATGAACATTTCATTAAGTGTCTCTATATTAGTTCTCTCTCTTGTCCAAGACCCCTCCGTGAATGCCTGAAATTGCTGATAATATTGGACCCTATATACTATGTTTTTCTAGTATAGGCCTTTTAGTATTGCTACATACTACCAGAATTAATCTGTCCTCCATGTTTTATGTCTTGGTGCCTCCTTTGCTTTGTGGTTATTATCAAGTAAAATGAGTGTTATTTTTTTAATGAGTATTATTTGAACACAATCACTGCAATATCTTCACAGTTCATCTGATTCCTAAGATGCCTGCTAGGTGACTAATAGGCAGGTAGTGCATACAATGTAAATACAATGAAAAAATGGATGATTCACATCCCAGGGTCAGACAGAGTGGGATGACACAAAATTTTATCATGCTACTCAAAGCAACATACAATTTAAAACTTCTGATGTTTATCTCTGGAAATTTCCATTTAATATTTCAGTCCACAGTTGACTGCAGAAACTAAGACTGTGGAAAGCAAAACTGCAGATAAGAGGGACTACTCTATAAATGTTTGTGACATGTGCATGTGTGTGTATGTGTGTATGAGTATAATCATAATTACCTGTAAGTAATTGTGGTTATGTTCTTCATATCCAAAAATTATATTATATTACCAATCAGCTCTCTGTATATGTGCTTCTTTTCCCCCACTATGGTGAGTGCCACATGTGTGATTTATCACAGTACACACTAAACACCCTTGTATAGAAAGTTTATTTTATAATCATATAATTAAATAAAATTAACTTATTCACATAGAAATTGGACAATTTTTGGCCTAATTGCCCTATATCATAACCAAACAGACTTGTCTTTCTATATCATACTTTCTTCTATGTATACCATTATATAATTGTATATAAAAACTAAAACATATGAATATATCTCACTTCAAGCAATTTTGATAGAACATAATTCATGTTTATCTAGAAAAGTAAGGGGCAATTAATTTTTCAATAAGATTTTTAAAGGTATTACACATAGCTTTATAGAATATATCTGTGGCTAAAACAAGGTAGTGTTTAAATACAACTCTTAATTTCTCTATTCTATTTAGGCACCTCATTAGTTTTCACATTTTCAATATTCATCTCTTATTAGATACATGTATTTAACAATCTGTTTATTCAGTGTCAATTTTGATGTGCCATAGTCTATATTAATAGCATTAATTTAGGATTCATAACATAGGCAATGAAAAATACTGCAGTTAATACTTTTTAAAAATGGAAATTTATCTAAAAAAGAATAGCATCAAAATTTCCTATTCCTTCTAAGATGAAAATTTCCAAAATGGATCTTTCTTTTTTTTAATAGCCACAGTAATATCCTGACATAGGACCAATCTATGGTGCAAAAGTTAGGAATTAATTTTAAAATACTGGATTCTGTGGTTCAAAATCACAGAAACAATAGTAAGAAAATATTTTTCCCCTGTGGACCATATGGAAGTTTATAGGGCACTGTTTAAGAGATCATCACCAAGTGCAGTGGTGCATACCTGTAATCCTAGAGTCTTGGGAGGCAGAGGCAAGAGGATCACAGGTTCAAAGCCAGCCTCAACAAAAGCGAGGTTCTAAAGAACTGAATGAGACCCTGACTCTAAATAAAATACAAAATATGGCTGGGGATATGGCTCAGTGGTTGAGTGCCCCTGAATTCAATCCCTAATACAAAAAGAAGGAAAAGGAGGAGGAGGAGGGGGAGGGGGAGGAGGAGGAGGAGGAGGAGGAGAAGATTATCATTAAAGAAGAATTTAAATTATTTAAACGATGAAATAAACATTTTGGGTTTTTTGTCTGCATCAAAACCTGACCAAATAATTCCCACCTTGGACATAGTGCTACCCATTTGTCAGTGACACCCTACCCCCTGAGTATGGCAAGATTTCCATTATTTACTACTGACAAGAGTGAGCTCTTGATTCAGTGCTCTTGACTGAAGCATTTTTTGTAATCCCAAGAACATTTTAAATATTTTTTAAAACTATTATTCTTTTTATAGTTAGCACAGTTATTATTTTTAAAGCTTAACATTTCAAAAATAGAAATGAATATTTATAACGGATGTCAGTTGTGACAATAAAAATCCAACTCAACTTAAGAACTAATTATCAATTCTGTTATATCTTTTTATATTGCTAAATTATGACAATCATTTCTGATAATCATAACCTTTCTATTATTCCAAACCCTATAACTGTGCAGAAAGTTTGGGGCTTTTTTTTTTATGGCAAAAGAACTGTGATACTCTCCCTTTCTTATCACATTTGCAGGTAATGAGCATCCTTAAATGGAAATATACAAATGCATTACATGCTAACACTTTGAACAAGCTATATATTTTATAGGCATAGGAATTTTATTGTATTATTCTATATACATGATTGCTGGGATGAGTATGCATTAATTAATATGCTGGGTTTTTGTTGTTGTTGTTGTTGTTTACCAGAGGAGGCCTATTATAGTCTAAGTCTGGAATGTCCCCCAAAGGTTCATGTGTTAAAGGCTTGGTCCCCAGCTAGTGGCACTACTGGGAGGTGGTGGAACCTTGGGAGGTGGGGCCTAGTCGGAGGAAGTGGGTCCTTGAGGGCATAGCCTTGAACAGTATATCTTGACCCTGGATCTTCTTTTTTTTTTTTTTTTCCTTGCCAGTACTGGGGATTAAATCCAGGGACACTCTACCACTGAACTATATTTCCCAACCCTTTTTATTTTTTATTTTGAGACAAGGTTTCTAAATTGCTTATGCTGGCTTCAAACTTATAATCCTCTTGCCTCAGCCTCCTGAGTGTCTCAGATTATATGTGTGTGATACCATGCCCAGCTCCCTACCTTTTACAATACACAACCTCTCTTCCTGCTTCCTAGGTGAAGGGCTAAAGGGTTCTTTTACACCATGCCTTCTGTACCATGATACTCTACCTCACCACAGGCCCAAAAGCAATGAAGCTAGGAGCTAGCTTTGAAACTATAAGCCAAAATAATCTTACTTCCTTTAAATTATTTTTCTTAGATTTTTTTTGTCAAAGCAACAGAAAGCTAATTAACACAAGGCTTTTACCCCTAAATCATTCAGTCTTTCTGAGTTCATACATGTGAAATCTTAAATACGTCACATCTATAATGCACTGAAATTTTGTCTAGTTAGTCTTTCAAATGAAGTTGTGGGAAATAAATTGAGTTAGAATATGCTTTTGAACATTCACTGGTTAAACATTTGTTTTAGTGTCATAAATAATCACTAAGCTTTTTTTAATTATGTTATATTTGGGGCTGGGATTGTGGTTCAGGGGCTGGGATTGTGGCTCAGCGGTAGAGTACTTGCCTAGCACGGGCGGGACCCAGGTTCGATCGTCAGCACCACATAAAAATAAAGGCATTGTGTTGTGTCCATCTACACCTAAAAAATTTAAAAAACACAATATTTTAAAAAGTATGTTATATTCATTTTTAAAGTTTTTTTTTTGAAGGATGTAGAGACTCAAATCTACACAGGCTTTAACTTTCTTAGTAGCTCTCTTAATCCTTGGCCTTAGTCAATATTGTTCTTACTGATGACCATTTGACCAGATAAGAATATATGTCAACACTGCCTTCTTCAACTATTTTGGTGAGCACAATGAATAACTGTTAGGTAAAAAGGAAAAAAATAAAGTAAAAAAGACCTTTTAGCAACTTCTCACCTGTATTAGGTGGAATGGTATTTTTTTAATGTTGCAGTATTGATGCTGTTGCAATGACATAAATAAACTTTTTGACAAATTTATAATTAATAGCAGAAGGTTTTATGTCTATACTGTATATTCAGAAGTCTTGGGTGGTATCTATCCATCAACATTGTTACTCACTATACTATTGATTCATACAAATAATAGAATCTTGGTTTGCCAAAGTGAGGAGCACTGAACATAGAATTTTCCCTTCACCTCCTGTAAAGCCTTCTTAGAGCTAACTACACAGGGAACTTTATAACTGTGTAATCATTCTGATAAGTAAGAAATTAAGATCCTTTCCAATCTTACATTAAAAAGTCACTTATTTTTTCTAATATCTTAATGTAGCAAGAAGAGCTTATCTGGATCAGAATAAATACCCACCCAAACCAATTAAATATTTAACTTTTATCCTTTAGAGAATACACTTGAGTGTATGCTCACTTTCATACTTAACCTCAGAACCTGTCTTAATTTGATGTGAATGTTCATTGTCAGATGTTTGAATCTGTAAGGATTCTTTATGAAGATACTTTCTAGGCAAATTTCAGTTTAAAAACATCAGTACTCAGGCTAGTAGGGAATTTGTAAATCACTATTATTTGGGAAGCAGAATCTTTTATGAGTGTCCTGTTTACAACCTAAAAATACTATCCCTTTTTGATCCACTACTCTGCCACTGTTTTCTTGCAACATAAGCAAGCATGCCACACAAAACAACAGTGTACCAGTCAGTATTTCCCACTGCTTCCTTGTCATCAGCCTTTTGAGGTCATTTATTATATATGGCTAGAGTCCTTAATGATCCATAGCTCTACCTTTAGGATTTCTTACTACATAAACCAGAAATATGTGTATATAATGTATGCTCTTCATCTTTATCAAATTGAAGACATTATTTTACAGAATTTAGGATATGCAATGTGTGATAAAAGTAGAACAGAAGGGACATTATCTCCTTAGACTCTGAAAGCAGGGCCATAGCTTCTTGGCATGCAGCCTAACCTCCAACAAAATTAAAAGCTCACTGCAGTCTGTTAAGGTCTACAGACTCCCACCACCAAATGTTCCTAAGTAAGCATATTAGTTGCACTAATTCCGTACTGGGAAAGCTGTTCTTTTTGCTTATTATAAGTTGAGGTTTCATTGGAATGGGGCAATTTGAGAAAAGAAATTTTGCTGATGTTTTCCTAAAATTACATTTGTTCAGTAAGTCCTTTGCCACTACTTCAGCTGCCCACTGTTGTTTCTCTACCAAATGCAAAACTCAAAACAGTCATAATATCCCAGTGAGAAGTTACTGCTTCTGGTTCCCATTTAGGCTTGAAGACTAAGCCACCCTTTCTAAAAAATCACATGTCCAAAGTTTATTCAACACTAATGCTTAGGCTTCACCTATGAGTAAGGGGAAAGATTGTTTAACATCAATGTAAGTTATTTACATGTATGCAAGAGAGACTGTCTCATGTTATGAGATAATATAAATTTGCAGAACTACTATGTATTCTTTATATTCTCAAGTGGATCATCTATCTGGTTAAACATTCAATGAAATCTCATATTTACAGCATGGAAAGACCCTGTAATTGTTTGGTCCTAAACTCTAATGAGAGACACAGGGTTGCTTGTGTAGTGAGGAGGTATGTCTGACATTTGTTCCTTCAGTTCTTTTGTGTCTGTTGCCAACTGGAATCCTTCACCATGTTCCACTAGATTGCATATTTTTCTCCAAATATTTTTCCCTTCTGTTAGTCTCTTAGATCAAAACTGAGGTGAGTCATGCTTTTCTCTTTGAGGAGACTTAAACTGGACTGGTATATTAATACCAACTCCAAAAGCTGGACTCTAATTTAGTAGGAATCCAATTTATCTTAAAAATAGCAACCCCTATATTTATCATAAGTTCAAAATAAAAAGATGGTCACTTGTATATATTGTTAAGTCTATATTAATTATCTTAACCAAGTGTGAGACATTTCTTCCTTTCTAGATAAAATGTTTTATTTTTTTCTCCCAATATATATAAAGAAGGTCTATAAAGACTAGCTGGTATATGTGTGCTATAATTATGACTTTTGTAAATATAGTTATATATTGAGATGAGAGAAATATTCTCCTTGTGAAAACTACTTCTATCCTTGACTTTAAAAGAAATAATAGCTTTAAAGTGCATAGCACAAAAGGTTTTAGTATATTCAGAGATATGTGAACCATCACCACAATCAATTCTAGATTGTTTTCATCACATTAATAAGAATATCTATTTAGCTATCATCCTCGTATCCTCTGATTACCTGACCCCCAAACCTAAATAATTATTAGTCTATTTTGCCTATTCTGGACATTTTGTATAAATAGAATGATATGATATTTGACTTTCTTTGAATGACTTCTTTGATTTATAATATTTTCAAAATCCCACCATGTTGTAACATATATCAGCCCTTCATTCTTTTCTCTCTCTTTTTTAATAATTACATTTTAAAGCCCACATTAACCATATTTAAGTATACAGTTCACCCAGATATGGTAGCACACCCCTGTAATCCCAGCAATTTAGGAGACTGAGGCAGGAGAATCACAAATTTGAGGTCAGTTTCAGCAACTTAGCAAAGCCCTAATCAATTTAGCAAGACCCTGTATCAAAATTAAATTTTTTTCAATATAAATTTTTTTTAAATACTGAGTATGTATCTCAGTGGTAAAGCACCTTTGGTTCAATCCCCAGTAACAAACAAAAAGGGATGATGGTGGTAGAGATGCATCTCAGTGCTAGAAGACCTCTGGGTTCAATCCCAAGTGCACCAAAAGGAAAAAAAAAAAAAAGAAAGAAAGAAACAGTACTGTCAATACTGTTAAACATGTAAACATTGTTGTAAGTTACCACATTCTTCTTCTTCTTTCCCCTTCCTCCTCCTTCTCTCCTCTTCTTATTTTTCTTCTTCTTCCCCTTCCCCTTCTTCTTTCCCTCCTTCTCCTCCTCTTCCTCTTCTCCCTCCTCCTGCTTCTCCTTCTTTCTTCTTCTACTCAGAAGCCTGGCACATTCTAAGCTCTACCACTGAGCTTCATCCCTAGTCCTTTTTATTTTTTATTTTGAAACAAATGTGCACTGCTATGCCCAGCAACCACATTCTTTTTACCTTATGTTCTTATGTTGTTGGCTTCTTCAGATATTTCATATAAGTGGAACCACGAAGAATTTGTCTTATTGTGATTAATCAATTTCACTTTGTATGAAGTCCTTGAGGTTTATTCGTATTATAGCATGTGATAGAATTTCTTTCCTTTTTAAGGCTGAATAATTTTAATTTCACCATTGAATGTATATAATACATTCATTTAATGGATAATAAAACAGATACATTTTATTTATCTGTTCATCCATCGATGGACATTTGAGTTGCTTCTATCTCTTGGCTAGTGTGAATATTATGTCTATGAATATGGGTGTACAAATATCCCTTCAAAAAGTTGGGCATGGTGATGTGTGTCTGGTGTCCCAGCACTCCAGAAGTTAAGATAGGAGGATCATTTGAGTTTAGGTGTTCAAAATCAGCTGGGCAACATAGTGAGACACTGCCTCAAAAGAAAAATATCTCTTCAAGGCCCTCCATTGAAATATACCCAGAAGTGGGATTGCTGAATTAAATGGTAGTTATATTTCTGATTTTTTTTTTTTGAGGAACTGCCTTGCTATTTTTTGTAGTGGTTACAACATTTTAAAATCCCACCAATGATGTACATGGGTCCTAATTTCTCTACATTCTCACCAAAATTTGGATTTGTTATTTTCTGTTTTGTTTTGTTGATAGAAGACTCCTAATGGGTGTGAAGTAATATTTCATTGTGGTTTTGATTTTTCATTTCTCTGATAATTATTGTATCTTTTCATATCTTTCTAAACTATTTATACCTCATTTTTTGGTACCAGGGATTGAACTCAGGGGTGCTTAACCACTGAGCCACATCCCCAGCCCTTTTTTGTATTTTATTTCCAGCTAGGGTCTCACTGAGTTGCTAAGTGCCTCACTTTTGCTGAGGTTGGCTTTGAACTTGTGATCCTCTTGCCTCAGCCTCCAAGCCTCTGGAATTACAAGCATGTGCCATGTGCCAGCTATACTTCATCTTTAGGGAAATACATATTCAAATACTTAGACCATTTTCTACTTGGGTTATCTTATTTTTTTTGTTGTTGTGTTATTTCTTGATATACTCCTTTATCAGGGATATAGTATATAATTCTTTCCTCCCAATCCACAGACTGCTCTATTGATGATGTTCTTTGATGAGCAAAATATTTAAGTTTTATATAGTCTCATTTGTCTATTTTTGGTTTTGTCTATGCTTTTTGGTATGATATCTAAGAAATCATTGCCAAATTGTCATAAACTTCTCCCATTTTCTTCTAGGCATTTTATAATGTTAGGACTTATATTTAGGTCTTTATTTTGAGTTAATTTTAATGTATGGTATAATGTGAAAGTCCAGCTTCATTCTTTAACATGTAGGCACCCAGTTTTCCCAATAATATTCCTCAAAGATACCATCTTTTCCCCATTTAGTGGTCTTAATGCCCTTATCAATTTACTTTCTTTCATTTCTTTGATCTGTCTGATTGCTCTGGCTAGAGTTTCAAGAACTATGTTAAATAGAAGTGGTGAAAAAGGTCATCCCTGTCTTGTTCCAGTTTTTAGAGTGAAGGCTTTCAATTGTTCTCCATTTAGAATGATTGGCTTGGGACTTAGCATAGATAGCTTTTATGATGGTGAGATATGTTCCTGTTATCCCTAGTTTTTTTAGTGTTTTGAACATGAACGGGTGCTGTATTTTGTTGAATGCTTTTTCTGCATCTATTGAGATGATCATATGATTTTTATCTTTGAGTCTATTGATGTGATGAATTACATTTATTGATTCCCATATGTTGAACCAACCTTGCATCCCTGGAATGAACCCTATTTGATAGTGGTGTACTATCTTTTTGATATGTTTTTGTATTTAGTTTGCCAGAATTTTATTGAGAATTTTTGCATCTATGTTCATTAGAGATATTGGTCTGAAATTTTTTTTCTTTGATGTTTCTTTGTCTGGTTTTGGAATCGGGGTGATATTGGCCTCATAGAATGTGTTTGGAAGTGTTCTCTTTTTCTCTATTTCATGAAATAGTTTGAAAAGTAGTGGTGTTAGTTCTTCTTTAAAGGTCTTGTAGAACTCAGCTTTGTATCCATCCTGGGCTTTTCTTGGTTGGTAGGCTTCTGATGGCATCCTAATTTTCCTTGCTTGAAATTGATCTGTTTAAATTGTGTATATCATCTGATTTAGTTTGGGCATATCATATGCCTCTAGAAATTAGCTGGTGCCTTCAGTATTTTCTATTTTATTGGAATACAAATTTTCAAAATAATTTTTAATTATCTTCTGTATTTCTGTAGTGTCCATCATGATATTTTCTTTTTCATCATGGATATTAGTAATCTGAGTTTTCTCTCTCCTTCTCTTCATTAGCATGGCTAGTGGTTTATCAATTTTATTTATTTTTTCAAAGAACCAACTTTTGTTTTGTCAATTTTTTCAATTTTTTTTTCATTTCAATTTCATTGATTTCAGTTCTGATTTTAACAAAGGTGCCAAAAACACATATTGGAGAAAAGATAGCCTCTTCAACAAATGGTGCTAGGAAAACTGGAAATCCACATGTAACAAAATGAAATTAAACCTCTATCTCTCACCATGCACAAACTCAACTCAAAGTGGATCAAGGACCTAGGAATTAAACCAGAGACCTTGTGCCTAATGGAAGAAAAAGTAGATCCAAATCTCCATCATGTCATATTTTTTAAAAATATTTTTTAGTTGTAGATGGACACAATACCTTTATTTATTTATTTATGTGGTGCTAAGGATCGAACCCAGTACCTCACACATGCCAGGTGAGCGCTCTACCACTGAGCCACAACCCCAGCCCCCTCTATCATGTCAGATTAGGCCCCAACTTCCTTAATAAGACTCCTATAGCACAAGAAATAAATCAATAAATGGGATGGATTTAAACTAAAAAGCTTCTTCACAGCAAAAGAAACAATCAGTGAGGTGAATAGAGAGCCTACAGAATGGGAGCAAATATTTACCACAAGCACATCAGATAGAAGACTAATCCCTAGGATATATAAAGCACTCAAAAACCCTAACATCAAAAAAAAAAAAAAGAACCCAGTCAATAAATGGGCCAAGCAACTAAACAGACAATTCTCAGAAAAGGATATACAATCAATCAACAAATATATGAAAAAATGTTCAACATCTCTAGCAATTAGAGAAATGCAAACCAAAACTACTCTAAGATTTTATCTCACTCCAGTCAAAATGGCAGCTATCAAGAATACAAACAATAATAAGTGTTGGCGATGATGTGGGGAAAAAGCACATTCATACATTGCTGGTGGGACTGCAAATTGGTGCAACCAATAATGGAAAGCAGTATGGAGATTCTCTGGAAAACTGGGAATAGAATCACCATTTGACCCAGCTATCCCACTCCTCAGTTAATACCAAAAGGATTTAAAAACAGTATACTACAGGGGCATAGCCACATCAATGTTTATAGCAGCACAATCCACAAGAGTTAAATTGTGGATCCAAACCAGATGCCCTTCAGTAGATAAATGGATAGAGAAACTTTGGTATATATACACAATGGAATATTACTCAGCATTAAAAGAGAATGAAATCGTGGCATTTGCAGGTAAATTGATGGAGTTGGAGAATATATGCTAAGTAAAGTAAGCCAATCCCAAAAAACCAAAGGCCAGATGTTGTCTTTGGTATGAGGATGCTGACTCATAATGGCGATACAGGGGGAGCATAGGAGGAATCGATGAACTTTAGATAGGGCAAAGGGGAGGGGAGGGAAATGGAGTGGGGATGGGGGTAAGAAAGACGGTAGAATGGGTTATACACCATCACCCTAAGTACATGTATGAAGACACAAATGAAGTGAAAATACTTTGTATACAACCAGTGACTTGAAAAATTGTGCTCTCTATATATAATATGAAATGAATTGCATTCTGCCATCATATATAACAAATTAGAATAAATAAATAATTTAAAAGATTCACTGTTTGAATGAAGTCTTGAAAATGCATTGTTCCTTTGGTTAGCAAAAAGTAAAATGATAATACAGATTTAGGGAAGTCAGGATCATAGGTCTGGAGATCAGGAAGCACTATACGGGGGTGGGGGGGAATCCAGATGGGGAATAATGAGAGTAAAGGTGAGGTAGCAAGAGATCCTTTCCTATTTTTATTCTCTTTGGTAAAGTTGGTTATGTTTTATTGCTAAGAACTTCTTCTCCACTTGTCTGATATTTTTCATGAGACATAACCATTAATATACTCAGTGATTGAACAAACCTTTACTGTATATCTTTTGTGCACAAAGCACTGTGTTGGTACTAGTATACAAAGATGAGTATACGCTATGACAATAAGAAGTTGATAGCCTGATGGAGAAGTCAGAGAAGTTCCACAGATAACCATAATGCAATGTGAAAAGTATATAATAACATGGATACAAATATTATCAAAACATTAAGAATAAATGCAGTCCCTCTGAAACATTCTCTACCTTGTCACGAAAGAAATTCCTAAGTCAGATCTCATTATTTGTTAAGAGACTTATACTCTGCTGGTAAGTTAAATTGAAGTCATTACTGTTAATTATCTGTTTTAAAGTCCCTTCTTAGATTCTTGGTTTTACAAGATTGTTTGAACTCCTTTATCCTGTTTTATTTGTCTAAAATGCCCCCCTCTTCTACCTGGTGCTTTTTACTCTCTAAATTTTAGCTCAGGTTTTATTTCATCTAGGAAAATTTTCTAAATGTTCCACAGATTCTTGGTTGATAGTTTTCTGTATGTCTCTGTATCACCCTGTACTTATCTCTGTGATTGCCCATATTATCCTATCTTATAATCTTCTGCATATTTCTCCTTTTCTTCTTTCTCACATGTACTATACACATAAATTCTTTGAGGACATCAGCTAAGTCCTACTGGTGTTTTTATCCTTAGTGTTTAGCACATAGTAGATCCCAGCATTTGATGAATGAGTAAATAAATTAGTCAATGAATTAATTTGCCCTGGTAAAAGAAAGAAAACCAGTGAGGCATCATATGATCTGACCTTTGAAAGATGTATGAGATTTGCCAGTAGGAGGAAAGGGGAAAGAAAAAAAAACACTCCTGTATAAAGCAACATTATCTGCAAAGGCACAGAAATGAGAAAAAAAAAACAGCATGTGGAAGATATGACAAATTGCTGGTCCAGGAATGTAGATCAGTGGTAGAGCACTTGCCTAGAATGCATGAAGCTCTGGGTTTGATTCCCAGCACCCCCCCAAAAAAAAAAAAAGACAAATCACACTTTATTAGAAACTAGACATTTGTCACAAAAAAAAAAAGCTTGATGCTTGTCAAAAAAAAAGCTCATTTCCCACATTATGATAGATGACTCTTCAACTAACACTGAAGAATTCTTAGTGATATGATATGATTATTATTTTATAGCCTAATGTAGTTTCAGTGGCATTTAAATAACTCTGTTATTACAAAGTTATTATTTGAGCATCCTGAGAAATCTGAGGGATATTTTATGATGTTTGTGTGTTTGTTAGGATGGGGGTGGGGAGCAATTATTATTGCAAACTACCAGAACAAAGTTTTTTGTTCTGAATTTTTGGGGGTTTTGATCTCCTTAGCCATCTATGGCTGTACTTTCCAGATCCTAGGATCCAGAAGTTGTACAGAGACATTTTAAATTTTTTACTCTCATTCATAGCAAATAGTATTATTGTATATGTAAATATAAATCAAAAAAATATTGCAAACTACCAGAACAAACTATACTTTAGTTTCCAGAATCAAATTTTATCCAATTATGATTGAGTAGGTTCTGTATCATAAAAGGCCTCCTTAGTGGAATTGCACAATAAAATATATGAATAACTTGGGAATTAAAAGAAAAATCAAGCCAGCAGATAATCTTTTCTCAGTGATACCTTAATCAACTTCCTTCCACTTCCATGTGTTCCAAATGTGCAAAAGCAGCAGATAATCATCATTTCTGTCCTCAGAGTATTGTGTTATTTCATTTGTTTACTATGAGATCTACAGTTATCTATATCAGTAGTCTTTCAAATTTAGCATACTAAGTGGGCAGCCCCTATCTTCTTGGAATGTGAATATTAAAAGAGTCATACTGATGAAAATGTGGGGAAAATATATACTCATACATTGTTATTGGGACTACAAATTAGTACAACCACTTTGGAAAGTAGTATGGAGATTCCTCAAAAGAATAGGAATAGAATCACCATATGGCCCAGCTGTCCCACTCCTGGGTATTTATAAGGTGAGACAAGCACATCAACATTTATAACAGCACATTTATAACAGCCAGGTTAAGGAACTAACCCAGGTGCCCATCAACAGATGAATGAATAAAGAAAATGTAGTTTAAATATACAATAGAGTTTTACTCACCATAAAGGAAAATAAAATTATGGCGAATGGATAGCACTGGAGACTCTCATGCTAAGTGAAATTAACCAGACTCAGAAAGTCAAAGGTAAAATGTTTTTATCTCAATGTGAAAGCTAGAACAAAGTAAGGGTAAAAGGGGTGAGGGGGCCAAATCTCACAAAAATGGAATATCAGTGGAGTAGAGGAATGAAATTGAAAGGGAGGAGAAGGGTTGAGGAAAGGGAAAAAATACAGAATTAATTTGACAAAATTACACTGTATACCTATACAAATATACTACAGTGGATTCCACCTTTGTATGCATTTATAAAGCACCAATTTAAAAAAAATAAAAATAGAAGGAAAACCAGTAGGGAAAGGAATAAGGGGAATGAAAGAAATCACTGGGGTCTGAAATGGAGCAAGTTAAATTCCATGCATATATGATTATTTTTAAGTTAATCCCATTACTATGTATAATTTAGCCATATATGACCTTGAGTAAATAACCTACTGTTATTTAAACCTCATATGTAAAGTAAATGTAATGCTTTACTAGATTTTTGTGGGATTAAATAATATTTTGTATGTGATGTTACTTATTAATTTATAAAATGTTAATAAATGTTTACTAACAGGGCTGGTTGCCAGGAAAATAGCCCTTGTACTATTTTTAATTATTAACCACTAGTAGGGAACTATTCAGAAATCCCAGCAAACTCACTCTCTTAGAATCTGAGCTAGTATAGAGCTTACATTTTTTTAAAAAATTTTTTTGTAGTTGTAGATGGAAAGCATGCCTTTATTTTATTTTAATTAATTAATTTAGTTAGTTTGTTAGTTATTTTGTGCTGGGGATTGAACCCAGGACCTTGTGCATGTGAGGCAAGCACTCTACCAACTGAGCTTATATCTCCATCCCTAGAGCTTAATCATGATCTTAGACAAATGTCCTAATGCTTACTACCAGGGACTACCTTATAGCCTCTGATCTATTTAGGAGTTAATATTGTATATGTGAATATAAATCAGACCACCACTTCCCTGTCTTACATGGTCCAAAGATCCAGAATAACTTCAATCTTCTAGGAATATCTAAAGCTCAGATCCATCAAGAAGCACTCCCTACCAATTTAGGTATCATTTCTCTAACAGGAAAGAGTCAGTAATACGATTTGCTATAAATCAGAGTACAAAATTTAAAATGTCTCTGTACAACTTCTGGATCCTAGGATCTGGAAAGTACAGCCATAGATAGCTAAGAAGATCAAAACCCCCCAAAATACAGCTTCACTTATTTAGCTGTGGAAACAATGAAATTTTGTCAATTACAGAAAAACTTCATGTAAATCCAATCCTATATTACTTCTTGTCTTGATTTTTTTTTGCTTCCTCTTCTTCTATCTTCTACTTATTTTTATTCTTCTACTTTTAAACTAATAATAAAGATACCTTCTGAGGAATTGGTTATGACTCTATCAAAATATTTTCTACAACATAGATTACTAGTACACTTTTTTTTTTTTTTTTTGGTGCTGGGAATTGAACCCAGGGCCTTGTGCATGTAAGGCAAGCACTCTACCAGCTGAGCTATATCCCCATCCCCTAATGCATTTTAACTGTCACTAAATCATTTAGGTTAATGAAGTCAAAATCAAATGCTAAAATTCAAATGGAATGACTGGGAAACTCCTTCCTATTTTTAATTTTTTCTGTTTAATAATGAAAACCATTATGAATATAAAAATGACTTGTGTTTATTGTAGAAAAATTCGAAATTTTCATAAGACGATAGCAAAGTGAATAAAAATTATCATAAATTATTCCAACATTCTGAAATAACAAGTGCTTTGCATTTTTCTGCATGTCCTTTTTGTCTTGTCCATTGATACTTACATATATATATATACACACACATACATCTTTTTTTATTGGTTGTTCAAAACATTACAAAGCTCTTGACATATTATCTTTCATACATTTGATTCAAGTGAGTTATGAACTCCCATTTTTACCCCAAATACACATTGCAGAATCACATCAGTTACACATTCACATTTTTACATAATGCCATATTAGTGACTGTTGTATTCTGCTGCCTTTCCTATCCCCTACTATCCCCCCTCCCCTCCCCTCCCATCTTTCCTCTCTACCTCATCTGCTGTTGTTCAGTTCTCTCCCTTGTTCCCCCCCCTTTCCCCTCACAACCTCTTGTATGTGATTTTGTATAACATTGAGGGTTTCCCTCCGTTTCCATGCAATTTCCCTTCTCTCTCCCTTTCCCTCCCACCACTCGTCTCTGTTTAATGTTAATCTTTTCCTCATGCTCTTCCTCCCTGCTCAGTTCTTAGTTGCTCTCCTTAAATCAAAGAAGACATTTGGCATTTGATTTTTAAGGATTGGCTAGCTTCACTTAGCATAATCTGCACTAATGCCATCCATTTCCTGCAAATTCCATGATTTTGTCATTTTTAGTGCTGCGTAATACTCCATTGTGTATAAATGCCACATTTTTTTTATCCATTCATCTATTGAAGGGCATCTAGGTTGGTTCCACAGTCTAGCTATTGTGAATTGTGCTGCTATGATCATTGATGTGGCAGTATCCCTGTAGTATCCCTCTTTTAAGGTCTTTAGGGAATAGTCCTAGAAGGGCAATAGCTGGGTCAAATGGTGGTTCCATTCTCAGCTTTCCCAGGAATCTCCATCCAAATTGGCCGCACCAATTTGCAATCCCACCAGCAGTGTACAAGTGTACCCTTTTCCCCACATCCCCGCCAACACTTATTGTTGTTTGACTTCATAATGGCTGCCAATCTTACTGGAGTGAGATGATATCTTAGGGTGGTTTTGATTTGCATTTCTCTGATTGCTAGAGATGGTGAGCATTTTTTCATGTACTTGTTGATTGATTATATGTCCTCCTCTGAGAAGTGTCTGTTCAGGTCCTTGGCCCATTTGTTGATTGGGTTATTTGTTATCTTATTGTTTAATTTTTTGAGTTCTTTGTATATTCTGGAAATTAGGGCTCTATCTGAAGTGTGAGGAGTAAAAATTTGTTCCAAGGATGTAGGCTCCCTATTTACTTCTCTTATTGTTTCTCTTGCTGAGAAAAAACTTTTTAGTTTAAGTAAGTCCCATTTGTTTATTCTTGTTGTTAACTCTTGGGCTATGGGCGTCCTATTAAGGAATTTGGAGCCCGACCCCACAATATGTAGATCCCTTTGTGTTCAAAACACTAGAAAAACTAGGGATAACAGGAACTTACCTCAACATTGTAAAAGCTATATATGCTAAGCCTCAGGCTAGCATCATCCTAAATGGAGAAAAACTGAAGGCATTCCCTCTAAAATCTGGAACAAGACAGGGATGCCCTCTCTCACCACTTCTATTCAATTTAGTTCTTGAAATACTAGCCAGAGCAATTAGACAGACAAAAGAAATTAAAGGCATAAAAATAGGAAAAGAAGAACTTAAATTATCACTATTTGCTGACAACATGATTCTATACCTAGAAGATCCAAAAGGGTCTACAAAGAAACTACTAGAACTAATAAATGAATTCAGCAAAGTGGCAGGATATAAAATCAACACGCATAAATCAAAGGCATTCCTGTGTATCAGGAACAAAACTTCTGAAATGGAAATGAGGAAAACCACCCCATTCACAATATCCTCAAAAAAAATAAAATACTTGGGAATCAACCTAACAAAAGAGGTGAAAGATTTATACAATGAAAACTACAGAACCCTAAAGAGAGAAGTAGAAGAAGATCTTAGAAGATGGAAAAATATACCCTGTTCATGGATAGGCAGAACTAATATCATCAACATGGTGATATTACCCAAAGTTCTCTACAGGTTCAATGCAATGCCAATCGAAATCCCAAAGGCATTTCTTGTAGAAATAGATAAAGCCAATCATGAAATTCATATGGAAAAACAAAAGACCCAGAATAGCAAAAGCAATTCTAAGCAGGAAGTGTGAATCTGGAGGTATAGTGATACCAGATTTCAAACTGTACTACAGAGCAATAGTAACAAAAACAGCATGGTACTGGTACCAAAACAGGCAGGTGGACCAATGGTACAGAATAGAGGACACAAAGACCAATCCACAAAATTACAACTTTCTTATATTTGATAAAGGGGCTAAAAGCATGCAATGGAGGAAGGATAGCATCTTCAACAAATGGTGCTGGGAAAACTGGAAATCCATATGCAACAAAATGAAGCTGAACCCCTTTCTCTCGCCATGCACAAAAGTTAACTTAAAATGGATCAAAGAGCTTGATATCAAATCAGAGACTCTGCGCCTGATAGAAGAAAAAGTTGGCTCCAATATACATACATCTTAATGTAGTTAAGATTATATATTAAATGTTCAATTGTGCATTTTTTAAATATACATTTTAAGAGTTTTATTTTGTCCATGAATATTCTTTGTAAGTATTATTTTAGGCAGCATAATATTTAATCATAAAGATAGACCTTTTTTAAATAACTATATTATTGCACTTTTGATTTCCATTTTTGAACTAATGTAAACAACTCTGAAATAAATGTGTATCACAGAAAGATCTCCCATGTTCTTGGATAGGCAGACTTAATATTATCAGAACAGCCATGCTACCAAGAGCGCTATATAGATTTAATGCAATTCCTAATAAAATTCCAATAGCATCCTTTATAGAAGTAGAAAAGGCAATCATGAAATTCATTTGGAAAAATAAGAGGCCCAGAATAGCCAAAGCAATCCTTAGTGAGAAAAGTGAAGCAGGAGACAACAATACCAGACCTGAAATTACACCACAGGCTACAGTAACAAAAATAGCATGGTATTGGCATAAAAACAGACATGAAGACCAATGGAACAGAAGAGAAGACACAGAGCCATACCCACATAAATACAGTAACCTCATACTAGACAAAGGCACCAAAAACATACATTGGAGAAAAGATAGCCTTTTTAACAAATGATGCTGGGAAAAGTGGAAATCCATACATAATAGAATGAAATTTAACCTCTATCTCTCACCCTACACAAAACTCAACTCAAAGTGTATCAAAGACCAAAAGCCCTGTAGAAGGCTTTTGTTTGCTTAGGAACCACCTTCCTCAACAAGACTCCTAAAGTACAACAAGTAAAAACAAGAATCAATAAATTGAATGTCATCAAACTAAAAAGTTTCTTCACAGCAAAAGAAACAAGAGCATGAAGAGAGAGCCTACAGAATAGGAGAAAATCTTTGCCACCTACACCTCCGAACATTAATCTCCAGGATATATAAAGAATTCAAAGAATTTAACACCAAAAAAACAAATAACCCAAACAATAGATGGTCACCAAAACTAAGCAGACACTTTACAGAAGAAAAACTATGTGAATAATATATGAAAAATTGTTCAACATCTCTAGCAATTGGAAAAATGCAAATTAAAACTGCACTGAGATTCCATTTCACTATAGTCAGAATGACAGTTATCAAGAATACAAGTAACAACACATGTTTGAGGATGTGGGGGAGAAGGTATACTCATATTGCTTGTGGAACTGCAAATTAGTGCAACCACTCTAGAAAGCAGGAGATTCCTCAGAAAACTTGGAATGGAACCACCATTTGATCCAGCTATCCACTCCTAGGTTTATACCTAAAGGACTAAAAATCAGCATACTACAATGATCTAGCCACATCAATGTTTATAGCAACTCAATTCACAGTAGAACCAACCTAGGTGTCCTTTGACAGATGAATAAATAAAGAAAATGTGTTATATATACACATGGGCATATTACTCGGCCATAAAAAAAAAAGAATAACTTTCTGACTTTTGCTGGTAAATTGCTGGATCTGGGGACTATCATGCTAAGTGAAATAAGCCAATCCCTAAAAAACAAAGTTCAGATTTTTCTCTGATATGTGGAGACTAACCAAAATAAGTGGGGGAGGGTGTGAATTAAAAGGTAATTGGTTTAGACAAAGAGGAATGAAGGAAAGGGAGGGAGATAAGAATAGGAAAGACACTGGAAGGAATCTGATTTAATTTTCCTGTGTACATATATAAATACACCACAGTGAATCTCCACATCATATACAACCACAAGACTGGGATACCTGATTAGAATAAGATGTACTCCATATTTGTTTAAATTCATCAGAATATACTCTACTGTCATGTATACCTAAAAAATAATAATAATAAAAATTAAAAAATTAAAAATAAATGTGCAACAAAATCTATTTTCTGAGGGTAGATTTCTAGAAGGGAAATTACTGAATCAGTGGATATGAAAATGTTGAAGATTTGGCTTTATTTTTAAAGAACATCGTATTTGGGTTGTTAAAGAAATAATGACACATCATCTGAGCACATCTTTGTTGATTGTATAGCAACCCACATTCATATAATCTCTGCAAAATTACTATGGTTAACTGAACATAATCTTTTATTTTAAGTACTAGGATGCACCTTTTCTTTCTGTCTCCTATTCCCTAGGACTGAAATCAGGAAATCTGACTGAGCCCATCATAAGTGGTGTCAGACAAGTATTCACCCCATCTTGTTTAAGACTGCTTGCTCACCCCATTGTTAACAATATTCATATTTCCTTTTTTTCTATCAGATGGAATGGGGCGAGTCCTTGCTCAAGATGTATATGCAAAAGACAACCTACCCCCCTTCCCAGCATCGGTAAAAGATGGCTATGCTGTCCGAGGTAAATGTTTTTGTTTACTTGAGTTCATCATATTCATGCTGTATTTTTTTTTCTTTTAATTTTTTTTTGTCTCAGCCCAGGCACCCAATTACTGTTATGTGTATTTCCCCTGAGATTGTTAAAATAACTTAAATTCACAGATAATCATGCTTTTCTACAATTATAAATTTCATGGCACAATCATAATTAAAATTTTCAATGAAAATATGATAGTTAAAAGACAACTCTTAACACAAATAATATATAATGATCAAATAAAAACACAGTTACTATAATTTATTTATTGACCCCTACACATGCCAGACAGAAATTAGTCTTTGTCTAGTGTTCTAAATATTCTCTGTTGAAAATATCTATACAGTCTCAGGAAAGTGAGCCAATTCTCAACATAGGCATTAAGTGAGACAGTCTGTTCTCTTGCTTCAAACTCAAACATTAGTAAGGGGCTTCATGTAAAGCAAGTATGAGGGAAACCTTTCTCTGAAAGATGCCATATTTCAAAGCTCTGGAGCCCCAGATGGTACTAGCAGCCATGCCCTCAGTGTTGCCTGAGATTGCATAAAGCTTAAAAGCAAAAACTAAATAGCACATGCCTACCCAAAATCCAATCTAAGAACCCAAAATGAAAATAAACTAAATTGCTTAGAAACTATTATTGGATTTTTTGTTTTTGTTTTGTTTTTCTATGTACAGCATGATATTTTGAAATATGTATACATTGTACAGTGGTTCAATTGAGCTAATCAACATATGCATTACCTTATTATTTGTGATAAAAACACTTAAAATCTACTCAGCAACTTCAAAATAACAATACATCATTATTACATTATTAATTATTGATTCAAGGCTTATAACAAAGAAAACTAAAAAATTTCTTACTTTATCAGCATTGTTTAAAAGTCCAATCATTTATTTATTTTTAACTAAAATATAAAAAGTATACATATTGTTGGAGTACCATGTAATGTTTCAGTACATGTATATATTTTATAATACTTCATTTAGGTTAAACATGTCTATTTCCTCATAGGCCAATTCCTTTTTAATGTCAGTTAAATATGTATCTTCTCTTACTTGCTTTTTTTTTTAACCACATCTAGCCTTAAAGTAAATTTTTTCTTGTAATTAGATGTATTCATTAATCTCCTTCATGTTATATTAGTATTTCTTAGCAGTATCTTTTTATATTGGAAGGCAGTGTAGCAAATGGTTAAGGCTATGTATGGGCTTTGCCCAAAGTCAGACTTGGGATTCTAATACTAGAATCATCTATGTAACTTTAACAAAGTCACGAAATTTTTAAGCCTTGATTTTCTCATTTGTAAAATAGTGATAATTATAATAACACTTATTCTGACGAGTTGTTTTGAGGATTAAATAAGACCATATAAAACCTTATAAAATGCCTGGCACACACAAAAAAAGAACTCAATTTTTAAATGTTTAGTAGTAATAACTATTATCACTATTATTATTATTATTATTATGTTTTCTTAAAAAATCTCTGAAAAAAAGGATATTTATCTGAATTGTTACTCTCATAGTCTGTGTAAATAAGATAGTGGGAAGATTGGTTTTTATATTTTAATTTCCCCTAGTGTACTTTTTCCCAAAAAATCTATCTTGAATGTGCCTCATTTAGCTTGATATCACTAGATCAGACTACTTCTGAAACTGAGAAAGCCAAAATAAATAACTTCTAATGGCTTTTGTATTTTTTCCTTTCATATCAATTCCTTCTGCAGTATTTGAGAATGAATACTGTCCAGAAAGAAAATTATTTTATTTTTCCCATAGCTTTATTGATTATTCTTATTTCTTATTCCCCGTCTAAATTCAGTTTTGATCTTATAATTTGTGGCCATACAGTATTACTATAAAATGACAATTTTTACTTACAGAGTAAAACAACTACAGCAGATTAAATACTAGAGAAATATACAGTAGAAGAGTGAGAAATACATTATTTATGCAGTATTGTTCTCAAAGAGAATGTTATTCTGTAATTTTTAACTGAGGTAACTAAAAGCAACTCAATAAAAAAGAAACCTTTGCACTTACCTTTTTTGTTACTATTGAATCCATTATTTTTTTATATAAAGTTACTATTCAGTATCTTCTTTATTCTTTTGTTTTGGAATAGTGTTATTTTTAGTTATTTCCCCAAAAAGAAAATTTTCAAATGACATTTCACAGTATAAAAAGTCCAAGATATTATCTAACATGCAACTGATTCACATTCTTTCTCACAAAATTTTCCTAGTTCTCTAAGATATGAACTTATAACAAAGACATAACATATAACATGAGTATTGTGGATTTGGTTAAATCTCAAAGTAGGTATGCTTATTATACATTATAATTGAAGCATCAATAGTCTTTGGTGGACAAAAAGACATGTTTTTTTAACAAAGCTGAATTTTTCAGTGTATAGTTTGTCTCTAATTCAGGAAGATAAACTCTATTAGTAATTAAGATTTTCATTTAAAAGGTAACTGTATTTATTAGTCTCTTCACTGACATACTATCACCCCAGGCAGTGTTTTAGTCAAAAAAAAAAAAAAAAAAAGAAATCCTTGAGGCAATTGTTATGGCTCTCTACCACTTCCTACTTTGTGTACCTCCTTCTCTCCACCTCTGTCTTCCTTTACTCAGTTCCTTTCTCCCCACTTCCTTTATTCTCCCTTTTTTCTTCCCCTTTGCCTTTGCCTTAGGCCTTCCAGTAATAACCAGTGGCACTCGTGAGCATTGCTAACCCTCTAGGTGTAAGAGGTTGCTAACTTGCTCTGGAGCACTAAGCATTAGCCAGTATCCTTCAGAAACATGTGGGATAAAACTCCAAACCAGTTGGAGGATCACTTGCTTTAAGGTATGTGGGTTGAACAGTCAAGATAGTAATAAAGTGACTAAGGAAATTTAAAAAAAAAAAAGATTTTTTAAAAAACAGAAAGAATAGAATGTCAGGAATGCAGAAATCAAGTGATAATGATATAAGTAACAGGAAGATCTACTAAACCTAAAACCATATTCAGGAAGGAGAGAATTTGAAAGATAAAAATAGGAAAAAAAAGAAAATGAAAGTGGCATATTAAGAATTAGAATCACTATAATATTTTTATTCTTCATGTTTTTGAAATTTTATTTCTTCCTTAACACTGATCACACTGATCATCCTCTTGATGCATTTATACCCACTAGTATCACTGTGGGTACCTATCGTCTCACAGTTTCTTCCTAGATATTAATAATAAAGGCAAAAATACCTCTGAATCTCAAGTTTAAATTTATTCAAAAAGCTTAAGTTGAAAGATTTATCCCTTCAGAACTTGTGTTGGCATCATTTAGAGAAAGGGACTATTTTAATAACCCAGGAATTATTATGAAAACCATGTATAACATACAATCCTGAAAGGATATATTAAGAGAAATTCTTGCCATCTGAGTAAATTTTTAATTTCTCTTTTCTTTTTTACATTCTGGTTTAAAATACTTTAATCAGAAAATCAAAAAGAACATTATGAAACAACCCATTATCTTACTGCTTGGCTATTATTAACAGTTTATGTGTTTAACTGAAATCCATTATGCTAAAGTACACTAAAATTTAATATGAACAGTCCACAACCATTCTGATTTAGAATCAGTTCTTATTCTTGCAGTAATGTTCATGTTCAGGGTTTCTATTCTATTTGAATCATCTTCCGCCTCATCTGGTTTTTCAACCCATTTGGTAGCCTGTTATTATTTATGTGATGAATAACTTGGAATAATTAATTTTAGTTATTTCTAGAGAGTTTAAAATACTATATTTGAGGAAATAAATACCTTCTTTCCCAATAGTAACAATAAACAGGCATTTCCCATGGAAAACAATACCAAATATCTCTCTCTTATCCTACTCCCAGCTCCCACTTGTCCATAAGAAAAGACAGTACAATTAAAACTCCAAACAATTTCCCCAATTTAGTTCCCCACGTAATTGCTATATTGACCCTTTCACCCCAATGTTGTTACCTTCTCTTTTCACAATCCCTGCCCCAACTCTTCCTGTAATCTTGATTTTAGTATATACTTAAATGCTATTACCCTGTGTCTATCAAACAGTTGTAGTTTCACAATCAGAGCAGATGAATTGTTAACACTTCTGCCTTCTTCCTCTGTCAAAAATATTTTCTAGGATCTCTAAAAGTTATGTTATTTATAGAGGCCTCAGTTTATTCAGTCCTAACATAGAAATGATGAAATTCTTTATTATTGAAAATAAATGAATAACTATACAGTATTTCAAGAGGCTTAAGGAGAGATTATATATGGTGCTGGAAAAAGAAATAAAGAATAAATCTATGGCAAATGCTTTGAAGATGGCTATTTTCTATACAGTGCCACAATGAATAGTTATCTCCTAGAATCAATTTTATGTCAAATGATATAAATTCTTCAAATAAATATGTGAACAAAAGTAAAAGTGTTGCCAGGCACAGTGGCTCATGCCTGTAATCCCAGCAGCTTGTGAGGCTGAGGCAGGAAGATCACAAGTTCAAAGCCAGCCTCAGCAATTTAGTGAGGCCCTAAGAAACTTAGTGAGATCCTGTCTCTAAATAAAATATAAAAAGGTCTGGGGATGTGGCTTAGTGAATAAATACCCCTGAGTTCATCCCAGCTACAAAAAAAAAAAAAAGGATAAGTGTTTTCTGGACATGAAAAAAGGAGGAGGAAGAGAGCAATTTCAAGATCTAACTTTAAGCTTTATACATTATTTATATAATGCATGCACTATTAGAGTTTGATTTATGTTGCTTTTATTACTTCCTTTAAATTAAATTCTAAAGTTACAAAGCAGAAAAGAAAACTTATTAGCAGTTATGTCAGAATTAGGAGAAAAAGGAGTTTACAGAAATCCTTGGAATCTACCTATCTTTTATTTTTTTTTTAGTTGCTGATGGACCTTTATTTTATTTATTTTTATGTGGTGCTGAGGATCAAACCCAGTGCCCTCACACATGCTAGGCAAGTGCTCTACCACTGTGCTATAACCCCAGCCCCATCTATCTTTTCTGATAGCATACAGTGGTTAGTTTTGTTTTTTCAAGCTTTAGGTTCATGTGCCACCAAACCTCCACTTCTTTTCCTTCCCCCCTTAGCTTATAGAATTCATCTTGGAAAATAGAAGCTTTTTAAAAAAGTATTTTAACATATTTTAAAATCAGCTATCATCAAGTTAAATAGGTTGATCATTTTTTTCTGTCTATAAGAAAATAGTGACACTTATTGTTCATGTAAAATAAGGTCTTTTGTGGTTCACTAATTTTTATTGTTTTGTTTTGTTTTGTTTAGTTAGACCTTTTTTGTATTCAATTGATTTTGTAGTTCTCTGCCCCTCAAAAAGGGAAGTTAAGGACCAGCATCACCTTCTTAATCCCAGACCTTACTGACCAGAATCTGTATTTTAACAAGTTCCCCAGATGATTTGGATGAACATTAAAGTTTAGGAAACATGGTTAAAGGGAAATGATAAAAATAACTCCTGTTGGGAACAAGAACTTTCTATGTTGTTGGTTGAGTGAACCTTCCTTAGCCAGCAATATAGAGATACATTTACCACTGGAAAACAAACTATTATTGTAAACTATTATTGCTTACATCTTTCTAAAAAGAGTTTTTGGTTTGGTTTGGTTTGTTTCAGTTTGGTGGGGTTTTTTAAAATATTTTTTAGTTGTCAACAGCCCTTTATTTTATTTACTTATATGCGGTGCTGAGAATCAAA
Source organism: Spermophilus citellus (assembly GCF_964194105.1). NCBI lineage: Eukaryota > Metazoa > Chordata > Mammalia > Rodentia > Sciuridae > Spermophilus > Spermophilus citellus. The sequence goes on from NC_138185.1 coordinate 162,203,122, forward strand.
CCCAGGGCCTCACACATGCTACCACTGAGCCACAATTCCAGCCCAGGTTTGGTGGGTTTTTGTTGTTGTTTTGTTTTGGGATTTTTGGTGCTAGTGATTTAACCCAGGGGCACTTTACCTCTGAGCTACACCCCAGTCCTTTTTCTTTTTTAATTTGTGACAGGCTCTCCCTAAGTTTCTGAGGGCCTCGCTAAATTTCTGAGACTGCCTCGAATTTGCAATCCTCCTGCCTCAGTCTCTCAAGTCACTGGGATTAAGGCATATACTATCATGCCAGGCCTCTAAAAAGATTCTTAAGAACCATGCTTACTATTTATTGAACATTTACACTGTGACTGAACATTTATTTAACATCTATTGTATGACAAAATCTAGGGATTCCCCTGAAATGAGTAAGCAAATAACTGCAAATACATTTTTGAAGCCATACTTAGAATTATTTTGGAATACCTAGGGAAGTAGGTGACTTAAGGGGAGGGTAATCAGATAAAACTTTATAAAGAAGGTGCCACTTGAGTTGAGTCTTAAAAGCTAAGCGGTCTTTAATCAAGAAACACTGATAAAGCCTGGCATAGTGACACACGCCTGTAATCCCAGCAGCTCAGGAGGCAGGCGAGGCAGAGGATCACGAATTCAAAGCCAGCCTCAGCAAAAGCAAGGCACTAAGCAACCCAGTGAGACCTTGTGTCTAAATAAAATTAAAAAATAGGGCTGGGGATGTGGCTCAGTGTTCAAGTGCTCCTGAATTCAATCCCCCGTACCGCCACCCAAAAGAAGGAAACACTGACAAGGAAAGGATACTGCAAGAAGTAGAAATAGCCTGTCATGGAGCTGAAATATGAGTCATCTTGGTACTCAAGGAACTATAGTACTAGAAGGTAAGAATGCCTAGAATAAACAGTATAAATTAACCATAGGCTTCTAAATATAATGCTCTCTGTACATAATCGTGGAGCATCTCCCTCTCCCTCATATACACACACTCCTTACCTGCTTAGTTCTTATTCATCCTTCATACTCAAATCAGATATCGTTTTGTCAGGGTGGCTTTCCCTGACCCTCCAGGGTAGCTCAGGTACTTTTATTGTATACTCTGATAAAACCATTTTTCCCCCTTTGGAATGGTTTTCCAAATTTGTACTTATATATTCATGAATGTGATTATTTGATTCATACCTATTTCCCCCACAAAATCAGTGACTTTAATTAAGAGTTCTGTTACATTATAAGCCAATAGTATATACCTATGCAAACACACACACACTAATATATATATATATATATATATATATATATATATATATATATATTCAAAAACAAGTTTCATGAAACATTAACCATTCTTACCGGGGTGATGAGATCTTTTTTTTTTTTTTTTTTTTTGAAGCAGGGTCTTGCTTTGTTGCCCAGGCTGGTGTCAAACTTCTGGGCTCATGTGTTTCTTCTGCTTCACCCTCTAGAGTAGCTGGGACTATGGGCATTGCCAACATGCTCAGCCTATGAGATATATTTTTTATGTTTTTTAATTAGAAAAATATAGTACTAGAACTATAGTACTAGAAGGTAAGAATGCCTAGAGTATACAGTATAAATTGATTTTATTGCCCACCTTCATTTGTGACCCAGAATTTGAAAAACCTTGTAACAGACTGGAACTACATTAAAATAGAAATATAATATCTGATTTTACTCTACATTATTCCCAGACCCTAGTATGATACGGAATAGCAGACAGTAGAAATTTACTGAATAAATAAGAGGATTGAGTAAGCAATAAAAGGTGTTACTTTTATAGTATGATTATCCTCATTTTTATCAACAATAAAACTGAAGGTTTAGTAATTTTGCTGAAAGTCCTAAAGCCAATGGCAGAACCATGATTCAGATTCAGTTTTGTTTTAATCTAAAAACATACTAATTCCTCTTGGGCAAGAAGTAAAAAGAGAAAATATCTAGCTATTTGGAGGGTGGCAAACTGATAATTCTCTACTAGAGAAACAAAAATAAATTTATTCACACTGGAGGTACAGTTAGTGTGGAATTCTGGAAGATAAGTGACAGGTTAATTATTTTCCATAAGAAAAATCATAATTTGCTTTAAAATACTGCAAAAATAAGTGGAGAATAGGTTAAACAACATTGGAAAGATGTTATTAATTGTTAAAGAAGTGACTTCTTATCACTATTTTAAATAATTTATGTTTAAAAATTATTTTTTAAAAATAGAAATCATGAAAATGACACAATAAAAATAGCATCATAGGCCAGTCACAAGGCACATTCCTATAATCCCAGTAGCTTGGGAAGCTGAGACAGAAGGATCGCAAGTTCAAAGCCAGCCTCAGCAAAAAGCAAGGCACTAAGCAACTTAATGAGACCCTGTCTCTAAATCAGATACAAAATAGGGCTGGGAATGTAGCTCAGTGGTCAAGTACCCCTGAGTTAATAATCCCTGGTACCAAAGGAAAAAAAATAGCATCACTCTTATAATATAATAATGAGCACCTAAAACATAACAGGATTTCAAGAAAATACAAGAATCTTAATTTTTATCCCTATCCCCATCAAGTTAACCAAAGTTATCTGTACAAAACCCTTATTATGTGTAGTATTTTATTTAAAATTTTAGAAAAAATTCTACTTTATAGTTATAAGAACAAACAATGTCATGTTTTTAAGACAAATTGACTTATTATCTATCAGTGTTATTGCAAATACAATTAAAATATTCATACATAAGATGTTATGTTTTCTATATATGTATCCCAAACTCTTGCTACACACAGATGACATAGAGGTAAGGTCATGATCATAAAACTCATTAGATAGGCACTTCCTTGCCAGTATTATTGGTCTGAAGCCCAAATGATATGTCAGTAAAACCCTTCTGAGTTTTCCAGTAATATTTTTTTCATCCAACCACTACTATACTGTATGTAGCAAGGAGAAAAAGATTGGGTGAGAAGTTTTTTCCACCCAATTCTGGAAATGTCTTTTCCAATTTTCCAATTTAAAAATAAATAGCCAGGGTTGGGAGTATAGGTCAGTATTAGAATGTTTGCTAGCATGAGCAAAGCTCAGGGTTTACTCTCTAGCACTACAATAAATAAATAAATGTGCAGTGGAAAATGTGATGCAGTACCACCTATGTATTCTGGTTCAGAAGTAACATAATTTCTGATGCATAATTTTTAAAAATACTGTGCTAGGAATTAAGAGCTGAATGTTAGTATTACATCTACCACTGACCAGAATTTATTTTAGGTACTTAAATCTTTTCTGTCTGAATTCCTTCATTTTGTAAGTGATTTCCTTCAGCTGTAGAATGAAGAAAGGAACATATATTCATCCTACTTCACTTGGTTATTATGAAGACAAGAATAATAGATAAAAAATAAATTATAACAGACACTTGTTTGGCAGTATGTATAAACATGGCTGTATAATCAACATGATCCTGCAATCTGTACATGGGGGAATAATAAGAATTCATATCCCATTTGAAACAAATGTATGATATATGATATGTCAAGATCAATATAATGTTTTGAGAAACCAATAAATTTCTGATGTTTAAAATAAAAATGAAAATAAATTTATAGAAAGATGGAAAAGTATGATATGTTAAGTGTTAAGATTCACATAGATATCCATTAGTATGCACATACCTATCACAAATACATGCACATGGATAAGGTGGTATTCAGGACTGCCCCTCAAGCATTTTCCAGTCCTGTGATTGATTCTTTATTTAGAATAATAAGCTACAAGAACCACCTATTGGAAAAACCACAAGTATGGAAATTGAGGTGACAGGAAGAATCTGTGACACCAAGAAAAGACACAAGTAGGACCACTTCTATTGGTATTTGGGAGTTGAAGACTTAAAAAAATCAAACCAGTAAGAACAAAGCCATTATCTAGTCTAGGAAATCAGAAATATATCCCACTTTACTGAAACTTTATCACATAATCTGAGTGAAATTTTAGAACCCCAAATCTAGGTTATTTTTCCTTGATATAGGTCCATACTGATGTTTATTTTTGACTCTGTTCCATCTCTTAGCTGCTGATGGCCCAGGAGATCGTTTCATCATTGGGGAATCCCAAGCTGGTGAACAGGTAAGATTTATAGACCTGAAAAACACTTGTGATTTCAGCTTTATAAGTTTGGGGGCTCTAATTCTAAACTCCTATGAGCATTGTGAAAGATCTTAGAGAAGGATTACTCAAAAGACTATCAAAGAGTTGAAAGAATGGTAACCTGGAAAACCAAAATAAGTCTCTCTTAGAGAATCCTCATTTAATAATATATGGCAGAATTTTGATATATCCCCCAGAGACTGCTCCTCAAGCATTTTCTAGCCCTGTTATTGAGTGATTCTTTCTTCCTGTAAAAATACTGATTTTTCTGGTTAGAACTGGATCTCCTCAATGCATGGATGCTATAATAAGGAAACTAGGGTCACTATTATTGGCATCATCTTTCTGTGTATTTCCTTAACCTCTCCTATTGTTGATACATATGAAAGTGCATGAGTGCTTTATATTAGTGGTTGAGTATCCTAGCCTAGGAGGAGGAAGCTAAGCAGTCTATTGCTGAGCCACAACCCCAGCTAAGCCTGGTACTATAGTTATAAGACCTTTGACATGTTGCATACAGCTGACTATAGTCCCTATGACCATTTTGCAAATAAAAGAATAGCTAGGCTTGATTCTTTTTTATAAATGACTTACCTTGTGAATCTCAATTTATTTTACTTCTTAGTACCTATTTCCATCACCAGTGGACATCTAAAGAAATCATTTTTATAATAAGTCCACAGAGCAGGAATTATTCAAGGAATACTTGCCTAATCTTTAGTTAAATCCATCCATCATTTATCAAGGACACTATGTGTGTGTATACCTGCTGCTAGGTTCTGGAGATAAGAATACATTAATACATAATTGCTACTCATATTATGAATAGACCATATACAACTAAATGTAAGAGAATATATTAAGTGTTAAGGTAATGGTATCACTCAAGTTCAATGGACCACAAAACCGAAGTTGAGCACTTCAGCATAAGCAGGGTAGAGAGATGGAATTAGAACTTTATTAGAGTTCTGCAAAAGCAGAAATGAGAAAGGGGGATTCTAGGCAGAGAGAACAGCATGAGTCAACGATCCAGAGGTGAATTTAAAAAATAGTTACATGGAATGCTTATGAAACTGCATATTATTTGTGGTAGCCATAACAGCATATTAGGGGCCTTCTGAACCTCTTAAACCTTATTAAACTAGTAGTTAAGACCGCCAACTATGCTAGAGACCTAGAAGAAAAGAACTATAAAACTGCTTATAAGTTCTTATAAAACTTTTACAAGAAAAAAATAAAAACCCTACTCAAAGTGTGTTTCTCTTTAAATTATCTATAATGTCCTTTATCTATAATCAATGTGTCACACATACTTTATAGCAAACTCAGAGAACTTGCAAGAGCCAAACTGCTCACCTACTGAAAGTACTTAAACTTGACCATTGGAATGCCATATATACAATGAGACAGTGATTTTATAAAATGATTTCTTAATGTACTAAAATACTTGACCTTAAATCACTTATAGTTTGGGCCCATTGATTAGCACAATTGTGTGATTATAAAGTGCTATCTTTAAACAAAGCTCAAAAAATCAAACTCAGTACTTTCATTAAGGAAAAGTCATATTTAAACCATGTTTACATTTATACAAAGCATATAAAAATAAAAATAAGGAGAGAATAACTGCTAACCTTAATAATCATTGGGAAATATTGCATATATTGCTGGAATGTACCATTTTAACTGACTTCATTCAATTGCTGTTTATATTGTCTACCTAAGTGAATATATAAATGTTTTTTATATATCCAGTATCTTTAAGATGGGGTTAATATATGTCATCTGGTAGGAATCCTTGACCTACCATTTAGAATTGCTGATCTAAGATAAAAGCCAATGTTTTTATTCTTAATCACAGAAAAAACATAAGAGTTGTTTTAAGCCAAGAATAAAGAAAATTAGAGGCCAAAACACAATAAAACTTTAAGAAAATTTCCAGAATACAGCACATTGAATCTGACTACTTTGAGGCAAAGATATAGGTTAACAAAGTTCAGTTTCAGCAGCAACTACCCTGAAATCCACTTAAGAATTCAATTTCCACCAAGAGTTTCTTTAGGCCTATTTTAAATGCCATTTTTCCAAAACCTCAGAAGATAATTTGGCAGTAATCCCTCTTCTAAAAAAAAAAAAACACATATTATATGAAAATTTTAAATTCTTTTTCATCAAAAAAATACTGTACCACAAAATAGTTATGTATAGTGGATTAAGAGATGCCCCAAACAATATGTGGTATCTGGAATTGAATAACATAATTTTTAAAAAACGATGGACCCTCAACTTTTCATTTTAAATTCTATGCATTATTTTGGTGGAAAATTACATTAAAATGTAATAATTCTGAATAATCCTAGAATGTCTTTTGTTCAAATAAAGAATAAAAGGATCTAAGTTACATAACTTAATGCCAGATCTGATCCCAAGCAGCTCTTTCTCCAAGACTGTGAAAGAGAAACAGGGAGAAAAATGGAATTGTAAGCCAAGAAACCAGGCACATACTTCATGCAATTGTGATAATAAAATATTGAGTATTCATTCAATCTAGAAATAAATTTGATGACCTATTATGTGCTAGACACTTATAAGCCTTAGGATGATAAAGCAATATGTCTGGAAAAGGGGAGGTTAAAGAAGATTAATGCAGGAACTATTTCCAAAATATGGATAAGGATAAGGGAACCCAGCAAAGGGAAGTAAGCACCTTGGTGTTAACAGCAGTAAGGTTCTTTTACCACCTCAAGATCTGAAAGAGTAAGTGAAATAGTGCTACCTGAACTTCCAGAGATTCATAGCTATGGAACAGGACCACCCAAAGGGGCTGTGGCTCTCACTGAGTAGAGGTGCCCTAATCATTACCAAACTATAGCCCAGCAGGAAAAGTACAAAGGAAATGAAAACCCTGCTTGTCTCTCTCTTCTACCCTCTAATCTCTTGTTAGCATCTCCCATTGGCTGAATCTAGACAGATGCCAAAGTGATGTGAACCTGGTTAAAACAACCCATCAAGTTCAGCCCTTTAGACCACAGCAGAAGTTATAAGATGATGTCATCAGGAGAGGCAAACAGAAAGTGAAAGAAATCTCTGCCTTTATAGATTTTATGTTCTAAAATATATAATACATTTAATACTATACCTAGCATAAACAATGAGTTCAATAAACACTAGTAATTGGTGGCATAGTTTATGACAATGATATTATAGAGAGGTTTTTAAAGCTTTTCTAACAAATAAATATCTAATTTTACTTTGATTGTACTTTCAGTGGTGAGGTGGGGTATTTTTCTTTAATCAATCCCTAAGTTTTATGTATGTGAATGAGAGAGAGAGGGAGAAGGAGAGATTTGTGCATGTGTTAAAAACACATTACATTAAAAGTCCTGTTTAACCATTTTTAAGCATATAGTTCAATAAGTATATTCTTGTTATAATGACTTAACATTTTAAATACTTATTAAACAGATGTCTTTAAAAAGGTATCTTTTAAATTCATATTGTCTGAGGATTTTCTTTTAGGGGAAATTTGAAGCATTCATTTTTCCAAATCTGACCTAAATCATAGCCTCAGACAAGTGATTTTCCTAAAGTCTGATCAAGTCTATCAGATGAATCATACAGAAATATGCTTTTCTTCATGCAGTGAGAAGTTAGCAGGGCAGGTCCTATCTCTTATACCAACCAAATGAGAACTCTTATTTTTAAATTTAAAAAATAATGTTTAATACAGATCATTACAAACACTGGGTCATTTTTAAATGATGTTATTACTTTTGTCAGATGTTTAGTATTAATTAAGTGAAGTAATATATTTTGGAAAGTTTTCTAGATCAATAATTAAAATGCTTTTCTGACTTGCCTTTATTTAGCCAGGAAGTTTAGATAATAAAGTACTGCATTTGTCAAACATGAAAAGTTTATGACATTACAAAGGTGCTAGGATTTCAGTATTGTTCATATCATATGGCCTACTTTTTTTTCTTACAGATTGTCAAATCACTTACATTAAGAAGGTTCACATTATTGAATGAGAAACAATAGTGGCAAATATGACAGTTCTTCAAGAGGAGAACAGGGTGCAAAGAAAGATATCTAATAGTTTTTACCTTAAAGTATCTATAAGTCAGCTTGGGTGTGAGCATACCTGTTTGTAGATAAGATCTATTACATTGGCCCAAAATAAATAACACTATAAGACTTTTTTTCATAGTTTGTATCTGAAAATGTTACATTCCCTGCATATTTTCCTTTGCAACAACAAGATAATCAACAGTCTATTTCATATTTGTATTTCCAGCCAACTCAGACAGTAATGCCAGGACAAGTTATGAGAGTTACAACAGGTGCTCCAATCCCCTGCGGTGCTGATGCAGTAGTGCAAGTGGAAGATACTGAACTTATCAGGGAATCAGATGATGTACGTAAGCACCAGGTCTTATCATGTTACTGTTCCTAAAGCAATATAAGAAGTCACAACCCATTTTTTGCAATGTTGATGAGGTTAATCTAGTTTGAGGGGTTATGTAATGTTTGGGTCTCCAATAAATAAGAAATTGCTTTAACATTCAAAAATCAATCTTTTGTCATAGGAGGGTTCTTTTATGCTATTGTTATAGCTAAATATGAAACATGAGTTACTGAAGAAGTTTCACGTGCAAACAAGGAAAAAAATAGTGATTTTAACAGTTGACGTGCCTTGCAGCTGAGAAGGGTGTCATTGAAACCAGCTTTTGTAAAATGTGAGTGATGGAGTTCATGAAATCAGAATTTAATAAGGAAGAATTCAACTAGGAACCCTTGGGCAAGTTCTTGAATATTACACTAAGCCAAACATTTCAACCAAATGACCCTTTCTCCTTTGATTTTCTTCAGTTCAGGAAAAAGTTATACTATCAAAAAGACAGCCTAGAAATATTGAATATATATTAGTTTCAAATCCCCCCCCACCCATTTTCTCAAATAAAGGATGCTTGGATGTTTTGTGTTCTAAGCAGGCCTTTTTCTCACTGAAATTAGTGGCAATTATTGAAGCCAAATTATCAGCCACTGATACAGATAGGGAAGATTCATGTGAGGTTTTAATGACTGGCAATCTTACTTGTTTTGTGAAGAAGTTTAAGATATCTTATTTTTTAAGCAGAGGTTAAAAATAGATATATATTCTCCTAGATTGGTGAGATAGTAAAATTCAGTCTTGCTGAGAGCCACTTTTCTGGAGATTTTCTTTTTAATCACCTTCCCACATGCACAGCTTATAAAATTCAACTCCTGGCGTATACATCACAGTGCCTGCTGTTAAAGCTGTCCACACAGGGATTTATTTGCATCAGGGAAGCCAGAAGACCATTGAAACCCAGGACATATGCATCCTTAGACTGCCAGATGACAGGACATAGTTTCAATATCACGATATTATTCACAGCCAATAAATATAAAATCAATGATCACTATTAGTTTATAGAAATCTACTCTCAGGCAAACTTTAAGTCCTTCACTGAAATTTCTGCAGATGTTGGGAACCTTAACATGGTTTGAATTGGTGATTCATGGGAACTGAAGAGGGAGAGATTTCCTTTATGCATCTTCATTTTACGTATTAGGGTAGGCATACATCATATACATACACATATATGTATATAAGTATATGCATATATATGCACATATTTACATATTCAACCCTTGAAAATGCTACTCACAAGTAAGATTCAATATTTGAATTGATATATTTTTAGAAGCATGAAAATTATAGAGAATGTTTATTTATTTATTGACACCAAACTACTAAATTTTTAGGAACCTATATAAGAAATTCATAGTATTTTCAAAGAGTTAGCAGATTGTTTTGTGTTTCTCTGTAATTATACATATTCCGGGTCTATCTGATGACAAAAGTCAAAGAAACTTAATTCTACTGAAATTTTGTTAGATTGTTCTATTTGAAATTATAAGACCTGCTTTTATTATAGGGTACTGAAGAACTTGAAGTGCGAATTCTGGTGCAGGCTCGACCAGGCCAAGATATCAGGTAAATTCATTATAGACAGAATATATAGCCAACTTTGATTTCTACACGATCATAAACTCAGGAGAGCATATAACTATTACATGTTCATAGCTATAGCAATTAGCCATAATTGCTAAAGCTATGGATTTATAATAGTTTGCTTTCAAGCTTTAACAAGAAGCAAAATTAATTGTCTGAATTCTAAATCCAACATCTTCCCTGCCTACTTTTTAATGAAGATGATAAAGGTGAATGAAATAATCAAAACCAACATGAGAAGGTAAAGTCATCATAAGCATACATAATCCACATTTAATTCTACCCCTAGATAATCCATAAATACTCAGCCCCACCCCTGGATTATCTAGAAATTTGTAGTAACACAGTTAATCCCAGACCTGGGTATTCACATAATTGTCTGATAGCACATCCTCCACTAACTACCCTTAAAAATGAAATAATCAAGGGCTGGGGTTGTGGCTCAGCGGTAGAGCGCTCACCTAGCATGTGTGAGGCCCTGGGTTAAATTCTCAGCACCACATAAAAATAAATAAATAAATAAGTAATTGTATCCAACTACAACTAAAAAATACAATATTTTAAAAAATGAAATAATCAAAACAGGCACAGTGGCAGATGCCTATAATTCTAGCAACTTGGGAGGTTGTGGCAGGAAGATCACAAGTTCAAGCCACCCTCAGCAACTTAACTGAGACCTCTGTCACCTCAGATCAAGACCAACTTAAGTGATCCTAATGGAAATTACTTCTATCACTATAACCTCTTTGTGTAGTCTCATCACAAAGTTAAACAGCTCTCTAGCTCTATTAATGCCGTTAGATATTTTTATATAAATCTTTGCCTTATACCAGAGAAAGTTTGCAATTGACATTTTTAACAATAGTATATTACAAAGCAATCTGTAAAATAATTTTCATAAATGAAGTAAAATTTCTGTTTAGCAGAAATAGATAAAAATCTTATTTCTGTCTTCTGTTGTGTTAACTTTTAAAATTAAAAAGCATACAGTTTTTAGAATCTGTTCATTGTTTTTTTCCTGCCTCATTTCTGAATATTTTGTCCCCTAAGATTCTTTCTTCTTTGACACTAAAGTTTCCCTCTGAGCTGAGAAAATTTTATTCTTAGTCATACTACTTATGGATCTGTTTTGATTTTTCAGACCCATCGGCCATGATATTAAAAGAGGGGAATGCGTTTTGGCCAAAGGAACCCACATGGGCCCTTCAGAGATTGGTCTTCTAGCAACTGTAGGTGTCACAGAAGTTGAAGTTAATAAATTTCCAGTGGTTGCAGTCATGTCAACAGGAAATGAGGTAAAAAAAATTATATATATATATGTGTGTGTGTGTGTGTGTGTATTATATATATATTTTTTATTTATATAGATTTTTTTATATTATGGGAGGGTTTTCAAGGCCATTTCTGACACCTGTTCTGTGTTATAAATAGAACACTGTAGATCATGTATCTTACCAGTGACATCACATTCTGGTAAGAGGGAAATAATCAGTTGGCCTTAGGATAATTTGGGTAAAGATAAGAAGAAAGCACTAGTAATTACAGGTTAAGAAATATTTCCTTCCATTTATTAGAATGAAATATTGCAACCAATGGCATTTCCACATATTCAGTACACATAAACAAAGAATGTTAGCTGCAAGCTACAGATACCAAACTGTGCATACTCAGTACTTAGTCTATTTAGACAATGACTTGTGTCTATCCTTTTGCTGAAATGATAGGCCACCTCTGTGTGGAAAATAAATCAATGAATTAGAATACTGTGGCTAAACAGTTTTCTTGTTAAAGTTCCATGTAATCTTTGATCACCAATAGGAGATTGATTATACTGTTTATTTGTTTTTCTCTATCGATAGCATCTCTAGTGGCATGCTCCTCTTAATGGACCAAAATTTTAAAATCGCTAACTTTATTCTGAAAGTAGTAGCCCTTTATTAGAATTATTTTTAAATTCTTGAAGTCATGCAAATGAAAAATTTTAAGGTCTCTCTATGACCCTTATAGTTCTTTTGGTTAGGGCAAAAGAAAGAATACAATCTTTGGTTTTACTAATGGAGACCTAAATCAACATTCCAAATTTGATTATTCCCCAAATAGTAGCACTAGTTATTCCCTAAAACTATTGATTGATCCAAAATAAACATTGTTTTCATTTTAATCTGTATAGTTTTGATTTTGATCTCTAAAACCAACTAGCACTATATTTAACATGACATATATTTAACAGAAATAAATTTGCTTCTAAATTCTGCAATCTCTGGTTCCATATTGCTCAACATTTCTCCCCAAGTCTTATTCAAAATTAGCTATTGTTATGACTCTCCATGACCACGTAGTTTATTTCAATAAATGTTTACTGGGTACTTTTATATCAGGCACTACACTGGAAATTGGTGATTAAAGAGATAAATAAAGCATAGTGTAGTCTCTTCTGAATGCTTGAGATCCTCAGATACCCAGAAAACAATAACAGGAAAAAAAAATTATTTATTTTTGGGGAGACCAAAAAGTTTTGCACTTATCTATTAATGTGATAAGACTACATAATTTTGCTAGTCACAGTGCAAGCTCCCCTTAAGTATTGGTCCTGATTTCCCTTGATATGTATGATCTACTTCTCAAATCCAATGTGATATATTGGTGAGCAGGACAATTGCTTAAGGCAGCATAAGAACATTGTACAAGTTGTCTAAGTAACCAGGTTCATGGCACAACATCTGTAATTTCAGCTATTCAGGAGTTTGAGGCAGGAGGATCACAAGTTCAAGGCCAGCCTCTACAACTTAGTGAGATGTTGGCTCAAGATTTAAAAAAAAAAAAAAAATTAGGAATGTACCTCAGAGGTGTAACCCTCTTTGTTTCAAAAGCTAAGGGAAAATAAGCTGTGCAGTTTTGGAACCTGCCCAATATACTGTAAATGTATAACCTTGTTAAGAATGAAGGAATTATTTCAAAATTAGGGAAATAAACTTATCAGTTCTAATACAGTGTATCCTGTTTAGATATTTATTGATTTCAACAAACTATCATATTAAAAGAGCAATTGTAACAAAAACAGCATGGTATTGGCACCAAAACAGACCTGTAGACCAATGGTACAGAATAGAGAACACAGAGACTAACCCACATAACTTCAGATATCTTATATTAGACAAAGGTGCCAAAAACATACATTGGAGAAAAGATAGCCTCTTCAACAAATGGTGCAGGGAAAACTGGAAATCAACATGTAATAAAATGAAATTGAACCTCTGTCTTTCACCATGCACAAAACTCAACTCAAAGTGGATCAAGGATCTAGGAATTAAACCAGAGACCTTGTGATATGGACATGTATTCCCAATCTCACACATTTGTTCAATGAATATATATCAAGAATCTATTACATGCCAGAATGTCCACAAAGGAATTCTCTAATTGAACATTCAGCTGGAGGACTAGAGAGTTAGCATCAAGACCTCAATGGTAGACCCATGCCCAGGATTTGTGAGGCCTTGGGTTTGATCCCCAGCACTGAAAAAATCAATCTGACTGACAAGATGTAAATAAATTATATATTTTTTAATTTTTTTATTCTAATTTGTTATATATGACAGAGACTGCATTACAATTCATATTACACATATAGAGCACAATTTTTTATATCTCTGGTTGTGTACAAAGTATATTTACACCATTACTGTCTTCAAACGTGTACTTTGGTAATAATGTCCATCTTATTCCACCATCATTTCTAACCCCATGCCCCCTCCCATCCCCTCCCACCCCTTTGCCCTATCTAGAGTTCGTCTATTCCTCCCATGCTTCACCTCCCTACCCCACTATGAATCAGCCTCCTTATATCAAAGGAAAACATTTGGCATTTGGTTTTTTGAGATTGGCTAATTTCACTTAGCATTATCTTCTCCAACTCCATCCATTTACCTACAAATGCCATAATTTTATTCTCTTTTATTGCTTAGTAATATTCTATTGTGTACATGTACCACATTTTTTAATCCATTCATCTACTGAAGGGCATCTGGTTGGTTCCATAATTTAGCTATTGTGAATTGTGCTGCTATAAACATAGATGTGGCTGTGCTCCTGTAGAAAGCTGTTTTTAAGTCCTTTGGGTATTGACCAAGGAGAGGTATAGCTGGGCCAAATGGTGGTTCCATTCCCAGTTTTCCAAGGAATCTTCATACTGCTTTCCATATTGGTTGCATCAATTTGCAGTCCTAAGAGCAACCTATGAGTATGTCTTTTTCCCTATATCCTTGCCAACACTTACTGTTCTTTGTATTCTTTGATATTTATTTTTTAGAAGTAGTTGGACACAATACCTTTATTTATTTATTTTTATGTGGCACTGAGGAGCGAACCCAGGGCCTCACACATGCTAGACGAGCACTGTACCACTGAACCACAATCCCAGCCCTCTTTGTATTCTTAATAGCTGCCATTCTGACTGTAGTGAGATGATATCTTAGAGTAGTTTTGATATGCATTTCTCTGATTGCTAGCGATAATGAACATTTTTTCATATATTTGTTGATTGATTGTATATCCTCTTCTGAGAAGTGTCTGTTCAGTTGCTTGGCCCATTTATTGATTGGGTTATTTGTTTGGGGGAGTTCTTTATATACCCTAGAGATTAAGGTGTATAAAGGCTTTTTGAATTCTTTATATACCTTAGAGATTAGTGCTCTATCTGATGTGTGAGGGGTAAAAATTTGCTCCCAAGATGTAGGCTCTCTATTCACCTCACTGATTATTTATTTTGCTGAGAAGAAACTTTTTGGTTTGAGTCCATCTCATTTATTAATTCTTGATTTTAATTCTTGTGTTATAGGACTCTTATTAAGGAAGTTGGGGCCTAATCTGACATGATAGAGATTTGGGCCTACTTTTTCTTCTATTAGGCACAAAGTTTCTGGTTTAATTCCTAGGTAGGTCCTTGATCCACTTTGAGTTGAATTTTGTGCATGGTGAGAGATAGGAGTTTAATTTCATTTTGTTGCATATGGATTTCCAGGTTTCACAACACCATTTGTTGAAGAGGCTATCTTTTCTCCAATATAAGGTTTTGGCACCTTTGTCTAATATAACACAATTGTAATTTTGTGGGTTAGTCTCTGTGTCCTCTTTTCTGTACCACTGGTCTACAGGTCTATTTTGGTGCTAATACCATGCTGTTTTTGTTACTATTGCTCTGCACTATAGTTTAAGGTCTGGTATAGTGGTGCCACCTGCTTTACTCTTCTTGCTAAGGATTGCTTTAGCTATTCTGGGTCTCTTATTTTTCCAAATAAATTTCATGATTGCTTTTTCTATTTCTGTGAGGAATGCCATTGGGATTTTGATTGGAATTGCATTAAATCTGTATAGTGCTTTTGGTAGTATGGTTATTTTGATAATATTAATTCCACCTATCCAAGAGCAAGGTAGATCTTTCCATCTTCTAAGGTTTTCTTTGATTTCTTTCATTAGGGTTCTATAGTTTTCATTGTATAGGTCTTTCACCTTTTTCATTAAGTTGATTCCCAAGGTGTTTTTTGGTTTTGTTTTGTTGTTGTTGTTTTGTTTTTTTAGGCTCTTGTAAATGGCGTAGTTTTCCTCATTTCTCTGTCAGAGGATTTGTCACTGATTAGAAATGCCTTTGATTTATGGGTGTTGATTTTATAAATCCTGCTACTTTGCCTAATTCATTTACTAGTTCTAGAAGTTTTTTGGTAGAACTTTTGGGGTCTTCTAGGTATAGAATCATATCATCATCAAATGGTGTTAATTGGAGTTCTTTTCCTATCTGTATCTCTTTAATTTCTTTCGTCTGTCTAATTGCTCTGGCCAGTGTTTCAAGAACTATGTTAAATGGAAGTGGTGAAAGAGGGTATCCCTGACTTGTCCCAGTTTCTAAAGGGAATGCCTTCAATTTTTCTTCATTTAGAATATTGTTGGCCTGAGGTTTAGAATAGATAGCCTTTACGATGCCTAGATATGTTCCTGTTATCGTTAGATTTTCTAGTGTTTTGAACATGACAGGGTGCTGTATTTTGTCAAATGCTTTTTCTGCGTCTATTGAGATGATCATATGATTCTTATCTTTAAGTCTGTTGATGTGATGAATTACATTTATTGGTTTCCATATGTTGGACCAATCTTGCATCCCTGGGATGAACCCATTTGATCATGTTGCACTCTCTTTTTGATATGTTTTTATATTTGATTTGCCAGAATTTTATTGAGAATTTTTACATCTATGTTCATTAGAGATATTGGTCTGATGTTTTCTTTCTTTCTTGTGTCTTTACCTGGTTTTGGAATCAGGGTGATATTGGCCTCATAAAATGAGTTTGGAAATGCTCCCTCTTTTTCTATTTCACGAAATAATTTCACAAAATAATTTATAGAGTATTGGTATTAGTTCTTCTTTATTGGTCTTGTAGAACTCAGCTGTGTATCCATCTGGTCCTAGGCTTTTCTTGGTTGCTAGGCTTCTGTTGGCATCTTCTATTTCCTTACTTGAAATTGATCTGTTTAAATTGTATATATCATCCTGATTCAATTTGGGCAACTCATATGCCTCTAGAAATTTGTCAATCTCTTCAATATTCTCTATTTTATTGGAGTCTAAGTTTTCAAAATAATTTTTAATTATCTTCTGCATTTCTGTTGTGATATTAACTTTTTCATCATATATGTTAGTAATTTGAGTTTTCTCTATCCTCTCTTCATAATTGTAGCTAAGGGTCTGTCAATTTCATTTATTTCTTCAAAGAACCAGCTTTTTGTTTTGTCAATTTTTCAATTGTTTATTTTGTTTCGATTTCATTGATTTCTGCTCTGAGTTTAATTATTTCCTGTTTTCTACTGCTTTAGGTATTGATTTGTTCTTCTTTTTCTAGGGCTTTGAGATGATTTTTGTTGATTTTTTTTGTCTTTTAAGGAATGAACTCCATGCAATGAACTTTCCTCTTTGTACTGCCTTCATAGTGTCCCAAAGATTTCGATATGCTGTGTCAGTGTTCTCATTTGCCCCTAAGAATTTTTTAATCTCCTTGATGTCTTTTGTAACCCATTGTTCATTCAGTAGCAAATTATTTAGTCTCCAGGTATTGGAGTAATTTTTATTTTTTATTTTGCCATTGACTTTTAATTTCATTCCATTATGATCTGATGAAATGCAATGTAGTATCTCTACTTTTTTGTATTTTCTAAGAGTTGTTTCATGACATATTATATGGTCTATTTTAGAGAAGGGTCCATGTGCTGCTGAAAAAAAGTTTATTCACTTGTTGAAGGATGAAATATTCTATATCTACCAGTTAAGTCTATGTTATTGATTATATTATTGAGTTCTATAGTCTGTTTGTTTGGAAGATGTATCCATTGGTAGTACAAGTGTGTTGAAGTCACCCAAGATTATTGTGTTGTGGTCAATTTGACTCTTGAACTTGAGAAGAATTTGTTTGATGAACATAGATGCTCCATTGTTTTGGACATATATATTTATAATTATTATGTCTTATTGGTGTATGGTTGAGCAGTATGAAATGTTCTTCTTTAACCTTTTGATTAACTTTAGCTTGAAATCTACTTTATTTGATACAAGGATGGAAACCCCTGCTTGCTTCTACAGTCCAGTCCATGTGAGTGGTATGATTTTTTTCCCAACCTTTTACATTCAGTGTGTGTGTGTCTTTTCCTATCAGATGAGTCGCCTGGAGGAAGCATATTGTTGGTTCTTTTTTTTTTTTTTTTTTTTTTAGTCCAGTCAACTAACATATCTTTTTATGGGTGAGTTTAGGCCATTAACATTCAGGGTTATGATTGAGACATGATTTGTATTCCTAGCCCTTTTTATTTATTTTTGTTATTTAACTTGACTTGGTTTCTCCTTTGTTTAGTTTTTCCTTTCGTGTAATACCTCTCTCTGCTGATTTTCATTGTTGTTTTTCATTTCCTATTTATGGAATATTTTGCCAAGTATGTTTTGTAGTGCCGATTTTCTAGCTATAAATTCTTTTAACCTTTGTTTATCATGGAAGATTTTTATTTCATCATCAAATTTAAAGCTTAATTTTGCTAGATACAAGATTCTTGCTTGGCATCGATTTTCTTTCAGAGCTTGATATATGTTGTTCTAGGATCTGTTGTGATTTTGTTTATTTGAAGCTTCTTGAATTTGGTTTTCAATTCATTCTTCATATTTGAAAAGTTTTCTGATATTATTTCATTGAATAGATTGTTCATTCCTTTAGTTTGGAACTCTATGCCTTCCTCTATCCCAATAACTATTAAATTTCTCTTTTTTTATTGTTGGTTGTTCAAAACATTACATAGTTCTTAATATATCATATTTCACAATTTGATTCAAGTGGGTTATGAACTCCCATTTTTACCCCGTATACAAATTGCTGTATCACATCAGTTACACTTCCATTGATTTACATATTGCCATTCTAGTGTCTGATGTATTCTGCTGTCTATCCTATTCTCTACTATCCCCCCTCCCCTTCCCTCCCCTCCCCTCCCCTCTTCTCTCTCTACCCCCTCTACTGTAAATCATTTCTTCCACTTGTATTATTCTTCTCTTACCCCTCATTTCCTCTTATATGTAATTTTGTATAACCCTGAGGATCACCTTACATTTGCATGCAATTTCCCTTCTCTCTCCCTTTCCCTCCCACCTCTCATCCCTGTTTAATGTTAATCTTCTCAAGCTCTTCGTCCCTACCCTGTCCTTGGTTACTCCCCTTATATCAAAGAAGTCATTTGGCATTTGTTTTTTAAGGATTGGCTAGCTTCACTTAGCATAATCTGCTCTAATGCCATCCATTTCCCTCCAAATTCTATGATTTTGTCATTTCTTAATGCAGAGTAATACTCCATTGTGTATAAATGCCACATTTTTTTTATCCATTCATCTATTGAAGGGCATCTAGGTTGGTTCCACAATCTTGCTATCGTGAATTGTGCTGCTATGAACATCGATGTAGCAGTGTCCCTGTAGCATGCTCTTATTAGGTCTTTAGGGAATAGACCGAGAAGGGGAATAGCTGGGTCAAATGGTGGTTCCATTCCCAGCTTTCCAAGAAATCTCCATACTGCTTTCCAAATTGGCTGCACCAATTTGCAGTCCCACCAACAATGAACAAGTGTACCCTTTTCTACACATCCTCTCCACCACTTGTTGTTGTTGGACTTCATAGTGGCTGCCAATCTTACTGGAGTGAGATGGTATCTTAGGGTGGTTTTGATTTGCATTTCTCTGACTGCTAGCGATGGTGAGCATTTTTTCATGTACTTATTGATTGATTGTATGTCCTCCTCTGAGAAGTGTCTGTTCAGGTCCTTGGCCCATTTGTTGATTGGGTTATTCGTTATCTTATTGTCTAATTTTTTGAGTTCTTTGTATACTCTGGATATTAGGGCTCTATCTGAAGTGTGTGGAGTAAAGATTTGTTCCCAGGATGTAGGCTCCCTGTTTACCTCTCTTATTGTTTCTTTTGCTGAGAAAAAACTTTTTAGTTTGAGTAAGTCCCATTTGTTGATTCTAGTTGTTAACTTTTGCGCTATGGGTGTCCTATTGAGGAATTTGGAGCCCAACCCCACAATATGTAGATCATAGCCAACTTTTTCTTCTATCAGACGCCGTGTCTCTGATTTAATATCAAGCTCCTTGATCCATTTTGAGTTAACTTTTGTGCATGGCGAGAGAAAGGGATTCAGTTTCATTTTGATGCAAATGGATTTCCAATTTTCCCAGCACCATTTGTTGAAGATGCTATCCTTCCTCCATTGCATGCTTTTAGCCCCTTTATCAAATATAAGATAGTTGTAGTTTTGTGGATTCGTTACTGTGTCCTCTATTCTGCACCATTGGTCCACCTGCCTGTTTTGGTACCAGTACCATGCTGTTTTTGTTACTATTGCTCTGTAGTATAGTTTGAAGTCTGGTATCGCTATACCTCCTGATTCACACTTCCTGCTTAGCATTTTTTTTGCTATTCTGGGTCTTTTATTATTCCATATAAATTTCATGATTGTTTTATCTATTTCTACAAGAAATGCTGTTGGGATTTTGATTGGCATTGCATTGAACCTATAGAGGACTTTTGGTAATATCGCCATTTTGATGATGTTAGTTCTGCCTATCCATGAACAGGGTATATTTTTCCATCTTCTAAGGTCTTCTTCTATCTCTCTCTTTAGGGTTCTGTAGTTTTCATTGTATAAGTCTTTTACCTCTTTTGTTAGGTTGATTCCCAAGTATTTTATTTTTTTTTGGGGGGGGGTATTGTGAATGGAGTAGTTGTCCTCATTTCCGTTTCAGAGGATTTGTCGCTGATATACAGGAATGCATTTGATTTATGCGTGTTGATTTTATATCCTGCCACTTTGCTGAATTCATTTATTAGCTCTAATAGTTTCTTTGTAGACCCTTTTGGGTCTGCTAGGTATAGAATCATGTCATCTGCAAATAGTGATAATTTAAGTTCTTCTTTTCTTATTTTTATGCCTTTAATTTCTTTCGTCTGTCTAATTGCTCTGGCCAGTGTTCCAAGCACTATGTTGAACAGAAGTGGTGAGAGAGGGCATCCCTGGCTTGTTCCAGATTTTAGAGGGAATGCCTTCAATTTTTCTCCATTCAGAATGATGCTAGCCTGAGGCTTAGCATAGATTGCTTTTACAGTGTTGAGGTATGTTCCTGTTATCCCTAGTTTTTCTAGAGTTTTGAACATAAAGGGATGCTGTACTTTGTCGAATGCTTTTTCTGCATCTATCGAGATGGTCATATGGTTCTTATCTTTAAGTCTATTGATGTGGTGAATAACATTTATTGATTTTTGTATATTGAACCAGCCTTGCATCCCAGGGATGAATCCTACTTGATCATGATGCACAATTTTTTTGATGTGTTTTTGTATTCGATTCGCCAGAATTTTATTGAGGATTTTTGCATCTAGGTTAATTAGAGATATTGGTCTGTAGTTTTCTTTCTTTGAAGTGTCTTTGTCTGGTTTAGGAATCAGCGTGATGTTGGCCTCGTAGAATGAATTTGGAAGTTCTCCCTCTTTTTCTATTTCCTGAAATAGCTTGAAAAGTATTGGTATTAGTTCCTCTTTAAAGGTTTTGTAAAACTCTGCTGTATATCCATCCAGTCCTGGGCTTTTCTTAGTTGGTAGTCTTTTGATGGTTTCTTCTATTTCTTCAATTGATATTGGTCTGTTTAGGTTATCTATATCCTCCTGACTCAATCTGGGCAGATCATATGACTTAAGAAATTTATCGATGCCTTCACTATCTTCTATTTTATTGGAGTATAAGGATTCAAAATAATTTCTGATTATCTTCTGTATTTCTGAAGTGTCTGTTGTGATGTTGCCTTTTTCATCCCGTATGCTAGTAATTTGAGTTCTCTCTCTTCTTCTCTTTGTTAGCATGGCTAAGGGTCTGTCGTTTTTATTTATTTTTTCAAAGAACCAACTTTTAGTTTTGTCAATTTTTTCAATTGTTTCTTTTGTTTCGATTTCATTAATTTCAGCTCTGATTTTAATTATTTCTTGCCTTCTACTTCTTTTGCTGTTGTTTTGCTCTTCTTTTTCTAGGATTTTGAGATGAAGTATGAGATCATTTATTTGTTGGTTTTTTCTTTTTTTAAGGAATGCACTCCAAGCAATGAATTTTCCTCTTAGAACTGCTCTCAGTGTGTCCCATAGATTCCGATATGTTGTGTCTGTGTTTTCATTTATCTCTAAGAATTTTTTAATTTCCTCCTTGATGTCTTCTATAACCCATTGATCATTCAGTAACCTATTGTTCATTCTCCGAGTGATGCATGATTTTTCCTTCCTTCTTTTATCGTTCATCTTCAGTTTCATTCCATTATGATCAGATAAGATGCATGGTATTATCTCTACTCCTTTATATTGTCTAAGAGTTGCCCTGTGACATAATATATGATCTATTTTTGAGAAGGATCCATGTGCTGCTGAGAAAAAAGTGTAACTGCTTAATGTTGGGTGGTATATTCTATATATGTCAATTAAGTCTAGGTTATTAATTGTGTTATTGAGTTCTATAGTTTCCTTGTTCAACTTTTGTTTGGAAGATCTGTCCAGTGGTGAGAGAGGTGTGTTGAAGTCTCCCATGATTATTGTATGGTGGTCTATTAGACTCTTGAACTTGAGAAGAGTTTGCTTGATGAACATAGCTGCACCGTTGTTTGGGGCATATATATTTATGATTGTTATGTCTTATTGGTGTATGGTTCCCTTGAGCAGTATGTAGTGTCCCTCTTTATCCCTTTTGATTAACTTTGGCTTGAAATCTATTTTATTTGATATGAGTATGGACACTCCTGCTTGTTTCCGCAGTCCATATGAGTGGAATGATTTTTCCCAACCTTTCACCTTCAGTCTATGTATATCTTTTCCTATCAAATGCGTCTCCTGTAGGCAGCATATTGTTGGGTCTTGTTTTGTGATCCATTCTACTAGCCTGTGTCTCTTAATTGGTGAGTTTAAGCCATTAACATTTAGGGTTATTATTGAGATATGGTTTGTTCTTCCAGCCATATTTGTTTATTTATGTTACTAAACATGGTTTGTTTTCCTCTTTGATTGTTTTCCCCCCTTTACTGCCCTACCTCCCACTGTTGGTTTTCATTGTTGTTTTCCATTTCCTCTTCCTGAAATGTTTTGCCAAGGATGTTTTGAAGAGATGGTTTTCTAGCTGCAAATTCTTTTAAATTTTGTTTATCGTGGAAGGTTTTAATTTCATCTTCCATCCTGAAGCTTAATTTCGCTGGATACACGATTCTTGGTTGGAACCCATTTTCTTTCAGAGTTTGAAATATGTTATTCCAGGATCTTCTAGCTTTCAGAGTCTGTGTTGAAAGATCAGCTGTTATCCTGATTGGTTTACCCCTAAATGTAATCTGCTTCCTTTCTCTTGTAGCTTTTAAAATTCTCTCCTTATTCTGTATGCTGGGCATCTTCATTATAATGTGTCTAGGTGTGGATCTCTTATGATTTTGCACATTCGGCGTCCTGTAGGCTTCTAGGATTTGGGATTCTGTCTCATTCTTCAAGTCTGGGAAGTTTTCTCGTATTATTTCATTGAATAGATTGCTCATTCCTTTGGTTTGGACCTCTATACCTTCCTGTATCCCAATGACTCTTAAGTTTGGTCTCCTTATGTTGTCCCATATTTCTTGAATGTTCTGCTCATGTTTCCTTAACAGTCTTGCTGAGCTGTCTATGTTCTTTTCAAGTTGAAATACTTTGTCTTCATTGTCTGATGTTCTATCTTCTAAGTGTTCTACTCTGCTGGTAGTATTCTCAATTGAGTTTTTAAGTTGGTTTATTGCTTCCTGCATTTCTAGGATTTCTGTTTGTTTGTTTTTTATTACCTCTATCTCCCTGTATAGTTGATCTTTTGCTTCTTGGATTTGTTTATGTAATTCATTGTCAAAGTGATCTTTCATTGTCTGATTTTGCTGTCTAATGTCTTCCTTGAGACTCCAGATCATCTGAAGCATGTATATCCTGAATTCTTTATCTGACATTCCATCTGCTGCAGCTATTACCTCTTCTAAAGTTGAGTTGACCTGCATTGCTTTGGTCCTTTCTTTCCTTGTCGTTTCATACTGCTCGCGTTTCTTTCTGCTTGGTGAAACTGTTGTGTTTTTGAAATTTTCCCCCTATATATTTATATTACTCTTGTATAGTTGAAAAGTCTCCCTTGCAGGGCGGGCAGCGGCTGTGCTCCTCCTCCAGTTGGTGTGTCGTGTCTACCACGCCCGCGGACCCCTGGGCCTGTTGTGCCGGTCGGTCGCAGGTCTGCCTACCTTGCAGGCGTGGGCGGCAGTTCTGCTCTGCCCTTACACCTATTGGGGTGACGTGTCTACCACGCCGGGGGGTCGCTGGGCCTGTTCCGGGCGCGGGAGGCAGCTCTGCTCTGCCCCTACTCCAATTGGTGTGACGTGTCTACCACTCCGGCTGTATTTGTTCTCTTATATCATCCTTTAATTCCCAGAACATTTTAATCGTATACATTCTGAACTCCTTCTCTGTCATTTCTTCCACTGTGCTAGCCATGGATTCTAATAATGTGGTATTTTGATTTGTTTGGGACACTTTCTTCCCTTGTCTTTTCCTGTTGCTCATGTGTCTTCCCTTCTAGCACTGTGGGTCCATGGCATTATTGTTTTTAACCTATAGGCTTGTAGTGCTCCTGTAGTGTTCCAATACCTCTCCGATTCCAATATAAATAATATACCACCTATAAACAATTCATTGCTATTAAGACATTTACAGTTTGGTCACAATGTACAGAAATGTTAAATTCAATTATTATCTATAATATAATCCGGTTTGTAAAAGGCTTTATAGTTTCTGATGGTGGACAATGAACTGGGAGTGAGGCACAGGATGATATGCTGAGGAGGCAGGATGTTAGGATATAGAGTCAGTACATCTTAGAAAGTGTGAAAGAGAAATCTATTGAAGAAGGTTAGTAGCAAGAGAATAGACAGGAAGTAATTTGGGGTAGACAAGTATGTGAGAAGATAATAGAGTACATTAAAAAAACATATGTTTTAAGAAAAATAAAGGATGTTAAAATAGTAAAATTTGAAGGAAAAAAAGTCATATACAACACAACTATAATATACTATTCAGATGTCCCAGTCCTGAAAATTATAATTCATGCAAAGTTCTTGGTTCCACATATGTTGGGGATGTGAGGGCAAGAGAATAGAGGGGGAGAAGAAACAGAATTAAAAAAGAAAATCTCGAAGGAAGAAACCAAGATTGTTAACTGTTTTGGTTGGAGATCAGTATCTTTCCTGCCTCTCTTTTCATCCAATACATGGGCTTTTCTGTTGTTAGCTGATATCTCTGCCCTCAAGATGGTGAAGGTAACCAGAGTGGGAAGGCTGGTCCTGGTGCAGGGCATTGGAAGTGAGGTATGGCACCCGCCAGTCCCTGAAGTAAGACTGCACCTCAAGGGTCTCTTTTGGGGTTGGGTTGCATGACTTGAGCGCCCGTTCTATCTCCCTAACTTGCCTGAAGATTTCCCAGTTCCTGGTCTCTCTGTTAGTCTCCAAACTGTTACACCCTCCCCTTCTAGGGATCTCTCTCACCAGGGCTCCCATAGGCAGCACCCTGGTCACACTGCGCACCTGTCCCACTGAAAGCTGTTTTGTGTTGGGCAGTTACTGTGCTGAGCTACCGGCTACTGGGGAGAGGAGGTAATTGGAAACCCAGTATCTGGCCAGCTGGAGTTCCAATCTGGGATCTGCCCACACCGAAGATGGTGAGGAGGGTGACCCAAGATGGAGGCGGGCCACTTCCAGCACCAGGGTGTCAGGTCATGTGAGGGAGCCAGGCAATGGCATTGTGCAATGTGTTCAGAGGTGAGTTCTGTGGCATGCAGTGTTGTGGCTTT
Organism: Spermophilus citellus; assembly: GCF_964194105.1. Taxonomy (NCBI): domain Eukaryota; kingdom Metazoa; phylum Chordata; class Mammalia; order Rodentia; family Sciuridae; genus Spermophilus; species Spermophilus citellus. The sequence goes on from NC_138185.1 coordinate 162,228,749, forward strand.
TGGTTATCTTCAGAGCTTGTGCGATGTCCCCAAGTGCAGGCAGACTACTGCATGGCAGTAGCTGCCAAGTCTCAAGATGGTGGCGACTGGGGAAGCCCCACATTGGTAGATGGGGGTCCACAGGGGAATGGTGGCTGGAGTTCCTATGGGTGGGTAACTGCTGATTATCCTGAATGGGAGCAGAGCAGCATATGGGAGTTCTGCCCCAGTGCTGATACAGTGATCCTGCTAAGGCACTCACAAACCCTGAATGGGCTAGTAGCTGGGAATTGGGTGTCACGGAAGTACTGCTCTAACTCTGAGGCCCAGAGCTCTGTTCGGGGGCACAACGCTGGTGATTTCTGTGCAAGATCAGCTGTGTAGGGGTCCTCTATCACTCTCAGAGAAGCAGTATTCCCACTAGTTGAGACCTGGGTCACAGAGCAACACAGAATGCTGCCTCCCTCTGGCCTGCCATCTTAGATCTCCGTAAATTATATTTGAACCACTTACTCAGAAGGTATTGAAAAGGAAACTCAGCATTGAGTAGCACAACAGATCTTTCTTCTTCAGTGCTACTAGTGCTTGTAGCAGTCCACATAACCATCTGAGGTTATTCTGTTTATTCTTCAACTGATAGCTCAGAAGCAAGGAACAAAGGCCCATACTAGGATGGTGTGGTAACCACCTTAACTTAGAAGCCTCCTGTCCTACATGAGAATCAAAATTTCTTATAACAATCTTAGGCAGCTCCAGTCTTCACACGAGTAAATGCCCAGTTACAAGTGGGAACACACTCATAGAACCCCAAAACTCTGACTTCCCATCAGGTATTTGTAGTTTATACTGCATCCTACTCCATGTGCCAAATTACCAGAGATTGTTTCTATCATAAGAAACATTGCCAATTAGCCAGGCACAGATGGTGCATACCTGTAATGCCAGGAGGCTAAGGCAGGAAGATCATAAGTTCAAAGCCAGTCTGGGCAATTTAGATACAGTCTGTCTAAAAATAAAATTTTAAAAAGGTCTAGGGATATAGTTCAGTGGTAGATCCCTTGCCTAGCATGTGCAAGACCTTGGATTTGATTTTCAGAACTACGGAAAAATAAAGTAATTTTTATTTTTTACAATGTTGCCTTGTAACAAGATGACATTTCATCTTTATCAAATTTCCTGGAGAACAGAGCTAGAAACAACTAGAGAATGTACTGTTTGTAGAAAATTAGAAAACAATAAAACTGACTAAAGCAGTCTACTTTTTACTATCACAACACACTAGAAACTCTACATAGTGTTAGTGATAAAATATTCCTCTCCACTGGGATGAACCCCTTTCCATCACCCCTCCCCACTTACTATGCTATGATGCCGGGCAGTGTTCTGATACTGTACAAGCAGAACAGACAGATTTCCTGCTCATATTCTAATTGAAAGCTACGAGATTCTAACTTATATTCTAATTGGAAGATAATTAATTAACAAGCAAATAGTAATAAATGGTATGAAGGAAAATAAAGGCAAAATAATAAAGAGTGGCAGTAGAGAAGGTATATTCCAAATATTATCTGTTGAAACTTACCCTACATCAGCCCTTCTGTACTCCTCTGTAACAATAAGGCTAGAAGCCTAAAACTGATGTCATAGGCTTTCTTGCAAACTGTGGTCTAGTTAGGTTTTGCCCTTAGAATGTATTAGCAGAAGTACAAGACCCTCAAACTCTCGTTGCTTGCTTTCCCCAGACTGTTTTTGAGATTTCCTGTAGCCACTGATCTTTAGTTATACAATGTTCTCCTTTTGCACCTCCAACTTTTGCAACATATTTATAACCAATTCCCAATATTAAAAACTCCTTTTTCCTACCTCCCTCCATTTGAAACACCTAAAAGAGTTTTGATTTTTTGTTCAGACCTGATGGGTAAAATCTTCTATTATAGATGGATAATCAGGCCTTATTGACTAGGTGAAACTTGAGTGGAAATCTGAGGTTATACCATATGGAGGAAGTATGTTCTAGACAGAGGAAGCAACAAAACAAAAATCCCTGAGGCAGGTGCATGCTTATCATGTTTGAAAAACAGGAAGGAGGTCAATGTGTCAAGAAACAAAATAAAAAGTGATAAGGTAGGAGTGGTAACAGAAGCTAGATCATTTTACTTTAAGAGACCAGTTTCACGAAGGGAAGCACAACATGGAACATAAGGAAATATAACAGGTCTTAAATTTTTAAATGAACTCTGGATTTTATATGGCATGACATATAGGAAGAATAAGAAAAGCAGGGAGACTATTAAAAAATCTATACAATACTATAGTGAAAGATTTGGATGAGAGTGGTAATAATGGATATGGTAAGAAGTGATTTGATCCAGGATATATTTTGAAGGTAAAGCTAACAGGACTTGCTAGGGAATTAAAAGTAGAACATAAGAGAAAGCAGGGAGTTGATACCAATTCTAAGATTTTGGCCTGAGCAACTCTAGGAAGAGTCATTCACCGAAGTAGAAACATTATGCAGTAGAAATCGGGGTTTCTTTTTCAAACAGGGTGAATTTGAGGCACCTAGTAGAAATCCCACTAGAAATATTAGGGAAGCAAGTGAACATATTAATCTAAAGTTTAGGAGAAATATTTGAACTAAAGATCTACATTTAAAAGGTATCAGCATATTCATAGTATTTAAAATGGAACTAGATAAAGTCACCTAGAAAATGAGAATAGAAGATTTACAATTGGAGAACAGCTATATATTCATCCTCTTTCCCCAGCATTTACATTTCCCAGTTTTATTTTGTAATTTTGACCCTTGATTATATCACCTCTTTATTCATAGCAGACAGGCTGATCCTCTTGAAAATTTAGATGGTGACCTTCAGATCTTTAAACTGTATATCAGTCAGCCAGCTACCATTATCTTCAAGAAGTCAGATTTGGGGGCTGGGGATGTGGCTCAAGCGTTAGCGCACTCGCCTGACATGCGTGCGGCCCGGGTTCGATCCTCAGCACCACATACCAACAAAGATGTTGTGTCCACCGAGAACTAAAAAAATAAATAAATATTAAAAAAAAATTCTCTCTCTCTCTCTCTCTCTCTCTCTCTCTCTCTCTCTCTCTCTCTCTCTCTCTCTCTCTCTCTCCCCCCCTCCTCTCTCACTCTCTCTTTAAAAAAAAAAAGAAGTCAGATTTGTTTGCTTATTATCTAGTTCCCCAAACTACTAGCAATGATTATTCCTTCACTAGATTCTTGGTCTTCTGCTAGTTGTGAAAATACTATTTCAGTCACCTTTAGCCATATTCTGAAATCATATTTATATGTTGAATATGAATATATATCTGGGGAGAGAAAGAGATGTATTATCTCTACTACATCTTTCGCTTATTCTAATTAATATTTTATCATTTTCTTGGTCAATGTCCATAACAGAGGCCTGTACAAACAAGTTTGTTTTGTTTGGGTTTTTACAGTACTGAGGATAAAATACACATGCAAAGCAAGTGCTCTACCAGTGAACTACATCACCATTTTGAACTTTTGATAAAGTATAAGATCTCTATGTGATCTTCTTTGCGGTTTCCCAAAAGCAACTTCTGTTTTTTATTTTTTGTTTTGTTGGTGTTGTTTTTAAACTGTAATCTTTAAAACTGCCTCCATAGAAGGAAAGAAGGAATAGAAATGCCTACTGCGATCAGTACTGCTATGTACTTTATGATTCAAGCAACTTGAGGAGATTAACAAGTTATTCCTCATTTTATGTAAGAGGAAGCTGATCATCAGGAACAAAGCAACTTGCCCAACATCATTTATCTTGTATGATAGAGACGAGTTTCCTCCCTAAGTCTTAAAGCTATAAATGACTTTTTTCCAGTATACTGGGTAATCTTTTACTTTCTTCTAGCTATACTTCACCACTCTAAAGTTGCTCTCACTAATACTTCAGATAGTTTAACTCCTTTAATCTATTCCTTTGCTTAGTGCCCAGACTAAATTACTCCATTCCCCACTTCATATTTGCTCCCAAGCAGAAAACCATTACTAAAGAAATTCACAGAACTTAGATTACCTGTCCCACTGCCAATTTCTGCCATTTAATTACAACCTGGCACTTAAAGTTGTACAATAATTCTCTTGTAATTAACTATACTGTTGATTTCCTAAAACATTCTTCCAATGGATAATTTCATCCATACATTCCATACCCTATTTAAACCTCAGCAGTTCTGTATTTTCCTATTCTGGGCAGATGACCTTGCCAACTTTATGAAAGAAAATTATAAAGCTAAAAAAAAAACTTGATTAAACTAATCGTTTTTATTTCAGTAATCTTTATGACACCCATCTGCAGTATATAGGTAGCAAGTGTTATTATAAAGATGAAAAGCATGTTAGTGGTTCCTACAGGTTAAGGAAGGGGAAGGAGAGCATTACCATAAGGTATTGGCATAAAGAATATCTTGGTGGGGCTGGGGATGTGGCTCAAGTGGTAGCTCACTCGCTTGGCATGCGTGCGGCCCAGGTTCGATCCTCAGCACCACATACAAACAAAGATGTTGTGTCCGCCGAAAAACTAAAAAGTAAATATTAAAATTCTCAATCTCTCCCTCCCTCCCTCTCTCTCTCTCTCTCTCTCCCCCTCCCTCCCTCCCTCCCACTCTCTCTCCCTCCCTCCCTCCCTTCCTCCCTCTCTCTTTTTTTTTAAAAAAAGAATATCTTAATGGTAAAATGGCTAAGAATTATATATATATATGCATTACACAAATGTCAGTTTCCTGGTTTTGGGGGTTTTTTTTGTTTGTTTGTTTTCTTGTTTGTTTGTTTGTTTTGGTGCTGGGGATTGAACTCAAGGGTACTGAACCACTGACCCACATCTCCAGCCCTATTTTGTATTTTATTTAGAGACAGGGTTTTACTGAGTTGCTTAGTGCCTTGCCATTGCTGAGGCTGGCTTTGAACTTGCAATCCTCCTGTCTCAGCCTAGCCATTGGGATTACAGGAAACTGACAGCCAACATGTCTGGCTGTAGTTTCCTGGTTTTAACACTATTCTAAAAATGTTACCACTGGGGGATAATGGGTGAAGGGTATAGAGGACCTCTCTGTATTTTTTTTAACTTCCTGTGTATCTATAACTATTTTAAAGTAAAAAGAAACTTTTAAAAGAAATATATAAAGATATATAATATGTATATGAAACAAAAAATATCTAATGATAGTTTATTAGTATTAGTATACACAAAGTTCTAGAAAAATATAACTGTATGAGATAAAATTTTTAATACTGGTTTTCATAAAAGAGGTGACTCTTGAACCTTTGGTATAGTATTTAAATAGTATAAAATATTGCCATGGATTGGCTGACTGGCAGATAGCAGTGAGTAAAGTTAAAGAGGAAAAAAATAATGAAATTGGTGTTTGAGAAAAATAACCTCAGTAACTCTGCATTACTGAGGTATTGTACAGTCATGTCAAAACTTCATACAAAGACTCCCTGCAGAATGTATTAATTCGTTTTTTTAAGCATCTATTAAATTTTCAGAAAGGAAGGGCAGAACTTTTGAGTCAATCTCAGTAGTATCTCTAAAAGGAAAATTACAACAGGTATGTATACCATTTAGGTTATGGTAGTTAGTCATAAGGAAATTAAGGCTCAGGAAGATCTGGATGAACTTGCAATCCTTGGTCAGAATTTATAATCTGGAAAAGTTACTAGAACAGTCAGTTTTATCTGTATAACATATTGATCTATGTGAAGTTACTATTAAATCAAATTGTTCATGCTTTTCCTTCTAGAACATATGGTCTGATGGAGCTAGTATTAAAACAATTAAAGCTAAGATGGTTTGCATTCCATGTCATGATATGGTGCAGTTTGTCTATTTTGAAAGTTAAGTATAGTTTTGCAAGTTGTTAATTTCTGTTTCATTTTCAGTTCCCCCACTTCTGGTCACTTTTCATGCCAAATTATACTGTTATCTTTTGGAGATTCGAGTCAATCAAGATTGACTTGTATTACTTTTTATAAACTGTGATTGTGTTTTAGGTGTTCTGTGGTTACTTTTATCTCTACAAGCACCATGCCTTCATATTCTCTTTACTGCATGATAATTTATTGTACCTATATGGCTCAACAACAGATAAGGCTCTATAGACTACACATTTGACCATTGCCATATGAACACAAAGTAAAACAAGATTATCACTAAAGTTTGCAAATATCTTAGCATCCCTCCTTTTATAAGGAGAAAGGAGCTAATTTTTGTATTATTTACTAGCCACCCAAGAAACTCAAATACAGATGGAGCTTAAAAGACATCTTAACAGTTTTATTATTCTGCATTTGGGAAAAGTAAAATCCAGAAGAGTTGTCAGAGGCAAGCTAGTAACATGTCATAAATAAAGACAAAAAACACTTACAGAGGTTGGGGATATAACTTGGTGGTCAGGAGCTTACCTAGCATGTACAAGGCCCTGGGTTTGGCCCTCAGTACTATTTTTTAAAAAAGAACAATATTTTTTAAAACCAGCAAAAAGTAACTGTATTAGAAATTTATATTTAAAATAGTTCAAGAGCATCTCAAAAACTAAGAGAATTAACAGACTGTGTTTGGCTATAAAAAGGGACCTTTGTTATTTGGGCACAAAATACCTTGACCATTTTTGACAAAACAAATCAAATTTCAGTAACAATTTGCAGAATTTATAAGGCCTTTTTTTATTATGAAGAAATACATCATGTAACTGTTTTGTTAATAATTTTAACACATTGTCTTAGTTCATTTATGCTATTTTAATAAAATATAAATTAAGTAGTTTATAAACAACAGAAATTTGTTTCTCACAGTTCTGGATGCTAAAAATTCCAAGATCAGAGCACTTTCTCACTGCATCTTCACATGGTAGAGGGGCAAGCAAGCTTCCATGGGCCTATTTTAAAGGAACTCTGACAGAATTCAGTCACCTTCTCAAAAACGCTTGCCTTCTATTACCATCACGCCAGGGTTAGGATTTCAACATTTGCATTTGGGGGGACACAAATATCAGATCATGACACATATATTGTTCTTAATGTAAGTTTATTTTACATAATTGTGTTAGTCTGCTTTGCAATGCTGTTACCAAAATACCCAACAAAAACAACAGAAAGGAGAGCAAGGTTTATTTTGGCTCATGGTTTCATAGGTTTAGTCCATTGTCCACTAAGTCCACTGCTGTAGGCCCAAGGTGGGAAGAACATCATGGAAGAAGGGCATAGAACAATTCTGTTCACTTCATAGCATTCAGAAAACAGAAGGGTAAAGGAGGGGTCACAGGGAAGATGAACACTTCCAGGGCATGTCCCCAGTGACCCACCTCCTATACCCATGCCCCGCCTGTTTATATTTGCTATCCAGTTAGTCCATTCAATTAGGATGGAATGATTAGGTTACAGTTCTCATAATCCAATCATTTCACCTGAATATTTATACATTAACACAGGAGCTTTAGGGGGATACCTCATATCCAAACTATAACAGTGGTTATTATTCCCCAGAAAATAAATGTCATTTCCCTTCAGAACTTTTTATGTTTGTTGTATAATGCCCCCACAGATTTATTCTTTATTATTTTTCTTCATATTCTGGCACAATCACATAATTTTTACTTTAAAAATTATTCTTTTTTATAAGTAAACATAAAACCTATTAGTTATCTCACATAAGCATTCTTCTACCTTCATATATCCTTTTAAACCTGTTAGTGATGATTACTTTATAATATATTAAGAAGAGCTCTGGAACATTAAACATTATATTGTCCACATATCCAAGAGTATTATCATTTTCTCTAATCAATGTTAATTTAAGGTCTTAGAGTTAACTAAGGATCTGACCAAAATTTAAATTCATAAAAAAATCTTATGATTTTAGAAGCATTATAAGAATTCATCTTAGGCTAGATATGTAACTCTGTGTAACTCATGGTAGAGCACTCATCTAGCATTCATAAGGCCCTAGATTCACTGCAAAAAAAAAAATTCTTTTCAGAGTCATTCCATATCATTATTCAATTTAGATAAACATAAATTTTGCTATTTTCTAGCAAAACCACTAAAGGAATTTAAATTATTCAAATTAGGATTTTTGTGTGAAAAATAAATCCAAGGCTTTCATAATTAGAATATTCTTCTAATATAATTTTCTTACATGGTCACAAAGTTAGGAAGAAAACAACACAATTTTTAAACCAAAACTATTAATCTGTCTAAAGAATCATTGATGGTGCATGCCTGTAATACCAGCAACTCAGGAGGCTAAGGCAGAAGAATCATAACTTTAGGGCCAGCCGGGGCAACTTAGCAAGACCCTGTCTCAAAAATAAAATAAAAAGATCTAGAGATGTGGCTCAGTAGTAGAGCTCCCCTGGGTTCAATCCCTACTACCCAGCCTCAAAAAGGAAAAAATCAAAATAAGTTTTAAAATAATAAATAATCAAAAAATCATCAAATCATCTTAATAGAAACATTATATACATTTGTCTAATATAATTTGTAAATCTATATTTATAAAACAAATTCTCTTTTTCTCTCTGGGTGTTTGTTGCAGTGCAAGGCTCAAACCCAGGGCCTCATGCATGCTAGAGAAGTGGTCTACTTCTGAGCAATTCCACAGCTCTCTATAAACCAAAATTTTTGACACTCCTTAAATCATATCTAAAATCTATGAATATTCCTCTTTATCTTATAACCAAGTAACTGAGGCAATTGTCATAGTTCTCAGTTAAAACTTTTTTTCCCAGAGTGTAACTAAAAGCTATTTGGAATAGTAATGTGCTCCATCAGACTTTATAATGTGACTTTTCGTGTGTGTGTGTGTGTGTGTGTGTGTGTATGTGTGTGTGTGTGTGTGAGAGAGAGAGAGAGAGAGAGAGAGAGAGAGAGAGAGAGAGATCTGTTTATCTGGACAATCTCAGTATTTAAGGTTATGAACATCTGACCAGAATTGTTGATCAATTAATAAATTAAATTTTCCAGAAAAGGGAGAAAGAAAGTGAGTATGTAAAGAGTTATTGACCACTCTAAAAAGTTTAATGCAGTTAGATGCAGGCAAACCCATTTCAATACATGAAAAAGGAGAAAGTGACCAACCAGTTCAGATACTGTCTTTAGGCCCTTGCTGTAAAGCCAGTGGGATTAAATCTCTGAAGAACAGAAATTAAGGAGGAAGCCTGTTGTGTCCGCCGAAAACTAAAAAAATAAAAAATAAACATTAAAAAAAATTCTCTCTCTCTCTCTCTTTAAAAAACAATAAATAAATTAAATGATTTCTCTATCAATGTATTAGCTAACACTACAACCATAAGACAAATTCTTCAAGAAGGTTTAACAAAAGAACTTTTACTTTTTCGGTAGAATTTCATTTTCAAGTTTATATAATAATTTTTAAAAGTGCTAATCATAAAATACCCAGAATAATATCCCCCTTTTGTTCTGAAAGTACTTTTAAGTGAATAGTTATATAATCATGTGTCAAAACTACTCCAAAATGGCCACTGTAATTTCAAGTTTTCCTTAATGCAGTTATGCATTTTAGAAAGATAAATGCAAGAAAGAAAAAACAGAAGCCAAAATCATTCCAGGATTGTAACACAAGTTTATGATGAATCTATCAATGTATTAGCTAACACTAAAACCATTGAATGTTAACTGTAAAAATTAACAGGCCAGGATTGGTTAAGAGGAGCTCTTTCCCAAAGCTGTCTCTCAAACATGGACAAAATTTTTAAATTCTTGTAGACACAGTGTAGCCATTTTATATAGGATTGTTAGTATCAAATCAATGCCTTAGCAGATCTCCACCAATGAAAACCAAAAATAGTACAAATCTAACCAAATAACCAAAAAGTCCTGAGAATCTTATTCTTACAACCAATAAAATAAATATCACCTAGCTTTCGAAGCTCAACAAAAAGAATCATAACTCAAGATAAGCTCTAGACTTACTCCTTCATCATAAACAAAGATCCCCCAAGCAGAGTCTCAGAGAATTCAGTGAAGTGCAATGTAACCAATATGAGAATACCAATGGCAAGGGTTCTTGCTTAAGTCTTAGTAAGACCTTCATAACTATCCTAGTCCTAATACAAAGACCACCAGAAACCTGATGATCAAAGCAAGCTGAATATATTAAAGTTTCTGAGCAAGAGAGGATATCACCTTATCAGTGTAAGAGAAGAACCTACCCTTCTGAATATTTAGCTGGGACCCCCATAACAGGAGGCAGATTAATAAGAGAAAAACAAATTTATTACCATGTATACCTCATGTATGTATACATGGCCAATACCCAAAGTAAAGTGAGTAATTCTCAAAGACATGGTTATAAGTCTGTCTTGTACTGCATCTTTAACATTGAACAATTATCTTAAACTTTTAGTGACAAGACAGCAGATATATGGGAAACTAATGATAGATAAAAGCTAATAAAGTTTGTTCTGTAGATACCTCTAGTTCCATCTTCAGACCAATAAGTTTGTCCTTCCTTGTGGATAGGGAAGGAGGGACACATTTGGAAATTTATGTCCTATTTTTTGTAAATGAGGGGAAAGCAGAGAGCTTTTCTTGTATCTGTTTCTTCTCAAATGCTGTCAGCTCAAATATCATCCTTAAACCAAATTGGTATATTTTGGAGTGGCATATTACACTGCCCTTCAACAAATCTCCGTAGCGTCTCAAAATGAGGAAGTTACAGAAAGGTACTTAAACATTTTGAGAACTAGGATTGATTATGGGCTGGTTTTAAGGCATAAGATAATAAGTAAGGTCCATGCCAAGTTAGAATTTGTAAAGTAAGTGACTTGCTGGAACAATTAGTCTTATCTTTGGAGCACTTAAGTCAATGTGAAGTTACTCTTAATCAATTTGTTCTTGGTTCTATGTCAGAGGATCTGAACAAACTTATGTTTAAAAAATTCTAACTTAAGATAGTTTGAGTTATGTGTCAAAGTTTGGTACAAAACATCTGTTATGCAAGTAACAGTATGGTTTTGCAAGTTGATGTCTGATTTATTTCTCAAAAGGAAAGCATTTGTAAGTAAGGCAGCCAATTATAAGGCTTTCACAAAAATTCATACATAATATAATGAATGCTGTTACTGTGGAATTTGGAGGAATGAAAAATGTAGGGATAAGGAGGAAATAGATTAGAATCTTAATAATCAAGGCCTTTGGGAAGAAAGTAGACTATAAAGAGAGGAAAGGGTTCAAAATTGAATATTTGAAAGCTGGGAAGATAATGGCACCAGTTACAATGCCAAAAAAAGAAGGAAATTGAAATTTAATATGTTGTAGATAGAAAATGGAGATGTTGAGGGGTTTTTGTTTTTGTTTTCTTTTTCTTTCTCTTTTGTATTTTAACTATAATAAATGTTAGGTATCATTTCCAAAATGACTAGAAGTATAAGAGAAAATAAGTTTTAGTTATAGACAGGAAAGTTGTGAGGTTTTTCCTAGTATATTTAGCTTTAGAATCTTCTATTTAATTCTTTGTGTTTTCTTTAAAAATAACTCAAAATATACTGTAAATTCCACACCCTCATTTAATCAACTATTATTAGGTGAACTTTTCAGACACATAATTCATCCTCTAATGATCTTTAATTCTTCTGTTATTTCTGGAACTGCAGCAAAATGAGAAATGAATATGAATGCAAAGAAAATACCCCAATATCGAGAGAATCTTACTTAATTGGTAATAAGTACCCTGCTGTGAGGGAAAGGAAAAAAAATGTAACCATACAAGTTAAAGAGCTACAAGCCTTGACTTTTTAAAATTAGAGTGACTTCAATAATGTGTTAACTAAGATCAGAAAATTAATCTATATTAGCATAGCAACTTTTCAAGCACTGCCTACCCATGACCAAGGATGAAAGTGGGTTGCAGTGTCACAAAGCATGTGATTAAGTTAAATCAGCATAGTATTTAAAGGGGAGAATTTCAGGTGATTCTACCTGAGATACTCATAGTCTTTCTTTAATCTATATAAGGGGACAGGTGACTACAAAGCTATTTTTGCAACATAAAGCCAGAAGTCTGACCCCATAGTATCACTGAGTCAGAATAAAGATGAAAGGTGCTTACAGTTACTGTTTAAGAGAACTGATATATGAAGCCCTAGGTATTGGCCATATGACTATCTTAAGCTTCTGGGGTGTGTAGGCTTGCCTTCGACCTCCTAAATAAATATTTCAGATTTTCTCACTTCAAAGAAGAACTTTTTAGGCTGGAGATGCAGCTTAACAGTAGAGTACATGCTTAGGTAAGGCCCTGGGTTTAATTCTCCACATCACAAAAAGAAAAACAATACTTTTCTTAAACCTTGTGACATTTCTGAAATTAAAGTGTATTTTTTAATTGGTTGTTTTTAGTTATATACAACACTAGGATACACCCTGATATTATCACAAAAGCATGGAACACAACCTGCTCCAATTCAGTCCCCAGCACTCCCTCATCTGCCACTGCTCCATCCCATTCCCCTTCCTCCAGTCCATTGATTGATCTCTCTTCAATCTATTTACATTTTTAAAATACATACTTTAAAAAAAAATTACTGTCCTTTGGATACACCTGATTCTGGGACCCACCATGCCACATCCACTCTTGCACATATGAAAATTTGGTCAAATTCATTCCACTGTTCTTCCCTTTTCCTGTCCCTTTTTCGTCCTCCTCAATCCCCTCTACTGATCTTTCCTCTATTTTGATAAAATTCCCTCTCCCCTTTCTCTCCCTTTCTCTCCCCCTTTTTTACCCTACCACTCTTTATTTTGATGTACCTTCTGCATATCAGAGAAAACATTCAACCTTTCTGAAGTCAAAGTGTATTTTACACCTAATGTTAAAGTTATATTTTGTGTATGTCTCTGTGTTAAGGACTCCCTTTCTTAAGTATTTTATAATCTAATAGTCTATGTTCACATTGTAAACTAATTCCATGTGTATGAGCATCTAAGAATAACAGTATAAGAACAACTAGGAAGAAAATAGGAACCCTTTCAGCATCATATATCATAAAGAAGGAAAAAGAAACACATTTATTGTATATTTATCTGCAAAAAAAAATGAGTACTCATTATCTCAGTGCTAAGAAGTACCATGAAGGTAGTTGTTATAATTATTTTACAAATGAGAAAATTAAGAAAAAGAGTTTGGGTCTGAATCCAAAGCTCCTCCTATTATACGCTCTATCTTATTGGAACTTCATACCATAGAATAGCATTTTCTGATTTTCTCCAAGACATACTAATAATAGATATTAAATATCTAAAGATCAACTAAATTCAGAGTAACAGAATTATGAATGTGAGCTAAGTATTACTTAAGTTTGTCTCGGAGACGATACATCTGCCTCCTTTAGAAAGGTCTAATTTCTTTATTACTGTTGATCCCACTTCAGAAAAAAGAAAAAAATTTTGAAAAAAAAAATGATCATTCTCTTCAAACTTTAGAATATAATGTCACACATTCTCTACTTCAGATGTTCTCATTGAGAGATATGTTGGAAAATAATTTTGGGAGGACAAAAGATCATTGTTTTTTGTTTTTGTTTTTGTTTTTGTTTTTGTTTTTGGACCAATTACTAGGAAGGCCCAGTATCTCCAGAACATTATTGTCAAATTGTAGCCAAAGATGGTGTGATATTTGATCTGCTGTTCAACACAGTGGAAATCTCTGTTGTTGCAGTTGTTGTTGTTGTTGTTGTTGTTGTTTTAAATTCTTTAAGAACATTTTCTCATTCTCCTTTACTTGAATATTTTTCCAAAGATCCTTTGAGCATATGATGCCAGATACTGTTATAGGTGTTAGGAGTGCCGAACTATGCTTAGTACATCTGGGGCTCTTGTTTTGTTTGGTTCTGTTTATTTTTCCATTAGAAATAGGCAACATTATTCTAAGAAAATAATTAGTGGTGTTTTTTTGGCTTTTAGCTGCTAAATCCTGAAGATGACCTCTTACCAGGAAAGATTCGAGATAGCAATCGTTCAACCCTCTTGGCAACAATTCAGGAACATGGTTACCCCACAATCAACTTGGGAATTGTTGGAGACAAGTAAGTATTGTATTTTATTTTGAAAATTTGTTATTGTTACTACAAATTTGACTTTAAAACACTAACTAGTTGGAATTGCTGCCAAAGACAAAAATCTAATACCATAATTTTTCACTGATCACATTCTTCAGAGGCTAAAGAATTATAGAGGTGTTTATGTACTTTGAGAATAGACATTTTCTTGGAATGTTATTATAATATTTTACTTTGCTATGGATGTATTAGGTGTACAGAGATTTTTTTTTTTATAGTGTTTGCTTTATGCCTGGACCTGCCAACTGATCCAAGGCAGCTATAAAGTTTCATCTTACTGGTTCTTGCCATCACTCTAGAAAGTGGCTCAGTGTAGCAGGAATGAGTTTTTTAGAAAGAATAGGAAAACTAAAAAGGGGATACTCCCGAGAGTAGATTCTTTCAGAGAAAAGAGGGATTGCATGCTCTTTCTTCTCTCCAATTTTATTGGGAATCCCAAGTAAATTTCCAGAGTCTCACCCAGATCCATTCTCTGACTTTTGACTGACAATGGGATTGCATCAGAGTTTCAAGCCCCCACTGTCCATGGCAAAGATCCAAGACAACTCTGGGTCACATTAGCCCATGCATACAGGTTCTAACTGGAACCTATTCTGACAAATTTTTATAGTTAAGGGGAATTATCCTTTTGTCCCTGAGTTCTGGAATCTAGTCTGTATAGAGTCACAAAAGTCCCCCTCTTCAAGATAACTTATCAGCATTTCAGAGCTGCATTTCTCCTGCAGACAAATGTGTGGTAGCCCATACCTGTGATCTCAGCAATTTAGCAAGGCCGTAGCATCGTATTGAGACCCTGTCTCAAAAATAAAAAAGGGCTGGAGATGTAGCTTAGGGGTAAAGCACCACTGGGTTCAATCTCCATTACCATAAATAAGCAAGCAAGTGTGAAGGAGTCAACACAGAAGGCCCAGTTTATAGAATTATTCCTTTAACTTCATGTTCCCACTACTCGTGACTGTCTGTTACCTATCAGAACTACTAATGATAGTGTTATTCCTATTTACACTTCCACTGGTTTCAAGAAATACACGAAAAACACAGGTGAGAAGAGTAAGAGAGATGGTCAGATTTTTCATTATTAATTTTTTTAAAATTTAAGTATAATAGCTTTCTAGGATTTTTATATTGAGTTTTGAATCCTTGAGTAACACAAGTTTCTCCCAACTCCATCTACTGAAAATACAAACGGAAGCAGAGTGACTATAATTGCCCATATTTAAGAGTATATTATGACGGATAATAGAGGCGGGTGCCAAAGCATGGTATGGGAGTAACCAGGAAGTGAGAGCTGAGACTGGAGGAGGATGGATCAAGCCCAGGCGACTGTGGGAAGGCTTGGGGAAACACCTGAATATGTGGAATCTCAGTGCCAGGCACCCAGAACCAAATCCACATCCCCTCAACTTGAAGTACCCTGGAGGTTCCAATCCTGGGTATCCACCATATCCACCACCTGTCAATCCAGCTTTTCCTCCTGGTCCCTGTCCCCCAGGACTTCCCCAGGGGATGCCAGGTTTTCCTCCAGGTGTGTCCCCTTATCCTGTTCCACAACCAGGATATCCAGGACATCAACCCTCAGGTCACTACCCTCCTCCATACCCACCACCTGCCCCTGGTATGCCTCCTGTGAACCCCATGGCTCCTGGCATCATAGGCCCAGGAATGATAATGGACAAGAAGATGCAGAAGAAAATGAAGAAAGCTCATAAAAAGATGCACAAACACCACAAGCATGGCAAGCATTCCTCCTCTTCCTCCTCTTCCAGCAGTGACTCTGACTGAATACAGGGCCTGGACCCTCCCCTCAAGTCTCACCAGTTCTGCTGTCCCATCAAGCTCCAGCTGCCGTGTTGTACTGGGGGAATTTAGCCCTTGTGCCCCTCCATCCTGTCCCTACCTGAGCCTTACCCTGCTGTTCAGTCCTGACTGGCTAGGGAAAATGGGAAGAGAATTGCAATGGGCTAGCAAAGGTAGCCTTCTTACTGCTTAATAGATTTTATAGCTGAAAAGTTTAGCAGGGAAGCTGTTTTTTTGAAGATGGTGAGACCTCTGAGCTAAATGCTGAAGACAAGTATAAGTTCTGTAAAATGTGATCTTTTAAAATTTCATTTTAAAAGGTGGGTTTGTGGAAATTTCACTATGATGAAAAACCTGTACATTTTTGTAATGATGGCACACTGGGGTGATTTAGTGGTAAATATATTTCCCAGCAGTCCTTTTATTGATTGTACTAACAGCAAGGCTGCTGGGAAGTAGAGTCCACTTGGCTGATGATCTCTGACTGCCCTTTTGTAAGCTAATCTCTACTCCTTAACTCAATATGCTGTCTCAGGTCCTACTCTCATTCTTCAACTCTGGGTCCAAATAAAACTATTTCTCCTGGAAAAAAAAAAAAGAGTATATTATCCCCACCTACCAAATTAATTCAGCCCTCTTATAAATTTCTCAAATATGGGCTGGGGATGTGGCTCAAGCGGTAGCGCGCTCGTCTGGCATGCGTGCGGCCCGGGTTCGATCCTCAGCACCACATACAAACAACGATGTTGTGTCCGCCGATAACTAAAAAATAAATATTGAAAAATTCTCTCTGTCTCTCTCTCTCCCTCTATCACTCTCTCTTTAAAAAAAAAATTTCTCAAATATTTCTATGACTCTTTAATGGTGTCTCACATGTGATCAAAAGCAAGTCTGCTTTCTGAGCATCCCACTACTAACACAACACTTATAATAATAAGTGTTATTATTAAATCTTTGCCATTTGTTATTTACCTGGATTTTTATTTCTGAAGAAGTCCACCAGCCAACTCAGAACCCATACTGATGTAGCCAGTGTACAAGTTATGCAGTATCAGGGTTGGTAGTCCTAGGAAGATAGTAGAAAAGACCTACTGCAAGGAAAGGGAATTAGTCTGTTCTTTTACATAAATTTCAAGCACCTAGAACTTATCCTGATGCAGACATAGCTTTAAAGAACACAAAAATCAACTTCTGAAAAGAGACAAGATGAATCTAAGAGTTTTAAAAGCACAGAAATAAATAAGGCAAGCAGGCCCCAAACTGTAGAAAACAAACTCACTAGATTTAGTACAGTTGTTTTCCAACCAACGATGGTGCTAGCCCTGCCTCCAGTGCATTAATAAGCTCTAAGAAATATTCTAAGATAAAAGAAGCTTTCTTTTTCTTCTTAGCCTTAAACTGCTCTGGACTATAATTTTGTCCATTCTTAATTCTATTGTTAGACTTTTGGTTTTTTTTTTTAAAGTTACTGTATTATATTGACATTTTTCTATAAAGGCCAAACACCATTGAAAGGTTCTTATTTTGGTATGATAATATTTAATTGTGTGGAATCCAAACTGTTGATTTTTTATTAACATTTCCTAATAATTAATGTTGCTGTTAACGTTTAACTCCAAGATGTACCTTCAGTATAGCCATAAACAACAACAAACTATAAGCAGGTATAGACAATTCAAGAAATGTGCCAATCTCTGTTTATCCTTTTATTTGATAGCAGTGCCTTATATCAAACTGAGAACAATTTTTTGGTTGTTTTTTTTTAAAAACAACATGCAAATTTAGGTTTGTCACTCTTAGAGGTCCAAGGTGAATGGTTTAGAATGCAGAGGTAGAATGTGGGAGAAAAGAATTTATAACTATTTTAATGGAAATTTGCGCTAGGACTTTAGCAAAGAAAACAAGTACATTTCTCCTACAGCCTTTTGATATTCTGTGTAGGCTGGCTCCCACTTCATTCTTTCTCATAGCCTTTTGCTAATGAATGCAAATGTTATATATAAGCTTCTGCAGGAAACTCTGCAGGAATACAAGCAGGGTCATAGGAGAAACTCTGCTCTGTGTTTAACGCAAGGGAGAGAAATTACTCAAGAATGTCAGCAAGCACAGAACCCTATCTAAGCTATCACACATATGGGTAGAGAGTGACAGTTCTCTTCTTGTCATATAAAAAGGATAGAATCTGGTTTTTAAATTCTATATGATTCAGTCTCTCAGTTCTTGGTCTTATCTAAACCTACCATAATTTTGACAATGTAAAGTAAAAGAGTAAACCATTACATATTTAGATTAAGTTGGCCTAAAATTTGTCTTCATTTATTGGACCTTTTATCTAAGAAGAGGATAGTTTATTAGTACAGTAAAATTATAGAAGTGGTACTTCAGATACCTGAGAGTTAACAACTATATTTGAAAAGCATTCATTTACAAATATTATGTGTATATTAAAATACATTCCCCAAATTATATTTTCACACACTATATGGAACATAATACTGTTGGGATTCCTAGTTCTTTTCTTTAAAAAGGCAAATTTTGGAATTCAGAGATGTTAAATAACTTACTCAGCATTATACAGCTAGTTAGTGGCAGAGGTAGAAATGGAATCTAAATTTCTTGAGACTAAGAGTCCACAATTCTCTGGTATCATCATAAAGCCAAGATGTTATATGTCAGAAGAGTAGTAGCACTATGGGCTGGAGTGGTCAGAGGTTTTTATGAAGGTGCAATTTTAGCTATAATTAGAAGAATGAGTGAGATTTAGATGGGAAAAGATGAGGTGTTAATCCAAACAGGGAACACTGAATGATCAAAAATAGAGAAGTAGAACCAAATAAATATAGAGAAGAAGAAATAAGTATCTACTCAGATCAGTTCAAATGATTAGAACAGGAAGTTCTAGTAGAAGGATAATGCAGGTAAATATAGTAAAAATTTGAGGCCATATTTTGAAAGGTTTTGCAATCCAGGCAGAACTATCCAATTCTGTCAAATTTGAAGCTTTTTTTTTTTTTTAGCAAAAATGACATAATAAATGATTATTTTAGAAAGATAATTGAACTGAGATGTATCACATGAGCTATGATGAAGGGGACTGGAAATAAGACCAATACAATTTATTTATTCACTGTTTTTTCAGTCACCAGTAAGTACTGATTCCTCTGAGAATCACCTGGAGATCTTATTGAAAATGATGATTGTGATTCACAAATCTGTGATGGGTTAAGATTTTGCATTTCTAACAAGCGTCCAGTTGATACCAAACTACTGATCCATTCTTTGCAGGAAGAAGCAAAAATATAATAAATCCAATCATGTGTTTACCATGAAATCTAAGCCAACTCATATGGAAGATAGGAAGTTGAAATAAATAAACATAGATCCTACCACTAAGAAATTATAGCCTAATAGTAAAAATATTTTAAAAAGTTCCCCAGCACTCAATATCATATTTGAAAGTAGAATTAAAAATAAAGAGATTAGCCAGGGCCTGGTGGGGCATGCCTGTAAACCTGACAGCTCAGGAAGCTGGGGCAGGAGGATCACAAGTTCAAAACCCGCCTCCACAACTTAGCAAGGCCTTGAGGTACTCTGCAAGACCCTGTCTCTAAATAAAATACAAGAAAAAGCAGGGGAGTGGCTCAGTGGTTAAGTGCCCCTGAGTTCAATCCCCACCAATAAAAAAGAAAGATTAAATTAACAGAAATTGTGACTTTTACCACAGAATGATGTCAGCTTTGATTTATCTTCATCTGAATAACAATACCTTGTTGAAATGGTATCTATAAGCACAAACTAAATGCCCACAAAACCAGCTATTAGGCCTCTTGCCACAATTTTATATCCCCCCTCTAACAACATTCTTTCCCCATCTTTATTCTCCATTTGCAGTCTGTTTCTTTTGACTTTGAAATAATTCTTCCTATGCTTATTCCCTAAAAATAACTCTTCCCATGGCTCACCATTAATTTTCTGTCCTTCTGTTTCTTTATGCCAAGGACTCCCAAATCTTATGTCCCTACCCTGAATGTGAACCTAGTCAAGCACAGATATTCCAAATTGTCACAGATTTTTGTGAGTTTATATTCTTTCACTGGCCAACCCATTTCTAGCTACCTTGAATATGGGATCATAGATGTCCTAGTTTTCTTTTTCCTGTGACTGGTTCAGTAACCTACTAGCCTCCTTTTTGTCCTTCTAGGCAGCATGAGCTATTACAAGGGCAAGAGTCTAAGACAAAGGAGGAAGTTTGGATAAATATATAAGTACAGAGTACTATATGTGCCAGCTAATCCAGTGAGGCCAGAATTTACTCAAGATATTAGTCATTTGGACGTATGTGCATCTCTGATTATTTTGGGGTTTTGGGTTTTGGGTTTGATTTTGTTAACAGGGATTAAACTCAGGGGCACACAACCACTGAGCCACATCCTCAGGCCTATTCTGTATTATATTTAGAGACAGGATCTCACTGAGTTGCCTAATGCCTCCCCGTTGCTGAGCCTAGCTTTGACTCAAGATCCTCCTACCCCAGCCTCCTGAGCCCTTATATAGGCTTGAAGGTGAAGACAACACTCTGTTAGGTAAAGCAGAGTGGGCGAGCAAAATAGAGAGGCTCAAAACCTCAATGTTTGGAAATCTGGGTCTTGTATCCTGAACTATGGGGCATTCTCTTCCCTATACAGATCATATTAAAGACCTCACCCCATTTTCTCTCATTGGCTGCCATATGATACCTGATTAGAATACTTTCCAGTTCCCCCCATTGTTTACTTTAGAAAACCTAATTAGAATACTGCCATTTTACTCCCATTGGTCATTTTAAAATTTGAACCTATGGCAGGAGTTGTAATGGTGATAAGTCCTCAGTTGTCATGATAATGGGATTTATTTTAAACAGGGATAGGACTGTCTCCTTGTCTTTTCCTACAGCAGCTTCTTTCTAATACTCTGTTTCTGCCATCTGGGTGTCTCTGAACCTAACAAAATGAATCCCTGAAAATTGCACAACGCAAAAGTTTTGTGACTGGGATGACCTGTTTTATATTTCTGAAGAAAAGGATCTTAGGGGAAAGAAAGAAGTGAAAATTAAAATGGATTTAAGGCAGTGGAGGAGACAGCAGGAGAGGTTCTTAATAAAGGTGCTAAGAAAGAATGTAACACAGGAAAATAATTAAATATTTTCACTGTGGAAGAAGAGAACACAAGAGGAATCTTTGGAGAAGACAGGAGAGTTCAGTTGTTGTGAAAAGCAAGGAATCCATGCCCTCCATTGCTGGGGATCTCCAAGTCACTTGCTGGTTTTGCTGAGCCAGGTCTGGGTGCCATCCTTAAATGGAAGAGAATATTTACAAAAGAAAATACATTCTTCAGAGGTAAAAGCCAACCGAGCCTTCATAGGCAGTGGCCACAGGATTGAAACAGGGCTTGGGAGACACAGTCAGGACCCACCCGTTGCATTGGTCACCCAGCAAAGGGAATGAACCGACACCATTTGCATGGGATACCACCATGGCAGAGAACTGACATCACGGGTGGAGGAGATAACTTCATTGAACCCAGCGGCGACAGTGTCTTCTTCCCTTCCCTTCTAATATCTGTCCTCCCAAGCATCAAATAAATTTATAGGAGTAAACAGTAACTCAGCAGTCAAACAGAACAAGAAGTAACATGAGCAGCATAAAAAAGCAAGGAAGAAAAGGAGTACAAACAATGAAGGACAGCCTAAATATTCAGGAGGACCTAGAGTCATCAGAAAAATGGTCATATAAAGAACTCAAGGAACACCTTAGACAGATGGAATGGAACCTTAAAGAGGATACGAGACAGCAAATCCAAACAACAACAAGTGCTGGCGAGGATGTGGGGAAAAGGGTACTCTTGTACATTGCTGGTGGGACTGCAAACGGGTGCGGCCAATTTGGAAAGCAGTATGGAGATTCCTGGGAAAGCTGAGAATGGAACCACCATTTGACCCAGCTATTCCCCTTCTCGGACTATTCCCTGAAGACCTTAAAAGAGCGTACTACAGGGATACTGCCACATCGATGTTCATAGCAGCACAATTCACAATTGGTAGACTGTGGAACCAACCCAGATGCCCTTCAATAGATGAATGGATAAAATAAATGTGGCATTTATACACCATGGAGTATTACGCAGCACTAAAAAATGACAAAATCATGGAATTTGCAGGGAAATGGATGACACTAGAACAGATTATGCTTAGTGAAGCTAGATAATCCCTAAAAAACAAATACCAAATATCTTCTTTGATATAATGAGAGCAACTAAGAACAGAGCAGGGAGGAAGAGCAGGAAGAAAAGATTAACATTGAACAGAGACATGAGGTGGGAGGGAAAGGGAGAGAAAAGGGAAATTGCATGGAAATGGAGGGAGACCCTCATTGTTATACAAAATTACATATAAGAGGTTGTGAGGGGAATGGGAAAATAAACAAGGAGAGAAATGAATTACAGTAGATGGGGTAGAGAGAGAAGATGGGAGGGGAGGGGAGGGGGGATAGTAGAGGATAGGAAAGGTAGCAGAATACAACAGTTACTAATAGGGCAGCATGTAAAAATGTGGATGTGTAACCAATGTGATTCTGCAATCTGTATTTGGGGTAAAAATGGGAATTCATAACCCACTTGAATCTAATGTATTAAATATGATATGTCAAGAGCTTTGTAATGTTTTGAACAACCAATAAAAAAATAAAAAATTTAAAAAAATAAATAAATAAAATGTTCCATCATCTTAAAAATAAATAAATAAAATAAAATAAAATGGATTTAAAAGGCTATTTTAAATATTGGGGAGCTTCTCTCTTGGGCTTAAATCTTACACATTTACCTCTTTAATGTAACAAGTGGTAATCATGCTCCAAATATACAGAATCCACTTGAGGAACTTTTTTAAAAATAAAATTCAGCATTAATTGAGTTTAAATCATTCCTAAAACTATGAATATTGAGTTGTGTTTCTACTTCAGCTTTAATACAGCTTACCAAATGCTGACTTGGACCTTGTAGCCTTTCAAGACCTAAAGAACTGGGAAATTAGAAAAAGGGTCCCCCTTCTGAAAAACAAAAGCCTGCCCCACTCAAATCATTCTTGGTTTGCTTGCCTCTGTCATAGTCTTTCTTGTGTACTGGATTTGAATTGCTTGCTCTCAACGTTGCCAATTTGTGAAGCTGCCTCTTCACATTAAAGCATGAAGTAGAAGATTAACAAGTACTGAGATAGCAAATTGAGTTCTTACAAAACTAGCACATTTAGCAGAAATTACCAAGATAGGCTTAACAGTATGGTGATTACATGGGCAAAGCCCAGTGCTTTACAATTTCCAATTTTTGAACCAAGTGTGTCCTAACTTCTTAGTGCTTATTTCCTAATGTTCTTAAAGGAATTTTCTAATCATCAAAGAGAAATTAGACTTTGATTTAATTGGTGAATTGGTCTTTATAACTGCCTGGTTTTCTTATGGAATAAACACCCTTTTGTGCTCAAAATAAAAAATTTTAATATTTAAATCAAAATAATAGATTTATTTTCTGATCACTTTGTCAGCAAACATCTCTCATTTTCTTTTGATTAACAAAGAATATTCTTCCTACCTTAACAAACTTATGTTTAATGATGAGATTCTTCATACTATGAAAGATTTTTTTAGTGGCTATTACAGTTGCCTTTCTTAATCCTTAAAAAATGCTATTATAGTTGATATTTCTGTTTCTTCTAATAATAACCTCTAGGTATTACTGTACCTCTAGAAATTATTTTCCTACCCTCACCTCATAAAAAGTAATATCCTCCAGAAAGCCTTTCTTAATTGTCCCAAACCAATTCTGATCATTCTGTCTCACTATTTGTATTTCATTTTAATTTGTTATATAATTGAATTTAATTAATGATATCAGTTTGCTTATTCATTTTTAAAATTTTTTTTCAAATGTTGTTTACACTAGCTTGTTAATTTTCAAACTGGAGGGCTGGGATTATGGCTTAGCGGTAGAGCGCTCCCCTAGCACGGGAAGGACCTGGGTTTGATCCTCAGCACCACATAAAAATAAAGGCACTGTGTTGTGTCCAAGTACACCTAAAAAATAAATATTAAAAAAAATTTTAAATAAAATTTTTTTTAATTTTTTTTTTAAAATTCAAACTGGAACCATATTCCCTTTTTTCTTTATATGACTCTTTAGCACAAGAACATCTATCGGAATTGATGAAGGACAAAATGATGACTATATATAGTATAGTTTTATTCCATACATGAAGTAGACACACAGAAAATTTTGTAATTGAGGAATTTATCCTTGACCTTTGAAGAATTAATATATATCCTAAGTTTTTTTGTTATCTTCAAATGATTAACTGTCACTGTTCCTTTTTTTTTCCTTTCTTTTTTTTTTTTTTTTTTTTGGAACTGGGTATTGACCCAAAGATGCTCTACCACTGAGCTACACCCCCAGCCCTTTGTAATTATTTTGAGATAGGGTCTCACTAAACTGCTGATGCTGGCCTTAAACATGTGATCCTCCTGCCTCAGCCTCCCAAGTAGCTGGAATTACAGACGTGTCACCGCGCCTGGTTCACCATTCCTTAATCTACAAATCCTAGAATTTTTCTCACCATTCAACTGTCGTCATCACTCATCTTAAAGTGATACAACTTACAGTTGGTGTAACAGATGAAACAGAAAACTAATTAGCAGCTGTTGTCCATCTGTGTGTTTATATTAAATATTTTAAAATAAAAATGCATTTGCATTCTGAATATGCTGTCTGAAATTTACAAATCCTAAACTTGGGTAAATGCTCTGTCTTGGTTTTGGATTTTGCAGCAGACTTCATAGTAAAGCAAAAAGAAATATATGCCAGAATCAGGATTATAGTCATTTAAGGCAGATTCAAATTTTAAAAAGCAAAAAACTCTTAATGAAGTAGGGCCCCCTGTGCAATCAGACTTGCTGATTTGCAAAGCAAAAAAAATGGTCTATAGTCTCTAAACACTATACTCTTCCTTCACAGAAACTGATTAGTCCATATAGTTTTGAGAAAGCCACATTCATTCTCTGATACATTTATTTTGAGATATACTTCTCCTTTCTCTTTCTAACTATTAAGTTTATACTTCTGAGACATGGGGACTGACTTAGAATTCTAGGAAGATTGTTACTTTTGTTTTGTTTTTAAATATATATATTTTTAGTTATAGTTGGACACAATACCTTTATTTTATTTATTTTATGTGGTGCTAAGGATCGAACGCAGGGCCTCGCATGTGCTAGGCGAGCACTCTAATGCTAAGTCACAACCTCAGCCCAAGGTTGTTACTTTTGTTGTTAGCCATCTCCCAAGTTGAAAATTAATGGCATGGCTTTAGGAAAAAAAGATACTTGTATTTTTTTTCCCCTTCACTTAAGTCAAATGATGGAATAATAATGCCCCTAATGTTCACAAAGTGAGAAAAAAAAGAGTCTGATCTAAAAGATAGTATCATATTGCAATGCTCAAATCAGTTTTTCCCTCAATGCTTCAGTCTTGATGTGCAAAGAGAATAGTATTTATGTAACTTTTAGTATTTCTATAGACTTACAATATCTTAAAATTAAAAGGAAATTCTGTTATCAACTAGTCCAGCCTTTACTCAATAGAGAAATTAAGAAAAATCCCTTCCTGGTAGCCATCAGGTTTTTGTTTTGAGGTTTGTTTATTTGTTTGTTTGTTTGTTTTGGTACCAGGGATTGAACTCTGGGGCACTTAACTACTGAGCCACATCCCATGCCCTTGTTTTAATTTGTTTTTTAATGAAAAGATTGCATTTCCTCATGAGGCAGCACATTCTCTTGTTGGATGGCTATCTAGAAAGGATGATTTTTCATGACACTGAGCCAAAGTCTTTCTTCTTGTTTCTTCCATCCATTAGTCCTAATTCTGCCCTTTGAAGCAATACCAAATAAGTTCACTCACCCTTTGCATGGTAGCCTTTCAGATATTTTAATACACGGTCCTGTTTTGCATTAATATCTTCTCAAAGAGGAAACCATGATTATGTAAATGTTAAGTAACATCTTCTGCTCCATGGTCAGACAGTATTTTCTACAGTATTGTTACAAATGTAATAACTAACTACTCTTTATTCCCAGAGCTACTACTGAGAGGTTGACTTGAATTCAGGGTTCATTCAGCACCTTTACAGAGTGGCCACAGTGTACAAAGATTTGGCAGTTTAGTCACCAAGCCTAAACGAGATGAGATGAGATGAGACCATCCTATAAGACAGATATACTTTACAGATTTACCTTTTATCACAATTTGTTGACTCTCTTTTATCCTTTTTTGTTCTTTTGACATTAAAATCCATTTTAACATTAACATTGGCACTCCTTTTTTTTTATTCATTAACATTTGCCTCGTGACTTTTTGCCCTACTTGTTATTTTCAGTCTTTTATTTCTTAAGTCTGTCCCTTATAAATCATATTAAAATGGGATTTGAGATTAAAACAAAAAATCTAATTTTTATTAGCCTTAAATTACTGTAACTCTAGCATAAAATTCTTTTTGCTTTACCCAAATGTGCTATAAATAATGCCCATGATTTTTTTTGCTTCCATCTTACTTTTTATTATGAATTATGCAACTTTATTATTTCTAACTTTCCTTTCCTCTGTTGTGGTTAGACTCAGACACTACTTGCTATCCTTTATCACCTTATTATTTTGGAAGACATGCTATATCTTCTAATTCCCTTCATGTTCTCCTTCCAATTAGTGATACTCATAATCAAATATATATTTATTCACTATTATATAAAAACAAGGTGCTGACTATATCGCTCCCACAAGATGTACTTATTTCTCTTGTGCACTCCCTGCATCAATAAGGCAGTAACATTAGAGTACTTTTACATTCCATCTCCTCCCAATCTCTCAACTTTTAGGTAATTCTGAGTAATACTTTATTTAAATGCTTTAGAATGTTTTTAATTCTAGAGTATTATTATAAGTGTTATTTTATAGTAAATCTCTATAACTTCAGGAATTCATATTGAAAACACAATTATAACTACCCAATTTATTCAATCATTAGCCATTTAGATTTAGCTATATATTTTTATAAATGAGTGAATATGTGTCTCTGAGTGTATTTCAGTACTGTTTTCTCTCCTTCTATCTTCCCCTATCTTGGGATTTCTATTTTGATTCACTTTTTTATTTATAATCACTTTTCTAGAACATTACTTGATTTGTTATGTGAATGTTTGCATTTTAACAAATATTCTTCTATCCTGACTGGTGAAAGTGTGTGACTGGGTACAGGATTTGGGGGTTGTACACCTTTATTCTGAGAGAAATGTTGATGCTAATTTACTATTTTGTAGTTTTTTATATTATAGATAAGAAGCCCAAGGCCAATATCATTTTTCCTTTGTTACTAACCAATCTTTCTATCTGGCAGCTTTTTAAGATTTAAAAGTTATTCTTAAAATTACAAAATTTTATCAGAACATGCTTACATTTGTATTTTTTCACAGTCCTTACCTGGACTTAGTAGACCTTTTCATTCTTCAAGTCCAGCTCTTTCCAAATAAATGAAATGTTCCTATTTCCCCCCCTTCTTTTTCTCCTTATTCCTGTTTGTCTTATATCAGTCTCTTGCTGTGTCCTCCAAGTTTCTTATTATTTTCTGTATGACTTCCATCTTTTTGTATTTTTATACAATCCTTGGAGATACAATACTTGATCTTCTAGACCACTAATTGAGTTTTCCATGGAGACTATGCTCACCTCTATCTACTAAATCTGAATTTTTTTTTGTTTTATAGCACCCTTCTAATGTTGAAATTGAATATCCATTAGTGTTTTTTGTGTTGTTATGATTATTGCTGTTGTTAAATTATCTCTTCTCCCAGGCTTTTATTTCATTAGGAGCTGTACTAAATGTTCTGCTTATTCTTCTAGCTTCCAGTTCTGGCTTCTTATATTCACAGTGTTTTCCTTTTTTTATTGAAAGTCCTGTTTACCCTAAGGGTTCAAGAAGCTGGTAGGGTACTTTGGACCTCATATGCATGCCATCACAGTGGTAAAGAGGATCGCAAGTGGTAAAAGGTACCTTACATAAGGGTCCAGTCTCATGAGAATCTTGCTTTTATTACATATCATATGCCTGGGGAAAAAATGCACATCACTTCTGATTAGGGAGGGAATAAAACAAACATGAGGAGGTAGAGGTGTGATTCTAGCCAGTTCTGCCACTTATTGCTTTGACTAGATTTTAATATGCTACTTTGCCTATCTGAATATCACTTTTTTTTCTATAAAATGGATATAATAATACTCAGTTTACTTCATGGATTTACTCTGAGGTAATAAGTGAAGATCTAGTATGCAACATAAATGAAGTTATAGATCATTTTAAGTGCTGACAGATCTGCATCTGTAGCACCCATGATCTTTGACCAGATCCTCAAACACCAAAGTATATAGCAGAAAGTAGAGTGAGAGAGAGGGACAAATAAGAACAGAGAAGAGCAGGACCCAAATAAAAGGCCCAGCTGTGATGATGGACAAGATAACCTTTCCAACTTCAGAGTCAATGACTATTAATCTCCTGGCCACAGAGTAGAAAGTAGCACTGAGCATACTCTTTGAAACATGGTATATTATAGTAAAGATTGTGAACAAAATCCCTTCTAATTTATTTCTGCAAATTAGAAAATTTATGTGGACAGTTGTTGACTCCACAGTTTTATAAAATAGGAAAAAACTTTCTGGATAATATGAAAATAATGAATTTTTGAAAATCACTGATAAATTTGTTTATTTCTAATAAAGAACCATACTTTATCCACCTACAAAGACTACTAGTACCATGATGATATACATATCATGGCTTCTTTGTTTCTATTGGCTTTACAGTAATCCTAATAGAATCAATGTTATAAATTATATATTTTGAGTTTAATGAAATTAGTTAATGTATCTTTGTAATGGCAGAAAATCGTATTTTATTGATAATATTCATTAGCCATTCACCCGAACCACAGTCTACATGGTGCTTTCCCCACTTACTCCATTGTTTATTCATTTGGCTCAATTCAATGATAACGTGATCCAGAAAGGCAAGGAGTCCAGAACTCTGAGCATCAGGAACCTATTGTATGTATATCACATAGTGCTTCCATACAATATATTGATTTTGCCTTTCTTTTTCCCTAAAGCAAAATTAAAAGGATTAATGAGAAATATGTTCAAAATACTTGATTCAAAAATACTTTCAATATACCCATTATTCAGTATGATTCTTCGTAGATATTTGCCCAAACAGCTAATTTCAAATCTATACCATGAATTTTTTTAAAGTTTCTAATTTTATACATAGATTTTACTTTCAGGGAATAGCTGGGTAATTTTGTGGTTGCATAAACAATTAACTGAATGACTCGAAAGGGTCCCTATATTGGTAGGCTGGACCTTATGTGAGCCATTTTTCAAACTTTTACTTTTGTTCCTTCTCCTTGGGAGATTACTTCCCAGAGCCAGAACAATCCCAGTATACACTTGGACATGCCAATCTAAAGGACAAGGAAATTTTACTCATATCCTGTAGTAAATGAAACTATTCAAACTCGATGTGGCCTATCTTGCCCTTTGGACTTTCCACATGATACTCTGTGAATGTATTTACATCCCAATCTAAGATTTTCTTCTGTTAGTCATAGGTATTCTCCAGAATAAAAACTTCCCAGGTGCTAAAGTTGTATTTTTCCAGGTTGTTGTGTATGTACATGTGCTTAACTTCTGTTTTAGTCAGCTTTGTTGCTGCTGTGACGAGAAGACCTGACAAAATTCTAGAGGAGGAAAAGTTTATTTGGCACTCACAGTTTCAGAGGTCTCAGTCCATAGATAGCCAATTCCAGTACTCTGTGCCCAGGGTAAGGCAGAACATCTGAAGAAGGATGTGGAAGAGGAAAGTTGCTCAGGACATGACAATCAGTAAGCAGAGAGACTAAGCTTTGCTCACCAGAGACAAAATATGTACCCTAAAGGCATTCTTCCAATGACCCATCTTCTCCATCCACATCTTACCTGCCTACAGTTATCACCCAGTTAATCCCTATCAGTGGATTAATGTACTTATTAGGTTAAGGCTGTCATGCAATTATTCCAGCTATAAACTTTCTTGCATTGTCTCCACTTAAGCTTTTGGAGGATACTTCATATCTAAACCATAACAACTTCTGTCAGTTCGACAGCAATAGTAACGGCAACCTCTATGTTTTCTTTAAAACTTAATTTGCTCAAGGTACTATTCTAAGTGCTTTATATGTTATGCTATTAAGTCCTCATAACAATTCTATTATCCCTACTTTACTTAGAGAAAAATGAGGCAAAGAGAAGGTAATCAACTTGTCCAAGGTTTGACATCTAGCAAGTAGTGATGCCAGAATTCAAGTTCAGGCAGTCTGACTCTAGAGTTCATGGTACTAATCTCTGTGCTATGCCACCTACCAACTAGCTTATCTCATAAAGTCTATGAAGGTTGTATATTTGATAGATATTAGGTTCCTCTTCTCCCCTCTCATGCCTGTATAAAAAAATAAAATGATATTCTTGTTATAGTTCTTACCATCTGTAGTCCCTGACTTTCCTTCTTCCTCTCTTACTAAGTTGTGCATTAAAGTGAGGGGACATTAAGCTTCACAGTCATGAGAAATTTGGAAAAACATATGCTGTCTCATTTAGAGATCACTTGATTTCAAATAACAGTCTGTTGAAGTCAGCTTTACAGAAGAGGGACTTCAGATAATGGGAGGATAGAGAGTTATCTCATGGAATTCAAGAGCAAAAATACAGCTCAGCCTCAAGAGGGACTAAAAGCAGAAACTAGAAAACCAGAAGCCAATATCATTTCCTTTTCAGATGACCATGTTAGATATCTATGGAGCAGAAGGGAAAAGAAGTCAAGTAATATAAAGGGAAATACCCTCTCCTCTATCTTAGAAGTTCTCAGAAAAACAAGAGACTGAACATGTAGTCCTCAAAGACACTTTTTCTATACTCCATCAGTTAAAGGGAAATTCTAGGTTCAGGTCACATTGCCCAGGAACTTTATTTGGATTTAAAGTAGTTTAACAGTTCCTTTCAGCTGCGCTCTGCCATCCAGTCCCTCCTTAAGTTCTGATTTTGTTTATTTTCACTTCATGAATCCCAAGATAGGGATGTTTTACAACCCTCCTAACATGCAATAATGAGGACCTTCATCTTTTTCATCTCTTTCCCCAGGCCTTTCATATATGTCATCAAAGGGCCTGGTGCACTGGCCTTTTCTGCTGACAGTCAGGAATGTGCTTAGTATCAATCCCTAAGATTCATCCTGAACTTTTACCCTCTCAGAAAAGTTCATTACAGCCTCTGCCTTCCTTATCCTTTTTCTTTTTTTTTCTCTCTACCTTTTCTTTTCCCAATAAATACCTATGGGCTCTTCATATTTCTAGGGATTCCCCCTCTATTTCCTGTTAGATGAACTCCTTGTTCTTGGATGTAAGGGCCCTGTAAAATCATACCTTACCCTGTCTAAACCAGTCATTTCCAGACAAGTCTGTTACTCTAGTCAAACCATCATCCACATCAACCTAGGTAACAGAAGAGATTTAATCACTGTTCCAGCTCTTGATAGTGCAGATCCTCTTGCATACAAAGCCCTTTCCTATTCATGCCCATTTATCAAAATCCAGTCCATTTCTCAGGGGCTCACTTAAGTCACTCCCTCTAATGAGACTTATAGGATCTTTCCAACATCTAGCATGACTAACTATCCTGGTTTGCCTGGGATTTGCGAAGACATGTGACTTTTAGCACTGAAACTAAGATATTCCTAGACAATCCAAAACTGTTAGACATCCTATAACACCACACTGGCTCCCCTCATTGGACAGCCTTGCTGAGACGAAAGCACTGTGAAAGCACCAGTAGTCACTACTTGAACATTTACAAGATCCTTTTTCCACAATAAGACGAATGCTTCTATTGATCAGAGACACTTTTGATTTTCACTTCATGCAAAATCTATTGCTGTACTCATGGTAATGCCTACTCAGTGAATAAGGTGGTTCAGTTTTAAGTTGGCACTATATCTAATATGTATTATTAATTTATTTGTCTTTATTTTTTCCAGCCCAGATGACTTACTCAATGCCTTGAATGAGGGTATCAGTCGTGCTGATGTCATCATCACATCGGGGGGCGTATCCATGGGGGAAAAGGTATGAAAAATGGGCTCATAAAGATCTATCCCCTTTAACATTCTTGCCTACGGTCATTTAACTGTGGTCTGGTATTTTTAACCAGTCCCCCATAAAGATGAAAGCCATGGGCCTTCAGAAATTACTTGTCTCTACAAAAAGAATACAGTGCACATAGGTCAGAGAGCATACCTCAGGAACAGCCTAGAGAATCTTGCAACTTGCAGAATGCTTTTTTGGTTTTTTGGTTTTTTGGTTTTGTTTTTCTTTTTCCCTGGAGACCTCTGTTTTTTGTTTGGTTGTCATGAATTTTAGTATATTAGGACTTCCTTTTTGTATGATATTTATGCCCAAGGTAAAGCTCCAATGTCTTCCCTTCTACTCAGTTTTTTTTTTTTTTTAGGTGCTAGAGATTGAACCTGGGGCCTATGCATGCACTAAACCTATAAGCTGCACCCCAAGACGTCCACTTAAATTAAAACATGATCTCCCAGAGCCAACCACATATCTCACCACATATTTATTGCAGACCTTACAAGATCCTATAGCTTACCTTCCCAGAAGTGAAAGAAAGAAAAAACTAAACACTCCTTTTGCCCTTCTTTTAATAATAATGTAATGAATATATGTATAAATACATGAATATGTATGATTTCTTGGGGCTAAGTATATGTGTACATGGTATGTGCTTAGTCCTATAAAAATCCCAATTTGAATATTTGGGCGTCATTAAGTTTATATATCTTAATGAAATGTGTTAGCTGTGATGATTATTGGATCCGTGAATAATGGTCTCCACTCCTCATACTGGGAATTGAACCTCGGGCCTCACACTTGCTGAGCTATATTTTCAGCCTTTTTTATTTTATTTTGAGACAGAATCTTGCTAAATTGCTCAGGCTGGCTTCAAACATGTGATCCTCCTGCCTCAGCCTCCCAAGTAGCTGGGATTAAAGGCATGCACCACCATACCCAGCCTGAATGTTATTAAAGTAAAATATTCTTTACTGCAATAACCAACGTATGTTTTTGCTCAAAAATATTTCAGATCACAGAATGTTTTGCCAGTTTATAATTCCTTCCCATTGTTTTCTTTTATCTCATATTAATCTTAAACTGAAAATTATAACAAGATTCATATTTTTAAGAATATGATTTATTTTAAGCTGTATTTTACATGTAGTATATATTTAGCATTTATACACTTGTTCTTAGTCCCTGCCCACTGTAGTTACAAAACTGCCTAAATTTATAATCTGCCTCTTTAGACAGTGAACTTTAAGAGCAAATGTTAGAATTTGAGAGCATTGGCTTTGAAAGCAAATTCAGAATTCAATACCCTGAACAAGGAATTACTAACTTCCATTCACAAACTTTCATGATAGAGTATTTGAGAACAGCACTTGCTACCAAAAACTAGAGGAAAAAAAAGAATCTCAGTTCAAGAGTACAATGTCAAATTACATTCAGGTGTGAGAATATTGAAGCGTAGGTAAGTATTCTCAGATAGGTGGCTGGGTTAGTGTTTCCTCCAAGTCTCCCAGAAGTCTTTAGCTCCAAGTAGAGCCAGTTGCTTCGGACTATAAAAAATAATTTGCAGCTTGTCTATTTTCATTACTACGAGATTGCTCTCAGTATCACAAGAACATATCCTGAAGCCAGGATTATTTATATGACAAATTTGTTATTTTCAGGGATTGTTTCATATAGGGTTTGTCTTAATTTCTAATGAATTTAATTGTGGGATAATACTTATTTGACAGATATAAAGTTTGTCTTTTCTACTACTTCTAGAGAGGCAAGAAGGTTATAGCACACATGGGCTTGGCAGTATGGCTCAACCTTAGAAAGGACAGAACACTTGTGAACCTAACCTTCCTCATTATTGTTAACAAAGATGTCAGTTATCCTAGGGATTTGCTTACAAATAAACTACAAGTAAATAAGGCCAACATAATAAAGTATATTGGTTTTATTTATGTTATATTCTGTGCAGTTAGACACTTATGCTACACCTTTAATTTACTAAGAGAGAGATTTTAGGACCTGGGCCTGCCAAAGTATGCCCTAGGAGCTTATAATTGTCTTTATTACCTTCTGAACTACAATGAGATGATAGAGGAATCAGGAAGAAAGAAGTAAAACATGAAGCAAACTCCTGCCAATTATATTCCCAAAAAGAAATTCATTGTACTTTGGTAGCAGAAAGAAAAGCCTGAAAACCAGTCACTGAAAAGACAGGGAAATAAACGAAGATCCAGAGGCATTATGTAGAAGACACACATGAATCTTAAATGTAAAAATTTAGGTATGCAAGAAATTTATTTGATTAAATTGTACTCTAATCACCTATGCAACAGAACTGGCAGGAAATTTTATTTAAGCCACAACTGAGACCCACTTCCTCCAAGAATTATGCCAAAGAATCTGGAGGGGCTCAAGCAGCATGAAAGCATCAGGGAAACACATCTGGTCTAGTCTACACTGTAAATGTCCAGAGTGTTCTTACGTGCCCTTCAATCTCAGGTCTTTGCTTCTTTGGGCCATGCTACCAGCATTAGGATGGTGAGGAGGTGGGGAGCCTCAGGAAAGCCAGCTTCTTTCCTTCAGCCATCTCTTCTGAAGTCTGGCCACCTCCCCAGCAAATGACCTGCTAAGCAGAGTGGAAGGAGAGGCCCCTGCTGCTTGCAGAACCCACAGAATTCTGTCCTCTTCCCTGCCAAGAAGAAATGCCTCTTCCACCATTGCTTATTGCTTCTCTACAGATCTTCTCATCCCGCCCCCACACAGCTTTTTCACAGTTTTCATCTTTATACAACACTGAAAGTTTTCAGTTAAATTTAAATAATAACTGATTTTTGCCTTGAAAACTAAAGAATCATATGCATTACTGTAAGTTGTTCACACCCTACAAAATGATAAAATAGTTCAAAGATAATGAAATATGCCAGAAGGATACCTAAATTGACAGCAGTAATCTTTTTTGCCCATTTCAAAGTCTCTTACTTTTGCCCAACAGTGTCTCCACCACCCAGATGATCAGAGTATCTCAGATATTATTATTGAACACAAAAAAGGGTTAATCTCAGTAGGTTTAGCCAGATTTGAACACAAGAGTATTAATTGACCATATAAGCCTTCTTTTTTTTCCAAATCTAGAGCAATGCAGCCACAAAAATGTTTTAAACTAATTACCAATATCCCAAATAAATATACACAGTAAAATCTTCCTTACACTTCATTCAGTCCTATGTCTTCTTGTTCTGTTAGCTCTTGGGTTAGCAGTTTAATTTTCATGAAACTATCTGCTTACAAACAAAAGAGCTCTGGAATTCCTGATTCAGTCCACTGCTGTGGAATAAAAGTTATCCAAAGTTTATCAATACAGAAACTGTATCCAAGAGGCTATTCTTTGAAATGTCTGTAGTTTAGTGTACCTATTATAGTCCTTTTCAGTAGTGCACTGAATCTGTCTTGTCCCAGACACATATTATCAACTTGCTTATCATAGCCTTCAGACAAACATTAGAATAAAACAAACTTTCTATAGATAATGAATTCTCAATGACTGTTTAATTTGCCAATAAGTAAAACTGTGTATTGGGATATATTTTATAACTCGGTGTGTGTGTGTGTGTGTGTGTGTGTGTGTGTGTGTGTGTGTGTGTGTTTTCTGTTTTTGCAGTGCTAGGGATCAAATGCAGAGCTTCATGCATGCTAGAAAAGTGTTCTGCCACTGAGCTA
This sequence comes from Spermophilus citellus, assembly GCF_964194105.1. Lineage (NCBI taxonomy): Eukaryota > Metazoa > Chordata > Mammalia > Rodentia > Sciuridae > Spermophilus > Spermophilus citellus. Next base: position 162,264,640 of record NC_138185.1, read on the forward strand.
ATCCCCAGCCCAATTTCATAAATGTTTTGCTCACTGTGTCCCTGAGACAAAAACAGGGAGGACGTTGTCAAATCTCCAGAGACTTTCCATAAAGCAAACAATTTGAAAATCTTCATATTATTACAATTTTACCTATATGAATCTAACCTAGGGCAGACTGAGCATATCTTCTCAGATAAGACAGTTCTTAAAATAGTAGCACATCAAACAAGCCTAATTATTTCCAGCATCTTTTTTTGTTGGTTTATTTTATTTATTTTGTAGTTGGACACAATACCTTTATTTCACTTATTTATTTATTTTTTATGTGGTGCTGAGGATCGAACCCAGGGTCTCACACATTCGAGGCAAGCACTGTACCGCTGAGTCACAACTCCAGCCCCGCTCCAGCATGTCTTCTTATGAGAAAACAAACCTGTGATTTTTCTGGTTAAGAATTCTTTTTCTTTTTTCCCCTACTGGGGATTAAACTTAGGGTGCTTCACCACAAGGCTACATCCCTGGCCCTTTTCATTTTTTATTTGAGACAGGGCCTTGCTAAGTTGCTGAGGCTGGCCTAGAACTTTCAGTCCTGCCTCCTGCCTCCTGCCTCAACCTCCTAAATTACTGGGATTATAGGCATGCACTACCACACCCAATTTATCTAGGAAATTTCAAAGATTTTAGATGTAAAAGATACTCTGAGTTTTTCCCCCTAAATTTAGGTCTGACTTTTAGAAAACAAAATCAAAGGAGTTATCAAAAGAGAAATGGGTACTTGATTATGATAGGATCATATGTATTTAAGAATTACTTAGTTACCTAATTTTTCAAAGCAACACTGAAATATTTGAAAATAACATGTTTTTAATGTTTCACTCATTCATAAATGAGGAATCTTTGTTCTTTGTTTTTTTATTTTTTTAAATTTTTTTTTAGTTGTGGTCGAACATAATACCTTTATTTATTTATTTATTTATTTATTTATTTAAATTTTTATGTGGTGCTGAGGATCTAACCCAGCACCTTACACATGCTAGATGAGCGCTCTACTACTAAGCCAAAACCCCAGCCCTGCTTTTTTATTTCTTAGAGACAAACATAAAGCACAAAAGGCAGAATACACAATAATAAAAGCTTTTCATATAATAGAAAAAGCATTAATTAATACCCCCAAAAAAGCAAGAGGATCTTCTAGGCCAGCTTCAGCAACTTAGCAAGGCTGTAGGTAACTTAGCAAGACCCTGTCTCAAAATAAAAAAGGAATAGGGATGAGGTGAACTCACTAAAATTTTTATGTATTTCTCAGTTTCATTTCAGAGGTATAAACCAAGGCAAATAAAAGTCACTTTCAAAGTTTTGTTTTTGATTTTACTCTTCTATATTCTGTAAAAACTGACACTTTACTTTCAAATAAAAGAGTACCAGAGCCCTTGAGACCTTTTAGGTGGCCTACAAGGTCAAAACTATTTTCCTAAGAATATTAGGACTTTATTTACCTTTTTTATTCTTTTTCTTTTTTGAGTATACAGTGTAGTTTTCCCAGCAGCTAAAGGATATGTGATATCTCATTCAATTGAATGCAGCAGACAGGAGACTAGCAGACTTATGTTAAGATAAACATTAAAGAGATCTTCAAAATTATAAAACAATCTATTAAAAATTTATTATTTGATGGGCACAGAGGTGCACATCTTTAATCCCAACAACTTGAGAGGCTGAAACAGGAGAATCACAAGTTCAAGGTCAACCTCAGCAATTTATCAAGACCCTAAGCAATGTAATGAGAACCTGTCCCAAAAATAGAAAATTAAAAGGGGCTGGGGATACAGATCAGTGGTAAAGCACCCCTATGTTAAACCTGAAGTACCCACCCCCAAAAAAGTTACTTGTATTATTAACATGAAATGGCTTCATCATTGCTATTTTCCAATGAACCAACAAATATCTTTCTTAATTTCTTAGTTTTAACTTCTAATACAGTAAATATTTTTAGGTTAAAAAACACATAAACAAAAATTATTAATGAATTTTAATTTAAAGCATGTAAAGGGGTCATGAGACCAAAAATTTGGGGAACTTGACTTTAAGAAAAAAAATTAGGGCTGCAATTGTAGCTCAGTGGTAGAGTGTTTACCTAGCACATGTGAGGCACTGGGTGCAATCCTCAGCACCACATAAAAATAAATAAATAAAATAAAGGTATTATGTCCATATACAACTAAAAAACTAAAACAAGAAAAAGAAAAAATATCATTTTCCCTTGGAAAACACAAGAAATACAACTAAAAAACTAAAACAAGAAAAATTTTCCCTTGGAAAACACAAGAACACACATAATTATACTTCTTTTTATAATTATACTTCTTTTTACATATATACTTTGTCATTATTAATCCTAGCATAATTATAAATACCCATATTAATTATAATGTTTAAGAAAATAACTAATTTCTATTCCTTTGAGAAAACACTGATAGTTGAGAAATCATATATAATCATTTTAGCAGACTAGCAAATCTCATAAACACACAGAATACAATTTTCTACAGCCACACTTCCCATGCCTTCAAACTAACAAACAAAACACATAACTAAAGAAATTAAGTTTCTCAGAGTAATTATTTTCCTTCATTGATCTCAGTTTTAGTTTTAGTTTGGTTTGGTTTGTTTTTTTGTTTGTTTGTTTGTTTGTTTGGTATAGGGTATTGAACTCAAGAGTTGCTTAACCACTTTTTTATTTTTTATTTTGAGAGACACTCTTGCTAAGTTGCTTAAGATCTTGCTAAGTTGTAGAGGGTAGCCTAGAACTTGGGATCCTACTTCCTCAGCTTTCCAAGTCACTGGGATTAAGGTGTGCACCACCATGCCTGACTCAGTTTTACATTTTTATAATCTTAAATTCTATGTGGGAATATTGTTAGTTCATTTGGTATGTAAAGAATATTGTTAGTTCATTTGGGGGAGAAACACCCAATTGAAATAAAATACATACTTTTTATTATATTTAACACTGATAAAGAAAATAATATGGATGAGTTTTCTTTTTTTGGTGGTAGGGGGGTTCTTATTAACTAAAATTATTACACTAGTCACATTTGCCAAAGATTTATCTTCACTATATGAACTTGGAGTCTTAAAATTGTATGATTTTTTTTTTCTCAGTGTAGCACATTTAAAATATATTAACTTGCCAGGTACAGTGGCATGTGTCTGTAGGCCCAACTACTCATTAGGATGGGGCAGGAGAAGCCTTTGAACCTTGGGTTTGAGGCCAACCTGGGCAAAATAGCTATACACCATCTCTTAATAAAATCAATAAACAAATAAATAAATGCTCTAAGTTTCTTTATTATCTAGAATTTTATAAATATTCTATTTATATAAGCATTTATTATCTCTTTAACCCAATCAGAACAGAGCACTTTTAAGATACAATATAATCTAATTTATGAATACCCCTCTGAAACAAGAAAACATCTCACACTCAGTAAGATAAGTGCTCTTCTGGATTACAGACACCTAGACCCATAAGGAACATGATCACTTAAGTTCTACAATTTCAGCCACTCATAAATTAATCTGTATACTAATAAAGGGCTATTTTCTTTCCTAGAAGGCACAGAATTCTTAATTTGGGCTTGAAATGGACAATAAGAGAAATAAACAAGAAAGACTAATAAACTAGATTATCTGTCTTTATTAAGAATAGATTTGTATTATCCACTTACAGCTATCACCACATGCTTAGGCCATAAAACCAGATTTCCAATCACTGCTGTCACATGGGGGAATACATTCTTGGTTGCACACAGAAACAAAAAAAGGACCAAGGCAAAATAGAGAAACTAAAAGAGTTATACTGCTCTTTTGAATTCACCCCAGGAACCAAGAAAAGTTATTTCCAAGTTCAAGCAACCCATAAAATGCACTTCTCTAAGCCAGTTGCTATGGCCCATGCCTATAATCTCAGCAACTCCAAAGGCTAAGGTAGGAAGATCACAAATTTGAGGACATCCTGGGTAATTAAGTGAAACTCTGTCTCAAAAAGTAAAAAGGACTGGGGGTGTAGCTCAGTGGTAAAGTGCCCCACGTTCAATCCCTGTACCCCCCCCAAAAAAAACACTTATCTGGCAATGAAGTTTAATTGATTCTATCAAATAAATCAGTGGGGCATCTCAATGGAGTCTCTAAAATTGAAGTATAATTTTTAAAGATTAAACTATGTACTTCATATGTAAAATGAACATGTGTAACATATTTTTTTAACTTTATAATATGGAAACCATAAGATATTACAACTGATTCAAAAGGGAATTCAAAGAACACACACACAGGTAGTCAGGAATGCTGAAATAAAGTTGCTAATAGATGCAAAACTGGTTGATACCCATGATGTATTCAATTATATTCATCAGACAGTGTTCATTTGCATATTTCTTTGGCTAAACATTTAGTTCACTGTCATAGCTCAAGCTGCTGTAATAAAATACCATAAACTGGGTAATTTGAACAGCATATATTTATTTATTTCTCACAGTTTGTAGCATGGAAATTTGTAAATCAAGATGGCAATACAGTGGGTTCTGGTGAGGGTTCTCCTCCAGAGGTCAGCTGCAGACAGCTGACTTCTCCTTATATCTTCATGTAGTAGAAAAAGAGCTAGCTAATTTTCTGGCCTCTTCTTCTGAGAGCTTTAATCCCATTTATGACAGTTCCACTCATGACCTTATTACCTCCCAAAGGTCCTACCATCACATTGGGATTAGGTTCTCAGCATATGAATTAGGAGGAGGGGGGTACATTTAGTCCATTACATTTACATCAGTTTTCTACAGATAATTGCTGTAAAATAGCTCAAAGACAAACCCAGCAATGTTTTTTGTTTGTTTCAAAGCCTTTACAACTTTTCTGACACTGATATTTGTCTTTACCAGAGTTGAAAAAAAAAAAAAGACCTTGCTCCTTCATCTATTTGTTTTTCTTCTTCTCATCTGATGCCAGGTTTCAGAATACCAAAATATTCTTCCTGCTTCAATAAGTAGACAAAAATTTAAGAACAATGGTGATCCTCAGTCTGTCTGTATCACTATATCTGGTAAATGCTTTCCCTATGCCGCAGTAAAATGAAGCACTCCTTCCTGTTCTAAAAGATCTAAAAAGAGAATTTTTGAAAACAAGAATTTTTTTTCAAGAAAAATTATATACTCCTCCCATTCATTTAGTAAGCATCTGCTTTTCAAACTCTGTGTCATAACCTAAGGCCCTGCTGGAATAACCTCTACCTGTCTCAGCAGCTACAGCTTATGCCTCTGACCTATTCATTCACTGCTTCCAGTTGGCTTTTCAGTTCTAGACACACTTTTTACTGTTTTAGAAGCCTTCATATATTATTTCCCTTACTCTAGATTTCTCTTTCGTCTACACATCACATGCCTGAATCCTTCTTATCCTTCAAGAATAGATAATATATTACCATCTCTTCTAAAATGGACTTTCCTTGTTCTCCACCCCACCCCTTATTCATTATGCTAGCACCTGCTTATATCTTTCATAACATGTAAAAAATGGCAATTATTTTATTTGTTGGTCTACCTGATATTGTCTGTTTGCACCTAGTAAAATAGAATGACCTCTTTGTAGCAGGGATTGTGTCTGTCTTGTTTACTCTTAAATCCTCAGCACAGAATTCCTGATATTCAAAAAGCACTAAAATATGTTTGTTGAACTAATGAATGAGGGAAAGGTATGTGATATTCACTAGGGATACATTGATTATATATATAAACAATCATACACACACACACACACACACACACACACACACACACACACACACATAGAAAGGGTCCCTGGGCTCACAAACTTTGTAGTCCAATAAGGAACTATAAGCAAGAGCAGTAGAACTTACATGCACGATGTCAGAAGGGTATAGTGCTGTAAGAGCACATGAGAAATACCCAAAGATTTTTGTACCTGCTATGATAAAACAGAATATTTAGACCAAGTTCATCTATAAAAGCTGTAGAAAACTTTTTAAAGAAGAAAAGGCAGTGTCTGAAGAGAACAACTAAGATAGCAAGAATTCAAGACACCAAGATCTCAGAGAAAAATGAACCACTGAGAAATCAAACTGGAATTCTTTCACCTTATTTGTTTATTCATCTATTTATTTATTGACACTGGGGTTTGAACCTAGGGGTGCTTTACCACTGAGCTACATCACCAGCCCTTTTTATTTTTATTTTTTAATTTAATCACTAAATTGCTTAGGGCTTCAAACTTGGAATCCACCTGTCTTAGCTTCCTGAATCTCTGGGATTACAGGTGTGTGCCATTGTACCTGGTCACCATATTTTCCCTCAAAGAATTTACTAATTTCCTAACCAGAGTGAGGTGGGAGGGAGGTAATGAAACAAGAAGCCAAGCATAAAAGAGTAGCTAAGAAGCTAATGAAATAAGTAGATTTTTTTTATCAGCCTAGGAGTTCAGAACCTGCCACAAACTTTGAGACTTAAATCAGTTTAAACCCTTGAAGGGTTTTGCTCTAGAAATAAGGACATATCAGAAATAAACTAGCCTTCACAGGGACAGAAGTCTACCATCAAATTATCTCAGTCCCTAATAAGATCAGTATAATTGGAGTTTACCTTAATTAACTGCCAGGATAAATTTTGAAGAAATGTATTATGATCCAGAGCCTCTTCAGATTTTTTATACATAATATTTGGGCTTTAGTTTTTTTTAATTACCAGACATTACCAGAGAAAGAACAAAATGTCTACAAATTAAGGGAAGAAAAAAATTTCTAGAATAGCCCTAAAAATGATCCCAGTATTTATATTGTCTCACATGGACTTTAAATAAGTGTTGTATATTTACAAAAAATAACAATTTTTATTCGGTTCTTATAAATAGATTTCACTAGAAAACAAATCTACTGAGAAGAACCAAATGAAGTTTTTATTAAAAGAATAGAAAATATGGAAAAGTACATAAAAGACATATGGGGATATGGTAAAAAGGTCTAACATGTATAATTGAAGTTCAAGGAGTGGAGAAAGAAAGAGTCATATTTAAGAGATATTAGTAGTTTTCCAAAGATGATAAAAAGACAGTAAGCCAGAGTTTCAGGGATCTCTTCTAATCTCAAACAGGATAAATGCAAAGAAACTACACCTAGGTAATCATGGCAAAATTAATGAAAACCAACAACATAGAATGTTCCAGCAGAACCTATTGTGTTCAGGAGAACAAGAAAATAACAAATGATTTAAGCATAAATGATAGAACCTACAAAATAATGAACTGGCATTCTAAATTTCAGGAAACTGCCAATATGGAATTGTATATCCAGCAAAACATTATCTTCCAAAATGAAGATGAAATAAAAAAATTTTCAATCAAACAAAAATTGTTCATATCTGTACTAGAATTTTTTAGGGAAAAGGATTCAGAATCTTGGAAATGCAAAAAGGATTAAGAAGCAAAATGTCGTGTGATATTTAAAATATATATAAATATATACGTAGAATATATGTGTAGGAAATTATATAGAGTTAAAATATATAGACTTCAAATATATAAAAATACACATACATAGCTTGTAAAACATAAAAAAATTTGGCAAGTTGGTAGATACTCTAATCTACTGAGAAGAAATTCAGTAATAGATCTAGAGGTTGCATTAATTAAGAGAAATTTTAAGGACTGTAATTTTTTTTTTCTTTACAAAGCCAACTGCAGGGCAATGAGTGTTACCTTTCATTCCAAAGATCAGGTTTTATCAGATCACTCTGGGTTGTCATAACCACAGGGTAGTGTAGGTTTTTGTTAGCAGAATATCTGTCACAGTTTGCTTCTGTTTTTCATTTTAATTGACTTATTTAGATTTGGTAATCTGTGAGCAAATGTCCAAGTCTCTCTTCAAGGAAAGTATATTGTTTTAAGTCCATTAAGAAGAATAGAGGAGGGTTGAGGTTGTGGCTCAACAGTGGAGCGCTTGCCTGGCACATTCGAGGCCCTGGGTTCGTTCAATCCTCAGCACCAGGAAAAATAAATAAAATAAAGGTATTGTGGGCTGGGGATGTGGCTCAAGCGGTAGCGCGCTCGCCTGGCATGTGTGCGGCCCGGGTTCGATCCTCAGCACCACATACCAACAAAGATGTTGTATCCGCCGAGAACTAAAAAATAAATATTAAAAATTCTCTCTCTCTCTCTCTCTCTCTCTCTCTCTCTCTCTCCTCTCTCACTCTCTCTTTTAAAAAAAAAAAGGTATTGTGTCCAACTACAACCATATATATATATATATATATATATATATATATATATTAAATATATTTAAATATATATATTTTTTAAAGAATAATAGAGGGGCTGGGGATATAACTCAGTTGGTAGAGTGCTTGCCTTGCATGCACAAGACCCTGGGTTCAATCCCCAGCACCATAAATAAATAAAAATTAAAAAAAGAAGAATAGAGTAGGACACATAGATGTGGCTTCCCTTCCTAGGTATAACTTCATAAGATATATTTGTTAACATTCTTTCGCAGGCATAAAATTCTGTCTGAAATGAGACAATAATCTATCAAGTAAAGATATTATACTATTTTGCTATTTAGCTATTTTACTTATTATCTAGCTTCCTCTACCAGAATGTACTTTTTTTTTGAGAGAGAGAGAGACAGAGAGAGAGAGAATATGAATCTTTTTTTTTTTTTTTTTTTGTAGATGGACACAACACAATGCCTTTTTATTTTTATGTGGTGCTAAGAATTGAACCTGGGTCCTGCCCATCCTAGGCGAGCGCTCTACCGCTGAGCCATAATTCCAGCCCCTAGAATATACTTTCTATGAAGGTAGAGACATTTTCTCTTTTGTTCAAAGCTATATCCTCATGCACCTATATTGGTACCAACATTTACCAGACACTCAACAAGTATGTATTGAATGAATGAATGAACAAATAAGGAATAAAGTCATATTTTCTAAGTAAATCATCTTCATTAAAATAAAAAGATGTTTCTTTACAATCTTATAAATTCATTTTATCTTCATTAAAGTGTTGAAAATCTTATATTAAAATGTTTGAAAGTAAAGTGATTGTTTTTTGATGTTTGCAGGACTATCTCAAGCAGGTGCTGGACATTGATCTTCATGCTCAGATCCATTTTGGCAGGGTTTTTATGAAACCAGGGTATGAAAATAATCTTATCTCTTGGGTTGGTTGGGATTACTCTAACTGATCAAGTTTTAATTGCTTTCTTTTTACATTTTCTGTTTTAAGTTAACTGTGATAATAAAAGAAACAAGTGCAACTCCTATTTCAAATAAGTATTCATCTTCCTTATGAATCAGTGAATTTGGTATGAACAAAGCAAAGCAGGTTTTCCTTTTTAATTCCCATGACCAGTTTATTCTTCCTCTTTTTCTTTCTCCCCAAACTACTTTATCCTCTTTTTTTTAAACAGTCTAGTATGAAACTTCTCAAATGTACATAAAAGAAGAAAGTACAATGAACCCCTCGGGGCCGTGTACCCATCACCCAGCTTCAGTACCTATCAATGTTTGTCTATAATTGTTTTATTAATCCCCCCTACCCTGCCTCTTTTTTGGAGGGTGGGAGAGGGCTGGTAGACATCATGTCATTTTGGTATACATCTCAAATAATAATAACCATAGCATTCTCTTAGATAAACATAATATTTTAATAGCATCTAATATGCTTATCATATTCAAATTCCTCCCACATGTCAAGAAAAAGAATGCCTTTTTATAATTGTTCCATTTGAATCAGGGTTCAAGTAAGTTCCACTCCTTGTATTTAGTTAAGTCTCTATTAAATGAGAATATTTACTCCTCTTTGACATTTTTCTCCCTTTTGGTTATGCCACTGAATTGTTAGAGAAACTGAATCACTTGTCCTGAGAATGGATTTGGCTAATTATATCCATGGGTTGAGTTTAAAATGTTCCTGTTTTCCCATATATTCTATAGATTGAAAGTTAGATCTAAAGATTTAATTAGATTTAGATGTAATTTCTTTATTCTTCACAAGAATACTTCATAAGTGGGATTTCACATTGTTTGGGGGAGGAAAAAAAGTAACCACATACCAATATTTTCATATTTACTAAAGTCTAATAATAATCTAAGGAAGGGCAGGTGGAGGGAAGTTCTGTAGTTAATTGTAAGTCTTCAAAGAATGCCAAACATTGGTATTAGTGAAACATGAATAGCCATGTCTTCAAGCGTAGTCTGCCTGCTCAGAGCCCTGCTACTCAATGAACCTTTGATTCCCTCTTCAAAGACTTTGGCATATGGGTGAGCATTTCAGCACACCTCTGTGTTGTAAAGTACAACAGTAATGATGCATTAGTTTAGAATGATATGTTGTCAAATGCTCTAAGAGAATGGAGTAGTGGCTTCCCAGTTGTTTTCAGGGAGCTATGGGAAGCATCAATACATTCCCAAAGCCTTTTGAGTGTCAAGCCAGCCCTTCTAATATGCCCGATTTATTAGTACCTGGTTACAATTCTAGGACAGAGATTAGGCTTTACCTCCATGATTTGGTCATTTTATATAAAGTTAAGATTATCACTAAAGCTTTTTCCACAGTTTGATAGAATTTATCATCTTAGCAGTATATTTCTGTATTGAATGTGCCCCAATGTGGCTATTGCTGACAGGGCCATTTTTTGTTCAAACTGTGGGATTTGTATCATTCTTATTAAGGATAATATTTTGTCATAAGCAAATATTGTTATGCTAGGTTTAGATAGTATTCCTTTAGATGGTATTAATTTGATTAGAAGAAAGAACACATCCCAAAAGCCCGTCAATGTACTTTCCATTAATCTCAAAAACTGAATTAATTTTTCCTTTCGTGGCAGGAAGGAAGCTGACATAACTTGCCCTTATCTCTAGAGAATTATTTGCATAATATCTGTTATTTAAAATACAACACCTATAGTGATAATTTTCACACTTTTTTCAGTTTATTATTTACTACTTGCTTCTTCAGTTCCTAATGTTTATTCTCTCTAAACTCATTACAAATACTTTGGGACTTCAGTCATTGTATAAATGTTGTTACACTCTGATTTCAAGAGATCAAAACGAACAATAAGTGTTGAATTCCAAGAAAAAAGGTTTCCAGAGTTTAAATAGAAATCTCGAAGATTAGCAGTAAGACACTTGGGTTAATAATGCATGATAGCACAATGTTTCCTTGTAAGTAGAATGTTTTTAAAGTGAGTACCTTTAGAGAAACCACGTTACCTATTATGACCTATCTGCAAGATGCAAAATTTAAGTGGCCTTATAATTGAAATTTACTTTACATACACTAGAAGCAAGAAGTATTTTGCATTCCTTTCTTACTCTTATTATCTGGGTGCTGGTTTGCTATAATAAAGTGATTTAGTTTAAGTGGGCTTCCTTTAATTAGTCAGAATTTTATACTTATACTTGTCTAGAGGTAAGATGAACTTAAAGGTAATTATTACTAGTAGAAGAAAAGGAAATATAAAAAGCTCAAATACAGTTTAGCTTTGTTCTTTTTAGTGCATTCCAATATAATTACCTTTGTCATTTTAGAGACAGAGATACTCAGAAAAGCATTATTATCAACCAATCTACCAATCACTGATTTTATGGTCATCTATAGTGAGCATAGCTGTTATCAAGAATATATCTTGGAAATTATTTTCATCACACAGTAATAATCATTGCTAAGTTGCTTATCCAAAAATCTATATGACAATCTAATCTCATTTTTCTAAAACACAGCAAAGAATCAAGAAGTAAACAACAAAAAAAGTCTCAGAAGATCTAAATAGAGGTCACAAAGTTCATGTACTAACACTTCACAGAACATCCCACAAAGATTTGTGAACCATAATGTTAAAACAACCTTGGTTCAACTCTTTTATTTCCCAACTTAGTAGCTCAGTGATTTTTTGACCAAATTGTATAATCTCTCACTTTTTTCCTCATCTATGAAATGGGATTATGCTTGTCACCTCTTGGGATTATTGTGAGACTTATATAGTTGATGTTATACTTAGATATTATTTTAAAATAGTAATTTATATTATCATTCCAACAATGTGACTATTACTCCTTCTCTTTGACCTTTATTCCTGTAGCCAGCTTTAATGTTTAAAATAACAGTCTGGCATTAAGGGAAGACAGAAAAAAACGAGGGTAATAAAACAGAAATGAGAACCATAGAAACAACACTGTGAAGTTATGGTTTCTAGATGAAAATAGCCCGTAGTACCATTGTGAACTACCATGACTGTATTATATTATCTGATAAATAGATTATACTAATGATAGCTATAAATGATCAAAAATGCCAGTATCACCACATTTTTAAAAAATTTTTTCATATCTTTACTTATTTATTTTTTAATGTGGTGCTGAGAATCAAACCCAGGGCCTCACACACGCTAGGCAAGCGCTCTACCACTGAGCCACAACCCCAGCCCCGCCAGTGTCACCATATTTTTGCAGGAAGTAATAATGAATAATTCAGTTTTGAATCATCAACCTATAAAAATAAAAATAATTTGTGTGCTTAAAAGGATAAAATTTTACCCATATGGAAATTTCAGCCTTCTCTAGGGATTCTGCATTGATTAGTTTTCAGTAATATAAAGAAGATTATAGCAAAATTTTCACATAAGGATAATTAATTTTTTTTTAAATCACTGATATCAACTGCCTACTTCCTCCATGCCACTCACCCCTCATGAACTCCCTATGATAAGAGTTCGAATCAGAATATTGAGGAAGTATAATTTGATAATATTTTTAGCTTATTGTTTTAATTCTGTTCTAGCCATGGTATTTTATTTACTTAGATGTTTCAAAAGCCCCTTTGAGGGCTGGGGTTGTGGCTCAGTGGTAGAGCGCTTGCCTAGCACAGGCAAGGCCCTAGGTTCAATCCTCAGCACCACATAAAAATAAATAAATAAAATAAATGTATTGTGTCAAACTACAACTAAAAAATAAATATTTTAAGAAAAAACTCCTTTGATAGGAAGGAGGTTTATGTATACTGGTGAATATAATTTTAAAAGGATAAGAAATGTTCACCTTCAACAATCAGCAGTTAGACATATCAGGCTATATTCTGATAAAAAGAATGATTGTTGTAAATATCCAGCAAAATTGGTATAGATATTGTTGACGACAACGGTGGGGAAATAGACGCTTTGGTGTTTGAAATATATTTCTATGGACTGTCAAGAAGAAAAGAATGTGAATTTCAGAAAACCAAGAAATTTGGTTATTTGAAAACAAAAGATGCTAAAAAATTTATTTAAATAGTACTGAAATACTTCAGAGTATATAGATTTACAAGTAAGTCAACAGAAAAGTGTTTTTACATGATAAGTGATCTGTATGGGTAGTCACATAACAGAAAAACTGAGCACTTAATTTACTGTCATGTTATTTAGCAATCACTAACAAGTATAACTCTTTTTTACTCTAGCCTGCCAACAACATTTGCAACTTTGGATATTGATGGTGTAAGAAAAATTATTTTTGCACTACCAGGTAAGAATCATTGAAATTATTCTCTGTTTTTTCTGAAAAAATAACCAAAACGTTTTTGGACTTCTCATTTGACGAGTCCCCAATCAGATCACTCAAAGTGGAATCTAAAAGTCCTAGATTCAAGTCTCAGCTTTACTAACTAAAAATTGCTTACCTTCTCTGAGGCTGTTCGTGTATAAAATGAAACTAACGTCCACATCACAGGATGGTATGAAAATCTAACTAGAGAGTATCTTCCAAAGCACATTCCAGACCCTAAGATGATAATCAAGTATTAGCTATCACTAAATCTTTTCAAGGCACCTGCCTTTTACAGAACATTTGTCAAAATTAACAGTTGAATCACCTCTCACAACTATAGCATTTTGCTTAATTCACTTGTGAAAATACTAAATTAAGAAATACAAAGCCAGGGCTGGGGTTATCACTCAGTCATAGAGCACTTGCCTAGCATGCAGGAGAAAAATAAACAAATAAAAATAAAACAGCCTCTGGCCCTTGCCAGATTTGGGGTGGTTTGGAAAGAGGAGGAAAGGGAAAGAGAGGAGGGACTACTGATACTGTGACATCTCAGCCAGATCCCTCACATTTTCAGTCTGACAACATTACCATCACCACTCTTACTCCCATGTGAGTAGAACCTCACAAGTTCAGATTGTAGAAAAAGAAAAGTGATTCAGCTTACATGCACTTTCAAAATCAATTTTTTAAGTATTTTTTTCACCATATATCTATGGCAAGAAACTCCATAGGGCCTTTAATGTTCCCTTGACTTCTCTGAAAAACCACTAGATAAAAGAAATGGATTTCTCTTCCAAGTTTCATTTTGCCTTGAAGAGACTATTTACTTTGTCTACAGAAGTCTTGACTTAACCTACAGAGCATCAGTGGTAGTATAATAATGTTATTTTGGGAAACATTTTTATCATTACTAATAAAAGTGTTGATGATCTGCCAAATAAATAAATAAACCCTATCTTCAAATTGCTACTTAAATTTTCTCTGCTTAACCAGAATGAACCAAAAGAGGGCAGCAGCAACTCAAATGTTTGGATTCCAGAAACAGCAAAGTTGTTCAGTTTACAAACAAGACTTTCCAAAAAATTTTTTTTTTTTTTTTTTTTTTTTTTTTTTTTTTACAGGGCTGGAGATAGAACTCTGGGCCTCATGCATGCTAGGCAAGCACTCTACCACTAAGCTATACATATAGCCCCCCTGAGGATTTTCAATTTCTAAAGTATACTTCTACTTTCCTTGAGGACATATATTTAAAGATCACTAATCTTAACAATTTAAAAGTTTTGCATATTTTTTAAATATTTTTCTTTAGTTGTAGATGGACACAATGACTTTATTTTATCTATTTATTTTTATGTGGTCCTTAGATCGAACACAGTGCTTCACACGAACTAGGTACGCACTCTACCACTGAGCCATAATCCCAGCCCTAAAAGTTTTGCATATTTACTTACTTATTTTTTTAGTTGTTGGACACAATACCTTTATTTTTATGTGTTGCTGAGGATCGAACCCAGTGCCTCACATGTGCAAGGCATACACTCTATTCCTGAGCCACAACCCTAGCCCCCTATTTTTTAACTTCTTAAAATTATTTAGTAGCACATATTCCCTACCAAAAAAATAGAAAATACAGATAAGCAAAGAAATGTTATTCATAATCCCCATCCACCCAGAAATAACCATTATTTACAACTTTTTATTCTTTTTCCTTCTAGTTCTTTTTCTTATAAAGAGCAATTACTTTCTTAACAGTAATTGTATATAAAGTAGTATTGTGGGAATTTTATAATCATTGGTGATGTATTTTTGAGGCAATTGGTAAAGTAATGTATGCTCCTTAAAAATCTGCTTTTCTAGCCATGTTTGGTGATGCATACCTATAGTCTTAGCTACTGCTAAGGCTGAGGGGAAGGATTGTAGTTTGAGAACAATTTGGGTAAGTTAGCAAGATCCTGTTTCAAATTTAAAAAGGGGTTGGAGATGTAGCTCAGTGGTGGAGTGCTTACATAGTGTGTATGAAACGTTGGGTTCACCATCCTCTTCCCAGGTTCTGTTCTGTTGGGCAACTCATTTTTTCTTTGATATTAGTATCCCTCATCACTTTCTGCTACTTAAAAATAAGTCCTTTTTAAACCAATTTTTGTAAGTAAAAGATAATTGAAGTTATGATTTTATATAATAACAGGCTAAATTGATTTCATTTTTTAAATTTAAAGTCATTTCTAGGTAAAGATGAATACAGGTAAATTTCCTTATGCTTATCTATATTTTTTAATTTTTTGGTACCAGGCTTATGTTACTACAGTAGTTTTTCATATTTAAGTCATATTTACAAAACACTGTTACTATAGTAATTTTAAAATCTTAAAGGTTTATTTTAACTGCTTTAAACTTATCAATATTAAGGGGCTGCCGCTCAATAGTAGAGCATGTGCTTCACATACACAAAGTCTTGGGTTCAATCCCCAGCACACAAAAAAAAAGAATTATCAAAATTAGTAAGTAGTAATGGCTTTCAATTCATGGCTTTCAGGAAAGTAGAAATAAGTAGTGTCAAAGAGCTTCTGGGTATCAGAATTCTTCATTTTACTGGAAGACCCAAATGTTTATACCTTCCATGACATTTGGTTGACTACACCTTTATTTGGTCATCCTGTTGGGTTCTAAGTGTTTCAGAAGAGGAAGACTAGTGGTTAGTCACTTGTCATATTCAGTGATGACTAAAGATATAGTAAGATGTCATTATTTGGCAAAATTTTATGGTAGGTACTATAAATAACTGTTTGGTTGACTTTCAGGGAATCCTGTATCAGCCGTGGTCACCTGTAATCTCTTTGTTGTGCCTGCACTGAGAAAGATGCAAGGCATCTTGGATCCTCGGCCAACCATCATCAAAGCCAGGGTAATGTCTTCTAATGATCAGAAACCAACATGGAAGTCTGATGACCAGTTAAGAATAGGGTTTTCTAACTGCTCAGAATAAGCATCTAGGATTTTATAGTAATCTTGTAGGCAAATGTAATATTCACCCCTTCAAGTTAGAAAATGGAGAAGAAAGGGTTGTATTTATTACCCTCCTACATGGCTTCTGAAGTGAATTATTTTCTTCAGCTAGACGTCCATAAAGGAGTCCAGAGAGAAAGACTTAAAACTTTTGAGTGGATACTTAAGAACAAGACAAGCAATACAATGCAGCTAACACAGCCCTAACACTAGATCTGTATGGAATGAGAGATAAGAATTCTTTTTCTAATATAAACCACAGAGAATGGCAGTTAATCTACTTTTTCAGTGATGGCATTGATAAATTTCAAACAGTTCAGAAAAAAAAAACAATCAAAGAGGGGCAGGGGTTGTAGCTCAGTGTAGAGCACTTGCCTAGCATATGTAAGGCACTGGGTTCAATCCTCAGCACCACATAAAAATAAATAAATAGGCCAGGCACAGTGGTGCACTCTTGTGATCCCAGCAATTTGGGAGGCTGAGGCAGAAGGACTGTGAGTTCAGAACCAGCCTCAGCAAAAGCAAAGCACTAAGCAACTCAGTGAGACCCTGTCTCTAAATAAAATATGAAATAGGGCTGGTAATGTGGCTCAGTGGTCAAGTGCCCCTGAGTTCAATACCTGGTGATCCGTAAATAAATAAATAAGTAGGTATTTTGTCCAGCAAAACCTAAAAATGTCTTTAAATTTAAAAAAAATTAAAAAAAATCATAAAACTAAAAAGAGATCCTAGTGCTTCAAGAGGAAAAGGTGATGATATTGTTTAGAAAAGGACTATTAAAACTGAGGAAGTATAGTAAAAGTTACTTGGAAATTAGAGTCTTTCTCCAGCAACACCACTCAATTTAACTTACTACTCAACTAATTGTACACTTTCTATATTACTGATGAACAACTTTCTTGGCAATTTAAACTATAGTTCCAAAACATTACTTTTCAAGAGTTCTGAAATAACTGGGGATAGTGGTGCACACCAAGGTGCTGTAATCCCAGAAACTTGGGAGGCAGAGCTAGGAGGATTGCAAGTTCAAGACCAGCCTCAGCAACTTAAGAGACCCTAAAGCAACTCAGCAAGACCCTGTTTCAAAATTAACATTTGATTAAAAAGGGTTAGGGATGTAACTCAGTGGTAAATTGCCCCTGGGTTAAATGTCCAGTACACAAAAAAAATTTTGAAATAACTTCAGATATGACAGAGTGTTATGATTAGCTGAAAGAACATAAAGCATATAAGAGGAAGAGGAAATAAAATATTACTCTAATAATACATAGGACAAAACACTAAGAAAATTTAGGCTTTAGATATTCTTATAATTGACTTTCTAAATACTGAGATTTTGTGGACAGATAGACAGAAAAATCTCTTTTCCTTAAAATTTCATTAAAGAATCAGCTGGATTTTTTTATAATCATGTGAAGTATTGGTCTTTTTTTTTTTAGAGAGAGTGAGAGAGGAGAGAGAGAGAATTTTTTTTTAATATTTATTTTTTAGTTCTCAGCGGACACAACATCCTTGTTGGTATGCCAGGCGAGTGCGCTACCACTTGAGCCACATCCCCAGCCCAGTATTGGTCTTATTTGAAATTAAGCAGCAGAAGAAAAAAAGCCATCATTGAACAAAAAGTATTCCAATCAAGTCAAAAAGACAGAGTCCTAAAGCTTAGATTTAGATATCTAAACTGGTAATAATGAATTCACTATTTTCATATTTGCAACACTAAGAAAATAAGAAAAAAATCTATATTGATATAAGAAAGAGAGAAAAGCAGCTTAAGATGGCTTCTCTTTGACTCTGCAAAACTCTTTTGAATCCTTTCATTTATTTCTTATTTTAACCTCCACCATCTCCTCCTTAAAGCCTACATATGGCAGCCATTCATTCTGACAGCAATGATGAGTTTGTGTTCTATAATCAAACTGATGCTTGATATATTGTTCACATGATGCACATTTCCTGTCAATTCAGGGAACTGAGAACTGGTCCAAGAATTAGATGCCTTTCTTCCATGGAACTGCCAGCATGGTCATCAGTACACTTGGCTATTTGTCCTTTTTGTTTGTAACAAAAAATAACCCCCCTCATCTTCACTGACATGACTGCCACTTTAGTGCAAAATTCTATTCACTTCCTTGAAGCATAATAAATCACTATCTCTCTTTTCCAATGCAAGATACAATTTAGAGTCAGACGCTGTGGTGAAACACCTATAATCCCAGTGGCACAAGAGGCTGAGGCAGGAGGATCACAAATTCAAAGCCAGCCTCAGCAACTTAGGGAGGACCTTAGAAACTGAGCAAGACTCTGTCTCTATAAATAAAATATAAAAAGGGGCTGGGGATGTTGCTCAATGATTAAGCACCTCTGGGTTCAATCCCTGGTACAAAAAAAAAAGATACAGTTTACAGACACTACATAAATATTGCTCTCCAAAATAGATGCCACAGTCATTTATTGCTTTGTCTCGCTGCCTTGGGGAAGTGGGATAGATGTTAATGCTGGTTTTGCTCATACTCTGCTAGACTCTGTTGTCACCATCCTATGAGTAGGGCAATGTTGCACATTATAGTTCAGATTTGAGGTGTCCCCCCAAAGCTCCTGTGTTAATGAGGGAATGTTCAGATGTAAATGATTAGATTACAAGAGCTGTAACCTAATCAGTGAATTTTTCCATTTAATGGATTAATATTTTGAATTAACTAATTTGGGTAGTAACTGTAGGCAGGTGGATATGGCTAAAAGAAGCAGGTCACTGGGGGCATGTCTTTGAGGTTTATATTTTGTCTCTTGGGCCTTGCTTGGTCTCTGCTTTTCTCTGCCAGGCCTTTTATGTTGGTGTCTTGCTTCACCTCATGCCCAGAGCAATGGAGCCTGCTGGCCATAGTCACAGCAACAAAAAGCTGACTAACTCGCATTATTTTCAAAATGTCAGCACAGAAAAAGTCATCCTTTTATATCAAAGCATTAAGAAGAACAACAGTTTAAAATAAATATTCCCCTTATGGTTGGGAATTGAAATACTTCTGATTTTCACTCCATTGTAAGAAATAGAATCCTAGAAATTTATCAAATAGAATTATTGACCCAATCCTTCCATACAAGGACATCCTATCATGTGTTTCCTTAATATCCCATCAAAGTACCCTATACTGCCCTTGTTCTCAACTTTTTCCCCACTAAAAATGTACCTGAAGTAGCTCCCATTAGTATTAACAACTCACCTCAGGCAGTGATTGAGAAATTAAAAAGGGGAAAATACCTTCATCTCCCACGGGGCTGGTCAGTCTGGGGAGAGTATGAATATGTTGGATATCCACCAGACTTCTGATGTGTCCACCTTTTCATTTCATTGAGCGTTGCTGAACTTCACACTATAAGAACTTGATGGTTGCTCCTGAGTGTGTTATAAGCAGTGAAATACAGAGCATTTCAACAAATGTTCCTATTTTTTGAAAACTGCTGAGGTATTTGCATTTATAGAGGGAAATATGGTTGTTTATTGTGGTAAGATCAATGATTGATCATTAAAAGATATTATGAAATGCCTGTTACATGAGAATATTATGGCCTGTAGATTTAAAAAAATAAATATTTAAAACAACAGAACTTCACATTACTTAGAAGCAATGTACTTTGACTTTAACTTATTAGGAAATGAGAACTATAACTAGGCTACGGAAACTTTGGAAACAGGAACTTGAAACTGATCCGTACCAGCAAATGCAAGGATTTTGAAGCTTCTTGACAAGTTTTAGATAAATGATTTACAAGGAAAATATGCTCAAAGCCCTCTCTGGTAGAATAATGGAAATAGCACCTCATAACTTATATAGCACTCATCAAAAAAGTTAGTGTGATAAAGCTCATTTAACCATTCTTTGGAAGCTTCAACCAAACCCCAGCTAAAGTGAGGACTCCGGCAACACCCAGTGTCACCGTTTGTCATCCTGGGCCTCTATCTCAAATAGAATCCACTTTAGATACCTATTTTCTCACAAACTCTCTCCTCCACATTGTGCAGCTCTTAGTACCAACGGTTCCCCTGAATCCCCTGGTACATTCAGCTCCCCATTGTTACCATCAAACCTTCCAGACACCATTCTCCACAGACTTTCAGATCTGGAAATTGCTTACATCTTCCTCTTTACCTTGTCTCCGACCATTAGATGCTTTACCTCCATTATACCTTTATTTCTGCTTCAGCAACTCACATGCTCACCCTTTTCATATTCTGAATGTCTCCATCTCAAAAATTGAGTTTTGGTAGACCATTTAGGAATAATAGCAAATTACTTAGCAGTAGATGGAAAATCTAGCATAAATATTCATTCCTACAACTCTTCGCCTTTTCCCTCAGTCTGTAAACCCCTCTGGCTCACAGCTTTCTTTATCAAGCCCAAATCCTGGGATGTGTGATACAACACCCCACACAACATTTTCTAAAACACTCAACCTTTTATTTATTTATTTTTTTGGCCTCTTCTTTCTATAACTCACTCTAAGAATTGACAAACTTGGTTCAATTCTCCTCTCTTTTATTTATTTATTTATTCTAATCAGTTACACATGACAGCAGAATGCTCTTCAATTCATTGTACACAAATGGAGCACAGTTTTTCACTTCTCTGATTGTATACAAAGTAGGGTCACATGATTTGTGCAATCATACATGTACCTAGGGTAATGATGTCCATCTCATTCCACCATCTTTCCTATCCCCATGTCCCCTCCCCTGCACTCCCCACCTTTGGCCAATCCAGAGTTCCTCCATTCATCCCATACCCTCCCCACCTTATGGATTAGCATCCACTTATCAGAGAAAACATTCAGCCTTTGGATTTTGGGGATTGGCTTACTTGGCTTAGCATGATATTCTCTAACTCCAGCCATTTACCTGCAAGTGCCATAATTTCATTCTTCTTTAAGGCTGAGTAATATTCCATTGTGTATATATACCACATTTTATTTATCCATTCATCTGTTGACAAACAGCTAGGTTGGTTCCATAGCTTGGCTATTAAGAATTGAGCTGCTATAAAGATTAATGTGGGGTAAAGATTTGCTCTCATTATGTAGGCTCTCTATTTACCTCACTGACTATTTCTTTTGCTGAGAAGAAACTTCTTAGTTTGAGTCCATCTCATTTATTAATTCTTGATTTTAATTCTTCAGCCAAAGGACTCTTATTAAGGAAGTTGGGGCCTAATCGCACAAGATGGAGATTAAGACCTACTTTTTCTTCAATTAGACTCAAGGTCTCTGGTTTTATTCCTAGGTCCTTGATCCATTTTGAGTTGAGTTTTGTGCATGGTGAGAGATAGGGTTTTAATTTCATTTTGTTACATATGGATTTCCAGTTTTCCCAGCACCATTTGTTGAAGAGGCTATCTTTTCTCCAATGCATGTTCTTAGCACCTTGGTCTAATATAAGATAATTGCAGTTTTGTGGGTTAGTCTCTGTGTCCTCTGTTCTGTACCATTGGTCCACCAGTCTGTTTTGGTGCCAGTACCATGCTGTTTTTGTTACTATTGCTCTGTAGTATAGTTTAAGGTCTGGTATAGTGATGCCACCTGCTTCACTCTTCCTGCTAAGGATTGCTTTAGCTATTCTGGGTCTCTTATTTTTCCAGAATAGCTAAAGCTATCCTTAGCAGGAATTAGTTTCATGATTGCTTTTTCTATTTCTATGAGGAATGTCATTGAGATTCTGATCAGAATTGCATTAAATCCATATAGTGCTTTTGGTAGTGTGGTCATTTGGGAATATTAATTTTACCTATCCCAGTAGGCCCTAATCTCCTTCATGTGGGATTAGGTCCCAACTTACTTAATAAGACTCCTTTGGCACAAGAATTACAATCAAGAATCAATAAATGGGATGCTCAAACTAAAAAGTTTCTTCTCAGCAAAAGAAACAATCTGTGAGGTGAATAGAGAGCCTACATCTTGGGAGCAAATCTTTTTTTTTTTAAAGAGAGAGAGAAATTTTAATATTTATTTTTTAGTTTTCGGCGGACACAATGTCTTTGTTTGTATGTAGTGTTGAGGATTGAACCCATGCCAGGCGAGCGCGCTACCACTTGAGCCACATCCCCAGCCCGGGAGCAAATCTTTACCCCTCACACATCAGATAGAGCATTATTCTCTATGATATAAAGAATTAAAAAGCTAAGCACCAAAAAGACAAATAACCCAATCAATAAATGGGCCGAGCAACTTAACAGACACTTCTAAGAAGAGGATACAATCAATCAACAAATATATGAAAAAATATTCATCATCACTAGCAATTACTACTCTAAGATACCATCTCACTACAATCAGAATGGCAGCTATTATGAATACAAAGAACAATAAGTGTTGGCGAGGATGTGGGGGAAAAGGTACATTCACATGCTGCTGGTGGGACTACAAATTGGTGCAGCCAATCTGGAAAGCAGTATGGAGATTTCTTGGAAAATTGGGAAGGGAACCACTATTTGACCCAGCTATCCTTCTCCTCCATCTATTCCTAAAAGACTTAAAAACCACATACTACAGGGACACAGCCACATCAATGTTTATAGTATCACAATTCACAATAGCTAAACTATGGAACCAACCTAGATGCCCTTCAGTGGATGAATGAATAAAAAAATGTGGCCTATATAAACAATGGAATATTACTCAGCAATAAAAGAGAATAAAATCATGCATTTGCAGGTAAATAAATGGAGTTAGAGAAGCTAATGTTAAGTGAAGTTAGCCAATCCCAAACACCCAATGCCAAATCTTTTCTCTAATATAAAGAGGCTAATTCATAGTGGGATAGGGAGGTAGAGCATGGGAGGAATAGAGGACCTCTAGATAGGGCAGAGGGGTGGGAGGGGAAGAGATGGGGCATGGGGTTAGAAATGATGGCGGAATGTGATGGACATTATTATCCAAAGTACATGTATGAAGAGACGAATTGGTGTGAATGTGCTTTGTATACAACCATAGATATGTAAAATTGTGCTCTATATGTGTAGTAAGAATTGTAATGCATTCCACTGTCATATATAAATAAAAAATAATTTTAAAAAAGATTAATGCAGCTGCATCCTGTAGTATGCTGATTTTAAGTCCTTTGGGTATATACGGAGGAGTATGATAACTGGGTAAAATGGTGGTTTCCAAGTTTTATGAGGAATCTCCATACTGCTTTCCAGATTGGCTACACCAGTTTGCAGTCCCAGCAGTAGTGTATGAGTGTGCCTTTTCCCCCACATCCTCACCAACAGATATTATTGTTTGTATTCTTGATAACTGACATTCTGACTGGCAATTGTCTCTTCTTTGCTCTTCATTTTTATTTCCAAGGCACTAAGCACTAAAAAGAGTATACAGCTCTTTGAATTACCACTTCCAACTTATAGTTTAGCAGCAGAAGCTAAAATTCACCTTACCTGTTCTTTTATAGATATGGATCAACTTCTTTCATTCCCTACTGCAGTCTTTGAAATCTTCACCATTCTCCTCAAGCCTCTCTCCCATCCACACACCCCCTGAATTTCATAGCCAAATAATCCTGGGTTTGAATGATAGCCTAGCATTAACTAATATTATAACTTTGGACATATTTAATGATTTGTAATCTTAACTGCTCTTAAATCCTTTTTATGTCTAATTCAAATTAAAATCTATCTACAATTAAAATCTATCAGTGCTTGCCATGATACCAGGGTTAAATCCGTACTCCTCAAAAGGGCATAGGACCTTCATCTGAAGGCCCCAGTTTTCTTCTCAAGTTTCATCTTCTTCCCGTCCTCACTCTGACCATAACAAGGTATTTGCAGCTTCTAGAAAGAAAATTAGGTTCCCTGCCTGTCTGTGTGATTCTTCTCTTTCCCAGTAAGTTCTCTCTTGACCACCATCATTCCTTTCTTAGCTTGGTGAATTCCTTACTCTCAAGACTCAGTCATCACATCCCCTGTAAAGCTTTTCTTAAAGTCACTTTGAGGTCACTTTTCTACAAGATGAGCAGGACAAAGAGGAAAAACAGAATATTCTCCCTTTTGTTAATTAAGAAATTTTATTTTTAGAGCACTTTAGGTTTATAGCAGAATTGAGTGAAAAAAATAAAAAGGTTTGCCCACTAACAACATCTGGCACAAGAGTGGTACATTTTTGTTAGAATTGACAAATCTGCATTGACATATTGTGATCATCCATACTTTACATTCATGTTTATTCTTGGTGTTGTATATTCTATAGGTTTTGATAAATGTATAATGACATGTAATCCATCATTATGATATCATACAGAATAGTTTCTCTGTCCTAAAGGTCCTATGTGCTCTGCCTACTTGTCCTTCCTTTTCTCAACCCCTGTCAATCATTGGTCTTTTTTTTTTTCCAGAATAACATATAGCTAGAATCATGCAATATGTCACCTTTTAGGATTAACTTGACTTAGTAATGTGCATTTAAGTTTCCTCCATGTCTTTTCATGGAGTAGTAGCTTATTTCTTCTTAGTACTGAACAATATCATCATTTGGATGTACACAGTTTATCCATTAACCTACTGAAGGACACGTTGGTTACTTCCAAGCTTTGGCAATTTTAAATGAAGCCTCCATGTGCAGACTTTTGTGTGGACGTAAGTTTTTCACATCATTTGGGTAGATACCAATGAATATGGTTATTGGATTTATGCAAAAGTATATTTATTTTATAAAAAACTACCAGTCTTCCAAAGTGGCTATACCATTTTACATTTCCATGAGCAGTGAATGAGAGTCCCTGTTGCTTCACATCCTTGTGAGGATTTGATAAGTGTTTTAGATTTTGGGCATTACGATAGGTGTATGTTCATATAGTTCATGCATTGTTGTTTTTAATGTGTAATTTCATAATGACATTAAGTTGAACATCTTTTCATATCCTTACTTCCCATCTATAGATCTTCTTTGGTGAGGTGTCTATTCATGTCTTTTGTCCATTTTTGAAATTGTATTATTCATTTTCTTATAATTGTGTTTCAATGGTTCTTTGTATATTTTAAATAATTATCTTTTATCAGATGTTAGCTTATGTTAAAATTTTTCTCTCAGTCTATGGCTAGTCTTCTCATTTCCTAGACTTTTTTTTTAAACTAATTCTTTCCCTTAGACATTTACATGTAGACCACACCATATAATACTACTTATAGCAAATAATATTATTTTTCTTTTAAATAATTATTGTGTACCAGGCACATATTTAAAAAAAAAAAACCCAAACACTCTTGGTCCACATCCTTCTGCCCACTTATTGGGGGCATTGTGGAGGTGAAGGGTACTGAACCCAGAGGCACTTTACCACTAAACTACATCCCTGGGCTTTTTTTTTTTTTTTTAAACAGAGGCTCACCAAGTTCCTTAAGGCCTCATTAAGTTGCTAAGACTGGCCTCAAACTTTCAGTCCTCCTACCTTCCTGAGCCTCTGGAATTACAGGCATGCACCATTACATCCAGCCTTTTGCCCACTTTTTAATGAATAAAGGAAGTTATTGGAAAAGGAATATCAACCATTTTCACCAGTCCTCATGGGTATTAGGCAAGTTGTTCTACCACTGCTATACACCCCAGCCTTCAAAGGCCTATTTTATTCACTAGTTTCAGCAAGGCTTTCATTTCTTCCCCCAATAATAGCACTATATGGTTCATAGTGATATTGTGGGAATGAGCACCAAAGAATGTGTCTATGTTTACAAAGTGTTCATCATTCTTTAAAGCATTGAAACTCAGTAAAAAGTGCTTTCTTAAACTAAGCAGTGTAACAGACCAGAACAGTGTTAAAAAAAAAAAAAGGAAAAAAATGGTTAATAAACCTCTGCATTTCAATAAAGTACCTCCCCCCCCCAAAAAAAAAAACCCCAGTCAGTTTCATTTCTGACTACAAAAGGAATAACTGTTTGTGTGCTTTTGTTTTTGTATGTTTTCAGTACTGGGGATTGAACTCAGGGACATTCTAGTACTGAACTACATCCCCAGCCCTTTTTTGTTTTTATTTTGAGACAGGGTCCCCCAAAGTTGACCAAGATGGCCTCAAACTTATAATCCTCCAGTTTCAGCCTCCTGAGCAGCTGAGTTTAAAGACACATACCATCATGCCCAGCTAGAAACAGCTGTTTGTAAAGAGTCTATGAAAAAATAATTTTTTCATTCACTTCAATTTGATATATTTGACTTTTGTTTCTTAAATTTACATAAATATCTTCCTCTAAAAATAAATTTTAAGAGTTAGATTAAGACTGAAAAATAATATATATACTGTGATTCTTCTCCTTCCTAGGAAGTTCTCTCTGACCACCATAATTCCTTTCTTGGTGAATTCCTAGCTTGGTGAATTCCTTACTCTCAAGATTCAGTCATCACATATATTACTGAAAAATAATATAACTGTTTCCCAATTCAGTTATTTAAAAAATAGGATCATAATGCTTGAAGACAGTTTAGCCATTTATAGTACAATTGCATTTTGAAGATAAATAAACAGGTATAGAAAAGCAAAATAGCCTGCTAATGCAGAAGACTGGTTAGCAGTAGAGCTCAAAGAACCTAGATGTCTGTTATCATCCTAGTCCAGTGTCCATCCACAGTATCACCATGAACCAAATGATGCTATTACTAGTTTGGGGAAACAAAAACCTTTCTGAAACACTAGCAAATAAAATAGCTATGTGAAGACCAGAGATGTAGTGCACTGGTAGAGTACTTGCCTAGTATCAATGAGGCCTGGCGTTTGATAACCACCACTATCAAAAAAAAAAAAAAAAAAAAAGATCCACATGAGTAGCTCTTGTAGTTTATAGTACTAGGGAACACACAGATTGAGAGAAGCATAAAATGACTTAGGAATAATGACAGTTTACCCTATCAGTAAATATAAATGCAAATAATCAAGTCAAAGAGTGTGAAAAGGAAAAGCACCTATCCCTTTTATGTTGAAAATAGTTATATATTTCAACTTTGGGATTGGGGTAGCTAAAGAGTACCTAGTGCATATTAGGTCCTCAGTAAATATTTACTGGATAGTTGAATAGATGGATGGATGAATGGATACTGAATTTGTTCATTTAGATCTACCTCCTTTACTGTCACTATAACTACTTCTGTTTACCAATTCATAGAAAGGAGTTTCTGTCCTCACAACCCATAAAAACAGACTGCAGAATTAGACTTTATCTTTTTAATCTCTCCCTCTCCCTACTATAAAACTAGTTTCTTAGTGTTTTCTTTCCATCAGAGCAACTAAACCCCTAGACTGACTGCCCATACTGATAGCATGAAGTGGAAGTGATAAAAATAGCAGAATGCCAAGGTTATCTTCCATGTCAATTGTATTTTCAGTTTGACCTCCATTACCCTGTAGTTTTGAGAAATTATGAGGTAACCAAGTTTGCTTTCTTTTTCTCTTTATTCTATAGTTATCATGTGATGTAAAACTAGATCCTCGCCCAGAATATCATCGTTGTATATTGACTTGGCATCACCAAGAACCACTGCCTTGGGCACAGAGTACAGGTTAGTCATTCAGATCTGCAGGTACCCTTGTATACTCATTCTGTTAAAACACAAATTTATATAAAATCTTCATTGGTTATACCTAATTTTAAAATTATTATGCACTTTTTTTCTTTTTGAAAGGTTAGACGAGCTAAATCATTCCTAAACAGAATAACAGGACAAGAAGAATTAATAAAAATGTAGTTATTTCACTGAGCCATATTTTCTGAATACTTGAAATATAAATCTAGAATTACAGAAGATTTTGTTCTGTTTGTTCAAGCAATATTCTAAGCATAATTTTGGTTGTAGGAAAAGGAGGGCACCCTGAAGTGTGAGATGAAAACCTCACTTATAATATGGTCTTTGTAGATTATACTATTTTCTAAATATTATTGGTAAATTTTAAGGTAGAGAGATCAATGCTGATAATTCAGAATTTTATAGTTACCTGCTAGGTATAGTTACCAACTAGGCTTTCAACATTTGTCCCCAGCTTCTCTAGGCATACTTTGCCTAAATTTGATGCAACTCCACAAAAATTGTATTATCCTTTAAACAAAGGACCTATGAAGTGCCAACATCAGCAAAACACATGGGCTTTGCTGTCAGAGAAAGTTGCTTTCTAATTGGTCAGTTAGCGTGACCTAAACTGGTTACCTAAGGCTCTTAAATCTTGTGAAAGTCAAATAAGATAGTTAAGTAAAATGCCTAGTACCTAGTCTGACATTTAGTAAAGAAATGGTAGTTGCTATGTTATTATCCTTATTGTTTTGGTAGGTTTTAAAAGCCTGTATTTGGGCTGGGGTTGTGGCTCAGTGATAGAGCGCCTGCCTAGCATGCATGAGGCAGTGGGTTCGATCCTCAGCATCATATAAAAATAAATAAATAAAATAAAGGTATTGTGTCCATCTGCAAAATATAAATATATATATATGTGTGTGTGTGTGTGTGTGTGTGTGTGTGTGTGTGTGTGTATGTATGTATATATATGCCTTTATTTTAAATATAACATTTTGATCTGAATTGGGAAAAATCTGTGGCATTTTGCATAATGCTATAAAATCCTCATTTTTATTCTTTTAAATAGAAATTTATAATGTCTAATTTTGAAGTTCTAGAGATAAGGTATAGGTTATAGGCCAACTGAAAAAGTACTAGGAAGATTAATCATCTCTTTCCCTCTTGTGGCCCTGCATTTTAGTTTGCCAGTTTTAAAGAAAAAAAAAATGTCTACAAGGGCTTCAAGTATATACACTGTGATGCCTATGTTGCTGTAATGAGAGTATTTCATTCCAGGTAATCAGATGAGCAGCCGTCTGATGAGCATGCGCAGTGCCAATGGATTGTTGATGCTACCTCCAAAGACAGAGCAGTATGTGGAGCTCCACAAGGGCGAGGTGGTGGATGTCATGGTCATTGGACGGCTATGATGATCACCAGCAGGAGAAAGCTTTGATGCATGTCCACATATCATTGACTGTATCCTGTAATATGCATCGGCACAGCTAGTTTTCTGATTTGGATAAAAGTTGATCTGTATAGTCAACATCTTGAACTATATTTCAAATGAATTTAAATACCTTTTAAAAGAAAAAAAAACACCTAAGAATAAATCTTAACAGACAACTCTATTCTGATTATATCAAAGCAAATTTTTTCCTTTCTTGCAAATTGCTTTGTGTGTTCAATGCTAGGTCTGATAGCGATAGCTTTTAGTAGACAGCGGTAGGTGCCTGCAGAACTTGTGTTTTTCTCATCTTTAAAATACAACTACTTATGCTCTTAAATCAAGGCTGTCTGCTTATTTATACTAGCTTAGACAACACTTGGATTTCCCTTCTTAGTATGCTTCATAACCGCTTTACAGAGAGCTTTTGCTTGTTCTTTATCATGTATCTCGTGTTTATGTGCACTGTGCCAAAAGAAGAGTAACTGGGTGGAGGCCCTGCCCTGCCTCAAGAACCATCCTCTGCAGAGCATCGGGGAAGATTCTTACCCTAGTAGCCTCGTGGCACAGTACTCTTGGGCAGTAACTGGATACCTTTTATTTGAACAAACAAACTGGGGGAGAAAATGCTTCCTTAAGTGCTGACAGCCTTTTTAACCAATACATTTAAAATTGTACAGAACAACAAAAAAAAAAAAATCAAAGACTGATCTTGTACAGATATTAGTGTTACCAGCATTCACGTGGAAATCAAGAGCAAAGACAAAATAATGTTAAACAACTCTGTACCATAACATTTTCTGTAATGATACTAAAACTTAATGAATAAAAAAAATCCTTGATCATTATTTAAAAATTTATTGTGTTGGCCTTTTTATTAAAAAAAGAAGATTGATTGACATGCCATTCTGTTGGGGTTCTGCCTGTATAAAAGGAACAGTTAAGATGGCCTACCAATGTTCAATGGCATGAGGGAAATTTAGAATGTGGATAATAAAACTCTGTATCTTACTACAGTGCTTGGAAAAAAAAACCATCATGATCTATAGCATTGTGAAAATATAGATTAGAAAATAAAAGAACCTCCCATTAGTGTGGCCTTGCTGGTTATAGTTGGAGAATAGTATCTAAGCACTATAGAGGAAAGATACTTAATGATTTAGAGGGAGAAATCTTACTTTAGATGCCATAAAAGCAAATTTCAAATAGCTACTATTCTTTGAAATGAAGGGAAATAATTAAGGAATGAACTAGAAAATTTCAGATAAGTACATGGAAATTTTTTTAATGAAGTAAGAAGTAGGGAAAATCTGTGTTGACCATAAAAAATATAACAAATAAAATAGACTCTATCCATAATGATTCCTTTAATAAAAACTTAAGGGTACTTTTCAAATCATGGTGACAGGGAGATGTATATGTTGTAGAGTAGGCATAGTAAAGCAAACTATAAAGGCTGGCAAATGACTATAAAGGTGCCAGATGACAGTGACAAAGGCAAGTTGTAGACAACAATATTGGACACTAATACTCAATAATTCCAGAGTGGAATACAAATTTTTCTAAGTTTTCTTTCTTTTTTACTTTTTCTTTTTGTACTAGGGATCAAACGAGGGTGTCTAACTCATAAGCCTCCACTGATCTACCCCTCCAACCCCTTAAATTTTCTCTTGTATGTACAATTGAGGAAAGATTAGTTAATAGAAGTCAAATGAAAGCACATGCAAAGTTCTTTACTTACATTTATTTACAAAATGTTTGTTAAGAATTTACTATGTGCTTGGGTATAAAGTATGCTAAGCTACTTTTTATAGAAATGAATAGGACAGAGTAGCTAATATTGCACTCCATCAGAGGAGATAACAAAACATGTGCAAGTAACAATAATGTTGTATATATTTAATATTTGATAATATATGATAGAGTGTGTAGAAAGTGGTAGTTGCTATAGCAGACTAGAAAGGATTGGAGGGGTTCAAATGATAACTTCTATAGGGTAAAATTTCAAGGTGTAAAATGACATTACAGTGGATCTTGAAGGAAGGGTAGAATTTTAAAAATGATGGTACAGGAAGAAGAATATTCTAAAAACAGAATTAAGGACCATAAAAATTATTGTTTTATGATAAAAGTTAAATGCCACAAAGGCAAAGATTTTTGTTATTTTGTTCACTGATCTCCCAAATCCTTAGAAAAGTTGCTGGCATATGTAAATATATGTAAATACATTATATGGAGCTTACTATATGCCAGACACCATTGTAAGCACTTATTTCACAATACCCTGTAGTTCTTATTCCCATTTTACAGATGAGAAAACCAAGGCACCAAAAGATAAGAAACTTGACCATGGTCACATGGCTAGCTTTGGAAAGGACCAAGGATTCAAATTTAGCACTCTGGCTGGCTCCAGAGTCCATACTCTTGAACACTGGACTATAAAAACAGAAAGTTGATATATTTTAAGGCTGAAAAGGTACATAGTTAAGGCCCAAACTATAAAGTTCTTAAATATCAAGTTAAGGAGTCTAGATTTATTCTAGAGATGATAAAACTGTTAGAGATTCTTGATCAGGGAAGCGTCATGATCAGAGCTATCCTTTTAGGGGAAAGTCTTTGGCAGAATCTAGTAGGACAGATTAGGGTAGGGAGAAACTGAAATGAGAGAAACCAGTTAAGTGATCAAGTCAGACTCGGTGGCTTCTGGCTGTCATTCTAGCTACTCTGGAGGCTAAGGAATCACAAGGCCAGCCTGGGCAACTTAGTGAGACCCTGTCTCAAAATAAGATTTCAAAGGGGGCTGAGGATTTGATCCTTGGCACTGCAAAAAAGGAAGGAACCAGTAATTGAGGTTTTACAGATGAGGGTAGAAGTGATGAGAATGGGAAGATTAAAGGAGAACTAATTCAAAGTCTTCAATCTTGACTAAGAAAAATGTAAAACTTAATTTTTTTTTAAAAGTCAGAAAATTGGATTTTATGGAGGAGCTGAAAAGTTTGGACATGTGTTTAAGATGCCAAAGGAGTACTGAGTGACCATGTCCTGTTGGCATTTGAAAGTTCAGGTTAGGAGTTCATAAATAAATGATCCATAGGCGGATGAAAGGATTGTCAAGGAAAGCTTTGTAAAGAGCAGAGAAGAGATCTTGGGGTTAGAGGGAAAATGGAATGAAGGGGAAAGCGGTTTGTAGAAGAAAAGAAATGGAAATGCAGCATTCCACAAGCCAAGGAGAAGAGTCTCAAAAAGGAAGAAGAATCAACTGTCAAATGCAAAAGAAGTAAGAAGGTTGAAGCCTAAAAAGGATTTATTGATTATGCAATCATTTGTGAGCTCTAAGAGTAAGAATTTCAATAGTGGTTTGAAAGCAAAAGATTATAAAATGGAACTGTGAATATGAATTCTTTGGAAATTGTGTATGAGATAAAATTTGAGAAAGGAAAGACACAAGATTATAACTTGAACTGAAAACAAGGTGGAAAGAAGATTTTTGTTTGTATCTTTTGAAAAAAGGAGAAACAACAGCAAAAGAATAAAGTGCTGGATTTAAGGATTCTGGTAGCCCAATTAACCTGAGGAAGAAAAAGGACATTTTTCCTTCTGAGTTGGAAAACATATGAACATATTTGAAGTGAACACAAAAGAAATTTAAACCTTGAAGATCAACAGAATGGCTTTACTTGGCAAGGTGAACATTAATTTCATTCACTTTCTTCACATTTATTTGACCAAAAATTTTTAAGAATTAAGCATATATGAAATAACAACAAGTCTTCTTTGTCTTAGTAATTCATACTTAAAGACTACAGAAGATGTTCTCAGATTCTTACATATAGCTATACAGAAGTTAACTAGTTTTATTGGTTCTGTTTTGGTTGTTTTAATCCATACCACACAATAAAAAAAGAACACAAACAGACTAAGTTTACCAAGTAAATGTTATTAAGTGATGTTACATGTTACAGCAAGTAGGATGACTTTCATTTGTTAAACTATTTGCTAACCAACAAAAATCTGTAGATCTGATTACCCCTCTTGATGTTTATGAAACCCTAACAAGGTAAGTCATTATCGTTCCTAGGTAAAGAAAGTTGGGTTTATGTAAGTAAAGATTCAAAGCAAATAAATTGTGTGTTGTTATTGTAATGATGATGGGTATAGATTAAATAATGTTTGTAAGTATTATGCTTGACTCTCAAGAGATTTATATTGTTACATAGCTAATTAATAACTTGGCCTAAGACCAAAAAGATTAGAAAGTGCTCTCTTGTAGACTTTTTTTTTGGTATGGAGAATTTCTCACGTGGTCCTTTGTAATATTTCAATTTATGTAACAAGTATTAATTAAGTTCCTATAGTATCCCGGATTCCATGATAGGCACTGAGGATATAATGATAAATAGCACAAAGTTTTTGATATTCAAGTGGAGAATATAGATTACAGGAAAGGAAAAAATATTCTAAATATAGACTAAGAAATGTCTCTGAAGAAAATACTATTATGTGTTAGAGAATGACTGGGTGAAGGCCTAAATCAGGTTCAGTAGTTATGTTAGGGCCCAGACATTTTATGAAAGGCAAAAATTGCACACTAAGTATTTCAAAACAAAGCTTTAAATATAGGAATAAATTAAATAGATGCTGGAGGTCTAGAAAAGCATAAAGAAAATACAGAGATATCAGACAATAACAACAGGAAGTACCTACAATGAACCAGGCAATTAGAAGGGAGAGAGAGGTTAAAGTGATCAGATCTAAACCCTCAGAGGTCAGACACTTTGGAGCTAAGGTTAAGGGGAGGGCACTGCCAGATGCTGAGTTCAAAGAGGGGAAGCAAATGCAAGCTAGAACAAGTTGCTGTTGCCAGGGTGACATTGACAGAATAGGAAGGAGCAGTCCCTTCTCCCCTCCCACTGCTTTCCAAGCTCTCTCTAACCTAGTAAACCCACTGTTGAACCTAACAAAGTCAGGTGGAGAGAGAAATGCAGTTTGCCAAGTTCCAGCCACAGTACACATGGCAATCTGCAATAGTGGATTTGGAGCTGAGAGATCATCACTTATCAAATGACTGAGGAATTCTCCAAATAGGTGACATTTGAGCTGGGTTCTAATATATGAAAATAAGCCCCATATGTGAAAAGTTGAGAAAAGAGCATTTCAGAAGAAAGGGCTTAAAGAATATAACATTAGGATGGAGACAGAAGTATGATGAGGAAGGAGAAAGTGGTCTGAAATACAACTGGAGAAAACTGAAGCCAGGACAGAGTCAGATCATGCTCGCTAGAGTATAGTATTGTGGGTGTAGCATTAAATAGACACCCACAACTTATGATGTGTGTCACATAATCTAAGAGCACTGGGAAGCCACTAGAATTTAAGAAAGAAAGAAGGCAGTTATTTACTAAACACCAATTGGATGCAAGGTGCCATGTTAAACAAGGTTCCTAGACAAGTAACTCATTCCCTCTGCCTCCCAGACCTGTTTCTCTGCCTAGATTTTGTTTCCTAGTTAATAGCACCATCATTCACTCAGTTTCTGAAATGAGAAATTTCTGAGTCATCTTACTTCTCATTCCCCACATCCAGTGAGTCACCAAATTCTGACTCTACTAAACAGTTTCTAAATTATCTCCCTCTTTTCCATTCCTTCTGCCACTACTTTGGACTCTGTGCCTCGCCAGAATTGCTTTCCCAAAATCTATCCCTTTCACTGCTATCAGAGTGATCAATTCAGAAAATAAATCTCCCCATGGAAACCTCTTTAGTAGAAAACCTCTACAGAGATGAGGTTCCAGTACCCAGTTATGACATTCAAAGCCTTTACAGTCTACTCCCTCCCTCTTCTAACCTCATTTTTCTCCACTCCAACTTTATGTAAGACCAGACCATTTCCAGTTACTCCCTCAAACCCTGTCATTTGATGCCTCATTGACTTTGCTCAGGCTAACTAATCTTTCAAGACTCTACTTGAGGGCTGGGATAAAGCTCAGTGACAGAGCACTTGCCTAGTACACCACACAGAGAGATTTAGCTTAAGCAGTAGCTCCTCCAGGAAGCCTTCCCTAAATCCCCAGATTGAACAAAGTGCCTCTCATCTGTGCTCCAGAGTCCCCTCTGTCTCACTACACCTTGAAATAATTTGTTTACATCCCTTCTCCCCAACTCTATGGCAGGTTCCTTGAAGGCAGAGACTGTTCATCTTTGTAGACTATCAAGGCTTGGTTCCCAGTGTGTAATAGGTGCTCATTCCTGAACTGATCAACAGAACTTATCTTGCATAGCACTCACCAGAAATCCAGAGACAGAACATGGAAGAACCTTCTTATTCAAAGCTTACAACACACAGCAGAGAGGACCCAATGTAGGCAAGAACAAGCAGGCCCAGCTCATGGGAGCAAGGACAGGGGTCACGGATCTCATGTTGACAAAGTGCTTCAAATTTGATTTATGGCATCATCTCCAGACAAAGTCATAAATATGTTTTAATATTTTGTGCATGTTAAAAGCATTAATATTTGAAAAGTAAATAATTAAAACATACCATAATTTTTATTTCTCTCTTTTGGTATTTCTTCACTTTTTCATACTTCAGTAGCCTCAAAAAAGAAGAAACACCAAATGATTTTATCAAGCTACTTCAGAATTAAATTAATATCGGGGCTGGGGATGTGGCTCAAGCGGTAGCGCGCTCGCCTGTCATGCGTGCGGCCCGGGTTCGATCCTCAGCACCACATACAAACAAAGATGTTGTGTCCGCCGAGAACTAAAAAATAAATATTAAAAATTTTAAAAAATTAATTAATTAATTAATATCATCAAAACTGAATAAATGCAACTAGATTTATGCAAAAATGTTTCCTGGTTGTGGAACAGGAAGGATAGGAACATGGCAAGTATTCCTGATTATGCTATATTAGGTAAGAAATATGCTGAATAGGTGACTAGAAACCTAGTCACTGGTCCTCGAGGTATGACTACAGGAAGAGTTCATCCATCTGAAAGTTGGTACTCAGCATAAAATATGGAGAACTGAGCTTCCAAGGCAAAAAAACAACATGTTCCCAGTGCCTTCACAGGGAGAGCCTGCCCTTTTCTGAAGACTGAACATACGTGTTGAACTCTTTGCAGAGCCTGAGCCATCAACTCTTCAAGCTATACATTCAGCCCTCTACTCTGCTTCTGGGAAAGTTTCCTGATGCATATCCTGTGTGAATGAATGCCATCAACTACCTGACAGCCACACCTGGTCCCAAATGGCAGTTACTCTCTTGTTACAGGAACACCATCACTGTTCATGTTTATTCTGAGAAACTGTAATACTATCTGGGCCTGGCCAAAAGCAAGCAGAATATAAAGACTTAAATGAAGTGAATTCACTAGAGTTAACTCAGAAACTTAAACCTGAGTGACTGAATTCCCCTCCCAGGCCTGAGTAGCTAGCTAGCAACCCCTGGTGTGTGTCCTCATAAGTAGGCAATAAGGGAGCTAGAGAGATGGGCATCTGTAGCACTTGACTTAGATATAAAAGTGAAGGATGATATGGTAGGGAGAACCCCAGACACACAGAAAGGCAGGAACAAACAACCTAATCACATATTATCAAGAGAAATTATTCCTTCAGAAAAAGGATACCATGAATTTATTTGTAGCCATTTATTCATCTGATGAACAGTTGTTGAGTTCCTTCTTAACAAGTATCCAGAAAACACTAGATGCTGAAGATACCAAGATAAAACAGCCAAGTTAAACATCTGGCCCTCAACCCTGTTTCCAAGCAGAGCTGCCCTATAAGAATGCTGCATCCGTTTGCAGCTTTTCTTCACAAAATGTTTAAATCTGAAAATCAGGATATAGGAAGACTGAATGACACATTATCAGTTGAATGATAAGCGATGTAACGTATTTTCAAATTTCACTGTATAATATCTTTTCCACTGTAATACTATTTCTAGGTTGTTTTCTCCCCAAGGAAACCCTGAAATAGTCACAGGCCACAAGAACTTCTACCTGTTCCCCAGGAATGCTGAGGATAAGTCACCTCAGTGGCTGATCTCCAGGCCTGCTTCTCGCAGGTGCTCTTCTCTTACTTCAGAGCTATGTCAGCACATTATGATGCAGGAGCAATAGAACAATGCCCAGAGCAGCCTGGCTTGCACTTCTT
The DNA here is from genome assembly GCF_964194105.1 of Spermophilus citellus. Lineage (NCBI taxonomy): Eukaryota > Metazoa > Chordata > Mammalia > Rodentia > Sciuridae > Spermophilus > Spermophilus citellus. Next base: position 162,302,330 of record NC_138185.1, read on the forward strand.
TTGCCAGTGGTTAGTTTCCTGCCTGGTAGACATAAACACCTCCTCCTAAAGCAATGTGAAAAGAGTGGTAACGTGTTTTGGGAGGTTATTCTCCTATTCAACATCCAGATTTCCAGAGACCTATTTCAGCCTCATCTCCATGTAAGTGTCTGTTTGGTTGCTGCAACTTTGGTGTGAACCTGAGGGACAAGGGTATGGATAATTTGAGTAATGCTGATCATTTGAGGGTAGAAATGTCTCCTTTCTTTCCATCTTTTTTTCCTTCTATTTTCTTTTCTTGTACTTCAACCAGAACAATCAGGAAACTCAGAAACTTAAACCTGAGTGATTGAATTCCTTTTTCTTAAAAATCTTATTGACAGTTTGAGTTTGAAATGAAACCTTGCTATCAGGATTACTATTAAATTTTGATTTTTCAAACTACTAATCTACTTTTCTTCCATTAGAAATTATGAGTTGAATAAATATATTGGAGTAACATTATTTTTAGTTACTAAAATGCAAAAGAAGATCCAAAATGCAGAGTCTGCTGTTCAAAGCTGAAAGATTGAGGTGGGAGCATGGTTGTGAAGAAAGAAGAGGCTACACAGTCAGATCTTTTTCCAAGAGGAAACCAGAATTGCAACCTAGAATCATGACAGACCTATCCTAAAAATGTTTTTAATGTATTATGAATCTTAGAAAAAAATCCTGTTGATAAAATAGTATGCTTCAAAGTACTGTGAAGAATTAACCTCAAGTGCAAAGTACCGCAGAGAACATATTAATGAATGACTGGTAAACACCATCATTTAAGAGCTATCATATAACTACAAAGAAAAAGCATAATAGGGGCTGGCAATGCCACTCAGCGATGGAGAGCTTGCAAGCATATGTGAGGCCCTAGGTTCCATCCTGGCACCAGGGGAAAAAAGCACAATAAAGACCACACGAAAACATAGATGGTAGATATATGGATGTTCGCTATAGAATTTTTTTCAACTTTTCCATAGGTTTCAAAATTATTTATAATAAAACAGTGACGGGAAAAGACCACACGGGAATGTAAACATTTACAGAGAACATTTTAGGGGTGTGTATAGACATTCCACTGAATTAAGCAACCAGAAAACCCAAGTGAAACACTTCCATGATGGCTCCTTGGGCTCCCACTGCCTCCCCTTCCTGATTTCCATTAAGACTCAACCTCTCACATTTTAAAAAAATTTCTGATGATTGTATTTATTCTGGAAAAATAAAGATACCCGACCATCAATGCAGTATTCATATACCCCATACCAATACTGAACTCATCCTTAACAGGCCTTGGTCATTCTTGAAACAGTAAGCACAGTCGGGGAAGTCATGGGGACAATAGCACCACGTGGAGTCAAGGGCAAAGCTGAAGCAGCTCCCCTCCAGACAGCTGCGATAGGTTTCCAGTGTGTGACAGGCAATGATTTGTGATCTATAATCAGATTTAATATGGAATATCTCTGCCTTTTCTTTAACTAAAAAAGCCAACAATGCTTTTTCAGATGAAAATTACACTGCAATTCTGCAGAAAAATACAGCCCAATGGAACTGTCTACTAAATAAATGACTGAAGCACTAGTTAAACGAAATAACAGAGACTAAGGATCTTCTAGTGATAGGATAAGTCAGGGTCCCTCTCAAATAAAATTAGATTCCTTTGTGCAGTCCTTGCTCTATAGAATAATTAAAGTCCTTATCTATGATATTATTATGTATATTGCTTGCTTACTAATTAAATGTATAGGATGTTGGATGGACCTTGCAAAAGGCATAAATTGGGGGGAAAAACATTAACTGTGACTGGGAAAATTAATACATAATCCTGGTAGAACCTTATAACAAAAGATTCTGGGGCTGGGGGTGTAGCTCAGTGGTAGTGTACTTGCGGGTGTTAGACCCTGGGTTTGCTCCAGGACCTCAAAACCAAAACATTCTGTACATCCATGAATAAAGCTAACTCTGCTTCCCCACAACAGTCTGTAGAAATCCTGCTTTGTTTCTCTGATTTAATTTACAAATTTGTTCAACAGGTAAGTATTATAATTCCATTTTATATACATTGGTCATGCCTTAATCTAATTAGTCTTTAAATATTAAAATTTAGTTTTTTTATTTTTGAGTTTTATGTTTAGACCATCTATATATTGTAGACCAAAATACATATATATTTTTATTGTAAACCAATATATATATATATATATATATATATATATATATATATATATATATATATGCGTGTGTGTGCATACACACACACACACACAATTGGAGAGGTCAGACAGTACAATTCACAGATAACATAAAATCATACTTACAACAAAACTAATCAAAATTTAACCATTAGTCCAAAAGTCAAAATAATTCTAGAAAAAATATATAGAAACAAAAGTCATCACACCACATTATAAAAGAACCTGTAACATTTTCTGCCCCTTAGCTGACCTCACCTTTGTGCCAGAGTTCAAAAATAGGGACAACAACACTCCCTTATGGCTGCAGATTTCCTGCGTTACTTCCATCACTTCCCTTTCTCTCATCTTCTCCTTCCTCTCTGTGTCCACCAGCTCCCCTGGGAGATCATCTGCTGACTGTTCAACTGATCTCTGGAGGACTAGGTCTTAAATCCAAGGGATCTTGTGGCCACATAAATAACTGCACTGAGAAGGAACACTCCCTAGACCCAGTGACCATGTGGCACCTACTGATTAGCAAGTATCTGTAAAAAGTAGACATACCCTCCAACACATGGATGTTTTCACTTTTTTGGAATGTTGTGGGGTTTTTTTTCTTTTCAAAAATGTGTACTTCATCACCCACCTCTGGGTTTTTATTGTTGTTGTTTTTTGTGTTTGTGTGGCACAAGGATCGAACCCAGGGTCTTACACATGCTGGGCAAGTGCTTTGACACTGCCCTATGTCCCCAGGTCCATCACCCACCTCTGGATGAACAAGCTGACTACTTCATTTCCTCAAGATCATGATGAGACATGACACTATTTTATGGATCACTAAGAAAAAAAATGCTGTTAATCATATAACTTGATGCTTCTTTTTACTTAGACTTTTCCCTTACAAAATCTACCTGTTGTTCCTCTCTGCCATCATCTTCTGCACATTTCTTAAAGGGCTATCCTAGGAACTTCTTCTAAGTCTCTGACATAGTTCTGTTGGTTTTGTACTGAGACATTCTTAGTCTTAACAGAAGTTGTCAACAAAAAGCTTCAGGGAATCACAAGAACACATTTTAATGGCAATTGAACACACCCAGGTGGTACAATTGATATTACTTCCTTTGCCACATTATCAAATATCTTCCTTGGCCACAAGAGCCCAGGATTTCCCTGTTTGGCAGTTTCAGGCCAACAATGAGCTAGGGACTCATGACTCCAGTTCTACTCACAGACCATAAATAGGATAATCAACAACAGCCCTCTCTGACCAGCTCTCACCCTAGTATAGTTAGAAGACTGACTCATGGACCTCGAATATGAAATCCAAGTGGGGAATGAAATTAGCTTCCTTGCTAAATACTTTACTTTTCTTTTTGATTCTTTCACAAAAGGTTTCATCATGAAAAGGAGGAAGCCCAAACTGAAGTGAGTAACAAACTTCTTTTCCAAAAGAAGATGTGGTTCAGTCCTGAGTGGAGGTAAGATTTGACAGTCCTGTGGGTGTGACATGCACAGGGTGTGCCACTCCTACTCTTGCCCTTTTCTCTCTTCCTCCCTTTCTCTCTCCCTTCCTTTTCCACTTCCCTTTCCAAGTTCTCTTTTTCCCTTCCTCACTCCTGAGGTCTGCCCACAGAAACAGCTTTTCTAGACTTTAGAGGAGATGTATGAACTGAGAGAGAGTCTGAGCTGAGCAGGGCATGTGTGGAAGGGATGGGGATAGTTCTTCCTTCCTTACGTTCTGAACTGAGGCTTCCTGCTTCTTCCAGCACAGATTCCTACCTCTCCCTCTCTGTCCCACCAACACATTTAGGGCTATATTGCTCAGGAAGAGGAGAGGGAACAGGAAGAGAGGGGAAGGGTGCTTTCTATATTCTTTTGTCCTCCTTTCCTCCTTCCACCTCTCACCCTTTCCAGTTCTCACACCCACCTCTCCAAGCACCTCAGGCAAGGCAGAACATTGGGCAACAACATTAGCTCTTCTAGTCAGGCTAGGAGGGTCTGAATCCTGGTTTGGGGACTTCCAGGCTATGTTATGTTGGGAAGTTAATTTCTCTAAGTCTCAGTTGCCTTAAGTGAGTGTCTTAATGCTGTTATTTCATAGTGTTATCTGAATTATATGAGAGAGTGCATTAAAGCCTTTATTGCCTGCCACTTAACAAGCACTAAATACATTCTTTTAATTATTATTTCTCATCCTCTTGTTTTTAGGTGGTGGTGGTGGTTGTTATCTCTTCTTTTTTTTCTGATTGTTCTTTTTGGGGTCTGATTTTCACATTTCTTTTTTTTTAAAGAGAGAGAGAGAGAATTTCAATATTTATTTTTTAGTTATTAGCGGACACAACATCTTTGTTTGTATGTGGTGCTGAGGATCGAACCCCGGCCACACGCATGCCAGGCGAGCGCGCTACCGCTTGAGCCACATCCCCAGCCCCATCACATTTCTGTTTGTATGGATTATTTCAATTTATTTATTTTCTTGCTCTTCTTGAATCATTTGATTTTCCCTGTACATGCATAAGATGTGGTCAAGGGGTGCCATGGAGTTGCCACCAGTGGAAAGTCTGATGGGGATAATTGTGTCTTGGCCACAGCTTATTGTGCCCAAAGCCCTTGCTCAGAGCACATGTGGCAGCAGAGGTCTCTGTATCCTGCAGTCCTGGCTGGGACCACAACAAACATGCTCACTACTTATCCTTTTGCTTGGGTGAGGGGTCTCTGAGGAAGGCAACTGTCACCCTAACTCTATTTAAGAATATATGTTAGTGGCATTAAATGATTTATAATGATGTTGCAACAATCACCATCATTCATCTCCAGAACTCTTTTCATGTTGTAAAATTGAAACATTTTTTATAAACACTGGTTCCCCATCTTCCAATCCTCTGTTCCCCTAGCAACCATCATTCTACTTTGCCTCTGTGATTTCACTATTCTAGTCACCTCCTTATAAGTGGGATCATCGAGCATTTGTCTTTTTGTGACTGGCTTATTTCACTTAGCATAACGTCCTCAAGTAGTTTCATTCATGTTGTAGTGTGTGTCAGAATTTCCTTCCTTTTTTGCTGCATTTTACATTCCTGTGGAGGGGGTGTGTGGGTGTGTGTGGGTGTGAGTGTGTGAGACAGAGAGAGAGACGGAGAGAGAGAAAGATTTAGTTTACTCATTCATCTTCCAATGGACATTAAGTTGTTTCTACATCTTAACTGTTGTTAATAATACTGCTATGAATATGGGTGTACTAATATGTCTTCAGGGCTCTGATTTCAATTCTTCTGGGTATATTCCCAGAACTGGAATTGCTGGGTTATGTGGCATTTCTATGTTTAGTATTTTGAGATAACACCATACTGTTTTCCATTGCAGCCATACTATTTCATATTCCAAACAACAGTGCACAAGGATTCAAATTTTTTCAGATCCTTTACAATAATTTTATTTTCTGGTTTTTTTTTTTTTGTTTGTTTTTTGTTTGTTTCCCTCCAGTACTAGGGATTGAACCTAGAGCATTCTACATGTTACACAAGCACTCTACACCCCCAGTCCTGTTTCTTTTTCTTTTTCTTTTCTTTCTTTCTTTCTTTCTTTTTTTTTTTGTTATAGCAGTCATCCTGAAGGATATGATATATTATTGGAGTTGTGATATTTAGCATCTATCCATGTGGTTATTGGCCATTTGTGTATCTTTGGAGGAACATCTGTTTAAGTGGGAAAGGTGATTTTTTAATGTCTGATCACACTACATTCTGGGTTCTTACTCTGTTAAGAATTGTTATTTCTGATAAGTGAAAGGTGAAATCCAAATATATAGAGTCACTGTTGTCTGTTGAAGTGGTTTTCAGAGGGAGGGAGGGAAGGAGAAAGAGAGAGAGCACGCGCGAGCGAGCACGCAAGAGAGCACAAGAGTTAGACAGCAAATGTCCACCAGTTCCTCTCAACCAAAAGCTAAGCCTCAGTCATAGGTGAATAGCATGAAAGAACTGTTCTCAGTTTAGAACAGGAAGCCAACCAGTTTAGTTTACTTTTGATATCCTACTCACACAAAAGGATTAGAGAACACTGGATGACATAAAGTACAGTGGGATCATTAGTTACAGAGGTAAGAAATGATATTTGGGGAAAGGGTATATATTGAGAAAACTCCTAGAAAGGTCTTTCCTAATTACCCTATAGGTGTTGTTGCCAGCCACAGATCTCAGCCACCTTTATTACAGATATCTCTTTTATGGTCTTTATAGTTCCTATTATCCAATCCCTCCCCCACTTTTTAGGCTTGCTTACTATCTGTCACCCCATAACATATAAACTACATGAGGGATCTTATCAGTCCTATTTAGATGTATCTATAGTGCCTGGCAAAATGCCAAGCATATCATGATGTTGATAAAATTTGCTGAATTAATGAAAAAATGAGCCAATTTAATTATATTATATTCTCTCTGTATTCATTAATTGCACTTCCATTCCTTCAATTTTTTGATCTTTGCAAATAAGCATAATGAAGAAAATCAATAGGAAGTCGACCAATGAGCAAGATGCACTCTGCGCCGCACAACCTTGCAGTCCAGGAGGTCTTCAAAATATGTTGGATGGAGGAGAGTATGCCCCTTTTGTGTCTCCTCCCATGTTAGAGAGCAATTTTATACAGGTAAATAAAACTTGGGCCCTAATTTCAATTCCAGTAATCATAGCATTTAATTTTCTCAAAGACAATTGAAAAGGTTGGGAGGAAACTTGTCTTAAATGTAGTGAGGGAATATGTGATAACATTAAAGGGAACAGTTTTGGAACTTCAAAGAAACTGAAATAATAAAAATGTTAAAGGATCATTAATTTCAAATGTTCCCAACAAACTCTTCGTAATTCTGTCCTGATGCTACCATAATTGTCATTCTAACATAATATTCCAAAGTCATAGCAAGTGACTTTTAAAGCATCCTGTCACAGGAAAATATTCAGATAACTTCTTTCTTAGACTTACAAGATGTTTGAAAGAAAAACATCTGCAACAAACTAAGGATTATAATGAATGTTAGCTCAGTGTCAGGGAGAAAACCTGACTTTTTCCTAAAAAACGTGCCTATGTTGGGAATGAAACTGCTTGTCAGCACATCTGTACAAACTCTCCTCTACACATTTGACATTAGAATATTCACAAAATAAATGGAGAAAGGAGCTCAGTGGATGGGCCATACTGCTAATTGAAAAGGTTGGGAAATGCCTCATCAATGCCTAACAGCCACACTGAATTCCAATTCCAACACATTCTAGCAGCTACTCAGCTGATTCCACAGAGGGGTGACAGGGAGGATAACAAACCCTTCCTGAAAGGTAAGGAGACTTCACCTTTCGTAAACATGTTTTGGGCACTGATTCCTGACTTAGCATGACCCTTCCAGCCCCATAGCATATACCATAGCAGGAAGTGAAGCCTCCAGAAACATTTGTTTTAGTAACAAGTCATGATTTGATGCTCTTTGCCTTCTACATATTTGTTTCCTACCAATAATATTTTATTTTATTTTTTCACTTTTCTTCCTATGCCCTTTTCAAATTACCTTTGGAATATTTTCATTGATTGCATGACACTTGACCTACACTGGGGAGATAGTTAACAGTCTATAGATCAGACACAGCCCCACATGATAATTTGGGAAAAAGTCATACTCCTCGGGGCTAGAGTTGTATTGTAGCTCAGTTACAGAGCACTTGCCTTGCAAGTGTGAAGCACTGGGTTCGATCCAACACCACATAAAAACAAAGGCACTGAGTCCATACACAACTAAAACAACTATTTTTTAAAAATGTCATACCCTTCAAGATACACCACAACCTCTCCTGGTCAGTGTGTCCTTGGTAGCAAGCTACTCAGATTCCTGACTCAATGGATTCAAATGAAAAAAAAAAATCCAAACAAAAACAATAATCTCAAATAGAGTGAAGAGCCCAGGGTGCTGGGTTCTCTTTTTGCTCTCTAACAAGACATTTGCAGTGACAGCTGCCAGGAACACAAGAGAAACATCTCATCCTGCTGTGTTCTTGTGAGGATTGGGAAACCTTCCCAGAGCCACCAGGAGGCCCCCACTTGCTTCTCACTGGCCAGGCCTTCTCCACATGCCCCTGTTGAAATTAGTCACAGGCAAGCAGGAGGGGTCCCAAGTCAGTTTTAGGTTAATTGGGATTTAACCTCAGAACTGAGTCACCATCACTGAAGAGTGGATAATGAACAAATCCAGGATTCTGTTCATCAGAGGCACAGCTTTGGGTAGGCTGTGAGGAGTGTGGATCACAACTTCTTTTGGAATATATTTGTTTATAAGTGGTTTATTTTTTTAATTGAACCAGTTCTCATACAACTGAGAAACCAGTGTAGCTCCTCTATGGTTTCCTTCACATTTCTGTCAACCCCTTTACCAGTCTGTTCTTTTGCCAACTAACAGAGATGTTATTGCCCAAGATTATTGGACTTTGGGATTTCTACATATACTGTTCCTATGCCCAGAAACTTCTTCCCTCCACCAGTCAGTTTACCTCTCACATTCTTCAGGTCTCAGCTAGGAGTCCCCTCCTCAGAGTATATTTCCATGACCCCATATCCAATGGTGGGCTGGAGTGGGCCTATTGGCAAGTGTTCAGGAAGTTTATAAGTTGGTCTTTAAGTCCTGCCATTATTATCATTATTTTATTATTTGTTTATTAATATAAACAAGGTATTGCTGTGTTGTCCAAGCTGGCAATAAACTTCTAGGCTCAAGAGATCCTTATGCCTCAATTTCCTGAGTAGTTGAAATTAAATATGCACCATGCCTGGCTTAATACAGCCATTATTAAAAATTAAGTTATATTACTAGGGATTATAGCTCAGTGGGATATAGCATGTGTGAGCCTGGAATTTAATCCCTGGTACTTCAAAATAATAATAATAGTAACAATTATAATAAGATATATAAATTTACATCCAAACCAATGATAATAAATAGCCAAAACTCACAATTCCTATTTTTTACTACATTTTACTATTATCTATGCTCTTGAGGTTACGGATGCAAGAGTTTGACAAAGGTTTATAGAATACGTTACTTGACTCTATGGTATTAAAAGTAAAGAATATTGTGTGTTTTATGTAAATTGTATGGTGCTCATCTTTTATATCAGTAACATTTTATTTTAGTTTTCATTTATTTATGTATTTATTTTTTGTGTTGCCAGGGATCAAAGTCAGGGCCTCATGCATGCTATGTAAGCACTCTTACCACTGCCCAATGTATCTGTAACATTTTGTTGTTATTGTTTTTGGTACTGAGTATTGAACCCAGGAGTACTTTACCACTGAACCATAGTTCTAGTCCTTTTTTATTTCGAAATAGGGTCTCACAAAGTTGCTGCAGGTTTTGCTAAGTTGCTGAGATTAGCTTTGATCTTCCTGCCACCCAACTATCAGTAACATTTTCAAAAAGTTTATGTGTAAGTGAATCTTCTGAGAACTGTTAAACATTTACTGTCACATCATTGGCTATATCCCCACCCTAAGCTAAGTGCTCTGTTAAATGTTCCCAGAATTTGTTCTTGGTAATACTTGCTACAGTAATAATTAGTTACTTAAGTTGTTTAATGTTTGTCTTCCCTGGGAGACTCCCACACATGAAGGGGATTATGTCTATTCACTTGTGGTATCTCCAAAAATTAACCCAAACAAGCAAAGGAATAAATACATCATGATTAATTTCCCCTCTGTATCCTAACTTCTCTTACATTGATCCAGTAAGGGAGGCTGCCTGTTCTGTGACTTTCATCAAAAATCATCTTCAGGCTAGGGCTGTGGTTCGATGGGAGAACGCTTGTCTCTCATGAGGCCTGGTTTCCATTCTCAGCACCACATATAAATAAAGGAATAAAATAAAGGTCCAACAACAACTAAATATATATATTTTTAAAAATCATTGTCTTGTTCTCTGCACTCAGGTCAACAGAAGAGGTGAATCCATTTACCTTCATAATCGAGCCAACTGGGTGACTGTAGGCATCTGTTCTTCCAGTTCCACCCAGAAGACTCCCAATGTGATGCTGCTGGCACATCTGACACCTGCTGCTAAAAAACGTTCAGAACCCCTGTTTGAAAGTCTCCTGACATCCCCTTCTACAGGGAAGCTGGTGCTTACAAGGTGAGTTACAAAGAGAAGAGGTTAAGAATCTTTTAGAAAATATGCTTGAGCCCTGTGGAAATGGAACCGCTGATGACAATTGCTCCAAAGAAGCATCTCACTTGCATTCCCTAATGCAAATGACCGAAAAGTGTTCTCAAAGTCAAGGAACATGGTTTATGACAAAGTCAAACAGGCAGTTAATTTAAAAATAAATAAACCTGGGGCTGAGGTTGTGGCTCAGCGGTAGAGCGCTTGCCTTGCATGTGGAAGGCCCTGGGTTCAATCCTCAGCACCACATACAAATAAATAAAATAAGTGTATTGTATCCAACTACAACTAAAAATAAATATTTTTTAAAAATAAAATAAATAAAATTAAATAAACAAACCTAAGTAACAAAAACTGATGACCCATAATAAATAATCTCCCAAGAACACACCTCCTCTCCACGCAACATCCTGGCTGCCATCAGAATTAGCTCTGGTCTTCTCTCGGTCAGTCACTTGCTCTACAATGTTGAGCAAATCACTTAATTTCTCTGAGAAACAGCCCTTTTAGTTAATTAAAATGAATATTTTCTCATGATAAATAGGTGGCATTCTGATTTTTAGTACATCAGAGGTCTAGACACATGATTAGAATGAGATGACTCTGAGGAGTCCTCCTTCAGAACTATCTGGGACAAAAGTCCTTTTCCTGAGTCTCACTCTTCAAGCTGATACAAAATATAGGTCTCCAACCAGGTCTCCAGATAATGTTACATTTGCATTCATTTTCAGGTTTCTCCCTCTGCAGTTTGTTACTCTTTCTGTGCATGATGCTAAGAACTTGCGCCTCAAATTAAAGCTGGTGAGTGGCCGAGCCTACTACTTACAGCTCTGTGCTCCTCCATATAAACAGGAGGCCTTATTTTCTCAGTGGGTAGACCTCATCTCCCTCTTGAATCATGAGAAAATCAAAGTTCTCAAAGCATCAGAGGTCTCAAGCTTTTCAGAAATCACAAATAGCACAGATATCACAGGCTCCGTGGACATCATGGACATTACAGAGTTCTCAACTATACAGAACCCACATCCGTACACATGGACCGAAGGCATTCATGTCATGGACAGCATAGATTTCTCGGAACTTGAAGATGTCACCGATGTCACAGATGTGACAGATGTTCCAGAAAATGAGGTCCCAGAGGTTCCAGATGTAAATATCGTCACAGAAATCACAGAAGTCGTAGAAGCCACAGAAGACACACATAGCCCTGATGCCTCAAACTTCTCAGGAGTCACTGTGGTGTTTGAAAATGATGACATAATAAGAGCCAAACAAGAGGAAAAGGTATGTGACATGGAAGACTTTGATTCTTTAATAATCAAGCACTAGAGCAATAAATAAGGTCACAGTTCTCAGTCAGGTGACATTAGTTATCACCTGTGGAACTGTCTGTGAGTGACCTAAGTTTAAAAATGAGACCTGATCCCTGAGACCTGGTGTAAAGGGGTTGTATGATATCTTTTGAAATAGGCAGCAAACATCCTTACTGTCAAACTTAACCTAGTGCCTGAAAGCTGTGGTGTAATGGAAAGAAATGAGGATGTAGTCAGAAAACCTGGGTTAGATTCTTAACCTGCTGCATGTTAGTTGTGTGACTTTGAATAGCTCACTGAACCTACGTGATCCTGTTTCTTCACCTCCAAAATGAGGACATTAATAAAGTAAGACTGTTTTAAATTTTAAATATATAGAGAAGTGCCCAGTAACTTGAAGAAAGGGATGAAACTTCACTAGGCAAAGTCCAGGAAGTGGAAAAACAAAGCCATGTTCGGCTTAATTCAAGTAGGATGGAGCATAATATATGTGGAGAATATTACCATATAGGATTGGAAAGTTGTTTGTAAACCTTGAATGCCAAATCAAGAAGTGGAGACTTCACTCTGAGAAAACCTTAGCAACTAAGGGCTGTGTAAGAAAATGAAGGAGTTGTTTTGTTTTTTGTTTGTTTTAAAGATTAATCTGATGGCAGGATGCATAATAGGTGAAGAGATCAGTCTGAAGAAAACTGCTAAAATTTCTCCACTAGGCTCACAATAGAAATAGATCAAAGGGTGAGGACAGAAGTTTCACAGAAGTTGAGCATAAATAATACTAGAAAAAAAATTAAATTTCTCTTTTTTGGTATTTTACAATCTATAGCCGTTATGCTGTGCAATAGAATATCAGAACTTGTTCTTCCTATTGACCAGCGACTCCTATTTTTCCATGCACGGAGCTCCTACAAAAAATATTTAACCCATGTAATTGTTAATTAAAAGAACAGACACAGGGGCTGAGACCTGTGGCTCAGCGGTAGCACACTTGCCTGGCATGTGTGAGGCACTGGGTTAGATTCTCAGCACCACATATAAATAAATAAAGGTCTATCAACAACTAAAAAAATAAAAAATAAAAAAAAGAACAGACACAGAACTGGACTCAGGGACACATGCTTGTAATTCCAGCTGTTTTGGAGGCTGAGGCAGGCAGAGAATCTCAAGTTTTAGACAAGTCTGGGCAACTTAGTGAGATCCCATCTCAAAAAAAAAGCTGTAAGTGTACTTAAGGTAGAGTGTTTGCCTGACATGTTCAAGGCCCTGGGTTCAATCTGCACTGCAAAAAAGTTAAAAATTAAAAGAATAAACACTATCAATATTAGCAAAAGTGTAGTCAACTGGGAATTTGTAGAGATTTATAGTATAAATGAGAATTGGGTCAGTTTTCTTGAAATAATTCTGAGTCAAGAACCTTAAAAATATTTGTACCCTTTGACAGAAATGAAGATTTAATTACAAAGATGTTAGTTATAGGCTGTGAGTGCATCTCAGTGGTAGAACATACTTAGCACTCAAAAGGTTCTGGTTGCGCACGCACACGCACACGCACACATTAATCATATCTTATGCTTCCCATGCTTATAATAATGGAAGCACGGAAGCAACCTAAATATCTACTAGGAATAGCTAAACAAATTTGAGCTTATGAAGGGCAGATGTCATATTTATCTTGTTCAGGAGCTACCATAGTGCCTGATAATATCATAGGCACTGAGTAAAACTTTGTTAAATGAATTACTATTTTGTAGTTATTAAAATTATTTAAGAATGTTTCTTAACCTGGAAAAGTGTATATGATATAAAATTGAGTGAAAAATGAATAATATGTTCTCTGGGATGTAAAAATACATTTGCACACACACATACAAATAAATAAATATATATATATATATATATATATATATATATATATATATATATATATATATATATTGTGAATAGCAGTTAATCTTTAGATTGTAAGACTATGGGCCACTTATGTCTTGTTTATACTGTTTTGGATTCTCTGTTTCCTATAATAAAGATAAATTATTTTTAATTATGAAAAAATCGATTGTTTTTACACAATTATTAATGACAGGAGGAAAATGCTTAGAGTAATGAAATGTTAGGTGAAAAAATGTAGGCAGCTACTTCAAAACAATGTCAAAGCATATATAATAAAAAATAAATAAATGAACAAAGAGATGGGAATTAATTGTGCCAGAGGAATGGCTTTTTTTGGACAGTGGCTTCATGCAAGGAATAATTTCTACCTTTCACTTTATTGCTTAGAGGATTTTCCAAGTATTCTATAATATAAATAGCTTTAATTTTCAGGGAAAAAAAGGAAAGTGTTATCTTTTAAAATAAGATTATCACACTATTTTTAATACCTTTATTTTTATTTATTAATTTTTTTAGGTAGTGCTGAGCACTCTACCACTGAGCCACAACCCCAGATCCAGATTACTACATTATTTTTAAGGAAATATAATAGAGGTAATGGACCAGGTAGGGGCAATGGGAGGAAGAAGGTACAGATGTGAGGAATGTTAACACAAGCTTTGGGGTTCACCAGCCTGAATGAGAGATTCTGCTGTGATCAGTAAGTGACTAAGAAGTGGCACAGTAACAGATTCCAGGAAATTAGAAGAATGGGGAGAGATTTTAGGGTATTAGATTTTAGGTACAGGCTTTAAATCTTTTGAAAAACAAAGACTAGTATTATTATGAACTCCAAGCCTCTATCATATCTTTGTTGCTCGTAGACTAGGAGACTAACATTTTCAGAAAACATTCCTTGCCCCTACAATTCGCAGAAAAGAAATGCTGTAATTATAAGTGCTATTTGTTTTATGTGAGGTGACATTGGTGCACATCACAAAATGAGCTTTTGAATGTGCTATCAGGCTGCAGTGGGGCAGGCCATGGTTCCCACACTGCCTGCCTCCAACACCTGTGCACACTCAGTAAATGTGAATGAAATGATTACTGTACTAGATACTGCTCCATAAATAATCTATTTCTATATCACACTCTTCTATTACCTGACTTGCTATTGCTTTGTAATTTTCAAAGGAAATGGCGGAAAGCACTATGAAGCCTGGATGTCTACGAGATACAAAAAGTAAGAGTGAATTCAAAGAATCCTCAAAACACGTCACCATCTCAGACATAACACTTACTTTCCAAGGTGAAAGGTGTTTTCATACTACTTTGAGTGCAGCAAGAAGTGAGGCAAACATATCAAAAGAAATGAGTGACAAAACCTCTGAAGAAAAGACAACTGATTTAAAAAACACAGCTCTCAAGGCAGTAGACTCCAGGTATGTGGAAAGAAAATGTTGTGGGGGTTTCTAAGATGTAAAGCAATGTAAATAGGTGCGTGCTTTAAAGTCCTTATAATTGAGCCATTTGTCTCTGAAGATTCTCAGAGACAGATACAGTGTAATTGCCCAATGATATAGTCAACTCTTAACTACCCACAACCTTGATTCAACCTTGGTAATTTTTATTTTTAAACCAGCTTCTTACACCACTCAGTTAGTATTATGGCTATTGGCCTGTTGTCCATTTTGTGTTTACAAAATATAAGAGAATCACAGTGTTCACATTTTGAAGCCAGGATGTTGAGTTCTGGAGGGCTTGTGTGGGTATGTTTTCTTTTATCTTTATACTTCTCTATATCTTCTTCTCTACATAGCCTCTATATATTTCTTATATTTATCTAATGAGTGTGACATTTGCACTAATGAAAATTCAAAAAACTATTTTCATAATTTCAATAGCAAACTTGAATGCAAAAAAAAACCAAACAAACAAAACAAAACTAGCCTGAGCCACAAAGCAAGACCCCTATTAGTAAGAATGAAATGAGGAGTGTAAATATATATGTATATATACATATATAAACGGGAAAACAGAAAAAATTGACATTAAAAATTAAATAACTAGAAAATTTTAAAATAATTTAAAGTGCTAAAAAGATTGGTTGATTCTTCAAAAAGAGCAACAAAACAAAACTGGACAAAACTGGCAAACCATTGGGTTGGCTATTTTGTTTTTAAAGTAAAATTGAAAAATATAAAAGATGTTATATCAAGAAGAATGGTAAAACATTATTGAGAAAGGTCAAATACAGTTTTGTTTCAATAACTTGAAAATGCTAAATAAGATTAAAAATGTAAAAGAAAAAAGCAAAATTAATGCAACCAGAAATTGAAAACTGAAGAAATAGAAAAAAATTATCAAAAAGCTCTTATTTAAGTAAAAGACAGTTTTGACTTTTCCAGAACAGTTTTTTAGATACTCTAAGACTTGTCTCTATTTTATGTACTGTTTTGTTTTAATATAGAAATATACAAAAAATATTCTGTCTTATTTTCACAATTTCATGAAGCAAATAATCTATTTGGATTATAAAGCCAGGCAAAGACAACACAAAAAAGAAAATTCTAGTTTAGTCTACAATAAATACTAAATTCTTAGAATCTCAACAGGCAAAACACAACAAGCTTATTGTAAAATTAAGGAAATTATTAATATTAATCATATAAATACAAAAGAATAGAAAAGTTATGATAATTTAAACACATGTAACAAATTTATATATATTTTGTTTATTTGTGTTTTGCTGGATTAAACCAAACCTAGGGGCACTCTACCACTGAGCTACATCTCTAGTTCTTTTTGTTTTTTATTTTAAAACAGGGTCTCACTGAGTTGCCCAGGCTGACATTGAATTTGCAATCCTCCTGCCTCCGCTTCCTGAGTAGTTGATAGTAGGGTGTACATCATTACACCTGCCTCTCAATTTTTTTTAAATTAATAAACATATTGGTTGTTCACAACATTACAAAGCTCTTGACATATCATATATCATACATTAGATTGAAGTGGGTTATGAACTCCCAATTTTACCCCAAATGCAGATTGCAGAATCACGTCAGTTACACATCCACTATTAGTAATTGTTGTATTCTGCTACCTTTCCTATCCCCTACTATCCCCCCTCCCCTTCCCTCACATCTTCTCTCTCTACCCCATCTACTGTAATTCATTTCTCTCCTTGTTAATTTTCCCATTCCCCTCACAACCTCTTATATGTAATTTTGTATAGCAATGAGGGTCTCCCTTCATTTCCATGCAATTTCCCTTTTCTCTCTCTTTCCCTCCCATCTCATGTCTCTGTTTAAAGTTAATCTTTTCTTCCTGCTCTTCCTCCCTACTCTGTTCATAGTTGCTCTCATTATATCAAAGAAGACATTTGGTATTTGTTTTTTTAGGGATTGGCTAGCTTCACTAAGCATAATCTGCTCTAGTGCCATCCATTTCCCTGCAAATTCCATGATTTTGTCATTTTTTAGTGCTGCGTAATATTCCATGGTGTATAAATGCCACTTTTTTTTTATCCATTCATCTATTGAAGGGCATTTGGGTTGGTTCCACAGTCTAGCTATTGTGAATTGTGCTGCTATGAACATAGATGTGACAGTATCCCTGTAGCATGCTCTTTTAAGGTCTTCAGGGAATAGTCCGAGAAGGGGAATAGCTGGGTCAAATGGTGGTTCCATTCCCAGCTTTCCCAGGAATCTCCAAACTGCTTTCCAAATTGGCCGCACCAATTTGCAGTCCCACCAGCAATGTACAAGTGTACCTTTTTCTCCACATCCTCGCCAGCACTTGATGTTGTTTGACTTCATAGTGGCTGCCAATCTTACTGGAGTGAGATGGTATCTTAGGGTGGTTTTGATTTGCATTTCTCTGACTTCTAGAGATGGTGAGCATTTTTTCATTTTTTTCATGTACTTGTTGATTGATTGTATATCCTCCTCTGAGAAGTGTCTGAAATATGATATGTCAAGAGCTTTGTAATTTTGTGAACAACCAATAAAAAAATTTAAAAAAAATAAATTAATTTTTAAAAAGAAAAAAAAAAGGAGAACTCACCTACAAAGCAGAAATTGCAACTCTAAGGAATAGGATGAAGCCACTATAACACCCACAGCAGTAGAGGGTTGTAGAAGCAGCAGAGATAACACTGCAGGGAAAACAAACTCTTCAACAGATGCCCATTGTAAGTAAGTGGAATCAAACCCCAAACAAGAGTGGAGTCCACATCCTATGACTCTCCTCAGCACCGGGGTGTCAGGAATAGAGAAATCAAAGGTGTAATGGAAACTCAGAAGTTTTAAATATATGGAAATAACACTAAAGGAAAGTAGGAAGATGTAGTGAACCATTTATTACAGTTTTCGACTATTCAGTGTCAATCTCCCTTCTTTGGGGGTATCTTTTAGCTTTTGTATTCTTCGTGGAATTTTTTTACCTTTTGTATTCTTGGTGGAAAGATATTTGGGCTCATAACATCAATGCAACACTGAGGAATCAAAGTTAGAAAATGAACCAAGGCCAAGACAATGCAGGCCCAAGAAACAGGAATCACTGCAGCTGTCTTTTATCAAGAAGTGTTTACTGGTGTGCAGGTACAAATATGTAACAAATATGTAACAATGAATCCCACCATCGCTTCTCCACCTTTTGGCTAAGATCAACTGCAATGAATCCCACCATTATATATAATTATAATGCACCAATAAAAAATATGAAGACAAAAAAATTAATAAACATAAAGAATACTGAAAAAAGAATGCATTTTTTTAATAGCAACAGCAACAAAAATCAAGTGTGGTAATAAGATAACTGATTTTAAAAACACAAAACTTACATGGTAGAAATAAAGTACAACTTGAAAAAAGAAAAGAGGCTTTCCTTATGGGTCAGTAAGTTTAATAAAACAGCAAAGTTGAGAAGACATCCTCAACTGATTTATGTATTTAATATAAAACCAAAGAACATCTCAATAGGATATTTCAAGGAAATTATAAAATTATTTAAAAACTGGGCATGGTGGTACTTGCCTGTAATCCTAGCAACTCAGGAGGCAAAGAGAGGAAAATCTCAAGTTCAAGTCCAGACTCAGCCATTCGGTGAGACCTAGCAACTTAGTGAGACCTTGTCTCAAAAAAGAAAAAAAAAAAGGCTACGGATATAGCTCAGTGGTTAAGCACCCCTGGGATAAAACTCCAGTACCAAAGCAAAATAATTAAAAATATATGGAAAAGACAGGGGTATGAGTCTCAAAGAAACAGTTGGGATGGAAAGTGTCTTCAGGAGCCAAGTACAGTGGCACACATACTTGTACGCTCAGTGACTCAGGAGCATCTCAAATTCAAAGCCAGCCTCAGCAATTTAGCCTGGACCTAAGCAACTTAGGGAGACAAGTTGACTCAAAATAAAAAGTAAAAAGGGCTGGGGATGTGACTCAGTGGTAAAAGCCCTTCTGAGTTAAATCCCCAGAATCAAAAACTAAAAAGAAAAGAAAATGTCTTCAGGGCACTGGGTCCCATAACATCTTAAGGCATGTCATAATTAAGGCTATCAGAATTCTAAGACAGGGGCCAGAGGTGCAGCTCAGTGGATAGAGCACATGGTTAGCATGCTCAAACCTCTGGGTTCAATCCCCGGCACCCTATTAAAAATAATTACCAGTACAAAGTTTAGAATATAGAAATAAAGATACAAAAATAGATTTGAATCAATGAGATCAGACAATATACAAAAAGAAAAAAATGCAATATTATCATTGCCTTTATTACAGAGGAAAGTTCATTTCTTGTCCACAGAAGCAATAAAAATAATTTTCAATGGCCAAGTTGGAGTCATTCCCTCAATAATATTTATTAAATTCCTCCTATGTGCTAGGCACTGGAGATAGACTATAAAAATAATCATGCCCCTGTCTCCTGAAATGTTTTATTCTAGTAGGGAGATCATAAACAAATAAAATATATATGCCAACTGGAATGCACTGTGATTAAAAACTTAGAAAAAAGAGTGATTTGAGAAAAGCAGAGGGATATTTTACACAGGTAGTCATGGGCATGCTCTCTGAGGAAGGGATTTTGAGCAGAAAGCTGAGGAAATGGGAGCTCTGGGGGAATTGAGTTCCAAGCTGCATAACAAGTATAAGTATCAGCCAAATTAACAATTTTAAATAAATGCATAACAACAGAATGGAAAAAGAATAGAGTATCTTTATACTTAAATGGCTGATAGGAATTTGTAAACTATCCAATTAACAAATGGTTTAAGAACAGGAATAAAAAATACACCAGGCTGGGTACAATGGCGCACACCTGTAATCCCAGCAACTCAGGAGACTGAGACAGGAGAATCTCGAGTTCAAAGCCAGCCTCAGCAAGCAAGGTGCTTAACAGCTCAGTGAGACCCTGTCTCTAAATAAAATACAAAACAGGGCAGGGGATGTGGCTTACTGGCCAAGGGTCCCTGATTCAATCCCTAATACCAAAAAAAAAAAAAAAAAAAAAAAAGAGCGGCCGGGGTTGTGGCTTAGTAGTAAAGTGCTTGCCCGGCATGTGTGAGACACTGGGTTCGATCCTCAGCATCATATAAAAATAAATAAATAATGGTATGTGTCCATCTATAACCAAAAAAAAAATTTAAAAAAAAGAAAGAAAGAAAATACCAGAAGACCAATACTTGAAGAGTCATCAACTTCATTAACAGTAAAGAAATACAAGTAAAGCAGTTACCAGTTGGCATTTTACTAGCTGTCCATAACATTTATGATGTCACCGTAAATAGTGGAGGGCTTTCTACAGAGTGACTTGGAAACTCAATGCTACAAATGGTTATACCCCTTGACTTACAGAAATACATGTTAAAGAAATAAGTCAAAGGAGAAAGTAACTTATTTGAACATAGTGGTTTTTTTTTTTAAAGAGAGAGTGAGAGAGGAGAGAGAGAGAATTTTTTAATATTTATTTTTTAGTTCTCGGCGGACACAACATCTTTGTTGGTATGTGGTGCTGAGGATCGAACCCGGGCCGCACGCATGCCAGGCGAGCACACTACCGCCTGAGCCACATCCCCAGCCCTGAATCTACCACGCGGCCTGCGCAGTGGTTTCATTAATGAGGTTCTAGGCATAAAGTTAGTTAGAAGAGATCGAAATAAAACACACAGACCAGTTACCTTATTTATATTGCTAGGTCCGAGACAGCTCACCTCTCTGGTTCCCACCTCTAGCCGCCCAGCAGGGCAGCGAGGATTACTCAGGGCTAGCAGGAGAGAGAGAGAGAGCGAACACGCCTGGGAGTAGCCCTTTATTGGGGAACAAGAGATTCAGGGGAGAATTCCATCCAATGAAGGTTGAGGGGGGCTACACTCCAAGGTCAGGGTCAGTGATTGGGTCCCCGGGGTCAGTGGTCAGGCACACCCCCACACGGATGGGCTCTCTCATCAGGAAAGGGTCAGGAAAGCTTCGACAGAGCCAAAGCGCCTCAGGCCCTTAACGGGAGTCACCCAATCACGTGTCAGAATGGCTTCCCACATATCCCCCCTTTCTTTTCTTAACAATGAGGTGGCAGTTCACTCTCTGGAGTTCCTGGACTCTTGATTGGAAGAATCACCATCCTATAGTTACAATACAAAAGAGAATTAACAGCAAAGAGAATAATCCAATAATGTACCAAGCGGAGTGTTTAAGAATATTTCCAGGGTTGAATCCATTTAATTCCTTCAATATTTGGTTAGCCAAAGAAGAAGGATCTGAAAAATCAGCTCTATTATTTTGAATGTCTTGGATATGGTGATGAAGTTCCAGAATATCCAAGCTATTATTACTATTTTGCCAAATACCTAATAAATGGTTTTTAACCTTCTCCCAATCCCAGAGAGAAGCATTGTACTTGGCAGCTGTAACACATACATACTTATAATTAGCATGGCATTTAAGCCTTTCCTTAAATTTTAAGGCTGAAAGTTCATTACCTATGTTCATAACAGTCACCTCTAAGGCATTTAATTTAGTCTCAATCCTTTCATCAATATTTTCTTGATTACGCAGAGCCTTGGAAATATTTTGAGCTAAATTATTAAGAAATTTTGCATGCTGAATATTCTGAGACAATGTCAGAGATGCAGAGACAGTTGAGGCAATAAAAGAGACCAGTGCTAAAACACCAACAATTATGACTCCAATAGCACGTTTAGGTCTTGTTAGCTGGGCATGAATTTGCTGCAAGACTTGTAAACCAGCATCAGCATACCGTGGCTCTGAAATATTAGCAGGTAATAAAACGAAAGAGGGCTGATGAAGTATCAGCACTCCTTTTCCTCCATTATACCTAGTAATACAATTGGTTAGGTTGCACTTATTACAAGTAACAAAATATCTGTCATCTATCCATTTAACTTTTACATTTCCAATAATTAAAACATACGGAGATTGGACACAGGCTCTTAAGCCATAGCAAGATCCCTCTTTACAGTTCTTACCGACAAATTTTGGTAAAGGTTTATCTGTAAAATGTAAAAATTCTGAGGCAGCAATTAAATGCCAAATATCTTTTTGAACACCTCCTTCACTATAAGTCAAAATATTACTAACAAATCCTGCAGGTGTCATAGCAGAATCTCTTCGTAATTGTCTCTTATCAATTTTTGGAGACCAGTCTAAAATATACCCACTATCTTTAGACACCTTATGTTGTACAGGAAAGGTATTTACACAATCCATCCATTTAGGAAAGGTGCCAATCTCAATTATAGAACTATTTGGACAGTGGGGTATTGGTGGAGGTTTTGTAGAAATGACTCGCTTGTTATGGGAAAGTCCCATCTTAATTACTGATCTAGTATTAGGTTTTAAGTCCCCATAAATAGAATTATTTGTCAGTCTAGGTTTACTGATCGCTGTCTTTTCTTCGAATGATACTTTCAGACAGCCAGCATGTTTATCATGTGACCAACACAAAGGTAATTGGGCACTGTAGCCAGAATAATTAAATCTAGTCACATGATTGGGAGTAATATGAGTATCTGTAAATCCTCCCATCATGAATGAGTCATTAGTAAATACTGGAATAGATTCTCCAGTCCACACAGCTGGGTGTACCAGGGGTGGATCTGGGAAATATGTCCAATAAGTGTCTACTTGATTCCCTTTTACCTGACAGCCCAGTAGGGCAATTACTGTTGCTACCATCATCACTGGGGTCCTGCTCTTTCCTAGGCGTCGAAGTATTCGGGAAGCCTGGGTTGTTAGCTTCTTCACATCTTTCCACGAAATCAGCTTTTCGGCTGGTTCAATCTGGTCTTTCTTCATCTTTTTCCAATATCTCCTCCTTCTGGGTAGTGGCTCCTCCGGGTCGATCCTCAGTCGCTTGAATCTGGGTTCTATCTCCTCCGTGTCTGATAGCACGTTCAGGCACCCAAATAGGACGGAAAGCACCTTCTGGGAAGATACAAGCATGACCTCGGCCCCATGTTATTACCGGGTCCGGACCCTTCCACTGACCAGTCTGTAAATCTTTCCACAGAACTCTGCCTAAGGGGCCTGTTACTGAGGGAGACATTTGTCTCTCGGCAGCAGTGTGACCTTCTGAGTCACAGTTTAAAAAATTTAAAACAAACAAGGCATGATTAAGGCTATTTTGGGGAGTCACAATCCTATTCCCCCCTTTTAATTTTTGTAATTGAAGCTTAATAGATAAATGAGCTCGTTCCACAATGGCTTGACCTTGGGGGTTATAAGGAATTCCTGTTTTATGATTAATTTTAAACTCTTGGCAAAATTGTTGAAAAGAAGAGCTTACATAAGCTGGAGCATTATCTGTTTTAATCTGCATAGGGCACCCTAAAACGGAAAAAGCTGCTAAGCAATGAGAAATTACATGTTGAGTATTTTCCTTAGTACGTGCTGTGGCAAAAATAAATCTAGAATAAGTGTCCACTATGACATGCACATAACACGCTTACCAAATTGAGGAATATGAGTTACATCCATTTGCCATATTTGATTTGGTTTTAATCCACGGGGATTTACCCCTGATGGCAGAGATGGAGTGTGAATAACACACATAGGGCATTGGCTTACAATCTGACAAGCTTGTTCTCTAGTAATATTAAATTTTTTACGTAAGCTAGAAGCATTTTGATGATGTACGGAATGGGAAGCTAGTGCACAGTCATATGAAGACATCTGTTGACAAAAAGCTACTAACTTATCAATTTTGTCATTACCTGAAACTAGAGGTCCAGGAAGATTAGTATGGGCACGTATGTGTCCTATGAAACATGGGTACTTTCGCATTAGCACTGTCTTTTGTAAATTATGAAATAATTCAAATAACTCCTGTGATGAAGTAAACCCAATAACTGAGGTTTCGATATTTTTGGTAACTCCGACTGCATATAAGCTGTCAGAATAGATATTAATAGGCTCATTTGAAAAGTAATCTAAGGCACAAATCAGAGCTTGAAGCTCTGCTCTTTGGGCAGAAGTATAAGAAGTTTGTATTACCTCTGTGTGAACATGGCTGAAGAAACCTGCCTTACCGGAGTCTGAAGCATCCATGAACACCGATAAAGCTTTCTCTATTGGATAAGCTCGTACAATCTTTGGAAAGATAAGTGACGGTAATGATGCAAATTGTACAATCTTATCACGAGGATAATGGCTATCTATCTGCCCAGGAAAATCTGCAAAGGCTATCTGCCATGAGCTAGAAGTTTGAAAAAGCCAATTAGTCTGTTGAACAGAAAATGGAATAATTATGATATCAGGCTCAGATCCAATTAATTGTGAAATCCTAGTTCTACCTTTAATTACTAATTGAGCTATAGAATCATGAAAAGGAATTAATGTTTTTTGAGGGGAGTGGGATAAATAAATCCACTCAATAACTCCTAATCTTTGCCATATGGCTCCTGTTGGGGTATGCTCAGTTGGAAATATTAATAAATACACTATTTCTTTAGGATCTATTCTAGTAAGCTGTGCATTTTTAATTGCAATTCCAACTTTTCTTAAGGCTGTCTTAGCTTCCAAGGTTAGTTGACGTGGAGAGGTTGGAGAAGGATTTCCTTGTAATATCTGAAATAAAGGACTTAACTCAGAAGTAGTTAGTTTTAAGGATGGCCTTAGCCAGTTAATATCTCCTAATAGTTTTTGAAAGTCATTAAGGGTACGTAACTTCTTAACTCTTATCTGAAGATTTTGAGGACGGATTGTACTTCCTTGAATTATCTGACCTAGATATTGAAAAGGAGATACCTTTTGAATTTTTTGAGGAGCTATACATAAACCCATTGCTGTAAGTGAAGTCTCTAACTGAGTAAAAATTTCTGAAAGTACCTCTGGATTAGCATGAGCCAATAATATATCATCCATAAAATGAATAATATATGCATCAGGAAAACTATTTCTTATGGGATCTATTGCCTGATCAACGTATTTTTGACACAGTGTAGGACTATTACGCATTCCCTGGGGAAGTACCTTCCAGCAATATCTTTTAACAGGTTCCTTAAAATTAATTGCTGGGACAGTGAAAGCAAATCTTTCACAATCTTCAGGATGTAACCTTATAGAGAAAAAAACAGTCTTTTAAATCTATTACCATCAAGCTATAATCTAAAGGAATGGCTGTGGGGGAGGGAAGTCCTGGCTGTAATGATCCCATAGGCTGAATTGCATGATTTATTGCCCTTAAATCCTGTAGTAATCTCCAATTTCCTGACTTTTTCTTAATAACAAAAATAGGTGTGTTCCAAGGACTAAGCGTTGGTTCAATATGACCAGCCTGAAGTTGTTCCTCAACTAATCTATGAATTATTTTAAGCTCTTCCCCTGAGATGGGCCACTGAGCAATCCATATAGGCTCCTCTGTGAGCCACGTGATTTTTTCAGCTGTCTTAGGGATCGGGGAAGTACTCAGGGCCCCTAGTAAAAATTTTGGTTTGGAGCATTTACTAATCTTTGTCGTGGAGACTGGCTTGTAAACAGATATTCTTCCTGAAGGGTCTCCTTATCATCTCCAGGAAAATACCTCTGATTAACTTCCTCAACTGACCTTATAGAGTTTGGAGTAACTAATAACAATCCCATTTTGGCTAAAATATCTCTTCCCCATAGGTTAGCTGGTAAAGACTCTAACACATAAGGCTTAAATACTCCACTGTTCCCATCGGAATCTTCCCAACGGAGATAGTTGGCACTTTGAGCAGGCTGTGAAACCTGTCCTATTCCCTCTAGGTTAGCTGGTGCTACATGCAAAGGCCAGTTCCTAGGCCAAAACCTACTGGACAATACCGAGATATCAGCCCCTGTGTCTATTATTTCTAGGAAATTTTTATTATTAATTTTAAGTTTTAATAAAGGGCGTTCTTGCCGTACTAACTGGGACCAGTATACTCTGTCCGGCGGTTTAGAAACTGAATCTACCGGCAGGTGCCTTTCTGAGACACAAGGCAATAATATTAATTGAGAAAAAAATATCCTTTGGGGTGAGCCTTAGGGCATAATTGGATTTTACAGTAACATATAACTGTCCTTTAAATTCTGAATCTATCACACCAGGTATTACCTCAATGGCTCCCTTTAATTCATTACGTTCCAAAATCAAACCTACAGTATAATCAGGAAGCGGCCCGAAAATCCCAGTAGGGATTTGTTCCGGCCCCGTTTCAGGATTTAATTCAGCTGTCTTTGAAGGTCCTAAAAAAACTGTCTGTGATCTCTGTCCCAGTAAAAATCGCGGGCTGTTCTGGTCGGCGCCAGTGACGTCACACTGTGCGACCTCCCTTGGAATTCCCCGTATTGTTGCTCGGCTCCCGCTAGGAGGGAATGATGGCGGCGAGAAGGCGGGCTGATCTGCGCCATCTGAATCCTCCGCATGGGGCTGCAAGTTTAAGTTCACATTTCTAACCTTTGGCTTGGCCCCTAGTGCCTTTGTTTTTAAATGGCTTAAGGGAAAGGGAATTAACTTAGCCTCAGGCTGATTCTCCATTTGAATAAACCTAACAGCTCGTTGAATGCCTTTTAAAAGGTCCTCAGGGGGCCATGAACTTTGGCCCATATATTCAAAAAGACAAACTTCTAGGGCCATCCAAGTTTTCTGTATATTTTCTATGCCTCCAGGTAGTTCATTAGAAAGACAGACTCTCTGTAACTTCCTTCCTAATTTCTCCCAAGTAAGTAAATTTGGAGACTCTTGGTCGCAAAACCAAGGACAATATTCACCTACAATCTTTAAGAATTGTAATAACTGAGTTTTCTTTATCTGTTTTCCTTTCTGATTAATTATACTGCCTAAAATAGTCAGATACATTTCCTTATCCGTAGAAGTTGAATTTCCCATTTTAAGTAATTTAACGTCTCTTTCCTTCAATATCTCCAGGTACTTTTGTGACCCAATTGTCACCTCTTCCTTTATCTTTATTTTTATTCCTTATCTTCCTTTATCTTTATTTTTTTCCTTATCTTTATAGTGCTCTCCCACTCAATCTAACTAATCTAGAATGCCCCACGTTGGGTGCCAATTCTACCACGCGGCCTGCGCAGTGGTTTCATTAATGAGGTTCTAGGCATAAAGTTAGTTAGAAGAGATCGAAATAAAACACACAGACCAGTTACCTTATTTATATTGCTAGGTCCGAGACGGCTCACCTCTCTGGTTCCCACCTCTAGCCGCCCAGCAGGGCAGCGAGGATTACTCAGGGCTAGCAGGAGAGAGAGAGAGAGCGAACACGCCTGGGAGTAGCCCTTTATTGGGGAACAAGAGATTCAGGGGAGAATTCCATCCAATGAAGGTTGAGGGGGGGCTGCACTCCAAGGTCAGGGTCAGTGTTTGGGTCCCCGGGGTCAGTGGTCAGGCACACCCCCACACGGATGGGCTCTCTCATCAGGAAAGGGTCGGGAAAGCTTCGACAGAGCCAAAGCGCCTCAGGCCCTTAACGGGAGTCACCCAATCACGTGTCAGAATGCCTTCCCACACCTGAACATAGTGGTTTTTTAAAAACTTTTTTTTTTAGTTGTAGATGGGCACAATACCCTTATTTTATTTATTCATCTTCATGCAGTGGTAGGCAAGTGCTCTACCACTGAGCCACAACCCCAGTCCTGAACATAGTGTTTTATAGTTTAAGCCTGTACCTCATCCAAATGACCAATAGTGGAAGAATGGCTAACCAGGAAATAGTATGTTTATTTAGTGAAACAGCAGACTCTCATTAGGAAAAGCAATAGAATTTCAATGAAAAAGGGCTACATAATTAATAGCACTTACAAGCTGGAAAAATAAAATTCCAAAAATGTATATACAATGATAGTTTATTTCTACTATGGGATGGGAAGAAACCACAGTTTGAGCATAGCTGATGATTGAAGGAATTGATATTTATTGTAGCTATTGATAGATGTTTCTATTAAAGTTTTATTATGTAATTGATTACATTTACAGTTTAAAAAGAAGATTGATGCCTTAATTAGGAGAAATTTAACACAGAAACTAAAGGATGAGCTTTGCAGTTAGATCTCTATGTTCAAATCTTGACTCCTCTCTTACTAGCTCTGTGATCTTAGCAAGTTATTTAACTTCTTTAGGTTTTAGATTTCTCATTTGTAAAATGGGAATGTCAACCATATAGAACTATCTTAGGAATTAAAACACATGTCGGGCTCATGGTAATTGCTTTAAATTTATATATATTTGATTTAAATTTATATATATATAAATTCTATATATATATAAGTTCTATATATGTAAATTCTATATATATGTAAATTCTATATATATAAATTCTATATATATGTATATATATAAATTCTATATGTGTGTGTATATATATAAATTATATATATGTATATATAAATGTATATATATTATATATATATAATATGGATAGAGGAAGGAGAGAGAGGAAGGGAATAAGAAGGAAAGAAGGTAGGTAGGTTAAGAAGGAAGGCAGGAAGGAAGAAAGGTTGGTTGGTTCAAATTCTAGAATAGACTTAGCAAAAAAATCTAATGTAGATTTGACTCACATTGAATAGAGTACAAAAAAATGGTTCTACATTATGCAGTATCTCTAAAATAAATTTTCTATTATACTACCCAATAAACTGAACCTAGGGAAGAAATTGAAGGGCACAAAACTTAAATATTTTTAATACAGCAAAAAAATTAAGGTGATAGGAGAATGTTATTTATTTATTTTTTATTTTTTTAAACTGATGCAAAATTTATTCCAAGTTAGTTATTTTATGCAGTACTTTTTCCCCTCAACAGACTTGTGATAACCACATCTTTCAAATCTGTAAATAATGTTATCAAAATAATCTTAATCTTTGAAATCTCACAAAAATTTATATTTTACAATCCACCCTGAATATCAAGGCTGCAAGAATAACACATTTCCTATATCCAAATATTTTACAGCTGTACCCAAAAAGGAAAAAAGAAAACAAAAACAAACAAACAAAAAAAAACCACATATGCTTTGTTAAGGGCTAAAGTTACCCAAGCAGCCAAAAATAAAATAAAATATCCAAATTATTAGCATTAATTTAATACAATTATAACTTCAATAGTCACTTTGTCATTGACAATGATTGCTTGAGCACAGGGGTGAGTGCCTCAAGGGCTGGTAGTAGAAGCTGTTGCTGCAGACCAGTGTCTCCTCCTCTCTGCATCTCTGCACTGCCAGCTCCCACCTGTGCATCGCCCCATATGTACTGTGTGTGTGTACTTAAAAAATCTTTCCCACCACACAAACTTCTATTAAGTAGATAACAGGGAAGAAAAACAACAAAAGCTAAACAAGCCAACTGCTCTTTCTTTGGGATATGATTATTTCCCTTGTGCATGAAATATTCAACAACATAAGAAAAGGAAAAGAACAATTTCTTTTGTATATTCCCTAAACACACAAGCTGAGTTTACTGAGTCAGATTAACTGTGAGCCTTTATATGCCTACTTCCAGGCATCGTCATCTGATGTTTCACTGCTACTTGTTTCTGTGTCTGAGTCCTCAAACTCTGCTTTACAAGTGCTTCTCCAAGGGGAGAATAGGCTGGAACCGCGGCTCTGTAAGAAGCCATTCTTTCCGAAGCCATTTCTTCTCAGCTGCTCTGTCTTCATGTGGAACTCTTTTAGCTCATCCTCTGTGAGAGGAAGGCAATTTTAATCATTTTCAGGATATTCTTGCCATCCCATTGATTTCAATAACCTATGCTCTGCTTCCAGAGAGTGTGAAAGGTCCCCCCCTTCTTCTACTACAGGGAGAGAAAGACCATTTTGGAGACAGCCTTCCTCCCCATTTTCCTTTGGTTCAGGTGTGCTGTTGTCCTCCAAATCCTCCAGCTTGTCACAGTCTCTGTTCTCTGTAAAGTCTCCATTTCGGTCATCCTTCAAAGTCTTCAGGAATTCCCTCTTCCTGTCAGTGGTTTGGCGGGTCAACTTGGTCAGACGAGAGGAGCTGATCTCAATTGGAGGGGTAATGCTGGAGGGACTCTCTTTGGGAGAGCTGAGAACTATGCCACCAGCCAGTACCACTGGTTTGGTAACAGAAATTGGATTGGTAAATGATGACTCCCGGCTAGAGGAAAGGGATCCTGATTTGTGTTCCATTCTGCTAGATTTCCATGCATTGGGCTTGGAAGGAGGTGGTGCAGGCTTAGGAACCAAGTTCTTATAGACACTTGGAACCATAGTTGATGATTTGTTCCCATTTGCATTGTGAGATCCTGGTGAGGTGAATGCAGCAGAGAAGGCAGCAGCAGGATCCTCTTTGGAAACTTTTTTGATAACTAGCATCTTGGAGGGTTGCTTGGCACTAGGTGGGTTTTCCCACACTCCAGAAGGGGTCCCAATAGGTCTGCATGGCTGATTCTGTTTGTCAGCTTCTGGATTCAAAGAAGGAAAGTCTTCCTCTTCAAACTGCAACTTTTCCACCTTGTCTTCTTTTTTTTCTTCCCTAATCTCTGTAGGTGGCTTTTCTTGAAAGGCACAGCCTTTCCGGGAATGAAAACTGCCATTCCAGTGTCGATGGTTCCCTGTGCGACCTCCACTACGCTGGTTTATGCCATCATGACCTCAGGAAGAACTATGCCAACTAGATAGGTTCCCTGTGATTCCAGCATATGCTCCCTTAGAGACACCAGAGTCCACAGACTCATGGCGGAAGAGGGAGGGCTGGTGCCAGGAATCTCCTGTAGTTCGTAGGGGCCCATTGTTAAAAAAAGCCATCAGAGGAATTGTGTCCACGACAGCTCACTCCAAATCTACCTTCTCCTCAGGGCAGGTGCTCTCCGTGTTTTTCAAAGGTGGATGTAGGTGACTTAGCTGACTGTGGTGTTGAGAAATTTAGCCAAGCAGGAACAAAGTCATGCTGCGCCATTTAGGTCCAGTGTCTCTTTTCAGCAAGGTGAGGCATCCAACCTCATGGCGAGGATCCCAGAGTGTAACCTCTGTGGTCCTGTTTTTCGAACTCCTTGAGGCTATCAGCTGGCTCTCTCACGAGGTCTTCTTGTTAAAAAGGTGCTTAAGCAGTCTGGCCAGCAGCACGCCTTGTGATGAAGCACAAAGAAGCCTGGCTCTGGGTGGCTCACTTTCTGAGTCCCTTTAATTGATCATCCTAAACTACCTAGTTCCTGACTCGCTTCCAAAGGGGGAAGGGGGAAGGGGAACATAAAAAGTATTTGTTACATTTAAAAAAGGGGTAAGGGGAAAGAGCTATGTCTATGTTCACCTCATTCAACTTCCTTGAGTAATGGCACTATGATGTTGCTTAAATAGGTAATACATGGACATTTGCACAGTGAGTGCGAACTGTTCATAACAAGGTCATAGCTACACAGACAGGTGGCCTCATGTGTGGGCAAGTAATGTCATCAAGGTGATAGACAAAAAATATAATATTAAAGCACTATAAAAGATCTTATGAGTAGTCAACTCCAGTGGCAAACAACCACATGACAAAGCCCTTAAAACATAAATGTCATTATTCTTACACAACTGCTAAAAATAGTGTGCAGATATGTATTTATATTTTCTTAAACTCTAAACTCTAAACATATATGAAATCTTGTTAAAAAAAATCAGACAAGAACTTGATACACTTTTCCCTCCACAGAACAGCATCTTTCAAGGCAAATTTCTTGGTATAAAGCTCCTATATGTATATTCTATTTCTTTGGTCTTCAATATTTAATAAATTCAGAACAAAATTAAAACAAGTAGAAAGAGGGGGTTAGGAATAGTCAAGCAGAAAGTTCCAAAATGAGGTTTTCTTCTCTTCAGTTTTCTGTATTTCACTTGTTTTGCATCATCTTCAAAAATGAATTCAGCTAATAGAAGGTGATATGAAGAATCTTCTACTGCTTTGGTAGAGAAGTCACTTTTTATTTTGGATCCATTTCCATCATTGCTCAATCATTAACAAGGCCACATGAATCTACCAATCTTTCCTTGTGCTGAACGGCAAAGACCAGCTGAGTTTAGTAGTTTTCCTTCATATCCTCCGGCCAAACACTCGGGCCTGGGCGCGGGTGAATGAGTGAGTGGAAATGTATTTGGGTACCCGGTCTTCCCCGCCCATTCTTTCTTCAGCCTCCCACACTCCGCCTCTGGGCTACCTCGCATTGCCAAACTACTTCAACCAAAACTAGCAAATCGGTATAGGAAGGATCAGTCGAGAATGTTAATTTAGTAAGTGAAAATGTCATTATTCTAATACATGATAAAGTCTACCAGAGGGCTAAATTTAAAAAGTAGATTTAAAATAAAAATTAGTTTAAACACAAACGAACAAAAATTATTATGGAATAAAGTAACAGCAGATATGTGGTCAGTTAAAAATAACAAAAACAAAGCCAGGCACAGTGGCACACACCTATAAGCCCAACTACTCAAGAGGCTGAAGCAGGAAGATCACAAGTTCAAGGCCAGCCTTGCCAATTTAGCAAGACTCTGTCTCAAAATAAAAATAAAAATTTAGAGATTAGGTCAGTGGTAAAGCACCCCTTGTTTCAGTCCCTAGTACCACAGAAAATAAATTAAAATAAGTACATATCATGGGTTTGATACAAATAAACAACAGACCTGAACCAGGCAAGCCGTAATCCCAGCTACTTGTGAGACTAAGGTAGAACGATTAAAAATTCCAGGCCACCTGCAATTTAGCAAGACTTTGTCTCAAGATTTAAATAAATAGCTTCTGCCGCTCCTAGAGCTGCTTGTGTGCTCGTTCGGTGCGGACCTGGTACCTCTTTTGTGAAGCGGCAGCCGAGGAGACTCCGGCCTCGCCATGGCCAAGGAAAAGCCCAAGGAAGGAGTCAAGACTGAGAACGACGATCATATTAACTTGAAGGTGGCGGGGCAGGATGGTTCTGTGGTGCAGTTTAAGATTAAGAGGCACTTAGTAAACTAATGAAAGCATATTGTGAACGACAGGGTTTGTCAATGAGGCAGATCAGATTCCGATTTGACGGGCAGCCAATTAATGAAACAAACACACTACACAGTTGGAAATGGAGGATGAAGATACAATTGATGTGTTCCAGCAGCAGACAGGAGGTGTCTACTAAAAAGGGAACCTGCTACTTTACTCCAGAACTCTGTTCTTACAGACCAAGAATACATTCTCAATTAGAAAACTGCAATTTGGTTCCACCACATTCTGACTATTACAGTATAGTTTTCTTTATTCTTTCATTTTCCCCTTCCCCATTCCTTTATTGTACATAAAGTAACTGGTGTATGTGCACAAGCATATTGCATTTTTTTTAAACTAAATGGCCAATGATATGTTTTGATTGACATCAAATGGAGATGGGATGGGGGAAAATACTGGTTCTGTGAAAATATCCCCTTTCTCCATTAGTGGCATGCTCATTCAGCTCTTATCTTTATATTCCAGTAAGTTATTTTGCTCTCACTGTTTTAACAAAAAACAAAAAACAAAAAAAAAACCTGAACAACATAAAAATCCTTGCATACCTTGTTCGATTGGAGAATTTTAACGTTTTTCATTTATCATTGTAAAACCAAGGACAATTTTATAACTTTTTTGTACATAGCTGTTACGTGTAGGGCAATCTGTCTTTAAGTAGGGGTAAATTACTCTTAAAAAAGATTCCTAGATAGTTTTCCCTTCAAGTCAAGCATCTTGTTGTTTAAATAAACTTCTTGTTTAAAAAAAAAAAAGATTTAAATAAATAAATAAAAATTTTAAAGGACCGGGGATGTAGCTTAGTGGTAGAGTACTTGACTACCATGTGCAAGGCCCTAAATTAAATCCCTTGTACTAAAAAAACAAATAACCGGGCTGGTCTCTATAGGTTATGGAATCTGTCCCTGGAAATATCTCAGAAATGAACATTAAGTCGTTTGTCCTGGATAGACTTTGTCCGCTGAAAAAAACTAAAAAATAAATAAAATTCTCTCTCTCTAAAAAAAAAAAAAAAAAAAAATACAGTGTCCTCAGCTATTGTCTAATACTTAAGAAACACACCATGGGGGGCTGGGGATGTGGCTCAAGCAGTAGCGCGCTCGCCTGGCATGCGTGCGGCCCGGGTTCGATCCTCAGCACCACATACAAAAAAAAAAAAAATGTTGTGTCTGCCAAAAAACTAAAAAATAAATATTAAAATTCTCTCTCTCTCTCTCTCTCTCTCTCTCTCTCTCTCTCTCTCTCTCTCTCTCTTAAAAAAAGAAAAAAGAAACACACCATGAATCAAAATATTATAATATTATAAGCTTCCTCCTTGCCCTTTTGCACATAACGAATTCCTTAAAACCATTAGATTAATATTTGATGCCTTTTAAAAAACACTTAAGGAATTGACAAACTTTACTTTTTATTACAGTTTTAGATTTACAGACTTATTGGGCAGATGGGAGATAGAGTTCCATCTCATTGCCACCTCCTCTCCTCACCCCCACAGTTTCTCCTATATATCTTGTATATGATATACTGATATGTTATTATTAACTATACTCCATAGTTTACACTAAGGTTCATGCTTTGTGTTGTACAGTTCAGTGAATTTTTACAAATGCAAAATAGGTAACCAGTATTATATCTTTTTTTTTAAAGAGAGAGTTAGAGAGGAGAGAGAGAGAGAGAGAGAGAGAGAGAGAGAGAGAGAATTTTTAATATTTATTTTTTAGTTCTCGGCGGACACAACATCTTTGTTGGTATGTGGTGCTGAGGATCGAACCTGGGCCGCACACATGCGAGGCGAGCGCGCTACCGCTTGAGCCACATCCCCAGCCCCCAGTATTATATCTTTGCAGAGAATAATTTATTTCTCTAAAAAGCCCTCCTCATCATTAAGCTAACTTTTAACTGCTCTTTAAAATATTTAAAATTACGAAGATAACACATTTTTAGGATAAAAAATGTTCTGCAGGTGCTAAGTTTTTAGTTTCATGTTATGATCACTATTAGAAATGATAAAATGAACCCCTATACAAATGAAAAAATTATAGAAGTTTAAAGATATAAAGGATCTTGGGCTAGGGGCATAGCTCAGTGGTAGAGCGCTTGCCTAGCTAGTGTGAAGCACAGGGTTCAATTCTCAGCATCACATATACATAAATAAATAAAGATCCATTAACAACCAAAAGAATATTTTTAAAAAGATATAAAAGAACTTACTATTTAACCAATCTTAAATTCTTCAAGGCTTCATCCCTGGGCTTCCTGTGCCATTAATCTACTGACTTCACTGGGGAGAAATAAACAGATGAAGAAAAACAAAAACAAATTTTCATTCTAAGTAACCCTGTTAAGTTCAATGTAATCAATCATGAATTCTTTTTTATTGCCTATTTGTATTAGGAACATAATGACTAGCTGGAGTCTAATTTAAGAATGTTAATTATGAATGAAAGCTAAAAAAGATGGAGACTTAAACTTTTCAATACTGTCAGTTCAGGTCTTTTAGAAATGAAGTATTTACTCTATGAAGAATGTATATTCCTTCTTATGCCTTGACAATAGTGCTACCATGACTGTTAATAATAGAATAATAGCAGGCTTTATTTGAAATTGCACCTATTTATTAAAGATATACTTAATTTATATCTTCAGTCTCTTAAAAACTTTTATTATCAGTCTCATTCAAATCAACAGGTCAATTTTGGTACAGGCCATATGAATTCTTATTTACTAACTCTTCAGAAAATTACTACTATATTTTTTTCCACATTTTTTATTGGCACATTAAAGTTGTACAGGTTGATGGGACTTGTTACATATTCATGCATGCACACAATATAACAATATAATTTGGCCAAAACCACTCCCCAACACTTCTTCCCTCCCTCCCTTCCTCCCAGCCCTGATCCCTTTCCTCTACTGATCTCCTGTTTTTAATTTTTTAGTACAAAGTTGGAGTTCTTTATTCATATAGAGTAAGGCACAGGCCTTTTGAACTTTTTTTTATTTTTTGAACTTTTTTTTTTTATATTTTAGTACAAAGTTGGGGCTCTTTATTCTCATAGAGTAAGGCACAGGCCAAGTGGGAGAGCTGTGCAGTCTCTGTGCCAACAAGTTTCAAATGTAAAGTCCTTCAGCTTTTGAAAGAAGCTCTTCCCATCTCAGGAAAAACACATTTTGTTGAGAATAAAAATCAGGCAACCTGGCCACAGCAAGGATGTGTGGTCACTAGTCAGTCCTTCTGAAAATGCTTAGTGAGAGTGGCCAGCAACTCCTGCTTCTTCAGCGCCCCCTTCAGCCTGTACACCTATAGGCCTCTTTCTTCATGGGCACAGTGAGTTCGACAGCATGACCTTGACAACGTGGGCCTTCAGTTCCTCTTCATATACCTCTACTTTGAGCCTTTTGCTTCCAGAACCTCCATCATCTTGGTTTCACTTACTAACTTTGCCCTCGGGATTGTAATTTGGTGGGGTAGACAAGTTCCTTTAAACTCATCTACCAGAGAGCCCAGTCTTTTATTCATTGCTTCAACCTTGGGCAATGTCAGATCTATTGCTTGTTTAGGCTCCATCAAATCCAAAGCTAAGGCCTCCAGATTTCTAAAGTGGTGCTGCAGCACTGGATTCTCAAAGCTGTGACTTCTGTATTTGAAGCACAGCTTTTTAACAATGGCTTTCATCTTGGCTATCTGTTCAGGGTTGGCCATGACTTTTTTAGTAAGAGGCAGTTTCCATTTATCCCATCATAGGGGTAGGAAGCTTGGAGGGGTCACCGGAATTTTCTGGTTATCCAGCTCTTCTTCCTATGGCACCAAAGCCACAAAATAAGGGAGGATGTTCTCCTGGAATGAGTATCTGCATACTGCTTTGACTGTCTTCTCCAGACACTTGGTGAGCAGAGCACTAACCAGGGTTGAGCTCCCGTTTACCAGGGTATCCTCAGGGTAAAGGAACAGGAAAGGTCTCAGGTTAATGGTGCTTCTTCAGCATGAGCAAGGGCTTGAAGTCAAGGAAAATGAAACCTGGTTCATCAAACTGCTTCAACTCCTCCATTTCCTCTTTCTCTAGTATAATCTGAAAACTCCCATAGATCTGAAGTATCTGTATTTACATCAAATGTCGAGTCTTAGTTTTTCCTGGTTCATTTGTTTCCCTGGAGGTCATTGGAAAAGGCTTGCTAGCCTTCTGGACCAAGTTATAAATGCCTACAGAGAGCGCTATACCATTGTTGAACTTAAACTTGAATCTGGACAGTACTCGCTTCCTGGGCTCCTTGAGGCAAACCTTCCTCAATAGGTGTTCCAGCTTGCTTGATTCCTCAAAGTGAACTCTGAGATTCTCATCCTCTGCTCTGCTGATGATATCTTTGCTGTTTTCTCTAGTTCTGTGAAGAATGCCATTGATATTTTGATAGGGATTGCATTGAATCTATATATTGTGTTTGGTAGTATGGCCAGTTTAATAATATTAATTCTTCCTATTCATGAACATGAGAGGTCTTTCCATCCTCTGATGTCTTCTCCAATTTCTTTCTTCAGTGCTCTATAGTTTTCATCATAGAATTTCTTTTTTGTTTCTTTTGTTTTCTCACCTTTTCACCTCGATGGTTAGAATTATTCCTAGGTTTTGCTTTTGCTTTTTGAGGTTATTGTGAATGGAATTGTTTTCCTGATTTCTTTATCAGCAGATTTGTTGTGGTTAAATAAGAAAGCTATTGATTTTTGTATGTTGATTTTGTAATGTGCTTCTTTGCCAAATTTATTAGCTCTGGCAAATTTATTAATTCTTTTGGTGGAGTTTTTTTTAATCTTCTAGGTATAGGATCATGTCATCTGCAAACAGTGATAATTTTACTTCTTCCTTTCCTATATTTCATCCATTTTATTTCTTTCTATTGCCTAATTGCTCTGGCTAGAATTTCTAACACTATATTAAATAGGAGTGGTAAGAGTAGACATCCTTGTCTTGTTCCAGATTTCAAAGGTAATGCTTTCAGTTTTATCCATTGCTATGAGACTTGCTTTGAGTTTTTCAATGTAGGTTCCTTTTAATCTCTAGTTTTTTCAATATTTTTATCATAAATGGGTGCTAAATTTTATTGAAGGCATTCTCTGCATCTATTGAGATTACTAAGTGATTTTTGTCCTTAATTCTGTTAATGTGATGAATTTATATTTATTAATTTGCATACATTAAACCACCCTTGCATATCTGGAATAAAACCAACTTGGTCATAGAATACAATCTTCTTAATATGTTATTGAACATAATTTGC
The DNA here is from genome assembly GCF_964194105.1 of Spermophilus citellus. Classification (NCBI taxonomy): domain Eukaryota; kingdom Metazoa; phylum Chordata; class Mammalia; order Rodentia; family Sciuridae; genus Spermophilus; species Spermophilus citellus. The sequence goes on from NC_138185.1 coordinate 162,340,590, forward strand.
TACTATCTTATTAAATATTTTTGCATCTAAGTTCAGCAGGGATATTGGTCTGTGGTTTTCTTTCCTTGAGGTATCCTTCTCTGGTTTGGGGTATAAGCATGATATTGGCTTCGTAGAATGAATTTGGAAATGTTCCATCCCTTTCTGTTTCATGGAATAGTTTAACGAGTGTGATATTAATTAGTTCATCTTTGAAAGTCAGGTAGAATTCAACTGGTCCTAGGCTTGTTTTTGTTTTTTTTGTCAGAAGACTTTTTATTACTGCTTCTATCTCATTACATGTCATTGATCTTTGTTTTCTGTGTCTTCTTGACTTAATTTTGGCACATTGTATGTGTCAAAAACGTCTTCATTTCTTTTACATTTTCCAATTTATTGGAATATACGTTTTCAAAATAGTTCCTAATGTTTCTGAGATGCCTATGGTGATTTCTTCTTTTACATCTCTAATTTTATTAATTTGGTTTTACCTTTTTCCTTTGGTTAGTTTGGCTAAGGGATTATCAATCTTATTTACCTTTTCAAACAATGAAATCTTTATTTCATCAATCCTTTGTATTGTTTTTATTCTCAAGTACATTGATTTGGGGACTGATCTTAACTATTTCCTCCCTTCTACTGGTTTTGGAATTAATTTGTTCTTTTTCAAGGGCCTTGAGGTATCCCATTAGGTTGTTTATTGGGGATCTTTCTGATTTTCTTATGTAGGCACTCATAGCTATATACTTTCCTCTTAGAACTACCTTTACAGTGTCCCAGAGGTTCTGGTATGTTATACCACCATTCTCATTTGAGTCTTAAGAATTTTTTAATTTGTCCATCGATTTCTTCTCTATCATCCATTAAATTATTCAAAAGAGTATTGTTCAATCTTCATGCGTATTTATAGTTTCTGCAGGGTTTGGATATATTGATTTCTAATTTCATTCCATTATGATCTAATAATAGAGAAGAAGCTTGGGAGGCTGAAACAGGAGAATCTTGAGTTCAGAGCCATCCTCAGCAACGGTGAGGTGCTAAGCAACTCAGTGAGACCCGGTCTCTAAATAAAATACAAAATAGGGCTAGGGATATGACTCAGTGGTTGAGTATACCTGATTCACTCCCTAGTATGAGAGAGAGAGAGAGAGAGAGAGAGAGAGAGAGAAGGAATTATGTCAATATTTTGTATTTGCTAAGAGTTGTTCGGTGGCAACTCTTAAGGTCTATTTTGGAGAAGTTTCCATGAGCCTCTGAGAAGAAAGTGTATTCAGCTGTTGTTGGATGAAATATTCTATCAATGTCTGTTAGGTTTATTTAATTTATAATATTTTTCAGGTCCAATGAGTCTTTACTAAGTTTATGTCTGTATGACCTACCTAATGGTGAGAGTAGTGTGTTGAAATCGCAAAGTATTATGTGCTGGGGTCTATCCAAGACTTCAATTTGGGAAGTATATCTTATGTAATAAGTTATACGCACATTTTGGGCAAAAAAATTCATTATTGTTATTTCTTCTTCTTCTTCTTCTTCTTCTTCTTCTTCTTCTTCTTCTTCTTCTTCTTCTTCTTCTTCTTCTTCTTTTTTGGTAGTGTTGAGGATTAAACCCTGAGCCTAAGCATGCAAGGCAAGCACTCTACCAACTGAGCTATATTCTCAGCCCTGTTATATCTCCTTGATTGTTCCCTTTACCAATATGAAGTGACCCTCTTAGTCTCTTCTGATTAATTTTGGTATAAAATCTTTGTCAGATATGAGAGTAGCTAATCCTGCTTGTTTGGAGGCTCCTTTTGCATTATATACCAATTTTCATTCTTTCACTTTCAACCTGTAGCTGTCTTTGCCTTTAAGGTGCATCTCTTGCAAACAGCATATAGTTGGATCTTGTTTTATTAATTCATTCTGTCAGCCTACGTCTTTTTATTGGAGAGATGAGGCCACTTACATCCAATGTTATTATAGAGAAATATTTATTAATTACTGCCATTTGATTTATTTATCGTATTGCATCAGTATTATGTTTAATTTGGTCCTGTTTATTTTAGATTAGCTATCTTCAAATTAGATTTGTTCTTTTGTGAGCTCTGAGGTTTGTTTTTTATTTCTTCTATGTGTGGTATTTAAGTAAGTTCTATAGTGCTAGTTTAGTAGTCATGAATTCTTTTAGTTTTGACTTATCATGGAAGGTTTTTATTTCAATTGAAATATTGAAGAATTTTGAATGATACCTTTGCTGGATATAGCATTCTTGGTGTTGAGGGTTATTTTCTTTCAGGACTTGGAATATATTGTTCCAAGCCCTCCTAGCTTGTACAATTTGTGCAGAGAAATCAGAAGTGATTCTTATTGGCTTGCCTTTAAATGTGATTTGATGTTTTTCTCTTGAGGCTTTTAAAATTCTATCCTTCTTTGTATGTTAGGCATTTTAATTATAATGTGTCATGGAGAGGTTCTTTTTTGGTCTTGTCTACTTGGGGTTCTGAATGCCTCCTGTATCTGGATGTCTATCTTATTCTCAAGGTTTGGAAATTTTTCTGTTATTATTTCCCTGGAGAGTTTACTCATTCCATTAGCCTGTATCTCACATTAGCCTGTATCTCCTTAATTCCAGTAATTCTTAAATTTGTCTCTTCATGTTGTCCCAGATTTCTTTTATATTCTGATCCTGATTACTTTTTTCCCTTTAGTACTGCCTGAATATACAAGGATAACCACTTTGTCTTCCAGCTCTGAGATTCTGTCTTCAGCATGGTCTACTCTATCAGAGACTTTCAACCAGACATTTTATTTGATTTACTGTATCGTTCATTTCCAAGATTTCTTTTTGGTTCTTTTTCACTATTTCTATCTCCTTATTGAATTTCTCATTCATATTCTATACTTAATTCATTAATTCATTCAGTTGTTTTTCTGTGTTCTCTTGGAATTTATTGATCATTTTTATAATGATTCTTTTGAATTCCTTATCTGATATTTAATCCACTTCAATACTTTGGGGTTATTTGCTGGTATATTTGAACTTTAGGAGGCATTGTGCTAGCTTGTTTTTTCATATTTCTTAAATTTATATGGTAGGTTTTATGCCTTTGTTGAAAGGAATTTCTCTTCCATTCTATATATGGACCTTTGTATGGCACAATCTTCACTTGCTAAAATGTCCTAGAGTGATCTGGATTGAGACCCCTTGTAGGTGTTCAACAGCTTTTGTGTTATTTCTCTCTGTTTTTGCTATATCAATGGATATCTATAGGTATTACCTGGGGTCCTACCCCTAGTTGTTTCCAGGGCCTGGTCATTACCTTGGGTTTTTATCTATTTCTTATATTAAAGTATAGTGGAAGCTTGAATGTCATTAATTTGTGTGTGGAGCAAGGTGCACTGTGTCTTTTGTAAAGTTTAGTTCAGCAGCAAAGTTTCTACCTAATGAACTGTAGGTTCCCAGCACTTCACAGAATAAGGGTAAACAAACAATAGCAATAACAACCAACACAAATAACAATAACAACCAACACAAAGCATTAAACTAAGTTCTTGGTTCCTACTATGACATCTACAATGTTAATTGCAAAAAAAAAAAAAAACCCAGAAATTGTAGGGTCATAAATTGCCAACAGCACAACCAATAAGTAACTATTAACTATATCTGGCATTAAAACAAACAACAAGTGTCAACTATATCATCCACAGCAGTAATAATTGCATCAGTATTAATGGTGGGAACAGCAGTTATATAAGTCAATTAGTGCCAAAAGACTGTAAGAATGCAGTTAATTAAAAGAAAATGTGATAGAAAGGTAGGGAAAAGTTCATAATTTCAAAAAGTGAACAAGGAGAATGCAGAAAAGATATAACGTGATGGTTGTAAGGAAGGAGAAGAAGAAATAGAAATAACATAGTAAAGAGGTATAAAGGAGAGAACAATAGAATTTGGCTGTTAGCAGAAGAAAGAGAAACAAGAGAAATTTACAAATGAAAAACAATATAAAATAAAACAAAAATATACTAATCAAAATCCCTAACCCTCAAAAGACAAGATAAGGAAAAATAACTGGTCATCCCAATTGGAGTAGGGGCAGAGCAGAGCCGCCGCCTGGAACAGGCCCAGCGGCCCACCGGGGTGGTAGTCACGTCACCCCAATTGGAGTAGGGGCAGAGCAGAGCGGCCGCCCGCGCCCACAAGGTAGGCAGACCTGCGACCGACCGGCAATATCTCTAATGAACCTAGATGCAAAAATCCTCAATAAAATTCTGGCGAATCGGATACAAAAACATATCAAAAAAATTGTGCACCATGATCAAGTAGGATTCATCCCTGGGATGCAAGGCTGGTTCAATATACGGAAATCAATAAATGTTATTCACCACATCAATAGACTTAAAAATAAGAACCATATGATCATCTCGATAGATGCAGAAAAAGCATTCGACAAAGTACAGCATCCCTTTATGTTCAAAACTCTAGAAAAACTAGGGATAACAGGAACATACCTCAATATTGTAAAAGCAATCTATGCTAAGCCTCAGGCTAGAATCATCCTGAATGAAGAAAAATTGAAGGCATTCCCTCTAAAATCTGGAACAAGACAGGGATGCCCTCTCTCACCACTTCTGTTCAACATAGTTCTTGAAACACTGGCCAGAGCAATTAGACAGACGAAAGAAATTAAAGGCATAAAAATAGGAAAAGAAGAACTCAAATTATCACTATTTGCAGATGACATGATTCTATACCTAGGAGACCCAAAAGGGTCTACAAAGAAACTATTAGAGCTAATAAATGAATTCAGCAATGTGGCAGGATACAAAATCAAAACGCATAAATCAAAGGCATTCCTGTATATCAGCGACAAATCCTCTGAAATGGAAATGAGGACAACCACTCCATTCACAATATCCTCAAAAAAAATAAAATACTTGGGAATCAACCTAACAAAAGAGGTGAAAGACTTATACAATGAAAACTACAGAACCCTAAAGAGAGAAATAGAAGAAGATCTTAGAAGATGGAAAAATATACCCTTTTCATGGATAGGTAGAACTAACATCATCAAAATGGCTATATTACCTAAAGTTCTCTATAGGTTTAATGCAATGCCAATCAAAATCCCAACGGCATTTCTTGTAGAAATAGAGAAAGCAATCATGAAATTCATATGGAAAAATAAAAGACCCAGAATAGCAAAAACAATGCTAAGCAGGAAGTGTGAATCAGGCGGTATAGCGATACCAGACTTCAAACTATACTACAGAGCAATAGTAACAAAAACAGCATGGTACTGGTACCAAAACAGGTGGGTGGACCAATGGTACAGAATAGAGGACACAGAATCCAATCCACAAAACTACAACTATCTTATATTTGATAAAGGGGCTAAAAGCATGCAATGGAGGAAGGATAGCATCTTCAACAAATGGTGCTGGGAAAACTGGAAATCCATATGCAACAAAATGAAACTGAATCCCCTCCTCTCACCATGCACAAAAGTTAACTCAAAATGGATCAAGGAGCTTGATATCAAATCAGAGACATGGCATCTGATAGAAGAAAAAGTTGGCTATGATCTACATACTGTGGGGTCGGGCTCCAAATTCCTCAATAGGACACCCATAGCACAAGAGTTAATAACTAGAATCAACAAATGGGACTTACTCAAACTAAAAGGTTTTTTCTCAGCAAAATAAACAATAAGAGAGGTAAATAGGGAGCCTACATCCTGGGAACAAATCTTTACCCCTCACACTTCAGATAGAGCCCTAATATCCAGAGTATACAAAGAACTCAAAAAATTAAACAATAAGATAACAAATAACCCAATCAACAAATGGGCCAAGGACCTGAACAGACACTTCTCAGAGGAGGACATACAATCAATCAACAAGTACATGAAAAAATGCTTTCCATCTCTAGCAGTCAGAGAAATGCAAATCAAAACCACCCTAAGATACCATCTCACTCCAGTAAGATTGGCAGCCACTATGAAGTCAAACAACAACAAGTGCTGGCGAGGATATGGGGAAAAGGGTACACTTGTACATTGCTGGTGGGACTGCAAATTGGTGCGGCCAATTTGGAAAGCAGTATGGAGATTTCTTGGAAAGCTGGGAATGGAACCACCATTTGACCCAGCTATTCCCCTTCTTGGTCTATTCCCTAAAGACCTAAAAAAGAGCATACTACAGGGACACTGCTACATTGATGTTCATAGCAGCACAATTCAAAATAGCAAGACTGTGGAACCAACCTAGATGCCCTTCAACAGACAAATGGATAAAAAATGTGGCATTTATACACAATGGAGTATTACTCTGCATTAAAAAATGACAAAATCATAGAATTTTCAGGGAAATGGATGGCATTAGAGCAGATTATGCTAAGTGAAGCTAGCCAATCCCTAAAAAACAAATGCCAAATGTCTTCTTTGATATAAGGAGAGTATCTAAGAACAGAGTAGGGACAAAGAGCATGAGAAGAAGATTAACATTAAACAGGGATGAGAGGTGGGAGGGAAAGGGAGAGAGAAGGGAAATTGCATGGAAATGGAAGAAGACCCTCAGGGGTAAACAAAATTACATACAAGAGGAGGTGAGGGGAAAGGGAAAAAAAATACAAGGGGGAGAAATGAATTACAGTAGAGGGGATAGAGAGAGAAGAGGGGAGGGGAGGGGGGATAGTAGAGGATAGGAAAGGCAGCAGAATACAACAGACACTAGTATGGCAATATGTAAATCAATGGATGTGTAACCGATGTGATTCTGCAATCTGTATATGGGGTAAAAATGGGAGTTCATAACCCACTTGAATCAAAGTGTGAAATATGATATATCAAGAACTGCGTAATATTTTGAACAACCAACAATAAAAAATTTTAAAAAAAGAAAAATAACTATATTAAAAAATGATACTAATAAGAAAAAAAGAAATATGTATGTATGTACATGAACCAAGCAGCATAGCAAATGCACACAAAACCAAAACCAAAACAAAACAAAATTTTAGTGAAAAATTAAGGAATTATTTCCACTGAGGTCATCAAAATAGTCAATGAGAATAGATGGACATTATCTATGCCCAACTGTCTTTCATTTCTCTTGGCTATGTACTATAAGTGAGAGCAAGGGCTGGGGGTTGTTAACCCCTTCCTCTTTTTGTGTTGTTCACCAAACTACCAGTTGGAATAGCCTAAGAATGAAACTGGTTCAAATAATTCTCAGCTTCTCTTCTCCCTGCTATGAGATAGAATGGGAAGGGAAGTACTGTCAGTTGGAGTTTTATCCACACAGACCAGGTCAATGAACTCCAGGGCTGGGGGTTGCTGCTGCAGAGTCTTGAGTGGAGTTCCAGCAGGTGAGGCTTAGATCTAATCAGGCCTCAGTGGCTTTGCTGGGTGGTTTCTGCTTTGGAGAGATTAGATCAACATACCCCTAGGGCCTGGCAATTATTCTCTGCTGGGAATGTGCATCTCGGGAGCCTCTCAAAAATTCTTCTTATGGGTTAAAGGAGCCAAACCTTCACCCACTCTGCTGGCCACAAACACAGTCTTTCCAGGCTTCCCAGGCTTAGTTTGTGAGTATATTCATACCTGCCCATTCAGATTCCTGACCACTTCAGCTAGTCATGTGAGCCACAGACTCAAAGGGGAAGTGAGTTGGGCTCCCCTTCACTTTTCCAACTTGCATCCCCCTGGGTAAAATATTCTCTGTGCCTGTTTTGCTTCCATTCTGCTAAGTACACCCTAGGCTATACAGAAGGTGGAAGGTGCTTGCTAAGACAGTGTAACCATGTTTACTCAGATCTGCCAGCTCCCCCAGCAGCAGCTGCAGCATGGCTGCCTCAGGATAGCTCCCACCTCAGCTCTGACTGCCCCAGCTGGGAAACACAGGCCACTTTTCAAGCACCAGTGCACAGTACAGCCTCTGCATCAGCTAAGGGCAGGCTGCTTTTCTGATCTCAGATTTTTCCAAACTAAATTTGTCCATTGTGTTTCTCTCTGTTCCCCTTCCCTCTGTGCTGAACCAATGCCACTATCACTGCTGTCGAAAACAGCTTGGCTCCAATGTAGTCTTTCTTTGTTTAATGTACCCAAATTTCTGAATCTCTAAGACACCCTGTCTGTCCAATATGAGTTTTAGTGAAATCCCTACTTTACCCACCTTGCACAGAAGTACGCTACTCCTGCTTCTTGAATCCTGAGCCATGGAGCAACTAGGAATGTAGCCTTCCTCTAGTCTGCCATCTTGAATCTTTCAGAAAATTACTATTTTAAATTTACTTCCTGAAAGACTAATTTTAGAACTTGAACTGGATGTATTTGCCTGATTCCTTAAAGTGGATCATAATTAGGGAACTTTTCTAAACTCTGTGTTTTACTCAAGCTGCATGTGTCAAAAATATTTATTGACAATCTGGCAAATAAGCAAGAATATGTTGAAAGTTAAATGACTTGTATAACCATAAAAATCTAATAAAAAAATCCAAGGGGGAAAGAAAAGAAAATTAAATAACTTAGGTTTATATTTTAGCATGCCAATGAAGTTAAGAAAATAAGTATTTTAACTATTGCTACTTTTTTTTTTTTTAATAAATCAGGGGTACTGAAAAAGAAGTTTCTTTATCCAAAGACATTTCTGAAAGTTAAATTATCTGAAAAACTGACCATTAATTTCCTGTTTAATCCAATAAGCCATAAGAAATATTAATAAGTATACATAAAGGTATGTTCTTTGCCTACAAGATTCCCAATTGTTGTTACCCCCAGCAAGAGGTTGGTGAGGAAGCTAGCAGATTGGTGACTTCTCAAACCATCCAATCCAGAATTTACTCCAAGGTCTCCATGAGACCTTATATTACCAATAAAACTGATTTATTTATTTACTCTCCTGAGTAGCAGCAATAAGAATCTGTCTCTGCCCAGAAGGAAGGACTAACAGGCAGCAGGACTGGGGATGCCAGCAACCTCACTGAGTGACTGGAAAGAAATGCAATAAAAAGATTATATGTTATTACATAAAATTTGCTTTTATAGCTTTTACAGGTTGGATAATCGGTAAATAAATAATTTTATCTAATATTGTAATCAATAACAACCTCAGCTTGCCAAACATGGTTCATTACTACCCACAAAGCATTTAGAGAATGACTAGTTATCTCATACCTAATAATTCTTTTCTAAATATTTGTAGTTATGATTGAAAACTTTTGAAATGTGCTGTTTATTTTTACAGGAGCATGAGAACTCATTCACATCCTTCAGGTATGGAACAAATTCCATCACATATTTCATTGTGATGTTTGGTGTCTGGGAGTTGCCTCTGGTTCTTGAATAGTAGAGTAGTTAAGAGGAAAAGAATCCATTCTGAGAGCCCTACATTTAGAAATTCTTCCTCAAAGCCTATCCTCAGACTATTTTTTAAGTGGCCAGGCATTGCTTCCCATTTCTTTTTCTGTGCTGGTAGCATTTGGTTTTCCAATTACCTGAATTTAATAACCCATCAGGCATGAACTAATCCAAGACTAGCTCAACAGGAAGAATCCAAACTATAAGGGGGATTGTGCACAACTAAATTTTTGGTAAATCTAAATCATTTAGCTCCTCATTTCTTCCTGCTTACATCTTTAGTCTCTCACTCAGTGTCAGGTGATACTATTTCATTTTCTGGGGAGAAGCAGTTTCTTCTTTATAAAATCCCTTGTCTAATAAGATAACTTGGAATAACAAACTTATGACATGAAGATTGTCTTATGGACATACATGGGTATCCCTCCATTTGCTGGCTACTGACCCACTTCCAAGTTTCTTTCTAACTAGGGAGATGGAATAGGCCTCAGCTTAAGTTATGCATATAAAATAGTAGTATAGGGCCAGGTACTGTAGTGAATGGCTATAATCCCAGCCACATTAGAGTCTGAGGCAGGAAGATCACAAGTTCAAGGCCAGCCTGGGCAATTTGGCAAGGCCCTAAGCAACCTAGTGAGACTCTGCCTCAAAATAAAAAGATTAAATAAAAGGGGAGGTATAGCTCAGAATACTTCTGGGTTCAATCCCCAGTACCACACACACATACACACACATACAAATATTGTACAAGAAACAGTAACATTTAACTTGGCTTAAGTGGAGAGAGAAAAAAAATATTTCAAAAAGCTTGAATACTTTGAAAGCATTTGTAGTCACATTTATGAGTCCTACAAAAAAATTAAGAAAAAATGATTATAGGCTTTCCTTTTGGGTATTAGTGTCCAAAAGTACTGGATAACATCATGGTAATATGAGGCCTATGTTCCAATTATAGATTTGAACCTGAGAACATGGTAGGAAAATGCTACTGACATTTATAAGAAAAATACAAAATTTCCTTTGCGGTTTATAGAATTTTCATCTGTCAATTTCTACTACAAATTGTATTTTGTAAAGAAATCAAGATAATTTTTAGAAACTTCAGAGATGTCTAGTACAGACAAATATTTTACTTGGCAGTTTTATAAATAACATTGTTATATAATTAGTACATTTTACATACATTCTGAGGCATTCGTTTATTTGACTTTGGAAATTTAAAATTGACATAGGGCATTGATATTTTATTCTGTATGTGACTAATTCTTTCATTCTCTTCTTCCACAAACTCAATTTTGCTCAATTGAACAAGCATTTGGTGCCTGACTATATTACATATGAGGCAGGAAGAGTCTTTGGTGTAGGCTCTGGGAGAGATTAAAACATAACAGGACAGGTTACCTGGCCTTATAACATGTACAAATAACATAATTCAGAATGTTATTATTCTCTACTTTGAAAGTGGATAATATTTTTAGCTCAGGAGAAGAAATCATGCAAAACTGTAAAGGAGGCAGTTTTGAGGTAGGAAAGGAGAAATGAGGATACCCTGGATAGAGAATGATGTGAGCTACATCAAAACAATAGGAGAGTGCAAGGCAATTCAGTTCCATTTAGGAGTAGTGAGACATGCAGTTGGAAAGCAAGGCAGGATCCAGATATATAATATTTGCTGAGAAATTTGTATACAACTGTTAGGTAGCTAAAGAGGAGCTGCTAAAATATAGGAAAATGACAAAACTGGTGTCATGTTTAGGACGATATGCTGACTGCAATAAAAGACAGAGGAGGCCCAGAAGTAGAGACCAGTTAGGAAGCTATTATAATAGTCCAGGTGAAGGGTGACAAAGTCTTGAACCATGTAAATAGCTGTCAGAATGAAAATAAGGACAAAAATACACAGTCAACAAGCTACTCACAGCCTGCCTGTGAGAACAAGGAAAAAAAATACTGAGGATGATGGTTTGGGAGACAACATGACAAGGAGGAGTAAGTCCATAAAATGAGGTGTGGAAAGGAATTAGCGGAAGGTTGGAAAGGATGAAGAAATCAGCTATTGAACACTGAAGTTAGGATCAAAAGCCCCAGGTTTAGATCTAACTGTATCTCCTCTGTTACGTGAACATTTAATTTTTCTGACCCTTGTCTCTCTAACCATAAAATGTGCGTGCACGTGGCTCAGGGGCTGGGACGAGGAGGGCATGAGCAGTCTCAAGGCCTTTGGGGCAGTTATAATATATAATATTTTAAGCTGAAATGTTTGTGGTCTTGGTGGCCCATCTTTTAAAATCTAGCAGGCAGCTTAAAATGGGGCTCTGGAAATCAGGAGCTAAGCAAAAATACAATGAATGAGCAGCAAAGTTCACTTTGAGTTTGTTAAATAACAAGGATAGTACAATATACAAAATTGGCAACACAGTTTTCCACAAAGTATTAACTATTTTCCATGTTTGTTTTCTTTCATGTACTTTTTCATTTCTTTCCATTTCTCTCTCCCAATCTTCCCATTTTTTCCTTAGGCTTGTATAGTTTTTCAGTTTTCCCCCTGATTAGTATTTCTTTCCCCCTTTTCACCCTCCTCTTATTCATTTTTCCCCATTCATACACTCTTACCCTTAACACTACTTTATTTCCCGCAAAAGCCAAATCTTAATATTTTTTCCATTAAATTTAGTCTATGTGTAGACTAAAAATGAGTCTGTAATTCCAATTTCTATTTTAACTAGAAGCCAGAATAATAATTTCTCCCCAAAATAGTAAATTTCTGGTAGTATTACGCTCATCTGATTGGCATTCAATGCTAGTTAGGGACAATGATCTCTCACACCACTCAGCAGTTTGAGAGAATTTTACTTTTTATCTCTGCAGCATGAGATTTTGGGGTAAAATGATACTTCCAATACACCATTTTTATGACATGCCTATGTACCTACATGATAAGGTCCCAAGCTAAACTTGTCTCTCTGGATCTAAATCCATCTCTCTCCTTTCTTGACTTTTAATTTCTAGTTTTTCTAATCTTTATTCTCGTTAGCTTTTCTGATTTCTTTACAGTGAGCCCAAATGATAGGCTTATCTGTGCTTCCATGGTATTTTTCCAAGATGGAAAGAAATGAGACGAAGTATATAGAGAGGAAAAACATTTATGACATATTGAGAGTTCCTTCCCACCCCTATCTCTTTTCTACTTTTCTCTTAAGTATTACAAATCATATTCCTTGGAATCCTAAACAGTCAGGTTCATTCCCTGTTTATGAAGTCTGGGCTAAAAATAAAAAGGGAAGGATGCCCCTAAAAGGAAACAGGTTTGTGGAAATCTAACAGTGAACACCACTGGAAAGAATTAAGGCATTTTTGATGAGGTGAGGTGGTTAGAACATAATTTGAATTTAAGACCCAAATTAAGTTCTTTCTCCTTCTGTGCCTTTTTCTCTCCTGCTTTTGGCCTTTTTCTTTCTCACTTCTTCTCTAATGATCTCTTCCACTTTCCCCCACTTTTTTACCCATTTTCCCTCCACCTCTATCCTCTCATATCAAATCCACTTCTAATTTCCTCAACCCTGTGCCTCACCTGTCTCCCCCTTTCTCAGGGGAATAAATGTGAGGAAAGGAGAGTAAAACAGAAAGAGGCAAAGTTGACCAAAGAAAATGTGTAAGAAAACTAAAGGTAAGTAACTTTTTAAAATTATGAGTTTCTATAGATTCAAATGATAGATATGATGCTTTCAGGAAAAGCTATTAATAAATGGAATCTTTTAATAGTAGTGGTGAAAAAAAGTGAATCTTACAAAAGAGGTAGAATACAATGTTGAGGGGTTTTTAATGGTTTCTGTCTTAGAATCCATCATGGGTCAAAAGGTAATATCAGCCTGAGGAAGAAAAGGGGGAGCTTTGGTGAGACACACTGGAAAATAATTGCCTGCTGCTGCTATAATGATTCTTCTCATTTACACACCTACACTTCTTTGCTTCCTCGTGCTCTTTCCCAATCTTTTTTTAAAAGACTTCTTCATTTAATAGAAATGGGGGGCTGGAGTTGTGGCTCAGTGGTAGAGTGCTTGCCTAGCATGCATGAGGCACTGGGCTCAATCCTCAGCACCACATAAAAATAAAATATTGTGTCCACCTAAAACTAAAAAATAAATATTAAAAAAAAAAGAAATGGAGGGCAAGGTCTCATGAAAATAGAAGGTATACCAGTAGTATAGAGGAAAGGACCAGGGTGAGGAAGGAGTAGAGAGAAAGGGGAAATACTAGAGAATGCTATCGATCAAATAATATTGTTATAAATGGTCATACTTCCAAAAGCGCTATATAGATTCAGTGCAATTCCCATCAAACTTCCAATGAGGTTCTTCATATAGAAAAAGTAGTCATGAAATTCATTTAGGAAATTAAGAGGCCCAGAATAGTCAAAGCAATCCTTAGCAAGAAAAGCAAAGCAGGAGGCATCACAATACCAGACCTTAAATTGTACTAAAGAGCGACAGCAACAATAACAGCATGTTATTGGCACCAAAACAGGCATGAATACCAATGGAACAGAATAGATGACACAGAGACAAACCCACATAAATAGTTATCTCCTACTTAACAAAGGCACCATAAATATACATTAAAGAAAAAATAGCCTATTCAACTAATGGTGCTGGAAAAACTGGGAATCCACATGCAGTAGAATGAAATTTCACCCCTATCTCTTACCCTACACAAAACTCAAAGTGAACCAAAGACCTATGTATTAGACCAGAAATCCTGCACCTGCTAGAAGAAAATGTAGGCCCAACACTCCAACATACTGATTCAGGAACTGACTTCCTTAATAAGACTCCTAAAGTGCAAGAAGTAAAATTTAAAAATCAATAAATTGGATGGCATCAAATTAAAAAGCTTCAGCACAGCAAAGGAAACAATCAAGAGCATGAAGAGAGAGCCCACAAAATGAGAGAAAAATCTTTGCCATCCCCACCTCATATAGGGCATTAATATCCAGAGAATACACAAAAAGCTTAACACAAAAAAAAAAAAAAATCAGTGGGAAAAGAACTCAACAGACACTCCTCAAAAGAAGAACTATGTTTATATAGTTTTTTTATGTGGTGCTGGAGATTGAACCCAGTGCCCCATACATGTTAGCCAAGTACTCTACCACTGGGCCCCAGCCCCAGCCCATCAGAAGAAGAAATATGAACAGTTAACAAATATATGAAAAAATGTTCAACATCTCTAACAATTAGGTAAATGCAAATTAAAACTACACTGAGATTTCATCTAACTCTAGTCAGAATTGCAATTATCGAGAATACAAGTAACAATAAATGTTAGCAAGGATGTAGAAACAACATACATTGTTGGTGGGACTGAAAACTGGTGCAACCACTCTGGAAAACAGTATGGGATTCCTCAGAAGTCTAGAAATGGAACCACTATTTGACCCAGTAATCCCACTCCTCAGTATATATCCAAAAGATTTAAAATCAGAATACTACAGTGATACAGCCACATCAATTTTTACAGCAGCACAATTCACAATAGCTAAACTATGTAGCCAAACTAGGTTCCCTTTAATGGATGAATGAATAAAGAAAATGTGTGTGTGTGTACACACACACACACACACACACACACACACACACACACACACACATATATATATATATATATATATATATATATATATAAAACGGAGTATTACTCAGCCATATTACTCATGACATTTGCCTGTAAATGGATGGCTCTGGAGACTATCATGCTAAGTGAAATAAGCCAATCCCCAAACCATAGGTAGAATGTTTTCTGTGATGTGTGGATGCTAACACACAACAAGGTGGGGAGGGGAAAAATACAAGTTCATTGGATTTGACAAAGGAGAATGAAGGGAAGGGAGGAAGTATAGGAAAAAGAAAGACCATGGAATGAATCTGACATAATGTTACTATGCACATGTATGAATATACCACAGTGAATCTCACTATTGTGTACATCCATAAGAAATCAATTTAAAAAAATAACTGGGTAAATGGCAGAGAGATCAATAAAGAGAAGGGAAGAGGGGTTGGGGGGACTGAAGTGGGTAGGAAAGGTACTGGGGACTGAATTAAAACAAGGTAAATTTCATGCTTTTATAATTATGTCAAAGTGGATTCTACTGTCATGTATAACTAAAAAGAACCAATAAAAAATACATAGTTATATCCTGTGCATGTATGAATATGTAACAATGAATCCTACCATTGTTTATAATTATAATGCACCAGTAAAAAAATAAGGGGACAAAACCCTCTTTCTTTCATACCCAAATTATAAATATATTTATAGAACACCAATAGTGCTGTCATGTACAGTTATGCAGCTTGTATACTGCATCATTTAGGGCACACTGAACTGTAATTTTGTACAATCCATAACCCATACAACTATATGGATTTCCCTAGCCTGCTGCATTTGAAATTTGAAACACCAGCTTTGCATTAAGTTGCTAAAGAACAAAATTTCTCTTAGCCATAGTAAAAAGAACCTAGGAGCAGAGAGAGGAAGCAATGTAATTTTAGAGGCATTGTTTTTCTCTGTCTCCCGTATTATAGCTAATACTCTGTGTGCCTGCATGTGTGCAGGTATGTTTAAGAACTGAGTTCACAGAATTGAAAAGATTGGTGAACCAGGCATGACATTGTAATTATTCAGCTGATGGAATTGAGGAGCACACCCTTCTGCCCCACTTCTGCCATTTTGTTGCCAAAGCAGCTTAGCACTTGAGCACTCTGTTTATTAACAGAGCCAAGATACATACTCTGGAGGGAATGCACCTTAAAGGAGAACAATGTGGCTCAAAACCAAATTTCCATACACAATAATCTCTTGGCTGCAGAGACCTTCTTTAGTCTGTATCTGATTCTTTGTCATCTCTTTTCCTCCTTAACAATGCCCAGCATCCCCCTCCCCACAAAAAAAAAAAAATGCTTTTAATATTCCCTTTGGCTTGTTTTGTGCTGGTAGACAGTGATGGGATAGCACACAGGGTGGTCTCCACATCCACCTAGGGAAAATTCCAAGTCTGGCCATATCTCAGCATAGTTTAAAATTTAAAAAGAGAAATCTTCAAAATATAATTCAATATTTTACAATAATTTCTTTCTTTGATATATTCTCTAACAATGAAATTTCAAATATTAGGATCTCATTGAGAGAAACTCACAAGTAAAAAAATGAAAAAAAATTATATAAATACTTAAATTTTGACTTCTGGAATTTAAAAAGTGACTCATAAATACTTAAACTGAATTACTAATACACGGAAAAAGATAGATTTTTTTTTTAAAGAAAGAGAGAGAGAGACAGAGACAGAGAGAGAGAATTTTAATATTTATTTTTTAGTTTTCGGCGGACACAACATCTTTGTTTTGTATGTGGTGCTGAGGATCGAACCTGGGACACACGCATGCAAGGCGAGTGCGCTACCGCTTGAGCCACATCTCCAGCCCAAAGATAGATTTTTTTAATGTTCAAAAAATTAAGCATTAATTAATTACTAAGAAATACTATATATTTAATAAATAAAAAATGTGAAAATCTGTTATAGCTGAAATAATGTGAAAGTTATTTGAGCTTATTATGATATATGTAAATCTCATGACCAAATTTTAGGATGTAGTTCAGCTTAGATAAAAAATTTATGAAATTGGGGCTGGGGATGTGGCTGGCATGTATGAGGCCCGGGTTCGATCCTTAGCACCACATACAAACAAAGATGTTGTGTCCGCCGAAAAAATAAAAAAAAAATTTACAAATAATTCAGTGACATTTATATAATTTTAAAGAACAAAAAACAATCTCTTGCATGTTCAGATTCCTAAATGGGGATGGCTTCTAAAAAAACAAACATTTTAAGAAATTAAAATCTGAAGAGGTTTTAGATAGTGCTTCAATCTCATATTTTAATATTAGAGTGCCTGCTCAACATTCATGAGCAGCCCTAAAAGTAAATAATTAAAATCTAATATTGCCAGAGGAGCTTTATTTTTATACTATAAATAAAGATGTATTATAAATATAATTTTACTTTTTAAAATGATTTATTTTACTTGTATTAGTTTCGAGTCTTGAAAGTAATAACTTTAAAAATATTCTGCATTTAAAGTATGGAAATTCTGTATTTCATACATTTTGAATTTAAAAAACTGGCTTTTTTTTTTTTTTTTTGGTCAGGTAAATACAAACCACCTAACTAAACAAGCTCATCTCAGGACAAGACCATGCAAGGGGAAAACAAAGAGTGTCTTCTGAGTGGCGGAAATAAAGTCAATACTAACCATTAAGAATTCACATTTATGTCAATCTAATTTCTTAAATCTTAACTATTTTAATTGTGGATGTCTATTTTAATGGAGCTAAACAATTATGAAAAACTATATAATTTTTTATTTATAAACTCAGTTTTCATTTTATAATGCTTTTTTTCTTTGAGGTTGTTAGAAAACTTATTATTTGCTATGGTTTTATTCTTCTTATTTTCAAATAAGAAAATGAGCTGGGCATTGTCTTTGAACATGTGGGCTATGTTCTTTCCATCTTTGTGTTATAGCTGAGATCTTGGAGATAGTATTTACTGAATCATTAGGGTCATTTTCAATTTTAAAAATTAAAAGGAAACTATAGCCAGGCATGTAGCTCAGTGGTAAAGTGTTTGCCTAGGATGTTCCAGGCACTGGATTTGATCTGCAGCATTGAAAATTCAAAAAAGAAAAGAAACTATAGACAGTCCCTGTCCAAAGAATAATTCAAATTTTTAAAAGTCACCTCTTATTTTCTGAAAGCTACACTGGTCATTCTACAACATGCTTTGCATGCACTATCTCAGTCTCCACAGTAATCAAAAAAAAAAAAAAATACTATTATTTTCCCTGTTTTATAGATGGTGAAAATTAAGCTAAGAAGTTATGTGTTCAAGGTCACACAGATAGAAAATGGTAGAGTTAGCATTTAATCCCAAGCAATTGCTAAATTAAAAGCAAATTTACAATTCACATTAGAACTCATTCATATTTTAAATTAGAGAGGAAGGAGGTTAGATTCTTAAAAGACTATAGAAATCTATTTAACTCAAATTTCACACGAATAACACTGCATTTCTACTATGAACTGAGTTGCAAAGCTACTTTCTCTCACCTCATCTCCTCTTTTCTGTCTCACATACAACCCTCTAGAACTTTGCAGTCCAATATGGTAGCCATTAGGCCTATGTGGCTGTTGAGCACTTCAAATGTGGTTAGTGTGACTGAGAAATTGAATTTTAGATTCCTTTTAATTAATTTAAATTTAAATTTGAAAATGAAAGAATTATAGGATACTTTTCAATTAAACACAACTTTATTATTAGTAGGACTACTTTTTTAGAAATTTTGCCATTCTGGGAATGGAACCCACACATTCTAGGTAAGTGCTCAAACACTAAGGCACATCCCCAGCACAGTGGTGCTACATTTCTCATGTTGATGGTTGATAATTTTACACATTGGAATACACATCAAATTTTTGAAATCTTTGTATGAAAAAGAATATAAAATGCCTTATTAATAAGTTATATATTGACTATTTAATTTTTTATATATTAGCTTAAATAAAAATATTTAAATATTAATTTCATGTTTCCTTTTAAAAGTTTAAAAATGTAGCGATTAAATAATTTGTCACAAAATTACACATGTGATTCATGGTATATTTCCATTGAACAGGCACGGCTCAAGAGAAAAATCCTCTACTCATTTTCTTGGCTTACAGCTTAGGGAATTCCTCTTCTTCCTTTTGCTGCTGTGCCAAAGGTGGAAGAAGTGTCTTTCCCATCTCCATAATCAGGAGTGAAAATGCTTTCCAATAAAACAAGAAGACACTACCATTGGGGACATTTTAAAATTAGGAACATACATAAACCAACAGTTTCTAATTTGGAGATAGTAGCTCCCTTGTAGAAAGTTGAGACATTCTTAACATATGACCAAACAATTCTACCTCTAAGTATTTACTCAAGAAAAATAAAAACATTTATAACAAGACTCACACAGAAATGGTCATAGGAGTTTTATAATAGCAAAAAACTGGAAGCAATCCAAATGGCCATCAACAGATTAAGTAATTAAGCAAATTGTGGTATGTTCATACAGTGATACTCCTTAGCCACAGATTGCTAATAAATGCTACAACACATGAGTACATTTTAGAAACATGTTGAGTGAGTGAAAGAAAAGCTAGATACCAAAAGGGTATACTATATGATTTGTATGAAGATTTAAAACAAAAAACTGACTTATAAAGATAAATCAGTGACTGCAGGGGGAGGGAGGTAGAAGGTAATGACTGCTGCTAGGAGCCACAAACAAAATATAAATGGCACCTTTGGTTGTAAAGTGACGCCAACTAGCCACTGAGGTATTATTATGCTAAGATTTACATTCATATGCAAATTGGGCTCCTGCTGTTCACCTTGGCTTGCTACAGGACTCAAGTTACCGGACTGCTGGAGAGTTCCCATTGGTTGGGGAAAGATAGTAGGAGGAAATTCCGGGGAAGGTCCGGGACCCTGGCTCCGGGAGGCGCGCGGTTCCGGCAGACGCCCGCGTGGGAGGACCGGGTTTGGCTTGCCTGCGGCGGCTTTTTCAAAATAAAGTTTTGTTCCTGCTTGACTGGCTCGTGATTCTGTGCCCAGCCAAGACTGCGGCATTTGGCGGCCCGCACGAGGAACGCCTGAAACTTAG
Organism: Spermophilus citellus; assembly: GCF_964194105.1. Lineage (NCBI taxonomy): Eukaryota > Metazoa > Chordata > Mammalia > Rodentia > Sciuridae > Spermophilus > Spermophilus citellus. Next base: position 162,360,652 of record NC_138185.1, read on the forward strand.
AGGTGAGTAAAACTGCTCGCCCCTGAGGGAAGGCGACAGAATGGGTGAACATTTAGAAAAACAATGTGTTCTTGTTTTGATTTATTTTGTTTTTATTTCAAGCTCCCTAGCCCTAGAATTTTCTCAGGCGAACTGGGAAAAATGGTTGGCTCAAGGTTTGAAGTTATTCGGCCCTGAGAAAGAGAAAATTGATACAACCATTGTCTGTTCCGTTTTTGTTTCATTCTGTTTTGGCTTTGTTTTATCCTATCTTATTGGGTTACGTTACCTTTATAGTAGATTAGAATCCAGTAAAAAACAAACCGAAAAACTGCTAAGTAAATTGTTAGAGGTCCAGACTATGGTAGAAAAAACGCTAGGTCAAGCAAAAGAGAAGGTCTCTCAAGCTAGTCAGACAGAGGAAAATTTAAAGAAACCAAGCTTAGAGGAAAAGCAGCCATCAGGTGGAGAATTACAACAGGAGGTTGCTACTAACTCCGTTCTATCACCAGAGGGCGTAACTCAACCAACAGCTCCATCTACCGCTGAGCGGCCCTCAACTCCCGTAGTTGATGGACGGAATTCTGAGGCAGGACCCCAAAGATTAGCATGCCCTGTACTTGAGCAGGCAGGAGGGCAACGAATTCACCGTGCTTTAGATTTCAAAACAATAAAGCAATTAAAGGAGGCTGTAACGACCTATGGGCCGCAAGCTCCCTTCACAATAAGCATGGTCGAATCTGTTACCAACTTGGACATGACACCAGCAGATTGGGCTAACATGTGTCGATCTGTGCTAAACGGAGGACAATATTTATTATGGAAAGTTGCCAATGAGGAATTTTGCATGGAGACAGCTAGGCGAAATGCAGAAGCTGGTTATCCTCAAAGAAATATAGAAATGCTTTTGGGGAAGGGACCTTATGAGGGTCAAAGACAGCAAATTGAATATGACCCTGGCGTATACGCACAGATTGCTGTAGATGCAGTTAGGGCATGGAAAACTTTACAGGGGCATGGAGACTTACAAGGTCAATTATCTAAGGTAATACAAGGAACTAATGAACCTTACGCTGAATTTGTAGATAGACTTATTCAGTCAGCCTCTAGGATATTTGGTAATACAGAACAGGTAATGCCATTTATAAAACAACTGGCTTATGACCAAGCAAATCGTTGCTGCAGAGAGGTCATTAGACCATGGAGACATGAAGATTTAAACACATATATTAAATTATGTAGAGACATTAATGAACAAGGGCAAGTCTTAGCAGCAGTACAACAGGCTTTAGATGCCAGGCCAAAAACATGCTATAATTGTAATCAAACAGGACATTTTAAAAGGAGTTGCCCCATAAGAGGAGGGTTTAACAAAGCGGGGTATCAAAGGAATAGAATACCGGGTATTTGCCCACGATGCCATAGAGGGAAACATTGGGCTAATGAATGCCGTTCTCAAACCACCATAGAGGGTATTCCGTTATCAAAAAACGGACAAAGACCAAGTGTTTACCCACGATATCATGGAGAAAGGTATCAGGCTCCGTTGCCAAAAAACGGACTAGAGGGCCCAATGCCCCGGGGCCCAAAACCACAAATATATGGGGCAATGGAGGAACCCAACAGCACCATCAAGGTAGTGCCCAGGACGCATTATCCATTAAATCCCTCATCAGACAAACTAGAGGGAGCGCAGGGCTGGACATCTGCTCCTCTGCCAGAGCAGTACTAACTCCAGAGATGGGAGTTCAAATCATTCCCACAGGAGTAAAAGGACCTCTTCCCCAGGGAACAGTAGGCTTATTATTGGGACGCAGTTCTTCTACACTAAAAGGACTTACGATAAGTCCTGGGGTAATTGATCCCGATTATGAGGGTGAAATAAAAATTATAGCTAGTTCTCCAAGAGGTATATCAGTAATTTCACCAGGAGATAGAATAGCACAGTTATTAATAATACCCAGCCTGCATGATAAATTTTCCAGTCGTAATGTAGAAAGAGGTTCCAAGGGATTAGGCTCCACAGGTGTAGATTGGGCTATGCTGTCTTTGAATTTAGATTCTCGCCCAATGCTAAAATTAAATATACAAGGACATAACTTTAATGGGCTGCTGGACACAGGAGCTGACCTTAGTGTCATCTCTCGTCAAGAATGGCCAAAACATTGGCCATTACAACAAGCCACTCAAACGCTTCGAGGCCTAGGAGTGGCGACTAATCCCCATAGAAGTGCTATGGTATTAGATTGGAGGGATCCTGAAGGATGTGAAGGAACTATACAGCCCTATGTATTGGATCATCTTCCCGTAAATTTATGGGGACGAGATGTCCTAGATCAATTAGGATTGACATTAACAAATAACATCAATCCTAATGCGCCCACTACTAGGGCTAAACAAGGCTTTAGGAAAGAAAAAAGATTAAGAGAACAAGAACAAGGTATAACAGCACCTATTCAAATAGATCAAGAAATAAATAGACACGAATTGGGTTTTCAGAAAGGGCCACTGAGACAATCAAAATTACTTGGAAATCAGAAAGACCAGTGTGGGTTCCTCAGTGGCCCCTGACTAAAGAAAAGATACAAGTAGCCCATGACTTGGTCAGACAACAATTAGCGGAAGGACATATACAACCTTCCGTATCTCCCCATAATACTCCCATTTTTGTCATTAAAAAGAAATCTGGTAAATGGAGATTATTACAAGATTTAAGAGCCATTAATAATGAGATGGTTATTATGGGACCTGCTCAATCAGGGATTCCTCAATTGTCTGCTTTACCAAAAACCTGGCATGTTTTAGCTATAGATATTAAAGATTGTTTCTTTTCAATTCCAATTCATCCCGAGGATAGTCCACATTTTGCATTTACTATCCCTGCACTGAATCATGAAGGTCCTGATCAGAGATATGAATGGAAAGTACTCCCTCAAGGGATGGCTAACAGCCCAACTATGTGTCAAATTTATGTTAATAAAGCAATCCAGCCACTTAGAAACCAAAATCCTGAACTACAAATATTTCACTATATGGATGATGTGTTATTGGCACATAAAGATAAAAACACATTACTAGAATGTTATGCCACACTTACAAACTTATTGAAAAATTATAATCTAGAGATAGCAATAGATAAAGTACAATTAAATCTTCCAATTAATTATTTAGGAGTTCTATTATCCTCAACCATGGTCCGTCCACCAAAAATTCAAATACGAGTAGATCAACTCAAATCACTTAATGACTTTCAAAAGTTATTGGGAGACATAAATTGGATAAGGCCTTATCTAGGCATACCAACAGGAGAGTTAGGACCTTTATTTGATATTCTAAAAGGTCCATCAGATCCAAATTCACCCCGCATGTTAACGCCTGAAGCAAGAAAAACATTAAAAATCATTGAAACGTATATGGAAAATATGCATTTGGATAGAATTGATATAAGTTTGCCTTTATTATTTATTGTACTACCAACAAAAAATATTCCTACAGGAGTATTTTGGCAGGAAGGTCCATTATTGTGGATACATTTATCTTATTCTCCTAACACTATTCTTACTAGATATCCTGAGGCTGTAGGACAATTAATACTCAAAGGAATAAAAGCAGCTAAGGGAGTATTTGGGATTTCTCCCAATAAAATTATCACTCCATATACTATGGATCAAATTGATGAGTTAGCTAATGAGTTAAATACTTGGGCAATAATCATGTGTAAAACTAGTGTTTCATTTGATAATCACTTACCATCTAATCCTTTGTTGTCTTTTTGGTCTAAGCATCCTGTAGTTTTTCCAAAAATGACAAGAAAAACCCCTATCATAAATGCTCCAAATATATTCACTGATGGGTCAAACAATGGTACAGCAGCAGTAGTTACTCCTGATCAAACTTTTACATTTTTAGTTCCCAAACAATCAGCTCAAAAGGTAGAGCTTAATGCAATATTACAAGCTTTTATGATGTTTAAAGATTCTGTATTTAATTTATTTTCTGATAGTCAGTATGTAGTTAATGCTATAATATCCCTTGAAGATGCTGGTAGGATTTCACCTTCTTCTACTGTTTTCTCTTTGTTTTCTGCTATACAAAGTCTAATCTGGGACCGAAAAGATCCATTCTTTATAGGTCATATCAGGGCACATACAGGATTGCCTGGAGCCCTTAGTATGGGCAATGAACTAGCAGATAAATCTACACATGACATACATATTTTCTCCACAATAGAAGAAGCTATAAATTTTCATAAAAGGTTCCATGTCAATGCTAATACTTTACAAAAACGTTTTAAAATAACTAAAGAACAAGCCAGACATATAATAAAACAATGTCAAAATTGTGTGACATTTTTACCACAAGTTAATCTTGGAGTCAATCCTAGAGGACTGATACCTAACCATATTTGGCAGATGGACGTCACACACTTGCCAGAATTTGGAAAATTAAAATATTTACATGTTACAGTTGATACCTCTTCCGGATTTTTGATGGGCTCCCTTCATGCCGGAGAAAAAACTAAAGATGTTATAGCTCATTGCTTACAAAATTTTGCCACTGTGGGTGTTCCAAAACAGTTAAAAACGGACAACGGTCCTGGTTATACTTCCACCTCTTTTAAACAATTTTGCTCATCATTTGGTATTACTCACATAACAGGAATTCCATACAATCCACAAGGACAAGGCATAGTTGAAAGAGCTCATCAAACTATTAAAATGTACTTATTAAAACAAAAGGAGGGAATTGGAAAGGGGTATATATCCCCCAAAGATAAACTTAAAATAACCCTTTTTACTCTAAACTTTTTAAATTTAGATTCATCGGGACTTAGTGCTGCGGAAAGACACTTGTACCCCAAAAATGTACATAAGCCTAAGGTACTTTGGAAAGATATTCTAACAGGACAATGGAAAGGCCCCGATCCAGTCATAGTATGGAATCGGGGTGCTGTCTGTGTTTTCCCACAGGATGAACAACAACCGATTTGGATTCCAGAGAGATTAACTAAAACAATTTCTACAGAAAAAGAAGATGATTTGACTCAAATTCATAACAGCTGACATCCAGAGCTCCAGCTTGGCTATTCTTACATCTGCGGCAGTGATTAACCAAGGTGTTTTTTTTTTTTTTCAATATCTATTTTATTATTGCATTTTTCCCACACCATAAAGTTCTATTTTATTTTATTTTATTTATTTATTTATTTTTTGAGCTCATACAAACCTAGGTTAATGTTTTTCTGATCAGTTTTATTTTTTGACTGTGTTTTATTTTTTGACTGTGGAGTTTTTAAACATTGCAATGGAGATTTCACCTAGGTATAGTTACAAGGCCTTTATTTACTATTGTCTTATGTGTTGTATGTTGTGTGCACACTTCTGTTTTGTGTTGTATGTCTGTATGTATGTATGTCCATATTTCTTATATGAGGAGCGCTCATAAAAAAATGGATCCAAATTTTTTCTTTATTCACGTGATTTATATGGTTTAATTTAAATTAAGTGAACAGCTGTTAATGATTGTTTTTAAAGATGGTTAACAGATCTGTTTGTTTGCTAATTTAAATTTGGTAAACAGCTGTTAAGGATTGTTTTTAAAGGAGTTTAACAGATCTGTTTGTTTACTTTCACCTTTCCTTTTTATTATATTTAATAATTCTGTTCAGGATAATGTCTCTTTAGCATCATTGCCAGAATTCCCATCTCCATCCCAGTGCCGGTGAAGACTAAGATAAAACCAAACTACAGCTTCTATGATAGCAATCACAGTAAACTGTATAAACTGATGCATCAATGAATATAACTCAACAAGTAATGCTATCAAGGACTTGATTTACTTTGGGAGGAAATGGACACATTGATAGACTCCTCCAATTTGAACTGCTTCCAGAACTTGCCTGGACTATATATCAGTTGCATACATTGTGAAATATCATCTGGTGCACCGAATTGTGGTACTGCTGGCATATCTTTGCTGATGGTGTCACCAGTGATGCAATTTCCTTGCCAGCTCACCCCATGTTTATTGTGGTAATACTGGCATATCTTTGCTGATGGTGTCACCAGTGACGCAATTTTTCCAAGGAGCCATCAATTGGCTTAATGTCGTGGCATTTCTGTATCCTCCTCCCTTCTACTAGTGATGGTCTAAAATTTGGGGGCCAACAGAGGTGAGGCAAAGAACCTCACCCCCCCACTGGCACCAAGGCAAAATTTGGGGGCCAACAGAGGTGAGGCAAGAACCTCACCCCCCCCACTGGTGCATAGGCCTATCCACAAGCATGGCTGAATGCTGGACCGGTAGTCAGTGACGGGTTGATCTGATTACAATGGATTCAACCTAAGACAGGAAGCTGACGCCTAAAGGTCAGTTCTCCCATGACGGGTAAGAACCATATGTTAAATTGGACAACCTACCAGGCACGGTCCATAGCCACATTGCTTGTTGCTTAATTAAACAGAAGGGGGCAGATGCTAGGAGCCACAAACAAAATATAAATGGCACCTTTGGTTGTAAAGTGACGCCAACTAGCCACTGAGGTATTATTATGCTAAGATTTACATTCATATGCAAATTGGGCTCCTGCTGTTCACCTTGGCTTGCTACAGGACTCAAGTTACCGGACTGCTGGAGAGTTCCCATTGGTTGGGGAAAGATAGTAGGAGGAAATTCCGGGGAAGGTCCGGGACCCTGGCTCCGGGAGGCGCGCGGTTCCGGCAGACGCCCGCGTGGGAGGACCGGGTTTGGCTTGCCTGCGGCGGCTTTTTCAAAATAAAGTTTTGTTCCTGCTTGACTGGCTCGTGATTCTGTGCCCAGCCAAGACTGCGGCAGACTGCAAAATATTTTAGGGGAACTTTTTAAGGATATGGAAACATTCTCTTATTTGGTGTAGTGGTTACACTGGTGTATACATTTATTAAACTAAATACTTTAAAATGGGTGATTTTAATTGTATTTAATTTATACCTCAATAAGTCATTTAAAAGATAATACTGTATATTCATAGACTGGACCTTTAAGTTCTATAATTTGGATCATGAAAGTTGCCTGTGATGCTATTAGGAGATAGTATAACCTGTAGGATGTGAAGCCTAGTGGGAAGTAAATTTACTGGAGGAGTACCCTTGAAAGGGACATTGAGACCCTGGTCACTTCTGCCCCTCCCTCTCTCTGTCTTTGCTTCCTGGCCACCAGGAGAGGTGAGCATTCTCCTCTGCCATGTGCTCCCACCAAGATATATTGTCATCACAGTCCAAAGCAACAGGTCCAAGCAAACATGGATTGAAACCTCTGAAACTATAAGCCAAAACCTTTTATTAAATTCACTTTTCTCATGTATTTTGTCATAATAACAGAAAACTGACAAATAGTGTTTATTAGGTTTAAAAAATAACACACAAAACTGCTTGTTCTTAATAATATACTGAAATTTTTTCTTAACATAGGTTTTGTGTTCAAAGAAAATTTGTAAATATCCCATAACTTTCTGCAATATTCATTATTCTTTTTAACAATAAGAAAGTTTCATTACATTCTCCATTTAAATTTACCTAAGCTTTTAAAATCTTGTACTAGTACTCCCTTTTTTTTGAAATTTTTTTAAGTTGTAGATAATGTTTATGTAGTGCTAAGGATCTAACCTAGTGCCCCTCACGTGCTAGGCAAGCACTCTGCCATGGAGCTACAGCTACAGCCCCTAGTACTCCTTTTATACTTATATTTCTCAAATCAACCTATTATAAAAATAATTCATGGAGTAACATTGATTTCTTAGAACAGTACTAACTGTGCTCAATACCTGTGATGCCCAACATAGACAATTATAGCTTTAAAATATGATTCCTAGGACAACACTTACTATAAGGGAAATATATACATTACTTATTCTACTTAAAAACAAAAATTTGAGCAATATTTTGGAAATCTTTAAATAAAATGCAGATTTTTCCATATGAATGTACAAATGAGTGATACATACAAACACCAGCTATTAATGTTGCATGTATCTAGCTATCAAATTAGATAGATTGGTCTGGATAATGTCAGTACTGTAGAAAAATTTAGCTAAAGACTAATAAGCCAATTACATGGCTGTTACATATGAATGAAAAGTGTTAACCTTCCCAGGAAGTAGATCTTCATGATTTAATATGAAATCACTCCTTAAATGTAAAGTCTTGAGTTAGAAGAGCCCTAGGATATAAACAGTCTAAGACATTAGTAGTGCACTCTTCTTTGGTCACCACTACTGATACAGGAGCCTGTGCCACAGAGATGGTGCTTATTTTCCCCACTATTAGAAATGCTGCTGCCAGCACTGCATGGTAGTAGGGATGCAGGGGTGTCCTACATTTTATGGCTGAATAGACAGCATGAGTATACACTGCTGTCAATCAAATCCCAGTGTGGGATTTTAACTTGGAATACATTTCCTAATAGACTTGTAGTGAAGTACTATAGGAGCTATCTTATAGATGAAATACGTTTTTTTTTTAATGTGTGTGTGTGTGTATGCGTGTATGCATGTGTTGAACTGGTATAAGAACGTCACCATTCGCTGGGTACAGTAGCACACACTATAGGCAACATCGTGAGACCCTATCTCAAAAACAAATGAACAACAAGGAATCTAATTATCCTCATTTATTTGGGGGAAGCCTTAGACATAACTTCAAACACATCAAGCAGATTGAGAATTTGGAGTACAGAGTCTCTATGGCTCCCTGAGAGGAAAAGCAACAAAACTTCTAAAAGGGAGATTCATGCCACAGGAATGTATTAAAATTTTCTGAGGACTAAATTTGAAGACATGGGCAACTGAATAGAAGTTTGAACTTATTTGAAATTTTGGCATCTTTTGACAGAGTCCCACATCAAAAATATTTAGCTATGGATGAAAAGTATCCCTGCTATGGGAGTTTGGTATTTTCATAAGAAAGGAATGGGTAAGGATTTTCTGCAAGAACTGAAGCGGGCAAATTAGATGAGGATGGGAGGGTTTGGGAAGAAAGCAGATAATACAACTTTTATTACCCACGAATGTGGGCATAGATAATAGATTGTGATAATGGTTTGGGCATTATTTGATTTTATCTACCCAATTCTAGTGGTCCTTTACTTAGAGAGCAGTAAAAAGCTCTAAAGTCAAAGATAAAAATAATCCTCAGGGTTGGGATGTAGCTCAAATCTAAGGCTATCACTCACCTACCTTAGATTTGTAAAGCCCTGAGTTGGATCCTCACGACCACAAAAGCAAGACAAAACAAACAGCAACAAAACAAAAAATATGTCCACAAATACTTGACATTCCTCACTGCAATAGGGGGAGCCTACTTGCCTTTTCTTGACTGTGGACTAGATTCAGTGATTTGCTTCTAACCAATAAAGTGGCAGTGGTGTGTGTGTAACTTTGGAGACTAAATCGTAAACACACACACACACAACAACAACAAAATAACAACCCTATGGCTTCTGTCTGGATCACTCTTGGATCCTTTGCTCTGGGGGAAGCCAGCTGTCATATCCTACAGAGAGGGTCAAATGATAGGAATTGTAGCCCTAAGCTAACTGCCATGTGAGTGAGCCTCCCTAGAAGCTGACCCTTCAGTCCCAAGTCATGATGAAACTGCAGATGACTGCAGTTTCAGCTGACATCCCGACTGTAACCTCAGTAGAAACCCCAAGGCAGAGCCACCTAATTAAATTGCTTCTGGTTTCCTGACACACAGAAATGAAGAGCTTACATTTGTGTGTGTGTATATATACACACATATAATATATATTATATATGCTATATATTTATATACTATAATATTATTTATTAGATATTATATTATTTATATATCATATATATAATTTTGTAACAAAACCTCATTTATCCCTAATTCTAATATTAAAAGAGCTTGTCCTTCAGGATAAATTTTATATGAGAATTTCCAAATGTTTTATTAAATGATGCTAACTGAGGGGCTGGGGATGTGGCTCAAGCGGTAGCGCGCTCGCCTGGCATGCCTGCGGCCCAGGTTCGATCCTCAGCACCACATACCAACAAAAATGTTGTGTCCGCCGAGAACTAAGAAATAAATATTAAAAAATTAAAAAAAAATGATGCTAACTGAAATTTTGGATGCCCTTTAATCCACTGCATTTCTTCATTATAGCAAATTCACATATTTTACTAAGGTCCTAGGTATGTTCATCTCCCATATTCATTCTAAATTTAAAAGGAAAAACATTGGTTCATTTTTATTCCTGGCACCAAGTCGTTCTCAGCTCATCAGTGCTCTGAACTGAGATTACAAGGCTTGAGAGACTTGTTTGTTATTCTGCCTTCTTGCAATTACCTGAAATGTAACCCAGAGGCCCTGAGGCCTGAAGGCTTTTAATAAGTACTTGGTTAATCAGACCCTGGAACAAGCTACATGTTGTTTACATTTACTTGATTTAGAACAGTTTATATTTCCAAATATGGTTTGAAACATTCTTCTAAAAATTACTCTGGAAAAAAAGAACAAGAAACCAGTATCCTTTTCCCTCAATGGCTCTAAAGTGATCTACTTTGCGTTCCAAATCTCTCACTCCACCAATATAATTTTAAAAACCTGGTTGGGGGCCAAGGTCTATCTTTTCCAATTCTATTGGAATCTACCACATGGGAAGGCTAGGACTTTTCTGTAAGAGACTTGCAAGGTCTTATATATCTGCTTCTACCGACAGTTCTTAGAAGTTCCTAGTTAGAAGTACTTCCTATACCTAATCTGTAATCTGAAATTCCCATCCTGTGGTTGACATCCCCCAGTCTCATGACACAGGTGTGTATGCTCCAAATGGACACGGCCATTAAAGGTTTTCACATAAGGCTTTTGTAATCTCTTAAGTGTCAGAAACTTGAATAAGTTCAGAAGTAAAAGTTAAGTGCAAGTAATTAGTCATATCTATTTTGTCTTTTGAGGGGACATTTTTAAACATTTTTTAAGTTATAGATGGATACAATACCTTTATTTAGTATTTTTTATGTGGTGCTGAGGGTCAAACTCAGTGTCTTATATGTGCTAGGCAAGCTCTCTACCACTGAGCCACAACCCCAGCCCTTCAGGAGACATTTTGCTTTCTAATTCTCAGCAGTATCAATTAGATGAGGAATTGTCATAGTAGCTGGGATGACCCATGAACCATAGGAAAAAATTTGTAAAGGACAATACTTTTCTGTTTGCATTGGCCAATGTTTCTTCCATCTCCCTCCTGTCACATGGAAGCAAGGTACAGTCTACATTCATATCACCCTGAATGCACCCAAACTTGTTTGACCTCAGAAGATAAGAAGGTCTACATCTGGTTAGTATTCGATGGTAGAAAGGGGCCAGGGGACAACAACAATAATCCTTATGTTGAACATTTTCTTAAAATGAGGTAGTCATAGGTCAAATATTTGACAAAACTGAAGCTTATCTTTGACCTTTCATTATTCCTATTCTACATACTTACGTTCCATTTCACTCACTCATTCAACAAATATTTGATTACCATCTACATATCAGGTACTATCCTAGATGCTGAGGAATCTAAAAATAAATAGTTTTGAATAAAATAGACAAAGTTTGGGGCTGGTGTTGTGGCTCAGTGGTAGAGTGCTCACCTAGCATGCATGGGGCACTGGGTTTGATCCTCAGCACCACATAAAAATAAAAATAGTGTCCACCTAAAACTGAAAAATAAATTTAAAAAATAGACAAATTTCATGACTTTATGGAGCTTGCGTTCTAGTTTGGGGAGATAAATAATAAACAATAGTACTCAGATGGTGAATAAGAACAATTAAAAATAAAGTTGGATAGGGGTGTAAGGGAGTGCTGGATGTGGGTGTGGGAGATGTTGCTGTTTATCTAGAGCAGGACAGGCCTCATTGATAATATTTGAAATGAGACCTAATGGAAGAGAAGGAGTAGCCATTTGGAGACCAGACATTTCAAATATAAGAAACAGCAAATTCAAAGGCTTTGAGGCAGAAGCTACTGGAACATAAGAGGAACAAAAAAAAATGGCTGTATGTTTGATGTGAAATAAGAAAAGAGTAGTAAGAGCTGAGGTTGGGGAGATCACTGGGGCTGCTATGTTGAACTGGAAAGGAAGTTATTGCAGTAATCCAGCCAAAAGATGATTATGGCTTGGAGTAGAGTGGTAGCACTGGTGTTAGGGAGAAGTGGTTGAAATCTGGATATATTTTGAGGGTAGACATGACAGATTTCCTGATGAATTTGCGCAGTGTGAAAGAATGCCTGATCATTTGGAAATGGGACAAAAACCTATAGTTCTAACAGTTAAATTTGCAGTGCTTATTAGAAATTTGAATGGAGACTTTGAGCTGACAATTGAATACATGATTCTGGAGTTTGGGACAGAAGTTCAGACTAGAGATAAATTTGGAGTTAACAGTGTATACATGGAATTTGATGCTATGAGACAAGGTGAAATCACTAAGAGAGTAAGTGATAAATAACAATGATAGGGCTGGGAATATAGCTTAAAGGTAGAGCATGTGCCCAGCATGTGCAAGGGCGTAGGGTCAATCCCCAGCACCACACACAGACGGAAACACACAAAAGAATAAAATAGCATGATAAAAATGGTTAATGCACATTCTGCTGGGCTTTGTTCTAATCACTTCATTTTATTTATTTTTTTCTTGTGGTACTGGGGATTAAACCCAGGGGGACTCTGTCACTGAGCTATATCCCCAGTCCCTTTTTATTTTGAGACAGGGTCTCACTAAGTTGCCAAGGGTCTTTCAAAGTTGCTGAAGTTGGCCTTGAACTTGCAATACTGCCTCCGATTCCCCGGTTGCTGGGATGACAGGCATGCACCACCACATCCAGCTCCTTTCAATCATTTTCACATATAAATTCACTTTTATAATAGAATAGTACTTTTATTATTTTCATTTTACAAGTGAGGAAACTGAATCTCTGAGAAATTTTGTGACTTTATTCTGATTAGATAGCTAGCAAGTGGGATTCAAACCCAGGCAGCCAGTAGTAAATTATTTAATGGTACAGCTCTGGGACACCTCAAATTTTCAGCATTCAAGGAGATGAAGAACAACTAGCATAGGAGACTGAGAAGGAAATTCTAGTGAGGTAGGAGAAACACGAGTCTTTTCAGAGTGTTTTCAGAAAAGAAAATGGAAAAAATCAACTGTATCAGATACTGCTGACAGTTCACGTCAAATTAAACTTTGCATTTACCAAAGTAGCTAAAATCCGTGATCTTTTTTGTTGTTTGTTTTATGCAGTGCTGGGGATGGAAAACCTAGGGCTTCATACAAATAGAAAAAGTTCTTTTTCACACCCCCCAGCCCAACAAAGCTGATTTTTGTTTGTTTTAAGATGAGGGTCTCACTATGTTGCCCAAGCTGATCTTGAACTTCTGGAATCAAGTAAACCTCTTGTCTCAGCTTCCAGTATAGCTGGAATTACAGGTACATATCACTGCGCTTACCACAAAAGCTGTTTTGAAGAATTAGCAGAGTTAAATTTCAATCACGGGCTTGGGGATGTGGCTCAAGCGGTAGCACACTCGCCTAGCATGCGTGCAGCCTGGGTTCCATCCTCAGCACCACATACAAAGATGTTGTGTCTGCCGATAACTAAAAAATAAATATTAAAAAATTCTCTCTCTCACTCTCTCTCTCTCACTCTCTCTTTAAAAAAAAAATTCAATCATAGTGGGTTCAGGAAGGAACAGAAGGCATTACAGTCCATTCTTTGGCAGTCAGGCCAGATACCCTCAGACTCATTTATAAATTTTCACCTATGAATATGAATTAAAGCAGCAGTGAGACTTTTTTCCCATACAAATAAAATTGAAATTTGATTGGGAGCTTGGTGAGAGAAAAATACAAGCAATTTTTCAGTCCTTTCCAGAAATGAATTTTAATTTCTTCTTTTTTTGACATTTAGTCTTGATCTTTTCTTCATTTGAAAATTTTCAGAGTTCCAAATTTACCTACCTCTTCTCTCCCAGATAAAAATTCTTATGAATGATGTTTTATATATCTAAATATTCCCAGTCTGAAAAAGGACCTCTCAGAAACATACAAATAACTTTTGTGATAAGTGAATGACATCCTAAGTATTAAATATACTGCCCCGAGGTAATTATTGACTTTTATTTTTATTTATTTATTTATCTTGGTGCTGGGGATTGAACCTAGCCTTGTGCATGTGAGGCAAGCACTCTACCAACTGAGCTATATCCCCAGGCTGACTTCTATTTTTTCATTAGAAGTCCAAATATCTTTTCTATATGTACTTGTCATTCAAATTTAGATTTTTTTTTTTTTTTGTAGTGGGAATTGAATGCACTGTCTTGTGCCTGCTAGGCAAGCACTCTATCATTGAGCTATATCTTAGTGTGCCATTCAAATTTAGAAAAAGGTTTGTCTTTATTTAAAATTTAATTTTTTAAAAAAATTTAAATTGACCAATAAATTCTACTCTCAGAGATTTTCAAGTATACTGTACAATAGTCACCATGTTGTGTCTTTAGTTTATTCCTTCTTTACTACTTTAATTTATTCTTACTATTTAACTGAAATTTTCTATCCTTTGACCAACACCTTCCCAACTTGCCCTGCCCCATGTCTATTTTTTTTTAAAGCCCTGTATTAAAGTTTTGGTTTTCTTCTTACCCTAGGTCTTTCACTGCGGTTTATTCTTTGTTTCTAACTACCCCCTCCCAATTAGCTAGGAAAGTTCCTCTTGATATAAGACCTTATCTTTCTTTGAAGCCACAAAGCACCTGATTTTCATTTGTCATACTTTCCCTTGTATTTTATTTGTCTTGTCCTTTGTCATGTGTTTCAATTCCTACAGCATAATAGCACAAAGAAGCACTCAGTATAGCTGGATGTAGTGGCTCATACCTGTACTCCCTGTGACTCAGGAGGTTGAGACAGGAGGATAGCAAGTTTAACGCCAGCCTCAACAATTTATCAAGACCCTCAGCAACTTAGCAAGATCCCATCTCAAAAAATAAAAAGAACTGGGTTTCTAACTCACTGGTTGAATTCCCCTGGGTTCAATTCCTAGTAACAAAAAACCAGCATATTTTTTACTAATGAGTGAACATGTGTTAAAGTCAATTCAGTTGAATAATACCTGTACTAAATTATATTAATGCTAACTGTAGACAGTGGTACTTTCCACTGTAATATTATATTCCATGTAATATTAACTATGTAATGTTCTTAGCTTAGGGATGTAATATTTTTAGCTAGTCTATTAAAAGATTAGATTCTATTATAAAATATCAAACTAACAATACTAACTAAATCCAATCAAATTAGAAAAGCTTATGATTTTCTTTTTGTAATTTTTTGTTACAAAATATCTATTTGTTTCATAACTTCTCTTATATCTGAAGCAGTGAATACTCTGCCTTTAATTCATATTATCCCTGATCATCTGGTTCATACAATTATAAGTGATTTGGCTATGAATTCATTTATGATAACCTGGCTTTTACTAGCACAAAGAAGATATATAATAACTTAAAGATTTCATCCATAATGGTGAATGGTAGAATTTGAAAACTGAGATTTCAGACCTGATACAAACGACTGAAATGAAATCTTAATATGTTCCCCAAAATTTTTAATGAAATAAAACAGCATGACATTTTACTACATAAATATCTAATAAGGGATATTGGCAGATGACAGGTAAGCAATTGCCCAGAAGGAAGAAAGTGTTTTGTTTTGTTTTGTTTTTTATACTAAGGTTATTCTCCTCCATTCACTTGATTTTACAGTTCAGATTTCATTACTCACCCATAATACTTAGTTATAAACTTGCTAGGGTGACTCAGCAGGTCAATTGCTTTGTGACAAGGATAAACAACTCTTCAGACAGAAGGTTTCAAAATAACTGATTACCCATTTCATTCTATTTGTGGATGACTATTATATTCTCTTAACCTCTTATGCTATTCATGTTATAGTTCAAATACAAAGGATGCCAGAATCTTAAAACCAGAAACAAAATAAAAACTATCTTATGTCACAGATGAGAAAATTGAGGCCCAAGAAGATTGTCACACATCCAAATCACAGAACTATTTAGCAACAAAGCTGAAACTGCAATCCAATCAGCTTGCCTCCAATTTCTATACCTTCTACTCTTCAGCTTCATTTTTTTTCCATACAAGACCAGTTTGATTTGGGTATTCTGGCATGGCTTTTCACCAAAGAGTAGATTTTTCATTCATCTTTTAAAATGAAAATATCTTTAGGAGGTAAAATAATATTTTATGGCACTCTATAAAGGAATTTCCATAATTTGAGATTAGTAGCTGCTCTGCTATTTCACACTAATAAGTGATCGTCGTTTTTTTTAGATTGAGATCCTATAACTTGGGAATTTAAGTGACTGGGTTAGCAAGAGTAGATACCTGGGGTTCATTTGAATGGAGGTGATTTGGGAAAAGCCCTGGACCAGGATATTGGAAGGTATAATGAAAAGATATTATATTATTTAAAGAGATCATTTTTACAACAGTTAGATTAGTTATCCATAACTAACAGGAAGTGATTCTGATCCCCAGGAGACCTTTGGCAATGTCTGGAAACATCTTTGATTGTTATAATGGGAAAGGATATACAACTGGCATCTAGAGGTCAGAATGCTGCTAATCATTCTACAATACACAGGACAACTCCCACAAGATGAATAATCCAGCCTAAATATAGAGCCAAGGTTGAGAATCTGTAAATCAGAGGGAGAAAAATTCATTGAGGAACTGGAGGAAGATTCTTGGCTTGTTATTTTATGTATTTTTAATACACTTTAAGTATTTAGGACACTATAATTCCAGCAGCTTGGGAGGCTGAGGCAGGAGGATCAGGAGTTCAAAGCCAGCCTCAGCAGCTTAGTGAGGCCCTACGTAACTCAGCGAGACTCTCTCTGAAAAAAGCAAACAAACAAACCAAAAAAGGCAAAAGCAAATAAATTACATAAACTAATCTTTATTGTTGTTTTTCCTACTCAAATGTGGCTAACAGTTTCTAAGAATTCTGGAGACCATTTACCTGTAGTTCTCAAATTCTCATGGCAACTTTGTGGAGGAATATAGATCAAGAAGACAGTTCAGTTGAATAAATTTGGAGCTGGTTGTCCATTTGTACTCAAAAGTCTATGGAGGAATATTTGATGGCAAGAGGATTAAGGTCTCTAGTGGCATTGCAGCAGAATTCTGTCCTTGGCTTTGTATTATTTGACATTTATAAACAACTTGAAAAAAGACTTGGATAGATTGCTGTTTAGATTTGAATACAATGATCCAGGAAAGGTAGGACTACAAAAGATCTTGACTACTTGGAATGATAGTTTGCTAAAGTCAGAGCATCACAGTTCACTAGAACACTGACAACCCACAGGTGTCCATAGGAGAGTTAAGGGCAAGAATGTGTGTGGGAAGAACCTGGGGGACATTGGAAATGACAATAAAGAAAACGGTAAGAAGAAATGAGCAAAGACAATAACTGAATATCAGAAGACTTTGAGTGAGGATAATCTACATGTGACCCTTTAGGAATGTGGAATTAATCTGAATAGGCAGATTTGGGCTTAATAGAAGTTTGATTAGCAAATATTAGAACTGTTCAAAGTCGGATAAGAAGCTTTGTAGAGTTCTTGCTTACTATCAAAACACCCTTTATGATATTAGAAGAGCTAAAGCAAGCCGGAGGCTTTCAGAAGTGATGAGGCAAGCTGGCCAAGGCTGGAATGTGCCTATGGTCTCAGTTACTAGGGAGACAGAGTGGGAGGATCGCTTGAACCCAGGAGTTTGAGACCAACCTGGGCACACAGTGAGCCCTCATCTCAACAACAAAATCAGTGCTAAAGCAAATATTCTGGAACAGTATTTCTCCCTAGACCCCATTTCAGTCCTTTCTGAATTCCGTTCTCCCCGCCCCGACTCGCTTTCACAGTACCTTCCCGAGTCCCGCCCTATTCAGAGGGCGGCCTGGGCACGCTCTGGCCTAAGTAACTAAATCCACTCCAGAGAGTTTTTGTGAAACAGCTGTGGCCCTTGGCATCTTTCCTTTCTGGTTTGCAGAACTCTGTCCCAGCTAAATAGCTTTTCGTAGTCGTATGTGGAAGCAGGGAATTCTTCCGTGGGACATTACACACATCCAGGTGTTTGTGTCTTGTTTTTTTTTTTTTTTTTTTTTTTTTTAAGCAAGTGTTAAGATTTTACGACGTGCCTGACAGGACGTGAGAAGCCGGCTCAAGGGGAATCGGATTTTTCTTGGGAGATGACAGTCATCCAGGGACAGAGGGCCACAGCGCCACAGGGCTGTAGAGCGTTAGCCGCTCCCGACTCTGGCTCAGAGATATATCAGGTCCTCACAAAACCCACCCGAGGGTTTAACCCGAAGCTGCCTCCCAATTCCTGAGAGCGCGACACGGTTCGCATTTTATAGTTAGAGGCGCGCGAGTGCGCGCGACCGACCGCACAGAGCTACAGAGCAGACCAATGAGTGGGCACTCTCTTCGCGCCGGCTCGGGATTGGGCGAACCGCGCCAGCCTCTCAGCCTGACAGTGGGCGGGGCGCGCCGGGGAGGGACTGGGATAGGCGCGTCCGCTGCGCCAGAGTCCCGGGGGCGCGTGCGCGGTCTCGCGGCGGCCGCGGGGGCCGGTCTCGCGCGGTCTCGAGTTGGAGTTGCTGGCGGCGACGGCCCCGACGGAGGAGGCTGGCGGTGGGGAGGGGGTGGAGACTAAAGATCCTGAGGTGGGGAATCGAGAGTTTCTGGATTCTTTATCCGGTATTTTGAGGGCCACCGGAGGGCTGTGGCTTTTGCAGTGCTAAGGAGCAGCTGGGGCGCGAAGGTTGGCGGCGCCGTGGCGCGGAGGTAAGAGGCGGACCGGTGGCAGCTGGGTTGTGGAGATCTTAATCAACAGGTCCGCGGGAGCGCGGCGGGGGAGGGGCGGCAGGGCTGGTCCCCTCGTTCCCTCCCCCACACGCCGCGCTCGGGCGGGGGCTGGACCCCCGGGCTGCCCGGCCGGCAGCCCCTGGCAGTGGGATCGGTAGCTGCGGCGGGTGCGAGTCCAACCTTTGTCCCTCAAAGGAACGCTGCCTGCGCGGTGCCCGCTCCCTGTGCCTTGGCCAGGGACGCACCTTGGCGCGGGCTCCAGCCCGCCCCAGCTGAGTTGCGGGTCGCGCGGCTTTGAGTCGTCTGCCTGCTGAGCCTGGGCCGGGAGTTGGCGACACTGGGGACGCCTTTCTGGCCGGTCGGGAAATCGGCGGGGGAAACACTTTCCTTTAGAAGACGGAATGTAGCCAGCGTTCCACTGACTGAGTCAGCTCCTGGTATTCTGCTACTCCTTGCGTTCCTTACACAGATAAACAGTTCCTGCTTCCTTGTGGCGCTTTGAAAGGAAAACCTAATTTCGTTAATGTTTTCTGATAATTTGCTCTGAGATTGTAAATTAGACTTGGAACCCTGTAAATTGTAATCTATTTTCATTGAAAGGCCCTTTAGATGATCTCTGTTGTAAATTATGTAACTTCCTAATGATAACTCATCTTCTGTTTAGTTGATTGACACAGTAATGCGTGTGGAATTTAGGTTTCGGTCGAAAGATTTTTCCAGGCCCTTTATGAAGTACGATATAGTGTGAGTTTGTCCCGTTTCTCCTTTACAAGTCTAAGAATTTTGATTTAGAAAGTCTGTATAATAAAAATTGATTCAAGTGTTGATTTGACTTACAAGATGAAAAGTGTTATTTTAAAAAAGCAATGTCATGTTTTAATAATCGTACCGTAATTACCCTTTTGAATTATACCAGACATTAATAACCTGTTAAATTCTGCATAGGAACAAATGACGTGTTGGTTATTGGTGTCTTTGAAGTGTAAATATTGACGGTAATGAAAATTATTAAATAAGCTTTCTTGAATATGAACTACTATTTTTTTTTTACGAGATTCCTGTGAACATAACATATTACGGTTTTAAAAGCCTGTCTAAACTATTGTGGCATACTGAAATTATTCAAAATGTAAGCGTTTTATGTATGAAATAGGTAAAAATATGAAAAGCATTATTTTTTCGTTGTTTTAAAACAGTTGAGTGAATCTTACCATGTATGACTTACTTGGATGTCTTAGCTAAGACAGACTTGACAAGGGGGGCTCAATAATATTAACTCGTTTTAGAATGTTAAAATAAGAGAGGTTATATAAATTCTACATAAGAGTGACTCAGGTCAGTAAAGTGGTTTAGCTATTTATATGACCTTCCTGAATTATCTTTATTAAAAATCTCTTCACAGATATACCAAGAAATTTGGTCTGTTTATATCTCAGTACACTAAGATGTCCTATTTCTCTGTGATTTTTTTCTGATTTTAGTGTGTTTGGAAAAAAGAGTATCTTAACATGTGATTTAGAACATAATTTTTTATTATATACTTATTGAATCACAGAAGTATTGAGTTGGAAGCAGTTGCTGTTGTTATAGAGTTTATCTTCATTTTCCAGGAAAAAGAAAGGTTTGTAGAAATAGCCTATAGTTTGAGTGCTAACTAGTGATGGACTTGGAACTAGATGCTGAAATGATTGTCTACATATTCCAAGTTCAGCGTCTCCTTACTTAATCTTAAATAAATTAATATATTCCCATCTCCAAATCATACAAGTGGTTGATAGGGTCAGTTCTTTCCCTTATGCATCCCCCACTTTTTTTTTTTTAAAGTGGAGTACAGGGGATTGAACCCAGGGGTACAGTACATTGAGACAGGGTCTCCCTAAGTTGCTGAGGTTGGCCTCTAACTTGAGATTCTCTTGCCTCAGCCTCCAGAGTAGCTGTGATTACTGGTGCATGCCACCATACTGGCTTCCTTTTCCTTTTTTCAATATTTCAAACAATGTTAAATGAATATTCTTGTGCATGCCTCTGAGCACATGTGTGGTGGAAATTCATGACATTTGTAAAGGGGAATTGATGATTAATAGGTTGATGTTCATTTCCAGCTTTACTAATTACAGCCATATTACCCTCTAAAGGTGTAATGATTTTCATTCCTACCAGTAGTGGTTTCTCATTCTTGCCTACAAATGGCATTGTCAGATTTTTTAAATTTCTGCCCATTTGAATAAGAAATTATTTATGTTTCCTTTCTTTAAAAAATATTTTTTACTGCATACTACCAGGGAAAATACAGAACAGTTCCATCACCTAAAATCTCCTTGTGTTACCCTTTTGTAGTCAACTTTCCCCTATCTTTTATCCCTGGGAACCAGTGACTGTCTCTCCTTGTAATTTTCTTTTCTTGAATATCATTTAAACTGAATCATACAATACTTAGCTTTTTGTTTCTGCTTTTTTCATTTGTTTGCATATATTGGAAATTCAGCCATGTCGTTGAGCAAATACACATTCCTTATATTTTATTGTTGAGTATCCTATTTCTTTATATAGATGTACCATCATTTGTTTATACATTCACCAATTGAAGGACATTTGAGTTGATTTCTTTCTTTCTTTTTTTTTTTTTTTTTGGTGAACATGTCTGCTTTTCTTCTGGGTATATACCTGAAAGTGGGATTGCTGCTCATATGGGTAAAGTTGCTTAGCTTTGTTAAACAAAACAAAATACCTAGTCTGTGATAGGAAGAATAATAGTCTTTAAAGATGTTTTTGCATGTGCCTTGGTGCACCCCTGTAATCCCAGTGGCTGGCTCAGGAGGCTGAGGCAGGAAGATTGCAAGTTCAAAGCCAGCTTCAGCAATTTAGTGAGGCCTTAAGTACTTTAGCAAGACCATATCTCAAAAAATAAAAAGCAGGTAAGGATGTGGCTCAGTGGTAGAACGCTGCTTCCTAGCTTGATGCAGGCTCTGGGTTCCATCCTCAGCACCACATAAAAATAAATAAATAAAGGTATTGTGTCCAACTACAACTAAAAAATAAATATTAAAAAAAGGGAATGAATTTGGCGTGAACATACTTTATACACAGAGTTACGAAAAATTGTGCTGTGAATGGATAATTATGAATGTAATGCATTCCACTATTGTCATGTATGTAAGAAAAAAAAAAGAAATGAGAAAAGCTAAAGAATAGTGTGAAAAAAACTTGTAACAATGGAAATTGGGTCAGCAAGATGCAGAGTTGCTGGCTTTGAAGAAGGAATTTAGGTGATCTCTAGAAGATGGAAAATGCTAGAAAAAGAATTAATCTTTAGAACCTCTAGAAGAGAAAGCAGCCCTGCCCAAACCTATAGATTTGTATACAGAGTGTTCTGTAAACCTGCAGATCTGTAAACTGGTAATTTGTGGGTGTTTTGTTTTGTTATTTTGGTCCCGACAATTGAACCAGGGGCGTTTAACCACTGAGCCACATCCCCAGTCTTTTTAAATTTTTGTTTTATTTTGAGAAAGGGTCTCACTAAGTTACTTAGGGCCTCCATAAGTTGCTGAGGCTTGCCTGGATTTGCAGTCCTCCTGCTTCACCCTCTGAGTCGCCAGGATTACAGGTGTGTACCACCTTGCCCGACTCAAATCTGTGTTGTTTTAAGACATCTAGTTTGTGCTAATTTGTTACACCAGCATAGTAAATGAAAACATTGTCAAACTTTTTAAAAATATATATATTTATTTATTTTTAGATGTACAAGGATACAACACAATACCTTTATTTTTATGGGGTGCTGAGAATCAAACTTGGTCCCGCTCATGCTAGGCGAGCACTCTTCTGCTGAGCCACAATCCCAGCCCCAAAACATTGTCAAATTTTTTAAAGCACTTTGCATTCCCACTAGTATGTATGAGAGTTCCAGTAACTTTATATTCTCATCAGCAGCTTGGTATGGGCAATCTTTTTAATTTTAGCTATTCTAAAAGGTATATAATAGTATCTCATTGTGGTCTTTAATTGCAGTTCCCTTGTGACTAATCATGTTGAGCAGCTTTTCATGTGCTTCTTTGCTGTGTTTTATCTTTGGTGAAGTGTCCAAATCTTCTGTTGATTGATTGATTGATAGGGTCTGGCTCTGTTGCACAGGCTGGCCTTGAACTTTGGGGCTCTAGCGATCCCCCTACCTGAGGCTCCTGAGCTGGGACTATATGCTTGTTGTACGTTGCCCAGCTTAGATTGTTTTCTTAAAGAGTTCTTTTTTGGGGGGCAGGATGGCTGAGGATTAAACCTTGGGCCTTGTGCATGCTAAGCAGGCACTCTACCACTGAACTGCAGCCCTAGCGCCAGATTTTGAGAGTTCTTTGTTGTCTTTGTCAAATAAGTATCCTGCCAAGATTTTCTCCCAGTCTGTGGTTTACTTTTTCATTCTCTTAGTAGTGTCTTTTGAAGTTTTAAAATTTTGATGAAGCCCAAGTCACCAATTTTTTTTTTTTTTTTATGAATCTTACCTTTTGCCATTGCAGTCAGAATTTTTTGCCTTATCCAAGGTCACAGAGATTTTTTTCTTATATTGTTTCTACATATTTTATATTTGCGTATTTTACATTTAGATGTATGTTTGTTTTAAGTCAATTTTTACATGAGAGTACTATAAGTAGATTTTTATTTATTTCCTTTTGTTGCTACCTGATGGTTTCTTGAAAACATCCTCCTTTCTCACTGAATTGCCCTTGTCTGTTAAAATCCACAAGATACGGACAACTTCTATTCCATTGATCTGTTTATCTATACTTTTGCCAGTAACACACTGTCTTATCACAACTTAAACGTATCTTGACATCAGTGAGTCGTCCAGCTTAATTCTTTTTCAAAACTGTTGTGATTATTTTAGTTTCTTGGCCTTTCACAGACACACACACACACACACACACACACACACACACAAATCTGTTGGGCTTCTGATTGGGATTATGTTTGATCGATAAATCAACCTGACATTTTAACAGTATTGAGTCTTCTAATCGATGAAAACAGTATTCTCTTCATTTACTTATGTCTTTGATTTCTTTCATGAGGGTTTTATAGTTTTCAACATATAGATCCTTAAGTTAATTTATTAGGTCTGTACTTAAGTATTTTGATTGGTTCTGTTATAAAGGATAAATTTTTTTTAAGAGAGAGAGAGAGAGAATTTTAATATTTATTTTTTAGTTTTTCAGTGGACACAACATCTTTGTTTTGTATATGGTGCTGAGCATCGAACCTGGGCCACATGCATGCCAGGCAAGTGCGCTACCGCTTGAGCCACATCCCCAGCCTCTATAAAGGATAATTTTTAAAAATTTAGTTTCGAATTGATCTTGATAGTATATAGATGATCAATTAATTTGCATAAATTAACTTTGTATCTCTCTCTCTCTTTTTTTTTTTTAAGAGACCAGGCTGACCTAAGATAGGGTCAAATAATCCTTTTGCCTTAGTCTCCCATATAGTTGGGACTATAGGTGTTGCCCCCATGCCCTGTAGCCTGATTTTGTTGTTGTTGCTAAAGGAGTTTTTTGTTTGTTTGTTTATAGATTTCTTGGGATTCACTAAGTAGACAATCATATTGTATATGAATAGAGAAGCCTTTTTTCTTTTCAGTCTGTATACCTTTCATTTCCTTTTCTTTATTTGAAGTTTTCTTTATTTGTATTTGTTTTTCTTGGCTTATTCCACTGGCTAAGGATTTCAGTGAGATGTTGAAAGAAGTGAGAGGGAGCATCCTTATCTTAATCACTATCTTAAAGGGAAAGTATTCAGTATTTCATCTTTAACATATGTTAGCTGTAGATCATTTTGTGAACAATCTTAACCAGGTTAAGAAAGTTTTTTTGTGTGTGTGTCTCCAGATTACTGAGAGTTTTTGTTTGTTGCTTTTGTTTTAATACTGAAGTTGAATTTTGTCAAATGACCTTTTTGCATGTATTCAGATGGTGTAGATTTTTTTTCCTTTAATCTATTAACATGATTATTTATACTGATTTTTCAGTATTGAGCTGGGCTGGGGCTGGGGATGTGGCTCAAGTGGTAGCGCGCTCGCCTAGCATGTGTACGGCCCGGGTTCAATTCTCAGCACCACATACAAACAAAGATGTTGTGTCCGCCGATAACTAAAAAATAAATATCAAAAATTCTTTCTCTCTCTCTCTCTCTCTCTCTCTCTCTCTCTTTAAAGAAAAAAAACCTTTAAAAAAATATTGAGCTAGCCTTTTATGCTTCTGGGAGTAACTCCAAGGTTATTTTTTAAAAAGTAATTTTGCTTGTTTAAAAACTAACATAATCACATGGCTGAGGCAGAATCGCAATTTTAAGACCCACCTCACCTACTTAGTGAGAACCTGATTCAAACTGAGAAATAAAAGGTGTTGGGAATGTAGCTTAGTGGTAAATTTCCCTGGGTTCTATCCCAACTAGTATAAGAATGAATAAATAAAAACAAATATACAATAATACTTAAATGAAGGAGGAGGATTGGGGTTATAGCTCCTGTGGCAGAGCACTTGCCTAGCATGCATGAAGCCCTGGGTTTGATCCCTAGCATTAAAGCAAACAGCCCCACAAAAACAACCCCCCAAACCACAAAACAACAAAAGTCATATAAGATTTTTATAAACTAAAGTATACAGAAGAATCAGGATAATTTAATAACTGTTACCTACATTTTAGTTAGTAGGACTTGATCTATACTGGTGTTTGGAGACTTGGAGGACTCTTGTTTAAAAGGCCAGACAAGGTAGCAACTTAGGAGACAGGAGGATATCAAGTTTAAGGCCAGCCTCAGCAGCTTAGCGAGACCCTGTCTCGAAATAAAATAGGCTTGGGGATAAGTAAATAAAAACATAAATACAATTGCTAAGTGAAGGAAGAAAATGTTATTTGTATTACTTTAATCAAACATTGCTTGTGCAGAGTTTATTTCAACAAAGTATTATAATAAAAAAAGCCATATATCTTTTAGTGGGTGAATGGTTAAACTGTATATCCATTCCATGAAATAATACTCTGCAGTAAAAAGTTACAAAATACTGATACATGCTATAACCTGGATGAGTCTCCAGAGATAATACCTAATGAAAAAAAGTCAATCTCAAAAGTTACTATGTGGTTCCATTTATATAATATTCTTGAAATGCAAAATTATGAAATTGAACAGATTAGTTGCTGCCAGGGGTTTATGGAAGTTGTAAAGGTGGGAGGGGAGTTGGTGTGACTGTAAAAGGAGGAAGTATATCTTAACTGTATCACTATCAGCACCCTGATTGTGACATTGTACTATTGTTTTTCAAATTAATAGCTTTGGGGTAAAGCAGGCTTGGGGATGCACCCTGTAATTCCAGTGACTTAGGAGGCTGATGCCGGAAATTGCAAGTTAGAGGCCAGCCTCTGCAGTTTGGTGAGGCCCTGCCTCAAAGAATAAAAAGGAGATGGGGATGTCGTTTAATGGTAAAGTGCCCTGTGTTCAATCCCCATACTGGAAGGAAAAAAAATTAGTGTCGGGGGAAACTTGGTAAGGGATATGTGGATCTCTCTTATTAATTATAACTACATGTGAATTTGAAATTGTCTCAAAATATAAAGTCTAATTTAGATTTTAAAAAAAGATCTTGAAGTGGGCTGGAGCTATAGCTCAGTGGCAGAGCACTTGCCTAGCATGTGTGAGGCACTGGGTTGGATCCTTAGAACCACATAGAAATAAACTAATAAAATAAAGGCATCTGTCCACCTGCAACTACAAAAAAAAATTTCAAAAAAAAATCATGAAGTACTTAAAGGTAGAATAATGTCTAATAAGTTGTTACATAGAATCTGAAGAAATGCCTTGAAAGGAAGTGTACTTCTTATAGATGATGAGACCTTGAGTGTAAGAATTTGAGGTATATAAAATGAATAAATGGAGTTTGCACACCTGAGGATTTAAGGAGGTATTTCAACAAAAGTTTGGTACAGCAAGTATCAATATGTAAGTAGTTCCACGTACATGTTGCCTCTGTTATTCTTCCATCACCATTACTGCCTAAAAGAGATCTTAGACTGAGAAGGGGCAGAGCTTACTTACTTGAAAAGGTGGGTTACATTTTAAACAAATTAATGATTGCCTTGCTTTGCCTGCCCTTACCATGAGCTAGGAGGTTTGAGATCATCAAAAAAGGGGGGAGACAGAATAAAAGCATAGGTGTACATTACATACTCTGAAGGAAAGGAACAGAGTTTTATGTGAATGTAGCACAAATGGACCTAACTTAGGATGATGTGAGGAAAAGCTTCTCATAAGAACTTCAGTTGAGATCTGAAAGTTGAATAAGAGTTTACTAAGGGGACATTTTCTTGATGGAATGAATAGTTTTGTGCAAAAGCATAGGTGGATCAGATGTGCATTTGAAGAGCTGAAAAAAGGTCAATGTGGCTGTAGAGAGAGACATAAAATTTGAGAAATTTTAGTGTAGAAATCTTAATTCAGTCTGCCCCATGGGATAAGGTTGAAATTCTCTAGAGATCAAGTACAAAATGACAAACTGTCTTTTAAGGTACTGAATTGTATTTTGAATGAAGATGAATTAATTTGGAGGGTTTTTTAAGAATAAAAACTATGGAAGTTTAAAGGAAATATTAGGTTTCTTCTTTACACTAGGAAATCAACTGTAGACCCTTCATTAATCACTTAAGTGTGTGTGTGTATTTTGTTTGTTTGTTTGTTTGTTTTGTTTTTTGAGTACCAGGGATTGAACTCAGGGGCACTCAACCACTGAGCCACATCCCCAGCCCTAGTTTTTATTTTATTTAAAGACAGGGTCTCACTGAGTTGTTTAGTGCCTTTGCATTGCTGAGGCTGACTCTGAACTTGAAATCCTCCTGTCTCAACCTCTGGAGCCACTGGGATTACAGGCATGTGCCACCACACCCAGCTTATTAGTCACATAAAGGTTTGACTTGATCAGAGTTGAAGGATTTCAGTGACTATATTAAATCAAAAAGTGTGAAGTGAAGTATAAAATAAAGTGCCTGTAAGAAAAAGCCAGACTATTTTGTTTTATACTCAATATGTTCCTTCATGAAAAATGTGGGTGCATTCTTATTAAATACATTTTGAACTGTAAAGTTTTCCCATCATTCAAATATAGAAGACAGTTTAATTATGAAGAATAAAGTTTCAGAAACTTTATAATCAAGCTGTTTTATCATTTTTGTAAAGTTGGGCTTATCACTTAAGATTATAACAATGCATGCAGTTTTGGCCTTTTGTCTCATAATTTTATAGTTCTTTAATAATTGTTTGAATAATTGTCTCAAAGACCCTAAATATTGAAGTTTTGAGATCATTTACTAATTTCTTGGCCTTTTAATCCTTTAAGACAGTAGTGAAATATTTTCTGTATGCTTTGTGGGGCATATTGTCTCTGTTATAAGGTACTCAGTTCTGCTTTTAGAGTACAAAGGTAGCCAAACAAATGAATGTGATTGCGTTACAATAAAACTTTACAGTTGTGTGTCACTTGATGACGGATATGTTCTGAGAAATGTCTTAGGTAGTTAGGTGATTTTGTGTGTGAACATCATGGAGTATACCTAAACAAATCTAGATGGCATAAGTCAGTCACTTGATGTAAGTCACTTTTGAGATGGTAAAGAGATGCAGAGAACATGAGATACATGAGGTTGCTGTCATTTTTACCCAGCATACTGTTTCACTTTTATAAGTAGGATTATACTCTAAAATAATGATAAAAAGTATATTATAGGAAGTACAAAAACCATAAAATAGATACTTATTATCAATATCAAGTAAATACTATACATAAATTATATGTGTTATACTTTTATATGCAGTTGGTTTTGTTTACACAAGCATCACCACAGACTTGTAATATATGAACTGTGACATCACTAGATGATAGGAATTTTACTCTCTACTATAATCTTATGGGATCATTGTTTTATATATGGTGTGTCCTTGACTGAAACGTCTTTTCCTCCTATTGCTGTACTTATAAAAGCAGGACCTGACTGATTTGACCTTTGAACTTAGTTTGCATACCTCTGTTTTAAGGCAAAAAATCAGTAGGGGAAATGACAATAATTTTCTGTATATAAAGTACAGAAGTTTAAATTTTGAGGAAGACGAATTTTGTTAATTTTTTTAAATTGATTTCAATTTTGGTTTTTATCTAAGGACTGTGTCCCTTAACCCAAGGTCATAAAGAGCTTCTTTATATTTTCTTCTACATGTTCCATAGTTTTATATTTAGGTTTATCATCCATTTTGAGTGAATTTTTATATGAAGTGTGAGGTATAAGTTGAGTTTCATTTAATTTATTCACTTGTTCCATAACCAGTTGTTGAAAAGGCTGTCTTTTTTTCATTGAATCGCCCTGTTAACCAAAAACTGTCGACTTTATCAGTATTTATGAACACTTGTGTTTTACTGATCTGTGTGTCTGTCCTTTTGCCAATACTGTAGAGCCTTAACTACTAATGTCTTTAAGTCAGATAATGTGAGTTCTCCAGTTTTATTCTTTTTCAAGAATTTTTTTGGCTAAGCTCATATAAATTTTAGAATAAGCTTGTCAAATGTCATATCCTGCAACATGAAAACCACTGATCTAGACTTGAATAACGACTCCCCAGAAATCTTATGTTCTATAAAATTCATTTCTGTAGATTTTGATAGGAATTAGGCAAAACCAGAACATTTAGAAATAATTTAAATATTTAATTAAAAAATCTTCAAAGGATTGTAGAAACAAGATTAACTGAAAATACATAAGAAAGTATAGATTTCACCAGGTGCTGTGGTACATGCTTGTAATCCCAGCTTCTTGGGAAACTGAGACAGGAGGACTGCAAGTTCTAGGCCAGCCTGGGCAACATAGACCCTGATGCAAAAAATTAAAAAAATATAAATGGTTGGGAATGTAGATCAGTGATAAAGCGCTCCTGAGTTAAATTCTCATCCCCAAACTAAAACTAAAACATACATGTTTCTGTTGTTTTGCAGTACACAGTGAATTGCATATGATTATTTAGGTTTCTTAGATATCAGGCAACGTATTTTTGTCTTGATAATGTGTTTTGCTAAATAATTTAAAACCTATTCAAAAGCCTAGTGTTACCTTTTTTATTTTTTATTGTGGTACAGAGGAATTGAATCTAGGGATACTCTACCACCAGGCTGTACCTTGAGCCCTTTTTTATTCTGAGTCAGAGTCTCCCTAAATTGTGGAGGCTAGTCTTGAATTTGCAATTCTTCTGTCTCAGCCTCTTTTGTGGTTAGAAATTATAGATGTGTGCCACTGCCCCCAGCCCCCATGGTAGCTTTTGAAGCCTTAGCCTAAAGTCTGGGTTCCTAAAGTGTAACCCACCAAGTCATCATCTTTTTTGATTGCTCCTTTATGCATACAGTCAAAATTAATCTCTTTGTTCTTTTCATATACAGTTATTTTTTGGTATCCATTGGGGATTAGCATCCCAAATCTCTGAATGTGCTTGCTTTTTATGTAAAAATGGTGCTGTATTTGTGTATAGCCTCTCCACATCTTCCCATGTGCTTTAATTTGGCTAGGTTATTTTTTATACCTAATACTGTGTAAATGCTGTGAAAGTAGTTGTTATACTGTATGGTTTAGAAAATAGTGACAAAAGATGTCTGTACCAGTTTAGTACGGATGGAGTTTTTTCTTTAAAATATTTTCCATTTACAGTTGGTTGAATCCATGGCTGTGGAACTCATAGATACGGAGGGGAGAGTATAATTGGTCATTTCTTCCTCTCAGGCTTCGTTCATACCATGCCGTTTACCTAGAATTTTGGCATTCCAACGCTTGACCAGACCCACAGTAAGAAATATATTTTACATAGGGAACCAATTCATTCATGTTTTTGCATTAAAGTTTTCTGAAACAACATCTTTAGTTACACATAGTGTATTCTGATTTTATATTCTACTTTGTTTTTTAAAAAGTTGGTTGAGGGCTGGGGTTGTGGCTCAGCGGTAGAGCGCCCGCCTAGTACGTGTGAGATCCTGGGTTTGAACCTCAAGTACCACCTAAAAATAAATAAATAAGTAAATAAATAAATAGGTGTTGTGTCCAACTACAACTAAAAAATAAAATTAAAAGTTGGTTGAGAATCACTAAATCCATTTCATGGCTCACAAATGTGTCATATCCTGCAACATGAAAACCACTGATCTAGACTTGAATAATGACTCTCCAGGAATCTATGTTCATTTTTTTCATTTAAAATTCAACTTGTCCAAACTCTTGTTCCCTGTAGGAACCTTTCATATTCTTGCCATTGCTTTGGAAAACTATGCATTCATTGTTTTATATTCTTTCTTCATAGCTAATTTGTAGCTTATCAAGGGCTTGTAACTATTGTTTTGTATTCATTTAACTATGTTCTGGACACAATCTATTTCCTGACCAAAAATCTAGAAGAAAATGTTAAGCATTAAACAAGTACTTCTTTTGGTATTAGAAATCAAATGGCCTCCCATTGAAAAAACTATATGAACTCCACTTTATATATAATAAACCTATAAATTTAACTGTTTCTTATTAAATAAAAGATTCCAGTATTATGAGATTATTTTGTGAATGTGATTGTCATTTGGGTCCTTCCTCTGAAACATACACAGGTGTGTGTGCGCGCGCGCGTGTGTGTGTGTGTGTGTGTGTGTGTATGTGTGGTGTTGCAAGGGCAGAGTTCATGGAAATAGAGGCAGATCCTTTGAACCAGGTGATTCATCTACGGTCTATAAAAGTGACCTGCAAATGTTTTTCAAAATGATTCACTTAAGGGTAATCAATAGATACTTAGCAGTTGACAAAAGGAACTAATAGTTTTTTTTGTAGGCATCTTAAAAAGAATCTCATCTTTTTATACTTTATACCTTATCCTTTTATATTAAATTTTAGAGCAAGATTGTTAGTTCTTTTGATCAAATCCTAATACATTTTGTTTTCTCCTAATTCTTATCCAGAATTGTATCCCTTGCTTCATCTCTGTTGAACAGTATGCTATATTCTGTATACATTTCTTAAGATTACTGACTACATTTTAAAGTCTTTATCAGTATTATACCTTTTACAAGGAAATTGAGACTCAGAGTATTTTACCCAAAGTTCTATTGTTTAGAATTCAGTTTATTTTACCCCAGGCCCTTGTTTTTCTCAGTTGGTATTATTGCATGCCTCAGGAACGTTTGATTAACATTGTCTTCTTGATAAGATTAGAATTATTTTGAAGAAAATCATCTTTGACTTAGTATTTAAAATATACTTGAATTAAAATGAAGAATTTTGAGCAGATAAATTGTAAATAAGCTCGTTAAGGATAGGAGCTATAACTTTTTAATCTTAGTATCTCAGTGTCTAATGTGGTTGTGATGCAGTAAGAAATATGTTTGATCTTTGTCCCTGTTCCTAATATGGAACTTCTAAATCCCTTGGAATTTCTTTAGTGATAGGAGTGATAAGAGTGTCTTTTGTTGCA
The DNA here is from genome assembly GCF_964194105.1 of Spermophilus citellus. NCBI lineage: Eukaryota > Metazoa > Chordata > Mammalia > Rodentia > Sciuridae > Spermophilus > Spermophilus citellus. The sequence continues at coordinate 162,393,085 of NC_138185.1, forward strand.
AGAAGGTGAGATACTTCTTGCCTGGGCCCCTCAGGTTGGGAGCCAGAAGGATCAAGAAATGATTAGAGATTGGAACTTTAAGTCCCATCCCTTACCTCTGGGGAGGTAAAAGGGGTTAGGGTAGTTAGTCACTAATGGCCAATGATTTAATCAGTCATACCTGTGAAGTGAAAGCTTCCAGAAAAGACTCTAAACAGTGGTGTTTAGAGATTGTTGGGGTTGGTACATATCAGGTGCTAGGAAGGTGTTATACATGAATCCACTCTCCCCTCCCAATTCTCCTGTGCTTTGCCCTGTGCATCTCTTCCATATGGCCATTCCTCTATAATAAACCAGTAACAGTAAGTAAAGTGTCTTCCTGTGTTCCTGAGCCATTCTAGTAAATTATGAACATTAAAGGGGGAACCCCCCATTAATAACTGCATGGTTAGAAGTACAAGATGCCCAGGATTTGTGGTTGGCATTTGAAGGCTTATGGAGTCTGAGACTAACTGCAGGTAGGTGGTACCATAAGTGAATTGAATTGTAGAATACCCAGTTGCTATTTGAAGGATTAGAGATTAGTACAAGGAAGAGAGATCTACATATTTGGTATCCAAAGTATTCATAGTGGAAAGCAGATCAGAATGGCACATACTTTGTGCTTGGTTCTAGTTTGTAGTTTTATCATTTGTTTGTTTAAACTTGAGCTTTTTGAGTTTTTTTTTTTTTTAAATGATACTAAGGATTGAACTTAAAACCTTGGACTTGATAAGCAAGAGCTCTACCACTGTGCTACATCCCCAGCCCAATGTGAGCTTTTTATCAGAGGCTGTTGTAATTTGAGACTGAAAATAATAATATTTATTCTAGGTTTGCTATAAATATGTTGAATTGGGAGAAAATCTAAGTTTTCTTTCTTTTTTCCTCTCTTCCTTCCCTCCCTCCCTTTCTTTTAGAGCCAGATGTGGTCCTACTCTGTTGCCTAAGTTGGTCTTGAACTCATGAGCTCAAGTGATCTTTCTTCCTCAGCCACTTGATTAGCTACGACTACACACATGTGCCACTGTCGCTGACAGAGATCTAACTTTTATTTGTTTTAGATTAACTTTTTCTACAGACATAAACTTATAAGAATGAATTTACTAATGGCCTTATCTTGCTTTTCCACAGGTGTGTACTTAGAGGCATCCTTGTGCACTTACAGTGGTTGTACAGACTCTAAAGTCACCTTTTGCTGAAATAACTTCTAGAATTGTGTGACTCTGGGAGATTAATTTATCAAAGTTTGACTTTTTATCTGCAGAATGGAGAGAGTATTAGTGCCTAATACAGTAGGTCTTCTTTGAGAATTAATTGAGATGGTGCATCATTAATGGTGGGCATTGGAGGCTGGGCATGTGGCTCAAGTGGTAGCGCACTCGCCTAGCATGCGTGAGGCACTGGGTTCGATTCTCAGCATCACATAAATGTAAAATAAAGATATTGTGTCCACCTAAAAAAATAAATATTAGAAAAAAAAGAATGGTGGGCATAAGCTGGGCATATTGGCATATGCCTGAAATCCCAGCAATTTGGGAGGCCGAAGAAGGAGGATCGCAAGTTCAAGATCAGTCTCAGTAACTTAGGGAGACACTATCTCAAAATAAATAAATAAAAAGGACTGGAGGTGTAGCTCATTGGTACAGCACCACTGGGTTTAATCCCCAGTAACAATAGCAAAAAAAAAAAAAAATGGTAGGCATAGTATCTGGTATATATTAAGTACTCCATAAATATTAGATAATCAGATAATCAAATGTAGTTAACCTTACATTTCTGTGACCAAAATATCCAACAGAAACAAATTAGCAAAGGAAAAATTTATTTAGGCCTTATGGTTTCAGAGGTCTTAGTCCATGGATGGCCAACTCTATTGCTCTGCGCTCAAAATGAGGCAGGATGTGGGGGAGGGGCATGGTGGAAGAAAGCTCTTTACCCCCATGGCAGCCAGGAAGCAGAGAGAGGGAGAGAAGGGTCCTCAGGGAAGAACCACCTTTCCAGGGCATACTCCCAGTGACCCACTCTTCTAGCCATGCTACACCTGTCTTCAGTTACCATCCAGTCAGTCCTTTCAAATTAAGATGGACTGATTGAGTTGCCTATCTCACAGTCTTATCATTTCTGCACAATCCTGCATTAACACAGAAGCTTTTGAGGGACACCTCATATCCAAACTGTAATAATAGTGATGAGCGGTTGAATTTAGATATGTTTTAAGTAGATTGTATGATTATAAAAATTTGATTCAGTAATTTTATAGAGTTGTGGAATTGGTTGTCATAATCTGAGTCAGTGATGAATATAGTAATTGTACATTGAGGTCAGTTTTTTCATCTCTGAAATAATAGTGAAAGTCAATGGGGGAGCAGTTTGCTGCCTTACTTTAAACTACTTGTGTAAGTATTCAGCTTTATCAGTTTTTCTGTTTGACTCTTAAGCATTATGTGGAGTTGTTTTTCATTAGGTAATTTTCATTTCACATTTTTCTTTCCTTTCTTTCTTTTTTTGTGGTACTGGGGATTGAACCCAAGGCCTCATCCATACTAGGCAAGTGCTCTGCCCTGATCTATACCCGCAGCCTACATTTTACATTTAGAATGATATAGTTTCAGAGTTCATTTTACTGTAGTGAATTAACTCTTATGTTTGGATAAAGCATTGAATTTTACCAATGTTAATATGTTTGTATTAGTTTTTTTTCTTTTTGCATAATGGATGCCTTTCCTATCTATCTTAGGCCTTATAATCTTTATGCAAATTCTCTTAGGATGCTCTTCCTTTGAAGGTAACCCTTGGGGCATCTTCTGCAGTTCTAGTACAGCACTTATCAAACAGTATTACAATTGTATTGGGGTTGTTTTGTTGTTGTTGTTGTTGTTGTTATTTACTTTTGATGTCCATGCTAGATTTTAAGTTTCTTAAGGATAAAGATTGCCTTTGGAACTTTTGTGTGTGTGTGTGTGCCAGGGGTTTTGTACCAAGTGAGTACTTATAATGTTGAATGAAAATGTAGTTTAGTTATCCCTTTTTTTAAATTATAGAATTTACAGTTTAGTAACCGTCTATATGACCTTTTATTCTAATCTCTTGTTATTTAAGATATCCCAACATGTTTTCCTCCCCTGTAAGTCTGGCCAAAAACATAACATTATTCATATCCAGTACCATAGTACTAAAAATTCATTGGATTCTAAACTCAGTGACATTTGTATTCTTTTCAGTCTTCCTTGTCAGATTCTTTTCCTTTCCTCTTCTGGTGACACAGCCAGCCCTACATTGCTACTGCTTCAGTCTAATTTATAGATAACTTCAGATATAAGTCTTTATTAGTTTTAATTTTAATATTCTTTAATATTGTTTTGATAACTCTAAAATGTTTATTTTCTATTTCATCAGTGACAATGCATTCCTGCCCCCCCTTTTTATTTGCATACCAATAAGCCATCTAGGTAGAGGTAATCATCTACTAATTTGTTGACCTTTGGAGCATATTTTTTCCTCTAGTAAGCTGTAAATCAGAAGTTGGAATGTCTTGTAAAGGTTTTAAAGAGGTCTGAAACTTTAGAAACATGTATTGGGAAAAATAATTGGAGGGGAGGAAAAAATCTGTAAGGAATACATCGAGAACAAAGAAACAGCTGTATGAGTTAAGTAATTAGGATTCTTTGAGGTCTGTGTGAGTTATTGACATGATAAAACAATCAGTACAATCAGAATCATGAATCTGAAGTTAAGTATATTTTTTGTAGTGCTAGGTATCAACCCAGTGCCTCACTAGGCACCCTGCCACCAGCCATATCCCCAGCCTTTGGGAGAAGTACTAGGGATTGAACCCAGGGGCACTTTACCACTGAGTTATGTCCCCAGTCCTTTTTATTTGTTTTTATTTTTTATTTTGATGCTGGGCTTGAACTTGTGATCCTCCTGCCTCAGCTTCCCAGATCACTGGGATTACAGGAAAGTGCTGTCATGTCCAGCCTAGCAATGGTTTATTTTAAATATTTGGTAGATATGGCAAAATTGCCCTCCCAAAACATTGAATTGTTTTATAGAGTCAACAATACATAATGTTTGTTTCCCTGTATAGTTCCCAGTACTGGGTGGGCATTATTGATAACTCACACAGACACACAAAACCTTATACCAAAATCACTATTTTTGCAACCATGTTTTTCTTTTACTCCAGTTGGAAGAAAAGATTCATTTCACTATAAATATTTCCTTGAGGAATACAACAAAAAAGACAGCCAAAAGTCAGGGGACATAGCTCAGTGGTGGAGTGCTTGCCTAGCAAGTACAAGACTCAGGGTTCAACTGCCAGCATCACCCCCCCCCCAAAAAAAAAAAAAAGATAAGGAATTCAGGTAGGGGGCAAGGAAGCAAAAGAATATCTCAAGGATGTTAACTGCTCTACTACCAAGTATATAAACATCTCAAAAAAAAATTTACCCCTTTTATCAGGAAATTCTTGGAGGACTCTCAAGAAGAGGAGGCTAGATTAAGAAAGAGGAGGGATGTGTGAGGAGAATTCTCAAGGATTGGGATGAAGAAATGATGGCTCTAAGTGCTAAACATTGAGAGAAGGATTTCTCATTGGAGTATTGTCTGTCGGATTCCATGCAGTATAGTGTCGTAAAATCAACTGCAGTAATGGAAGAGAGTTTAATGAAAAGACTATTCACAAAGGTGTAGGTGATGATAAAGGAATTAACAAAGGATCCTGAACCAGCCTAGGCTTAGCAACAGCAGGAAACCTATTAAGCTCAATTTTGAAGGAACAAGGGAGGAATAGTTACTATAATTTACCTAGAGCTATTGCTATAGAAGTGGATTGACTTGATGGGACCTTAGAGGAACTTAACCCTTGCCAGACCATAGGAGGAAACTGGAAGAATGAAGAACCCAGAGACCTTTTCCTTTCTTCCCATAGGTAATGGATACTTCTCTTTGTAAGATAAGAGAATATAGGTCACAAAGTCTTTGTAATCAGCTTTCTAGAACTTGGAGTAGATGGAGAAGGATGATCAATGGATCTGAGCAAAGGGAAAATATCCCAGTAGAGAGAGGAAGATGGAGGGCTCCAAAAGCCGTCCCACAATCCCACACACAAACACAAAGAAGAAAATGATAGATTACTCGATTAGTTTGAATATATTGATTCTTCTACCAGAGAATGTGGGGATATGTTAGTACTTTAACAAAGAAGTGAAATATAACTTATTGGAAGAGGTAATAAGAGAGTTAATTCTCGTCTTCTATAGAAAATGGTCAACAGATATTAGCTGTGATTGAAAAAGTCACAGGAAATGGCGTGTGTGTGTGTGTGTGTGTGTGTGTGTGTGTGTGTACATAAGATATACATGTGGTCTCTTTCTATGCATGTTGCTAAAAATATGGAGGTAAATTCAAGGTGAAAACAGCTGAGTTAAAAGTGATTTTATGAAAAGGAACACTTTTTACACTATTGATGGGATTGTAAATTAGAACAATCACCATAGAAATCAGTATGGAGGTTCTTCAAAAGTCTAGACATGGGACCACCATATGACCGAGTTATTTGCTTCTTGGCATTTATCCTAAAGAATTGAAGTCATCATACTTTAAGAATATGTGCATACCCAGGTTTACAGCAGCACCATTCACAATAGCCAGACTGGAACCCCTCCCCCCCACATACACAATGAAGAATGAAGTTTTATTCAGCCATAAAGAAAAATGAAATTAATGTCATTTGCAGGAAAATGGATGGTACTTGAGAATGTTAAGAAAAATAAGCCAAACTAAAAAATTAAGGGTTATACGTTTTCTCTCATGTGGAAGCTAGAGAGTAAAAAGGAAAAGAAAGGTGGGGGTCTCATGAAAGTCAAACGGAGATCAATAGAGGAAAAGGACTAGGGAGAGGAAATAAGGAAGGAAAAAGGGATATTCTGAAGAGTGATATTGGCTAAATTGTCATGTTGTATACATATATGAATATGTGATAACAAATCCCACCATTATGTACAACTACAGTGCATCAGTTAAAAAATGAAAACAAAAAAAGCAGTGATTCTCTAGGCAGAACTCAGGTAGAGGGTGTAAGGCATTGAATTAGTCTTCTAGTAAGTTTTATGAGGCTATTTTCTTTTTAAAAAAAAACTATATTCAGATATGTAGGGGTTTTTTACACAACTGTACAGACAACACAAAAGTGTATCAGAGTCTCAGTTTGTAAAGTAATTAAAAAACAATGCTCTCACTATGCTAGTGATTATTTGTATCAGTTTACTTTTACTTCCTTATAATTGTCATTAATGAATTTCCAGACATTTCTCTCCTTGGATTATTAAGTACTTTGAAGTAATAGTTATGTTCCCCACCCATTGTTTAAATACTCATTCAGATTTAATGCAATAGGTACCAAGTTTATAATATGAGCATATACAGCACTGTGCAGGGCCTGGAAGAGCCACTATTAGTAGATGAGGTTGGTACTCATATGCAAATAATTAATAATATATGACAATGCCAGGTAGGACATATTAATCACAAAGTAAGTAGTACAGAAAAATAAGTGCTTTAGGACTTCATTATTAAGTCAGAAACATCAATAGGTCTTGCTGGGGCTCCCTCTTAGTGTGGAAAAGATTTTGATGAGTATAGGCAGGAGGCTTGACATGGTACCTTAAACTTGAGTGATTTCAGAATATTGCCTTGATAATAACTCTTTGAAATTATTTAATGATTCTTTCCTTCAGAAAAATGGGTTTGTGTGGTTTTAACATTGTCATAAATATTACCCTAGATGTTTTTTGTATATATGTTATGTATACATACACCCTGTTTCTTCTTTACTTTCTTCCTTTTTTTTCTGGCTCTTAGAATTGAACCTGGGCCTTACATTTACTAGTCATGTACTCTACCACTGAGATGAATCCCCCAGCCATATATCCTATTTCTATGTATGTATATTGTATTTCTGTTTGCTGTGGTCTTGGTTTTAGTTTATCCAAAGTAAAGAAATATCTAAAATAATGGACTATTTTTTGAGGTGGATAAAAACAAAGGGACATTTCTTTTTTTAAAATATTTTTGTTTTGTTTTGTTTTAAGTGGGCACAATATCTTTATTTTACATTTATATGGTGCTGAGGATCGAACCCAGTGCCTCGTGCATGCTAGGTGAGCGCTCTACCACTGAGCCACAACCCCAGCCCCACAAAGGGACTTTTCTAAGGAGTCAATCTGTTAAATGCACTTCTACTTCATATTAACTTAGGAATATCTGTATTTCATAAATATTTAGTCCTTAAGGTTCTTTGACTTTAACCTTTGGTTCATTTTACCAACTTTGTGGTTCTTCAAGTCTTGAGAACATTTGTCTCCAGAAGAGATACTGAAGCAAAAACATTTTGTTATTCTTTCTCATCATTTATTTTTGTTGTGCTGGGAATCAACTCTTCATTGCTTCAAAGGAAAGTACATGCTTGATGGAAGACGAATGGCCATAACTCATCCTCTCGTGTACATATCTCTGTTAAATGGTATTCCGACCTTTGAATGTATTTTAAGTTTGATGGCCAGTTTACCATTTCTTAGAAGACCATATTGATTTAACTGTGTGTGTAAAATTATGAATGAGAACATTTATAGTAAGAAGCTCCCTCTCTCCGCCATAAAAAGTCGTTCTTTTGGCAAAAAGATTTTCATTCAGGAAAATATTTGTAGCACAGTAGTCCCTCCTTGGGGACATGTTCTAAGACCCACAGTAGATATCCAAAACTGTGGATAATATCAAGCTCTATAAATACTGTGATTTTTTCCTTTATGTACATACCTGTGATAAAGATTAATTCATAAATTAGACAGGAGATTAATAGCATAATAATGATTAAATAAAACAATTATGATGATATACTGTAAGAAAAATTATCTGAATAAAAAATTGTTTCTTTTAAGATATCTTATTATACTCTACTACACCCTTCTTATTGACTGTAGATAACCAAAACTGCAGAAAGTAAAACCGTGGATAAGTGGGGGAAGACTGTATTGCACATAGTATAAGCTTATTAGATATGAGACACATATTAAGCCTCAGAGGGCTTGTAGTCTACTAGGATTGATGAAACTAGTAAACATTTCTGATTTCAAGGTAGACATTAAACGGTACAGCAGAGACAGATTTAAGTGTATTGGGAGGGTAGATTGTGGTTGGGAACAGGTGGGTTTAAAGAAGATTGCATAAGACTCAGTGGAGGAGTAAAATTTAACATATTAAAAAAATAAATGGAGAGAATGTTTTTCTGGGTTTAAAATAATATGTCAAAGCTGTGGATGTGGGAAATTGCAGGGCTAGTATGGAAAATAGCAACTGGTTTGATTTGGGAGATAGGGGAAGGAGAAATAGAGTGGGAAAAGTATTCTAGAACTAAGTCAAAAGGAGCCATATGAATGTCAGGTGAAGGAATTTAAAATGTGCCCTACAGAATAATCATTAAAGTGCAATGGAGTCAAACAGACTTCAGAACCAGCTGTGCCATTTAGCCTTTGAAATTGGGCAAATTGCGTATTTTGCTAAGCTAAGGTACAGAAGTGAACAAAGAGCTGTTTTAAAGGTTAAATGAGATAATTCATGCCAGGTACTTAACCTGGTGCATGAATGGTACACAGCAAGCCTTTTGTAAACAGTAGTTTACAAAAGGAAAAAGGAACAAAAACATTCAAAAGAACATTGCCATGGTAATAGAGGTGCTTCAGGAAAGTTAATCTGACTGGCTATACTATGTAAAATGAGAGAAATACCAAGGTTTGCAAGACTAGTTAAGCAGCTTGTTAAAAAAAAGAAAAAAAAAGGGCTGGGGATGTGGCTCAAGCGGTAGCACGCTCGCCTGGCATGCGTGCGGCCCGGGTTCGATCCTCAGCACCACATACCAACAAAGATGTTGTGTCCGCCGAGAACTAAAAAATAAATATTAAAAAAAAAGAAAAAAAAGCAATGCAAGAAATAAAGTGTATATGATTAAGGTAGTGGCATGAGAACAGAGAAGCTGGGGTATATTGAGATATTCTCAGGTAGGATTGATGCAATTTGATACAATTGGTTATAAATGTATTTAGGGATATTACAGATACGATTGTCAAGCTACCTAAATTTTACCCCAAGAGGATAACTAATTTATCTAATGGGCTGTTCTGTTGTACTCTCCAGATATTCATTTTTTAAGCTATAAAGTAATATTTTATTAAAAATAGCGTCACTAGGAAACTGGAATGTTGGTAGCTTAGTTTCACTTTTCATGTTCAGTAGGAAAATTCACATTTATGTTTGCCATTTCTCCACTTGGTTGTGTCTGCTACTTGGTTAACTCAGTTTTTAGTAACTGAGCAATAGATGTTATTGCAATCAGGTGCTAAAATAAACTTGTAGTCTATTAACATATATAGTATGAATCATTTAAGGGGAAATATTAATTTTCTCTGATCATATTTTAAAGGCAAAAGAATTATGTAACTATGAGACTTTTAAAGGAAGCATGTAATCAGCATGATATCATCTTATAGAAATATAGTACTGTGGATCTACATAAGGGTTCACCCATCTGGATTTTAGTTTATATCCCATTCGAGCCATGTGATCTAACTTTTCAGTGCTATTTAGAAAATGGGACTATTTGGCTTGTCTCCTTAGTGCCCTTTTTAGTAATTAACTGCCTGCTAAAACTCCCACTTTAAATGTAATGCTTAAAAATTGAATTAATCATCTCTTTTCTAATTCTTATCCCCATTTTTCTGCCTCCCTAAGGGTGAGAGGAGGGATCTGATTCTCTGGATTTTCTTATTTTAAGGTTACATAACTCTCACAGGTTCAGTTGTTTATTGAGTACTTTAGAATTATACATGTTAGTGTGTGTGTATGTGTGTGTATGTATGTATGTGTGTATATATATGTGTGTATGTATGTGTGTATATATATATGTATGTATATAGATAGATAGAATATTATATTTCCTGGTTATTAAATCCTATCAAATTATCCTTTGTATCCTTCTCAGGTGTAAAATATTACTGTCTTTTTTGGCTGCTTTATTTACATTTTCCCCTTGTCAACTCTGGTTACAATATAGATTTAGATTTCAGAAACCAGTTGTCTCCCATTGCTTGCAGGAAAAAAATTCAAATAATTTAGTTTAGCAGTCAGAGTCAACCCTGGCTTTATCTTCTCTCTTACATTGGCTCTGTTCCTTATCTAGACTGCTTTAATTCTCCAACTAGGTCTTGTATATTCTTGATTAGTAGCCATATATAGAAAAGCCACTGTGCAGGTTTTTTAAAACCATGTTTTAAAATCCATTTCTGGTGAGTTTGAAATTGTTATAAATTACTTTTAGTCCTAATATCTTTTTCAAAAACTTTTCTAACCTTTGGATGCATTAAATCTTTTATTACTGAGGAGTTGAAGGTGATAATGGGGCAGTTCAAGTAACCAGTAGTTTGATACCTTTGATACTATTTGGCTTCTAACCAATTGCAGCCATGAGTGTGGTCTTTAATTATCTCCAAAGACCTTGAACTTTGTGTTGGTTTGAGCACATGCAAAACTTACCACTGCTTAAAAACAAAATATTTTATTTATATATATATATATATATATATATATATATATATATATATATATATATGGACTCCACTTATGTGGTTGCAGGGGAAAAAAAAAAGATCATGGAGATAAGGATGTAGTTTAAGGTACATTGATTGCCTAGCATGGATGAGGTCCTCAGTCCATCCCCGGCATGAGCATCAGGTAAGGGGAACAAAGAATCATGGCTCTTGTTCCCTCAGTATTTCTTATATTTCAAAGTACTGTTATAACTACTATTCAGATTTGTGAAGGCTGATCCAGTATGCAGCCCCATTGTTCCCTGGAAATACTTAAAACTAAAGCTACATTTTAAGCATTAAAAAAGCAAGAAGAGAGAGGCACTGGGGTTGTAGCTCAGTAGTAGAGCACTTGCCAAGCATGTGTAAGGCACTAAGTTCCGCATCACATAAACATAAATAATTAAAATAAAATTACTGTATCCACCTACAACTAAAAAAAAATTAAAACAACAACAAAAAAAGCAAGAAGTGGTTATTAGGTATTTGGATCTATGATTTTGTTTTTTATGGAATTTCAACCTTTAAAAGAATTTTTTCCTAAAAAAATTTTTAGGAAATACCCAAAACACTAAACTGAGAATTTTTTTTTTTTTTTAAAGAGAGAGAGAGAGAGAGAGAGAGAATTTTATTTATTTTTTAGTTTTTTTTGGCGGACACAACATCTTTGTTTGTATGTGGTGCTGAGGATCGAACCCAGGCCACACGCATGCCAGGTGAGCTTGAGCCACATCTCCAGCCCTAAACTGAGAATTAATCTTAATGATCAATAGAAGTTTTTTTTTTTTTTCTTAGTGTTGATTCATACAGACTTAGTATGAGTCTTGGCTCTGCTACTTAGAATTCTGACCTTGAGAAACAATATAACCTCATCTTTCTTTTTTGGGTGGGGTGGGGTGGGGTGGTACTGGGGATTGAACCCAGGGCATTTAAACAGTGAGCTACATCCCCACCACACTGCCCACTTTTTTTTTTTTTTAATTTTGATTCAGGGTCTCACTAAGTTGCTTAGGGCCTCACTAAGTTTCTGAGGGTGACTTTGAACTTGAGATCCTCCTGTCTCCTGAGTCCCTAAGATTACATGCATCTACCACCATACCCAGCACTTAACCTCATCTGTAAACTGAAATTAATTGAGGAGTTGGAAGGATTAAATGAGAATATATGGGAAATGTTTGCATCATGCCTGCTAACTACTGCTGCTGCATTTTTACTTTTCTTACTATGACTACCTTTATCACTAATTACTCAAACCATTAAAATTAATCACCCTGCTTTTGTTCTCTGTAAAATAAGGATAATAATTACTTTTAAATTACTATATAATAAAGATCTTAAGGGTTATATGATATGTTTAATGAACATTAATAATTACTTTTAAATTACTATATAATAAAGATCTTAAGGGTTATATGATATGTTTAATGAACATTAAACCATTTATTTACATAGTCATGTAACTATTTACATAGAAATACCTGCTATAATTTTTGAATGTTTATTTTGAGGTTCTGTGTAGCACTTTGCTTCTTTAAATCTGCCTCCTTATTTGTCTTTCAGGATAACAGTAGTACTCTTAAACCTGTAGGTTTTTTTTTTTAATTTTAGGATTAATCATATTTAAAGTACATAACACAGTGTTCACCATAGAGAGTGTCAAAATGGTCATTTATAACCATTAAATGTTTTGTCTGAATCTGTTTTTAGTTTTTCCTTGTGTGGGCCATTCTTAATGTTTAACTATCATTTTATGTGTTGTGCCGTTCCAGCCAGGTTGTAAGCAGTTGCTGGGTATGGCTCATATATTGGAATATGTTACTGTAAGTGTGTTTGCTTTCTTCCTCAGACCCCAATAGACAGTGTAAGGTGATTTACTTGGCAGTTGTTTTTGTTCCCTTTGTTTTATTACTATTCTGTTGGTGATCATTATCACGTTGACTTTTCTCTTTTTTTGTACTCTGCCTCTAGTATAATTTTGGCAAATGACTTAAAATTTCTGGATCTTCCTTTGTCATTTGTAAAACAAGGAATGAATCTGAATAAGGGTTTTTGTTGTTGGTGGTAATTTCTTTGAGACAGGGTCCCCCTGTATTGCTCAGACTGGCCTTGAACTAATGGGCTCAACTGATTCTCCTCCCTGAGCCCCCAGAGTAGCTGGGACTACATGTGAGTGCCACCATGCCCAGCTTTATTTTTTTTTTTAAACATTTTAAGTCAGCAGAACTTTTATTCACTTGGACCTTTAAAAATTACAGGATAATAAGATGAAGTGAACTTCTGCTCTTATCTTCCCATCCACTGTGAAGATGACCCTTGAAGTTTCTTCCTGAACATTTAATGATTAAATTAAATCTTTCTGAATTGAATGATATCTGAGGATCTTCTGCTTCACTGTTTACTAGTTATTTGGAAATCAATAATTCTTAACACATTTGAAACATAATAAGCTTAGTTGTGTAGCAAGGAAACTTCACTAAATTTTGTATGTGAGAAACATCCTAAATATTGAATGACTGAATGCGTCAGTGAAAATAATATATACCAGGTTGGCTTTGTTTAACTGAAGAGTTTCTCAGGATTGGCATTATTGACATTTTGAACTGAATAATTCTTTTTTTTAATATTTATTTTTTAGGGGCTGGGGATGTGGCTCAAGCGGTAGCGCACTCGCCTGGCATGCGTGCGGCCCGGGTTCGATCCTCAGCACCACATACCAACAAAGATGTTGTGTCCGCCGAGAACTAAAAAATAAATATTAAAAATTCTCTCTCTCTCTCTCTCCTCTCTCACTCTCTCTTTAAAAAAAATATTTATTTTTTAGTTGTAGGTGGACACAATATCTTTATTTATGTGGTGCTGAGGATCAAATCCAGTGCCTCACGCATGCTAGGTGAGCTCTCTACCACTGAGCCACAACTCGGGCCCCTTTGTTGTGGGGAGCTGTTCTGTGCATGTTAAGCATTCTGGCCTTATCAGAGATGAAGTAGATGCCAGTAATACCCCTCCCTCCCCAAGTTATGGCAGTTAAAATAGTGTACAATGATTGTTAAATTTCCCTAGGAATGGGGGTGGGAGGCAAAGTCACGCTGGTTAAGAAACATTGGCATCCAAAAAATGTTTCAGAAGAGCCAAGGTGATTTGGGAATAAAATATTCTTTAAGCTCTTAATACTTTTTTTTTAAATTATAAGTTGACAGATTATAGGAATTGTATTTATGGGATACAAAATGATGTTAAGATTTATAAATACAATATGGAATAATTAGTCAAGCTAGTTAATCTATCCCCTCAAATGCTTAACATTTTTTTTGTGGTGAAAACATTTGAAATTTATTCTCTTGATAATTTTGAAATGGAAAATACTCTATGATTAACTATATACCACATTATGCAGTGTATCACATATATATATATATATATATATATTCCTCTCATAGTACTCCTGAGATTTTTATCCTTTCACCATCATCTTCCCATTCTTTACCCTCTGGCCTGTGTAACTCATTCTGCTCTCCACTTCCTTATGAGTTCAGTTATTTTAGATTACATGTACATGTCGTATTATACCTGGATTATTTTACTTAGCACAGCATTCTCCAGTTTTATCCGTGTTGTCACAATGACAGGGTCTTTTATATGATGTCAGCATATGTCTTATTTTTTGGAATATGCAATGGTCTTCTAAAAATTATTTCTTTGATGTATGATTTATATGAAACAGGATGTCCATTTTAAGTGTATAGTTTGAGGTTTTGTTTTCTTAGATGAGGGTGGGGTTGTGGCTTAGTGGTAGAGCACATGCCTAACACATGTGGGTTTCGATCCTCAGTGCCACGTAAAAATAAATAAGGTATTGCGTCCACCTACAACTAAAAAATAAATATTAAAAAAAGTCAGATGAATAGGTATAACATATTAATATTTACTTATTAAGTGTTCAACTTAATGAGTTTTTAAAACAACTGTATCCAGATATATTTCATATCTATGAAATTCACATTTTATGGGTCCAGTTTGGGTTTTAATAAATTTTATGTGATTGCACAGTCATCACTGGAATCTAATTTTAGAACAATTCTTTGACATGAAACATTCCCTTTGCCAGTTTACAATCAGTCTTTGCTCTGACCCTTAGTCCTTAGAAACCATCAAATTGCTTTTTATAAAAGTACTAGTTTTTCTTTTTCTAGAAATTTCATATAACTGGAATCATACCATATGTACTGTTGTGTGTGGCATTATGTTTTTGAGACCATCTATGTTGTATCAGTAGTTTTATGATTAACTATATACCATTTATGATTAACTATATACTTTTCTCATTGCTGAATAATATCCCTTGTTTTGTTTATCCATTCACCATTTGAAGGGCACTGTCCAGTTTTAAGGCATTATTTATAATGCTGCTATGCATATTCCTTACAGATCTTTGTGATTTTTACAAATAAAAAATATATTTCTCTTGTGTGGAATTGTTAGGTCTATGGTAAGCATATATGCTTAACTTTTTAAGAAACTGCCGGTCAGGCTCTACCATTTTAAATTCTCTCTGAGGGTTTTGGATTCTCCACATCCTCTTTATTGCTTAGTATTATCAGTCTTTTCACTTGTAACCAATTTATTGCTTTTAGTAGTATTTCATTGTGTTTCTTAAATAACTTTATTGAAATTTAATTCATATATCATACTGCTCACCCATTTCATGTGTACGGTTCAGTGACTTTTACGATCTTTAGAGTTGTGTAGCTTACCACAATTAATTTACCTCAGCTTCCAAAGAAACCTGCACCCAACTATAATTCTCCTTTCCACACACCTACCCCTAACTCTAATCAACCATTAATCTACTTTCTGTCTCTATAGATTTGTGAATTCTGGACATTTCATAAATGGAATTATATAGTAACGTGTGGTCCTTTGTGACTGATTTACATTGTTTTTTAAGTTTCATCTCAGTTGTAGCATGTTTCAGTACTTTTTTTCTTTCTTTTTTTAAATCTAATAATATTTTTTATATAAATATATACCTTTTTATTTATCCCTGATTCTATCAGTTGGACATTTCGGGTCTTGCCACTGTTTGTCTTTTATGAATAGTGCTGCTATGGACACTTTTGCACAAATTTGTGTGCATGTGTGTAGAAGTATGTTTTCATTTTTCTGGATTTTTACCTGGGAGTGAAATTGCTGGGGCATGTGGTTTCCTTTTGTTTATCTTTTTGAGGAATTTCCAGACTGTTTTCAATATGAATGCACCATTTGACAATTCAAACAGCACTAATAATACACAGCACCGATTTTAATTGTTTTCTGTTAGACACAGGGGTGATGTTGATGTCTTTTTATAACTTTGTACTAAGAAATTCTAGTTCTCTTCAAACAGAATTGGATATCATATGGAACTAGCCTTTCCCTCCTTTCCCCTTCCCTCAAAAACAGATTTTGACACTTGATTAATCATTTGATTTTTGAATTTTACAGAGTAAGAAAGTTATCCTGAGTTTTGTGAAAAACCAGAGAAGAGAAACTAAGGATAGTAGACAAGGTTTTTTTCCAGTTTGCATAATGTAAGTTCTTTTCATTATTCTTGGCCTGAATCCTGTGTTAGCTGACAAAGCTGTTTCTATGGAAACAAATAGTCCAGCCTCTTAGAATGTCAGAGGAATGCTGATCACTTATAATGAAACTTCCCAGCTGCTGGTCAAAGGGCATTACTTGCTGGAGAAGTGGAGGAAGGATGAATTGAAAAAAAAATTTGGAAGAGTTCTGGATACTAGTATAGACTGTGAACATATTAATACATACAAAATATGTCTTTTCCATTTGCCCCTGCCTAAAAATTAAGTTACCGAGTTTTGGGAAATTGTTTTCCTGCTGACATGTCTTGTTTCCCAGCTCTTACACAAATGATTATGTTTGTTGGTACTGAGTTTTCAGTGGGCCCGTTCTGGTTAAGCTATTTCAATCCCCACAATCTGAATCATTTGCACTTATTGACACTTATTTAACTTCCTTTTACCTTGTCCTATAACCAATTCATGCAAGCAAAGCCCTTTCTCCTCAAACTAGTTTGAAGTTATTGAAACAGCTTTGGCCTGCCAACCTGAAAATGTATTTTCTTGCTTTGTGAACTGTGTAGAGATTTATTTTTATCATATTTGTTTTTGGGGTGGGAGCAGGAATTCTGATGAGAAAATGAAATATAGGCCTTTGAAACTTTGCTTTATTTAATTTACCATTGGGAGATTGAAAGGGGGAAATTAGTAAGTTGTATATTCCATTATGTTCATAAGATAGTCTATTGTTTATATATCAGGAGGTATTTCTCTAGTTCAGTCATTTACCAGCTTCTGAATTGTCACAAAAAAGACTTTTTTTTTAAAGGAGGGGAGTGCAGTTCCTTTGGACTAGGACTCTTTTACTCTTTATATATATTGAAAAAAATATATAAACAAACTAGAGTATTTGTGGATTGCCTGCTTAAAAATTATAATGATAAAAATTATAATGCAAAAACTGTGGGACACATATATTGGTTGGTTTGTTTAAGAACTTCAGTATATTTCATGGCTTTCATGAATTAGCTTGTGAACATAATGTAGACTTTTGGATTATTTTATGGTGAGCTTGTTATTTAACCCAGGAGGTCTAGAAGGATTTCTTGGAGAAATTAGGGACTTTGAGGTATGTGTTGAAGGTAGAAGATGAAAGGAGATATAGTTCATACAGAATTTGGGCAGGTCACAACAACAACAAAGGTATAGGATAGGCATAAATGAGGAGACTAAATTAAAAGTCTCATGCAGGAAAGTATAAAATACTGTTAAAAGCTAGATTCACCTTGTAAGTTTAGACTTCATTCTCTAGGTAGTATTAAAACTATCAGGGGTTCTGAACAGTGGAATGATTTGTTCATATACTTGATTAAGCATTTAGCCCTTACTTTAGTTATCGTGGCTATAGAGATGAACAAAACAGACCCCTGCCAATTAAGTAATTTAATCTGTGTGATCGGTAGGCACCTTAAAATTAATGTGTCTGGAACTAAACCTCTATTTTCCTTCCCTTCTGTCTTACTCTCCTTCTCTGTTCTCTGTCATACTTCATGATATTGTCATATACTTAGCAACCCATTGGGTAGTGGTTAAGAGTATGAACCTGAGGTCACACTGCTGGAGTTTATATTCTGAAGTTTTCTATTTGCTTGGCCTTAACATAAGCAGTGTTATAGATCCAGAGTTAAATTAGCCTAGTCCTGACCTCAGGGATGTTCTATCTGATGGAATAGAAAGACAAAGATATAAATAGTTGTAATCTATCTTAATTAAGAATGTGTTAGGGATTGGAGAATTCCACAGATATATTTGAGCTGAGACTTAAAGGAGAGTAGACAAAGACTAGATCCTAGGCATTCTGATTGGAAGCCATTTTCTTTTCTTTTTACTTTTGGGTACTGGGGATTTAACCCATTGGTGCTTTACTACTGAGCTACATCCCCAGCCCTTTTTATTTTTTATTTTGAGACAGGTTGTCACTAAGTTGCCCAGGGCCTTGCTAAATTGCTAAGGCTGGCCTTCAACTTGCGATCCTTCTGCCTCAGCCTTCTGCCTCAGCATCTCAAGTCACTGGGATTACAGATTTGAGCCATAACACTAGGCTTGGAAGCTATTTTCTTAAACATTGTGCTGTTTTGAGTAGCTGCATGGATGTTACAGCATTAATTAGAATTGGAAACAGAGGAATAGGTTCAAAGAAAATATGAACAGATTAGAGGGAAATAGGAGTTTAATTCTGTACACATTGATTTCTAGGTCCCTGTTGGAAATTTTGGTAGCTAGAGTAATGGGCATGGATTTTATCTTTGTAACCCTAGTACCTAACCAAGGGTGAATGTTCAATTAAATTTATGTATAAATCACCCCCTTTTATAAACATTTAATGATTCTCTTGCTGTCATCAGAAGTAAGTTTTAAGATATTTCATAAGTTATCATCTGCTATTCTCCTTTTTTAGTCAACTATCCTTATTTGTATTTTTGTCGCCTATCTTTTGTCTTTCTACCTCTGGTTTATATGGCCCTTCCTTATTCTTAATCTCCTCTTCAAGGCCTACTTCAGTTCCCATTCTTTATTTACAAAATGGGGCCTACTTCTAAATTTGTCATGAGGATTAAATGAATGAATACTGTGTGAAGTGCTTATTGCACAGCAGTCTCTCCTTATTCTTGGGAGATACATTTTAAGATACTCCCCCAACAGGTGCCGAAAACCCAGGATAGTATCAAACCCTATGTGTGCTATGTTTATTCTTATGTATATAATAGTGACTAATGAGTGAGTAGCATGACTATAAGAGTGTGGATATTCTGGACAAAGGAACAATTTACATTCCACATGGACTAAGCAAGATGGCATAAGATTTTGTCATGCTATTCAGAATGCATTCAGTTTTACACATTGTTTATTTCTGGAATTTTTCATTTCATATTTTGAGGCCACAAGTAACAAACCACAAAAAAGTGAAACTGCAGAAAGCAAAACTGAGTAAGGGCAGATTACTGTATTTCTGGCACATAAAGAAGTATTCAGTAAATGTTGCTGTTGTTATAATTGTAACTACCACTTCCTTTTCATCCTGTGTCTCTTTTCTTTTTTTGTCCTCCTATATTAAATAGACACAAAGTTCCACTGATTATATAATCTACATATTTCTTGAATGTAATTTTTCTTTATTTTCACTCTCTTTGTTCAGGACCCCTTTTCTTACAGGTACTTTCAAACTAGTCTCATTGCCTTCTTTCATTCAACCCTCTTTCCTTATATGGGAATAATATTTCTGTAAAACTGAATGTGATTTTTATCATCCGCTGCTTAAAAGCCTTTAATGATACTTAACTACTTTCAGGATAAAGTTCTTTAGTTCTAAAACTCTCCTTGGTCTGTCCTACTTCCCTTTCCTATTGTTATTCGTGTAGGACATTTTTCCATTGTCCCATCCGGTACTACATTGTTATTTTCTGAAGGTGCTATTGTTTCATATTGTACCTTCCTATTGGTTGTATGATTCTGTCTGTTACAGACTCCTCCTCTATGTGGTTGAATTTTAGTTGTCCTTTAAAAAGTTGTTCACAGAAATGTATCCTTAAGTTTTCAGTCATTCTCTATCACTAAGTTTTACATGTCTGTATGTTCTCTGTATATTTGTGACACTCCAAATTTAGTTGAATAAATATTTCTTGAGCATTTTCTATATGACATGATTGTTCTAAGTATTAGGGGTATAAAAATAACTGTTTCTAATGCATTTGGATCTGGTGAGGAGAAACCAACTGGAGAATAATCATTCATTCATTCATTCATTCATTCATTTATACCATCTTTCCCAGTGTACTGTGAACACCAAAAGAGATAACCAAAGTGGAATTTTAAGTGGATTACTAACGGATTGCAGAAATTTTTTTAAGAGTAAAAGACTAGATCCAGAAAGATAAGCATGGTGATAATAGTCCACTCATAAGAATTCTGACCCAGATCACCTAGCCCAGTCTCTCTTGCATGGTCTGTAATTTCCTTCATGATCTAGTGTAGTGAATGTGCACACATTCTTAAGAGTTTTTAAGAAACATTTTAAGAGTTTTAATTTTAGATCATAATTTGTATAGACTAGCATATATGTTAAAATATTCATTAAGTTCAATTTTTAATAATCTAGTAATTGATATAAACAAAGAAGGTTGAGAGTTAATTTTCTAGAAATAGGTAAACTTCTAGATTTTATAAATTAAAATTATAAATAACACTAGGGTAACTCCTACAAAAATTTCATTTTGTTTGTAGTAAAAATATTAAATAAGCTGAATTTGCATTTGTATAATCAACATAACGCTCAAGAATCACCTAGCATAAGTCTAATAGCTCCCATTTTAATGAAAAAAAATACAAACTAATGGTAAATGAGGCACTTATTTGTAGATAACATGGTTATAAATAAAGAAGCTAAAATTTGAATGGAAGACTACAATCTATCATAATTCTTGTGAAAATGTGACTTTTAGTGCCACATGTAATTTGTCTCTTTTCCTGATTGTCAGCTTTGATGGTTTTCCTGGTAGCCTAGGTAGATTTAGCAGTTTCTGTTCCTATTTTCATTAGGACCTGACATATTTTTAATAAGTTTGATGTTAGGAATATAATTTAAAAACATGGTTTTTGCTTAGTTTGCATTCTGTTCTAACCATTTTCTTTACTGAAATGATGTTCAACTCAAGGAGGTAGTAGGTTTATTATTGTAAATATTTTTAAAGCCTTGAGTAAAAGAAGGCTAATTAGATTTAATGTGTGGGTTTACACTTGTATAAACAATCTGCCTACTTATGCACAAGAAATGGCTTGATGAAAAGCCAGTGTCATCCTATAAAATATTTTTCTTGTCTAAAATATTTTGGGGACATTTTTTAAATGGGAGAAACAAATTAATACTAATAACCAGTATACGTACTTCACTTTATAACTTGCATACATTATCTTATTTACAGCTATGAATAATTTTTAAGTGAATCTGAAATTTGAGAGAAACTCAGATCATAAAGGAAGTGGCAGAGTCAAAAGGAATATTTAGTTTTCTTCAAGTTAAAAAATGTTATTTTTCCTGTACAGTATGACTTTAAATACTTTTTGAGTAGTAATAGATACTACTTTTTCTCTAAACAAATTTTCTTTTTTTTTATTAGTTGCTTAAGACAATACAATGATCTTGACATATCATACATTTGATTCAAATGGGGTATGAATTCTCATTTTTCCACGTGTACAGATTGCATTGCTGTATGTATAAATGTGGCTGTATAACCAATGTGATCCTGCAATCTAAACAAATTTAAAAAAAAATTAACTCTACTTGTTTTTATAAATGTGGCCAAAGACAGATAATCTACCTGATCCTTTCCTACTTTAATGTTTAATAGTTAGATGCCTTTGCTGCTAGTTGAAGTTTCTCATTATTTGGGTACTTCTTCATCTCAAAATTCCTAAAAATGAATTAATTTTCCCCCGCAGTACTACCTGTATTTTAAGGAGGCCACCAATATGACCTGCTATGTGCCAGATTGATTACTATCAATGACTTTAGCAGTTAACTAATTCTATGTGTATTGAGTGAGAACAAAATAGTATGTTGAGGCAACTTTGAAAGGTTAATACTTTTTTATACTTTAAGCAACCAATTATTTATAAAATTAGTATCCAAAACTTTTTACTTTCCTACTTTGCTAAACTTTGCATTGTATCATTTTGTTTATCCCTAAGATTGAATAGTATACTTCAAGTTATTGGGAGATGACTTTTTTTTTAAAAGCACTTTGATTATCTCAGCATTAACTGTAAATTGAAAGGTGTGTACGTAATCTACATAGCAAAATAGTATTATATGCTTGTTAGATTTTTAAAAAATATTTTGTGGAAGTGGGCTATGTAAAGTCTGCTTTTATATTGTAATTCTTACACTT
This sequence comes from Spermophilus citellus, assembly GCF_964194105.1. Lineage (NCBI taxonomy): Eukaryota > Metazoa > Chordata > Mammalia > Rodentia > Sciuridae > Spermophilus > Spermophilus citellus. The sequence continues at coordinate 162,415,246 of NC_138185.1, forward strand.
TTTCTCCCCCATCTTTCCCCTTAGATTTCCCTCATGGATATTTTTTCATAGCATTATTATGTGATGTGAGAAGTTTTTTTGTTTTTGTTTTTGTTTTTTTTTTGTGTGAAGTAACATGGATTTTATACTACAGAATCAAGAAAATTGGCTTTATAGGAAAAATTGATTTATAAAAAGTGGTACAGGTTTTTGTAGATAACCATGACAACATCCCATATGAATGGGCATGTTACAGAGGAATCAGACAGCGAAGTAAAAAATGTTGGTCTTGCATCACCAGAGGAACACCAGAAGCACCGAGAGATGGCTGTTGACTGTCCTGGAGATTTGGGCACCAGGATGATGCCAGTAAGACGAAGTGCACAGTTGGAGCGTATTCGACAGCAGCAGGAGGACATGAGACGTAGGAGAGAAGAAGAAGGGAAAAAGCAAGAACTTGACCTTAATTCTTCCATGAGACTCAAGAAACTAGCCCAAATTCCTCCAAAGACTGGAATAGATAATCCTATGTTTGACACAGAAGAAGGAATTGTCTTAGAAAGTCCTCATTATACTGTGAAAATATTAGGTAAGTAAACATAGCAGAATAATAAAAAATGTTTTGCTTTGGTTAATGTATGCCTTAAATGTTCAATTGCTGCAACGTGTTTGTGTAGTTTTTTTAGTGTGTGTGTGGTACTAGGGATTTAACCAAGGGATGCTCTACCATGGAGCTACATATATCCCCATCCCTTTTTTATTTATAATTTGAAACTGGGTCTCACTAAGTTGCTGAGTCTGGCCTTGAATTTGAGATTGTCCTGTCTCAGTCTCCTAAGTTGCTGAGATTACAGGTGTGCACCAATGTGCCTAGCTACAACATGTTTTTTAGTATAAAAAATTACATACATGGCCTATATACTCACAAAATTTTATATCAGAATATTAAAAGCAATTTTCAGTTTAATTTTCTGATTTCATTAAACTTCATAAAAGAGAAGTAAAACAAATAACTGCAGCTTAAATTATATTTATTTCTTTAATGACTCAAAAAGATAAACAAGTGCTGTCTATCTTATTGAGTCAGATAAGTGGTGGCTACCCAGAGTAAAGTTTTTTTCTGATTTGCTGATAGGTACCATATATATATACTATATTTGTCTCACTAGGTCTCTTTATTCCAAGTCTGAAACATGGAATATGGCTCCGATTCCTTATACTATCTCCAAATTTCATAGTATGAAAAAATAAAACTAGTTTTGTGGGATTTATTTATATGTAAATTCTGTGACAAACTAACTCAGATTCTTAAGAAAACTGGGTTAAATAGCTTCTCACTTTAGGACTTCTTTGAGTGTTTATAATGTTAATAGGCATTATGAATCTAGTGAGATTGATAATAGATATCAAACATATATTCCCAAACTGATCATTGAATTTACTGCCATATTTCCTGCACATGCTGATGTTCTCACTTGAACTAGTGTTAGAAGTTGATAGAAGTCAGTTTGAAAAATGCTGCCTTTAAACATTAATTCTTGCTCCCTTTAAAACTAGGCTAAGTCAAATGAAATATTTTACTTATTAGTGGTTTACTTTTTTTAGATGTGAAAGAAAGAGATGCTTTCACTTTTTTATGGAAGAAGAGTTTTTTGTTGTTATTGTTATCATTTTTCCACCCATTTAAATGTCTATTGAGCCCTATATGAGGTGCTCTAATAAGCACATTCCATGTAATTCAGGATAATCCTGTGAACCAAGGATTCTGTAATCTCCATTTGAGAGATAAAGAAATTGAACCCCAGTTAAATCACTTGCTTTCACAAAGCTTATAAGTGGTAGAACTAAGAATTAATTTACCAGATCTGGAGTTGATACATATTGTACAAAGTGGAGAATTTGAATGGAAACTGCCAGTGGAGCCTGCACTTTACTCACCAGGCCAGAGTGGTGGCTACTCAGAGTAAAGTATTTTTCTGTTTTGCTGATAGCTACCATGTATATACTACATTTGTCTCACTAGGTCTCTTTATTCCAAGTCTGAAACAGTTTCTACTGTCACATCATTTGACTCTTTGTTGTTGTTAGAAATGTATTCACGTTTCAAATGTGCATTTTTCTCTGTTTTAAGAATTTATAGATAATATGTTGAGTAATAGTGAAATTAGTTAAATGCCTTCAAGATGTCATAATTAGGGCTAGGGCTGTAGCTCGGTGGTAGAGCATTTGCCTAGCATTCGTGAGGCACTGGGTTCGATCCTTAGCAGCACATAAAAGTAAATAAATAAAATAAAGGCATTGTGTCCATCTACAACTAAAAATTATTTTTAAAAAAGAGTTGACCAATAGTGTTATAAAAAAAGATTTCATAATTACAGTGTAAATTAAAAGATTATATATTAATTCAATTTTGAAAGATATTTTCTTTGTTTTTAATATTTATGTTTTAGTTTTTTTGGGTGGGCACAATATCTTTATTTTACATTTATGTGGTGTTGAGGATCAAACCCAGTGCCTCATGCATGCTAGGTGAGCACTCTACCACTGAGCCACAACCCTAGTCCCTCTTTCTTTTCTTTTTGTGGCACTGTGGATTAAACCCAGGGGCACTTTACCACAGAGCTATAGATCCCTGACCCTTTTTGTTATTTTGAGACAAGGTCTTAAGAAATTGCCCAAGCTGGCCTAGAACTTGTGATTCTTCTGCCTCAGCTGCTGGAGAAGCTGAGATTACGGATGTGAACTCACCATACCCAGATATCTATGAAGGATTTTTGGGGGGGCTAGTACTGAGGCTTTAACCCAGGGCCTTGTACACACTAGACAAGTGCTATACCACAGAGTTATTTGCTCCAGCCGTATATTAAGGAATTTTAATGTTTTTTTTCTTAAGGGATTTTTTTTATAGTGATGAAAATACCTCAGTCCTAATTACCTCTTACTAGCGTTTATTTTCCATCACTCCTTTCTTCCTCCCTCTCTTTCCTTTCCTCCTTCCCTTCCTCCCTAAAATATTTTGTTAATATTATCTTCTTTTTCCTTTTTAAATATCTTTTTAGTTGTAGATAGGCACAATACCTTTATTTTATTTGTTCATTTTATGTGGTGCTGTGGATCGAACCCAGTGCCTCATGCATGCTAGGCAAGCGCTCTACACTGAACCACAAACCTAACCCCTTCTGTTAATATTCTTTATTGAAGAAAATTTATGGTATAATATATCCAACCTGGATTCTGTTTTTTCTGTTCGAAGTCCTCTAAGATTAGTGTATCTTTTCATTTGCATTATATAGAATCAGACATAAATATTTTCTAATAGATAATATTCATATAATTACAGTAAAGAAACAAATATAGCTGAAAATCAAATTCACTTAAGGGAAATGTTATGGGGTTTTTGACCTAAGCATAGGAAACAAGATCATTTCCCTCCCTTCCTCCCTCTTGTTTCTTTATGTTTTTTTTTTTCTTTTTTTAAAAAATTTTCAAAGAAATTCTCACTTTGTTGCTCAGGTTAGTCACAATTCTGGGGTTCAAGTGATCTCCTCACCTTAGCCTCTCAAATGTAGTTGTGCAACCACTAAGCCTCTGAGCTGCTGCTGCTGCTGCTTCCCCCCTCCCCCCCCCCCGCCTTTTTCTTTTTGTGTGGTGCTGGGGATGGAAACCCAGTGCTTCACACAAGTGGTATGCCACTGAACTGTATCTCCAGGCCCCACTTTTTCCTACTTTTCCATTGCTGACTTTTTAACAGGTTTGGAAGACAGCTGTTTCTTCCAATCCACTGTGGTTTTCATGAATATATTTGTGGGGTTCTTGAACTTGAGGCTGTCTTGCACATTTTACTTTAAAGCAATTTGAAATTACCAGGTATTTGTAATTCATTTCTTAAATACAAGATTTAATACTTTGAGAAATAAGTGATAGATTTAATATTAATCGATTCAGTGCAAAAGAGTGTTAATTATAGGATGCAAGAAAAACTAGCATAAGTAATAGAATTGTAGATTGTTATAGTCAGTCACAGCCTCAGTTCAAGTTTTCATTTAAAATGCAGTGTAATACCTTTTTGCCAAACATTTGTTTTCTTGTTCATAATCTGCTAACACATCAAAGTACAATAGAAATACTCCCTTAAAATTGTGTCTCCTTGTCAGTATTTTGATTAATACACACATGACAAGAGACAACTTCTCAGCTTTTTCACAGCTAGAAACAGCAACCTTGTTTTAAGTGAGGGAAGGATGGGGCAACTGATTTATTTGAGAGGGAGCCTTCAGTTTCTAAACAGCCCATCATTTATCTGTAAGTAGATACCATACCCTTTTGGGAATTTAAAATGTGATTGGCAAGATTAGATACTTTGAGTAGTTTTTAATGAAAGTGTTACTACACTTGGCAATGTGTAGAAGGGATAAACTGAATTTTACTTAAAAACCAAATCTTATCAAAAAATAGAATATCGTGATTTTGGAATGTGATTTCAAATGAATAACTTAATACTATATGTTATAAAAATTTTAATGTATTAAAAATGCTTCCTTAAAATTATCATTTGTTTTAAATCTTCCGTATTGCAAATAAAATATTGTCTTTGTTCTCTTTTCATAATCAAAACAAACTATCTCTTTAAAGAAATTGGAAGAAGAACAATGCAGGTTAGGGTGGAATGAGACAGAAAAGGTTAAATATCAAATACTTTTAGGTTATGGTTTGTACTGTTTTTGTATTTACTGTTAAGTAATTTGGGGTCAGGGTGTGGACAAGTAAATAGAGTAGAGAGAATATTTAAAGTGAATGAGCTAGGGAAGTATGCCAGCCATCATATATATGGCTATATAATTGTTATACCTTTGAAGAAACTTCAGGAAAGAGCATACAGTGGGAGGAGCTGGTTTTTGGTTAATAAGGAGACTCTTGAAATTTATGACTAGGAGTTTTCTCATTTATACCAAATACTTTAGGGTGAAGAAAATAGATGACACACAATGGGGAAGGAAAGTAGAGTGAATAAAGCCAAAAAGTGAGGTGTTTCCATAACTTTAATAGCATGTTTCAGTCTTGATTGGTGTACACATTTTCCCCCCTAATGTCTCTGAATATTCAAATTATTTGCAAGAGTCTTGACATTTTTCTTTCATTTAAAAAAAATTTTTTTTAGTTGTTGATGACCTTTATATTATTTATTTATATGTGGTGCTGAGAATCGAACCCAGTGCCTCACATATGCCAGGCAAGTGTGCTACCGCTGAGCTCCAGCCCCAGCCCCAAGAGTCTTGACATTTTAAAGTAACACATCTCTTCCACATTTCTTTCTGACATTAACTTACTTTTGATTGACCATGGTATAACTGGAATTTTGTCTGATTGTGATAAACTTGTTTTTAATAAATAAAATTTATTTTAATCCAATAAACAAAATTCCACAGCCAATAAATCTTGACATTTTTGCTTAACTGCTGTATATAATTTCAAACAAATTTTATTAATTGTTCCTTTAAGGGACTTTTGTGGGGGTTCCTTGCCTCCCCCCCTTTCTTGAGATTGAAAGATTAAACCTGTTGGTACTAGATTTAATATTTAAAAAGTGTTGGGACCATTTAAGACTTTTATGATTTAATAAAATTGCTAAAATTGGAGTTAACCTACAGTGTTCATTAAAAAAAATCCATTTGACCATATGTATATGTGTAAATTTTGGTTATTAATACATAATTCTGAGTCTGGGGATGTAGCTCAGTGGTACAGAGCTTGCCTAGCATGTCCAAGGCCCTAGATTCAAGCCACAGTACTGGAAAAAGACAGAAAGAAAGGGGCGGGGGAGGAAAAAGCTACATCATGTAGTCTTTGACATAATGTATCAAAACTTCATTCTGGGGCTGGGATTGTGGCTCAGTGGTGGAGCACTCTCCTGGCATGGGCGGGACCTGGGTTCGATCCTCAGCACCACATAAAAATAAAGGCATTGTGTTGTGTCCATTTACACCTAAAAAATAAAAAAAATAAAATAAAAAACTTCATTCTACTTCATTAAGTAGTAATAGTTTTTTAACATTTTTTCTTCTTGCAAAGATTTGTTTCATTATTTGATGGCATGTTAAAAACACTTGACACAGTTGTTTATTAGACATTGTAGGGAAGTCAGAGTCAGAATTGAGTACTTTTTAATCAGTCCCTTAATTGCTGTTGATCTTGGTCATGTAAATTTTTCTGAGCCTCAGTTTCAGGACTTTCTTAGGATCAAATGAAAAAACTATATGTAAGTAAGTGACACAGTGTAGGTTTGAAGAAAATGTGTGTATGTTTGTATGTATTTAGTGTTGTTGGGGATGAATCTAGGGCCTCAGAAATGCTGAGCTACATCTCTAGCCTTAAAATTTAAGTTTTGTAAGAACCAGAAGCTACCAGAGAGATCATCTAATGAAATTAATTTATTAGCCTTAACTAGTAATTTTTGTTACATTTTTTAAATAATAGCTTTATTAAGATATCATGTGCATGTCATAAAATTTACATTAAAACTACAGTTCATTCGTTTTTAGAATATTTGGAAGGTTATATAAGCATCACCACTGTATAATTATAAAATATTTTCATCACCCTAAAAGAAATCCTGTACCCATTCTCTTTATTCTCCTTTCCTCCCTTCCCTGATAATCACTAATATACTTTGTCTCCTTGGATATCCTGGATATTTCATATGAATGAAATTAAACAATATGTATCGTTTGGTGACTGTCCTCTTTTCACTTAGCATTATGTTTTCAGGGTTTATCCAGCATGCATTAGTACTTCATTCCTTTTTTTCCCCTTTTTATGGCTGAGTAATATCCCATTGTACAGATGTACCATATTATGTTTGTCTCTTCAATTGTTGATGAATATCTGGGTTGTTTTCTTATTTTTGCTATTGTAAATAGTGTTGTTAGAAATACTTATTTACGAGTTTTTGTTTGAACAACCATTTTCTGTTCTTTCAGATATATATGCAGGAGTGCAATTGCTGGGTCACATAGTAGTTCTGTTTTTCACTTATTGAAGAACTGCCATACTCATCCACAGTGGCTATACTATTTGATATTTGTACCAGCAATGTATGGAGGTTCCAGTTTCTATACATGTTTACCACCACTTCTTAGTGTCTTTTAATATTTGTCATCTTATCACCCAGTCATTTTTAATGAACTAGAATAAATAGAAAATAGGAAGTATATTACATAAGTATACATTAGCCTTTAACTTAAAAATCGAGTGTATATACTAGGTTGAAATAAATTATGTATATTTTAATGCAGTTACCAACACATGCTTGAGAAATTCTATTCTAGTCAACCCCCTTCAATCTTTTTTCTACGTTCTATTTTTATTTTTGGTATTGGTGATTGAACCTAGGGTCACTTGACCACTGAGCTATGTCCCAGCCCTTTTTTTTTTTAAACTTTGAGACAGGTTTTGCTAAGTTACTGAGGATCTTGCTAAATTGCTGAGGTTGGCCTTGAACTTGAGATCCTCCTGCCCTAGTCTCCTGAGTTACTGGGATTACAGGTGTGTCTCACCATGCTTGCTTCAAACCCCTTCATCTTATAGAAAGTTCCAGAGACTTGAGGTGGGTTATCCAGTAACATATAATACAATTAAAGAGTGATCATTTGCTATGATTTAGGCATTCTGACTGTAGATTTAGGACGTTTTCCTTTCCAGGTGGGTTTCAGTTCTGTCCAGGAAACAACTATGAGGTTTTTTTACTTAGTTAAATAGAGGTCATTTCAAGACAGTTTTCCATTGTTTTTCTACATTTAGGAATAAGATTGTTGCTCTGTTATCTCTCAAGTATCCTTGAGTATATACTCCTCTAACATTGTGGGGCCCCCTGGACTTTAGTATTGGGGGGGGGGATTTTATTTTATTATTTCTTTTAGTGCTGGGGCTCAAACACAGGGCTTTGTGCATACTAAGCCAGTGCTCTATCACTGAGCTAAATACTAAATACTAAGCCTATCTAGTATTTGTTTTTAATTTGTTAACTAAGTTGTTAATGAGTAATTACTGTTCAGGATCTTTCCTAAGCTTCTGATTATTTTATAAAAATTTATGTTGCCCTAGGCCACTGAAAACCAAAGTTCGGGGATTTTTATGTTCTTAAATTTAAACAAGAAAAATGGATGGGGACATCACATCAGTTGTAGAGAAATCTGCTTAGCATGTTCAAGACCCTAGATTCAATCTCAACGTTGCCACCCCCCCCAAAAAAAAGACTACCTGATATTTAAACAAAGAAATATTAATACTGAAATAGATCACCAGAAACTATTTTCTTGTGGGGTAAGTGGGAGTAATAAGTAAAAATAAAGTTAATTCAGAGTGTACTACTGTTTATATTTGTATTTATCTACTTTGAAAAATCTCCAGAGATGGAGATGCCTTAGCTTCCTTAGGTAAGTTTAGTGTTTATATAATCAAAAAATTCTCCAGTCTTGCTGCCCAGAGTCTTATGTATTTGAAGATAGGATTTCATATAACTCTTGGTGATTGCTTTTTTTAAAAAATTATTTTTTAGATGTTGATGAACCTTTATTTTATTCACGTATTTACATGCAGTGCTGAGAATTGAACCCAGCATCTCACACATGCTAGGCAAGTGTTCTACCACTGAGCCACAATCTCAACCCTGGTGATTGCTTTTTGTTGCCTATTTTAGAATCTTCATTCTTTTACATTTTAGATTCTCAGGAGAGGGCTAAGACTGGAGAATTAAAGGGATGGATTTGTGGACCACTACATATGTTTATATTTATCTAATTAATTGTACTCTAAAGCAAATGAAAATGATTTTTCCCTTTAAGATCATTTAGCCTTTCTTTTAACATAAATAATCAGAATTTAAGTATTATATGAAATGTTAGAGACCATGATGAAACTTAGAATAATTTCTACTGAAAATCAAGTAAGGAGAAATAGATCAAACTTCAGGGCAAGGAATTTAGACTATATATAAAGAACTTCCTTGTAGGAAAATTGCTATAGACTAGAACTTATTATGAAAGGCAGATTTGCTGTGCCTGCCTCTGCTTCTCCTCTACCATATATCCCTAATCTGCCCTGCTCTGGGTTCTTCTCTGTCTCAGTACTCCCTTCTTTGTCCATTCCCTGAGTTAGTACTTATGTCAGTCTTTCATGGTAACTGTGTGATTTTCCATGCATCTTTTTCTCTGTATATGGTTCTTTCTCCTTATATCTGTTGTCTATAAATGGAGTTATGGAAGGGAATCTCTTCTATTGGTATTCTGTCCTCTCTTCTGTGGTATGTCTTTATCTTTTTTATGGTGCTAGAAAATGAACTCAGGACCTCAGGCATTCTAGACAAGTGTTCTACCACTGAGCTACACGCCTAATCTCCTGTCTTCATCTTTTTAAAAAAAAATTGTTTTTGTAGTTGCAGTTGAACAGAATGCCTTTGTTTTATTTGTTTATTTTTATGTGGTACTGAGGATCTAACCCAGTGCCCCACGCATGCTAGGCAAGTGCTCTGTTACTGAGCCACAGCCACAGCCTTGTCTTCATCTTAATTACAGAAGAGTGTACATATTTGACAGTACTGATTTAGTGTAGGATCTGATTAGATTTTTAAAATTCCCTCTGAAGTTGCACAGAACATTGAAGAACTTGGGTGAATTTTTATTTTAAGTTATAAATATAGCCATCAGAGAAGGTAACATTTCTCTGAATGAGTGGAAAATCATTTTGGAATAATATGTATTTATGAAGTACTTTTTTTTTTTTTTTTTTTTTTTTTTTTTTTTTTTTTTTTTGCTAATTGGGATTGAACCCATGGGCACTTAACCACTGAGCCACTCTTCAGCCCTTTTTATTTTGATATAGGGTCTTGCTATGTTTCTTAGAACCTTGCTAAGTTGGTAAGGCTGGCTTTAAACTTGTGATCCTCCTGCCTCAGCCTCCTGAGCTACAGGCTTGAGCCACTCTGTCCAGTTTATAAAGTACTTTTTAAGATGTACCCCTTAGGAACAAAGTTGTTTTCCATCTACAACTAAATATTCTGACCTTTGAAATTAAGAATTTTTACATGAAATTAAAATATGAATGAGAATGAATACCAAAATAAGAATCCCTGCATTAATGCTACTGATTTTATTATTCATTATGACATCATTCTTAATATCAAAGGAAAAAATCTTGTCAGAATATAGTAATGAAGAACTGAGTAAAGAAAATGAACTCATTTCATTTATGATAATCAGCATTAGGGCTAATGCCATAGGTATTTATTTCTTTGTATGTTATCTTATAGGACAGAAGCCACATCACTTTTAATGACCTTTAAGTTGCTAAACTTATTTGTCAGTACATATTCATTTTATCACAGGGCATGTGTCATTTGGTATTTCAGATTTGCTCTTAAGTAATTTATTTGTTTTAGCTACATTTGGTTTTGTTCATATTTCCTTGTATTAATGCTAGTCTGAAAACACTTGAGTGTTTGGTAACTTGATCTGTTCCACTAGTTCATTAAATGTTTCAATCAATAGATTAGATTTTATAGGAAGAAACAACAAAAAGACTTAAATGTGAAGTTTCTTTTTTCCATATGACTGTATATATGAACCAGTATCCACTATAACTTTTTCCCAGGTTCATTTATAGGTTTTATTTCAGTCAGTACCTCAATAGGACTTTTCTTTTTACAGAAGAGTGGGGGAAAAGGAACAGGAGGTATACTGAAAAAATGATTAACTAATTTTAAAAGCCAAGAAAAAATTTTAAAATGATGACTTTTAATGTAATGACTTTTTATTTTAATGCTCTTACATATAGACCCTTTTGGGGAGTAGGGAAGAGATTACCAATGGTTCTTAACCATTTTGGAATAACCATTTCCCAGAAAAATGTATGTGTTATATATGCATTTAGTAGACCTATGATACAAAACAGATGCCCAGAACTTCCAAGTACAATTTTAAGAAATACACATATTCATTAGAGTTTTAGGGACAACAGAAGTTCCTGATAAACATGAATAAACTTCAGCTTCCCTATTAATCAAAGAAATCAAAGTTTTTGAAAATGATGACTACTGATTAAAAATATTGCTAATGGGATTTAAATTAGCAAAAACTCCCTAGAAGTCTATTCGAACTTTAAAATGCCAAACTCTTAAGTTCTGTTTCTAGGAACTATTTTAATAAAATGTAAGTCTCAGATTGATATTCAGCACTGATTATTATGTACTAAAATATTTATTATTACTTACAATAGCAAAAAATGGAAGCAACCTAAATGTTCAACTTTTGTGTAATGGTCATTATAAAGTACGGTTTAACCAAGTAAAATATCATGGAGCCAATATATATGTTTCGAAAGACTACTTAGTGATATGAAAAAACAATTACAACATACTGTTAAATAAAATAGGAAAATATACTGACTGTTAAGTAAAATTGCTTCTAGGAGATGGGACTGTTGATGGTTTTTAACTTTATTAATTTGTTTTCCTCCCCTCATTTTTTTAATAAGGAGTATAGATTAGTTTGTAATTACAAAACTTTCAAAGATGCAAATTATCCTCTTGCACAGTGTTTATAGTTTTACTGAAAAATAAGTAAAAGAACATGGATTGTAACACTCCGAAATATTTACAGGTTTTGTTTTTTTCCCTGAAAATGTAAATTGATTCAAGAAATTTTATCTTAAAATACATGTTGAATTAAGACCAAAACAATTAATCTTTTGATACTTTTTCTTTCTTTTACTAGAAGTGGAAGACTTGTTTTCTTCACTTAAACATATCCAACATACTTTAGTAGATTCTCAGAGCCAGGAGGATATTTCACTGCTCTTGCAACTTGTACAAAATAAAGATTTTCAGAATGCATTTAAGATACACAATGCTGTCACTGTACACATGAACAAGGCCAGTCCTCCATTTCCTCTTAGTTCCAGCGCACAAGATCTTGCACAAGAGGTATGTATTTTGAACTTCTTGTTGACATCTGTAAGGTAATAATGATAGTAAGTCAATATTATTGTAAAGTAACTTATCAAGCTTATTTAAATTAATTAAATGTTAACAATTTTTGTGATAGGAAAAGTTGGTTATATGCATTTTATCCTGAAAAAAATGTATATTTAATGTTCAGAGTCAGAGTTTTGTTTTCTGTAGAAGGTTAATTTTGTGTATGAAATTGTAGTACTAGTAGTAAAAATTATTTCAATTACTATACATCAAGTCTTTAATGTTTTTAGTGTGGTTTATTAATTTTAAGAATTGGACATTATAAACTCAGAAAAAGGAATACTGATACAATAAAATTATAAGTGAGATAACCATGGATCATAAATGTGTAACTCTTTAAGATTTATTAATTGTAGGTATTTTGAAGTTTTTTTCTATAAAAAAAACTGTGTGGATGTTCCAAATTACTGAATTCTAATATACTGTAAAATTTTCTTCTGTTAACATGCTGACTTTAAATTCTAGTTTTTTTTTAATTCTTTTTTTAGTTGTTGATGGACTTTTTTTTTAACTTATTTATATGTGGTGCTGAGAATTAAACCCAGTGCCTCATACATGCTAGGCAAATGCTGTACCACTGAGTTACAACCCTAACTGACAAATTCTAGGTTCTGATACTAGTTGCTAATGTTTAATCTGTCAGCAAATATCTCCCAAATCAAAGGCTTAAAAAAGATATAAATAAACCATCTCTAGTTGAAGGGGAGTGGATGTTATGTCTTTCTTCTTGGGTTTTAAGTTATTTTGATAATATAAAAATAATAATTCCAGGGGCTGGAGTTGTGGCTCAGCGATAGAGTGCCTTGCACACTTGAGGTACTGGATTCAATCCTCAGCACCACATAAAAATAAATCAATAAAATGAAGATATTCTGTCTATCTACAACTAAAATGTATTTAAAAATAATAATAATAGGGGCTAGGGTTGTGGCTCAGTGGTAGAGTGCTTGCCTAGCTTGTGTGAGGTACTGGGTTTGATCCTCAGCACCATATTAAAATAAATAAAATAAAGGTATTGTGTCCATCTACAACTAAAAAAAATTTTTTTAAATAATAATTCTAAAAGCCTTTCAAGTAAATGTGTTTCATTGAATCCAAACACGAGATAGAAAATGGACTGCAGGAAGGGTAAGACTTTCAGAGCTACAGACCGAAACATTAGGTTAGGAGATAACTTTCAGATTAGCACAGAGTGGTTCCAAAGGGAGAGGCATTTTCCTCATTGAGGTGTCTAAGATGGCTGAGACCTAACATTCAAGAGTTGCAGAGAGAAGTCTAGTGTTACACAGAACTAGGAGAAAATGATCTAGGGATCTGTTCCTAGAGAGGAAACTTCTCATCCACCAGAGTTTTAAAGAAAGAACTACTTAAATCCTATTGAGCTCATCTTTCATTATTGAAATTAATTATGCAAAATGTTTTATTAAAAGAACTATTGGGTGATATGTAGCTAAGTGGGAGAGCACCGGCATGCTTGAAGCCCTGGGTTTAATCCCCAGCATCACACACACATACACTCACACACAAAGAATCATCATTAATTTTATTTTTAAAATAACCACTTGTCTGCAAGATTATTTATTTTTAAAAGTATTTTTACTTATTTTATATATATATATATATATATATATATATATATAGAGAGAGAGAGAGAGAGAGAGAGAGAGAGAGAGAGAATTTTTTAATATTTATTTTTTAGTTTTCGGCGGACACAACATCTTTGTTTGTATGTGGTGCTGAGGATCGAACCCAGGCCACACGCATGCCAGGCGAGCGCACTACCGCTTGAGCCACATCCCCAGCCCCTAAATTTACTTATGATAGTTTAAAAAGTTTGTCTGAAAATTACTTTTTCTTTACAGAAACTAAAAAATAACTAGCATTACTTTGATCTTATTACAATTCACAAATATAGTGTAATTATAAAAATAAATGTGTGGGGTTGAGAGAAATCCCCAATAAATCATTATCATCATTCCCTTCCCTCCAGTTAAGTGAAGAATGTTTTATCTAGCTAGCCTTTGTTTTTGCTGAATAAAACAATGGTTGGAGAAGAGAATGAGAAAAGAGAGTTCAGAACTGCTCTAATTGAGAAAAGTTAACTCACACCAAGGGAAATACTTGATAATTTTGTGTTATATTGGTGTTGGTGGGGTGACCTTGATCTGAGTGTAGTCTTAAAATGAGTGCAAATGGCTAACCTAGTCAGGGCTACAATACATGGTTGTGCTAAAATGTGAATGGTTTTCCCTGGAGTTGGTACAGTGCATGGTTGTGAAATAGCCCTAACTTTCAGACCATTATATTTAATGCAATTACAATTGCAGAAAAGCACATACTTATAGTCCTCATCAAAGAGGACTATTAAATCTGATAACAAAGTTCTAAAGGTTAAATCAACCCATTGCATTTATTTTACTGGGAAAAAAATTTTAGGTATCAGCTTATTCCCCCTCACCTCTGTCCCATTTTGTATTTCTGGATATTAAAGGTGAGATTTTGTAGTCACAAAATAAGAATTATTAGGCTGTACATATGCCCATAGATTACATTTTAGCATTCATAATTCCAACAATCTGGAATTTAAAAGAAGAAATTACCTCATGCTTCAGTTGTATCTTTTTTTGGAGAGGGGCAGTACTGGGGATTGAACTCCGGGGCACTCAGCCACTGAGCCACATCCCCAGCCCTATTTTGTGTTTTATTTAGAGACAGGGTCTCACTGAGTTACTTAGCACCTTGCCATTGCTGGGGCTGGCTTTGAACGTGCGATTCTCCTGTCTTAGCCTCCCAAGCCACTGAGACAGTTGTATCTTTTTTTTTACCTGGGGGTGGAGGGTACCATGATTGAACTCAGGAGCACTTGGTCACTGAGACATATCCCCAACCCTATTTTGTATTTATTTAGAGACAGGGTCTCATTGAGTTGCTTAGGTCCTCAATTTTTGCTGAGGCTGGGTTTGAACTTTCAATCCTCCTCTCAGCCTCCTGAGCCACTGGGATTATAGGCATGAACTACCTCTCCCAGCCAGTTTTAACATTTTTAAGTGGAAATTTAAGTGAAAAACTCAAGGACTTTAGTGAGACATTAGGAAGTGTTCTCTTTGTTTTTATATACTTAAAATATCAGTTAAACATTATTATATAATAATGAAGTCTAAGAAAACTTCACATATTAAGATATAAATTAAATCTTTGATCATCTAGGGTATTTATTAATAAACACAAAACATAATTTTTGGTTATTATAGTGCTTTTATAAAGAAAAGATTGAGAACTTGGACTTCATTAAGTGAACTTTTGCTTATCCAAAAACATCTTAGAATATAATACAAGCCAATAGCACAATGAGATGTGCCAAATTCTTTGTGTGGTGGAGATGAGGGGAGTGATAGAAATGAGAAAGAAGCATAGATGGTGATTTAATTTGCTGAGTCTTGAAGGTTGATTGAGAAATTAGCAGGAAGCCTAAGAAAAGGCATTCTATTATCAAAGGGCACAAAGGTGATAGTGATTGAGAAAGCCTGACATGTTTCTTGAACAATGAGTAAAGGGTAGGATATGATCTTAAAAGATGGAATCTAGGTCCTGAGGGCCAAGTAAGTTATATTAATAAATTTAAAAGTATCTTATGATTGATCTACTTTGGTAAAAATTTTAAGTAATAACTAGTTGAAAGGAGAAATCAATTTGATGCAAGAAAGACATCTGAAAAAAATTAAATACTTTTTCCTTGTGATTAAAAATTCTTAGATCAGACATATTTTGTTAGTTAACTTGACAAAGATTGATGTTGGAAACCAATAACATCTTATTGAATGGTGAAACAGCCAATGCATTACCTTTTAAGACTGCATTAAGATTAAAGATACCCAGACTCGCCACCAGGATTCATCATTTTTCTGTAAATAGTAGCCACTGCAGTAATACCAGAAGTGGTGAAATATAAAGTAAAGGGACAGGTAAAGTTCAAATTTGTCCCAATTTGAATGAGTCATGTTAGTTACTTAGAAGAACAATAATAAAAAATTTGATAAAATGGTATTCAACATATTGACTGCTAAAATATAGGTATAGTATATACATATGCACATTTATATTCCATTAAGATATTATAATCATATAAATTTTTAACAAGGCTTTCAATGAATTGGTAGATAAATAGGTAATTTTTTATTTATATTTTTATGTGTTTCTCCATCTTTATGTGTTACTAAGGAAAATTTAGCACCTCGCAGTTGCTAAGGCTGGCTTTGAACTCAAGATTCTTATGCCTCAGCCTCCGGAGTCACTGGGATTACAGGCATATGCCATAGTGCCCAGTTTAAAGTATTATTCTAACAACATTGTAGAAGGTATGTGAGGTCAAGAATGGAGGCATAGAGAGCCTATTTGTTATTGTCAAGATGTAAGATTTCAAATAGCATTTCAAATGGAATTAAAGAGATTTAAACAGAAAATTAATAGGACATACTGTCCTTTTGTGGGGAATAAAGATAAAGGAGACATTAAAGGAGGATTTCCTGCCCTCTCCTCCTTTCACTGAATTCATCAAACATTTGAGTACCATTTATTTTGTTGTTTTTGGTACCAGGGATTGCAACCAGGGGCACCTAACCACTGAGCCACATCCCCAGCCCTTTTTATTTTTTTTAATTTGAAGCAGTGTCTCACTAAATTGTAGAGACTGGCTTTGAACTTGCTATCTCCTGCCTCAGCCTCCTGTGTCACTGAGATTACAAGTTTAAGCCTCCATGCCTGGCTTTTGTGCTGTTTTTGCAAAACATTCTGCCAATAATCAAATATAAAATTGAATAAAATACCATTTTATTTTCAAATGAATGCAGTCCAGTGAGGATACAGTCTCTCCACAATTTTAAATAAAATGTGTTCAGTCTTATAAAATGAGAATATAGTATCTAAGCAAATAGAATAAGGCAATTCAGGTAGCTGAAACATCTAGTGCAATCACAGTTAAGTGTGGAGAGACGGTATAGCATTTGTAGGGAACAACCAACAGTTTAATGCTGGAACAAAAAGGTTAAGACATGAGTAATGCCAGAGCTAGAAAAGAGGAATCAGATGATGAAAGTCCTTATATTTAATGCTAAGGAGATTAGATTTGATCCTGCAAATGATAGAGCTAGTAAGAACTAGAATGGTCAAATTTCTGTTTTTGAATTGAAAATGATATTTAATGACAATAGAAAAGTATAATGTTTTAATAATTTAGTACTAAGTCAAGTAGTTTTTAAAAACTGTTATAAAAGTATGAATAGCATTATCTCTTTGGCAAAAATAAGTATAAAGAATAACGAAATAGTACAGTTGAGGATGTCAGCTGCTTTCACATCTTCAGATTCAGCCAACCTCATTAAAAAAAAATTGCATCTGGGGGCTGGGGCTGTAGCTCAGTGGCAGAGCGCTTGCCTGGCATGTGTGAGGCACTGGGTTCGATCCTCAGCACCATATAAAAATAAACAAATAAAATAAAGGCATTCTGTCCATCTACAACTACAAAACATTTTTAAAAAATTGCATCTGAACTGAATACATTCATTCCCTAAATAATATAAGTAATCTGAAGATGATTTTAAATGTCTGGGCAGCAAGGTATATAGATTATACTTGAATGACCTTGAATTTTGGTATGGGGGTAAGGGATGACAGATTTTTTTTTCATAATCATGGGTGCTTTTGCTTTTTTGGTAACTAACTTTCTTGAGCTATAGTCCACATACACTTAAAAATGGGTGTTTTTTGTTTTGTTTTGTTTTGTTTTTTCAATGTGTTTTGGCATATGTATATCTGTAAAATCTACCATAACATCAAGTTGTAGAAACATCCATTACTCCACAAAGCTCCCTTATGGCCCTTTGTAGACAATAACCACTTCTTCCATTTCCCAAGCCCTGTTACCATTCATATCATGTTTTGATCTTACGAATTTGCAGTCTATAGACATTTCATATAATGTGGAATAAGACAGTGTATAGTCTTTTGTATCTGACCTCTTTTGCTTAGCATAATGTTTTTGAGATTCATCCATGTTGTATATTTAATAGTAATTTATAACTATTTCTCCCCTTCCCCCTTGCAGATCCAGAGCCTCACACATGCTACACAGACACTACCACTGAGCTAAATCCTTAGTTCCGGTAGTTTGTAACTTCTTGCTGAGTAATATTCCATTATATGACTATCCCACTATTTGTTAAGCTGCTTACCTATTGTAGGGATGCATATATGGGTTGTTTCCTGTTTATCATTCTGTCAAATGTGTCATCCTTTTTATTATTCTATCTGCTTTGTAGTGGTATCTTGCTTTAATTTGCATTTCCATAATGACTACTGATACTGAGCATTTTCTATATGTTTTTTGCCCATTTCCCTGACTTTCATGAAATGACTGGTGAGATCATTTTCTCATTGTAAAAATCAAGAGTTCTTAATATGGATAATACTTTGTCAGATATATATGTCAAGGTGAATAGTTTGGTAATAAAGAAATATAAAAATAAAAGTAGGATATATACTGAGATGATTATCCCTAGTATAATAAAAGATTTTCCTTTTATATCTTTCTTTTTTATTATATTTTTTCTAATTTTTCACATTTAATATATATCATTTCTGTAATTTAAAATTATTTCTAAAGTAAAAAAGAAACTTGCCTCTGAAGAAAAAATAGGAAATAATAGTACAGTTACCAAAGAGTAGAACATTAAGTGAGAGTATTTTTTTAAGATAAACATTTAGAGCATTTAAAATTTTTTTTAAATTTTTTATGTGGTACTGAGGATCGAATTTGGTGCTTCACATATGCTAGGCAAGCACTCTACCACTTAGCCACAACCCCAGCCCTAGAGCATTTTTAAAGGAAAGGAGTTATAAGAACAGACTTAATGCCTTAGACCTTTGAGAAGTAGCTGATGATGTACATTGACACTCAATATTTAAATTGGATTTATAGGGGAAGGGAATGAGTACTTACAGGAGTTTTAAATGTCTTTAAAAGGGAAGATCTCAAGAGATGTTTAAGAACTGACTTAAAAATAGAGCTAGGAAAATATATCTCGTACAGAAAATTATATTTGAGTTGAGTTGTATCTTTTGTATACTCTTGGTATATTTTAAATCCAAAGTTGTCTTTCTTCTTCAGAGTTGCTTCCTCCAGCAATTAAAAAGTGTATGGTCAGGGACTGTAGACTTTCTTTTAAATTGATGTAGATTTGATAAAGGTTAAAGAACACCTTATTTTAAAAATCAGCCTTTTGTTATCCATAGTTTTAGATCATGACTTTTGTCCATTAGTAAGATTTGTTTTGTTTTGTTTTTTTGTAGTTGTAGGTGGACAGAATGCCTTTATTTTATTTGTTATGTAGTGCTAAGGATCCAACTGAGTGTCTCACATGTGCTAGGCAAGTGCTGTGCCACTGGGCCATGCCCCAGCCCCCATTAGTAAGATTTTAATGGAGTTAAGAAGATAATAAGATTTTAATGGAGTTAACAAGATAATATTTGCAGTGAGATTCCTGTTTTTACACAGAGAGCTGCACTATTGGATACACATTTTTCTAGGTACCAAAACCAAAGGACAGACTGGTTTTGATTCTACTTTATAATTGCTGTGATATACTTGTGGGAAAATTAATTAATCCCTAGATTATCATCCCTTAGGTTTGAATAGGGAATTATATAAAATAGCCATAAAAGAGAGGAAATTACTGGGTTTCTTTTTATCTCATGAATTACTCTTATTAAAAAGTCTATATATGGATTTACTTCTATATAATTTCACTAATAGTGATAATTTTGGTTTTGTTAATCCTAATTATTGCAAAGTGCTCTTTTTGGTGGGTAGTTCTGTTTGGAGATAGAAAAAGGGGGAAAATCAGAGGTCTGACAGTAAGCACATGATATAATCTTTGGGGAAAAGTGATGTGTGTACAGAGAAAAAAATTATACTTTTCAGTATTTATGCTAGGAAGAAAAGATTGAAAATAGATGAACTGAACTTACTCAAGTGATTAGAAACTGAAAAGAGAAATAAAACAAAAGAAGAGTATTAAAATTGTTTGAGACTGGGTATGTGACTCAGTGGTAGAGCACAAGGCCCTCTATTCACTCCCCAGCATGGGGAAGGAAAAGGTGTAAATTATTTAGGTGGAAGGAACAATAGATTTCAAAACTTTCCAAAGCTGGTTCTTTGAAAAGAATAAGAAAATAGACAAAAGTTTATTGAATTAAATGAATTTTTAAAAAGAAGGAAAGAAAACCCAAGTAGCATTAGGAAAGAAAGGAGGCGCATGAATGCAGACACAAATTGAGGTTATCTCATGAGTCTGTGAAGAAAATTTAAATGGTAAGTATCATCCTCCCACAGCTGAGGCAATAGAAAGTCTGCCCGCCCCCAGTTCATCATAAGAATGGGTACTTATCCTAGGAGTTCAAAGATTGTCCTACTTTGGGGAAAATTTTTAATGCAGTTCATTGTGTTATAGTATTTGCTCTATTATGTGCATATAAATTTGTCCTGTTAGTCTGCTCTGTCATCTCTGATTTTAAATACAGTTATGTAAACATAGGATTAAAAAACTATAAAATAGCAAAGTTAAAACAGTCTTCTTCCCTTATGTAATCATTATTAGTGTATTTTGTAGTATGTTAGGAGAAACTTGCAAGATGGAAGTACTTCATTCATAGATATAAATACCAAAAATCTTATTTAGTGTTTATTTTAAAATAAGGAGTGCTGTTTTTTTCCATAAGATTTGAAACTGTGTGAAAAGGTATATTCTAATTTTTCCTAATAATTTTTCCTTGTGTTTTTTTTCTTACAAGTTGTTTTTATTTTTTTAAACTTTGATTTGTACTGCGTAGGTGCAATTGATATTTCCTGTAACCTAGGAAGAATCATCTTAGTTTTTGTTTTTGTTTCTTAGGTACAAACCATTTTGAGGCCAGTTCATCAGAAGGAAGGACAAGAATTAACTGCTTTGCTTAGTGCTCCACATATTCAGGTAGAAAACAGAACCATCATCTATATGTTTTTTCTGAAATTAATCTGGTTTTTTGTTTGTTTAGTTTTGCAAAATCAAACTTCTCTAGGATTGGAAGAAACCTTAGACATTGTCTAGACAGTCTTGATGTTTGTAGTCTCCTCTGCAAATTTATTATTATTATTGGATTATATATTTTCATATTTAAAATTAATCAAATTATTTTGTAAACAACTTCCTTTTTTCAGAATTGGACAAAAGTTCATATTTTGATTATTTTCCATGAATCTTAATTATCTAGAGTAATTATGCCTTTACATTGATTTTGTTTGTATGAAGTTTGATAAGCATTTTGAACCTTAATAAGCCATTTCAGAGGATTCAGTGGTACACTTAACACACCTTTAGTGATCAGTAGTTCCAACAGATACAGGGTTGCGTTAATACTTAAGTTGGAAGGTTTGGAAATGGTTCTGCACATACAACTAAATATAGCACTTTTAAAGATTTAATGATCAGAATACTACATATATGATAAGGTTAAAAATCTATTTATAGAAATAAAACATGCTGATACTTAAAATGCTGTGGATTTCTTTGAAACAGGCACTTTTATTGGCCCATGATAAAGTTGCTGAGCAGGAAATGCAGCTAGAACCCATTACAGATGAAAAAGTTTATGAAAGCATTGGCCAGTATGGAGGAGAAACTGTAAAAATAGTTCGTATAGAAAAAGCTCGTGATATTCCATTGGTAAGTGTCCCACATCTCTGACCAGTGATTCTTTCTACACAGAGATCTCATATATGGAAAGTAGTAGAAGACCCCAGTATATTCTTAGTGCTTTTTCTCTTTTGAAGTACTTTATTGGAGTTCTGTTTGGAGTACTTCATTCTATGTTCTAGCTCATCTTATACTCCTTATTCAGTTGAGAAAAATTTGTTAATTGTATTTTTTTGTATGTGTGTATGTGGATTGGTTTTGTGGTTTTGTTTATTTGTTTGTTTTGGTACTGGGGATTGAACCCAAAGAATCTTTGCCACTGAACTCCATCACTAGTCCTTTTTTTATTTTTATGTTGAGACAGGGTCTTACGAAGTTACTAAGGGTCTTGCAAAGTTACTGAGCCTGACCTCAAACTTGGATACTCCTGCCTTGACCTCCCAAGTTACTGGGATTACAGGTGTGCACTACTGCTCCCAGCAGTAATAGTGTTTTACTCATCCATAATTCAATTAATATAATAGCTTATGGAATATTTATTTGGAACAAAGAAGGATAAGTAATTTATTTTATTATTCTCCCAACTTACTTTTTCAAAACAATGATTAGAAACAAATCTTTTAATTCAGTTGAGTTTATTGAAACACAATTACTTGTATACTTTAGATATTATTTAAGAAGTATATATTTCTTGGACCCATGCTTGAGCTCAGACCCCGGCCTAGGACCACCCCCATCAACCCACCCTAGAGCCCAGGTTTAGACTCATCTCTGAAAGTGATTACATCCGTCTTGGGACATGGCTTTTTTGAGTGACCAATGCTATTGCTGCCACCATCTTTAGTTGCAGTGAACACCAGCCATGGACTGTTCACCCCATAATCTTGTAGTGTCCATGCAGATTACCTGTACCTTACAAGATTATAGGGTAGAAACTGTAATACTTCAAATCTGCACTGCAAGAAAGGAAGACACATTGACAACATGAAAAAACAAGGGAAGAAAGTGCTCAGACAAACCAAGATTCTACTACAACAGAATCCATTGACAGTGCAGTTGATGAGATATCAGACAAGGAGTTCAGAATGTACATAATTAAAATGATCTGCTAATTAAAGAATGACATAAGAGAGAAAATACAGGCAAAAATTGATAACACCAGCAAAGAGATAAGGGAGCAAATACGGGTAGCAAAAGATTACTTCAAGAAAGAGAATGATTCTGGAAAGAAAACAATCAGAAATCCTTGAAATGAAGGAGTCAGTAAACCAAATAAAAAGCTCAATAGAAAGCATCACCAACACACTAGATCACTTGGAAGATAGAACATCAGATAATGAAGACAGAATATACAATTTTGAAAATAAAGTTGATCACACAGTGAAGATGTGAAGAAACCATCAACAGAACATCCAAGAATTATGGGATAGCATCAAAAGACCAAATCTAAGATTTATTGGGATAGAGGAAGGTACAGAGATTCAAACCAAAGGAATGCACAATCTCTTCAATGAGATAATATCAGATAATTTCCCAAATATGAAGAATGAGTTGGAAAATCAAATACAGTAGACTTACAGGACTATTGTACAAATGTACAAAATTACAACAGATCTACACCAAGGCACATTATAATGAAAATGCCTATCATGTAGAATAAGGATAGAATCTTAAAGGCCACAAGAGAGAGGTGAAATTACATATGGGGGAGACCAATTCCGATCTCAGTAGATTTTTCAACCCAGACCCTCAAAGCCACGAGATCCTAGAACAATATATACCAAGCTCTAAAAGAAAGTGGATGCCACCCAAGAATCTTATATCTAGCAAAATTAAGCTTCAGATTTGATGACAAAATAAAAACCTTTCATGATAACAAAAGAATTCAAAGCGAGAAAGACTGCACTACAGAGCATTCTCAGCAAAATATTCCACGAGGAAGAAATGAAAAACAACAATGAAAATCAGCAAAGGGAGGAACTACACTAAAGGAAAGGCCGATCAAAGGAGAAATCAAGCCAAGTTAAAAACAAAAAATAAACCAAATTGACTGGGAATCCAAATCATATTTCAATAATAACCCTGAATATTAATGGCCTAAACTCATCAATTAAAAGCCAATTAAAGGGTTGACAGATTGGATTAAAAAAAGAAACCCAACAATATGCTGCCTTCAAGAGACTCATCTCACAGGAAAATACATCCACAGACTGAAGGTGAAAGGTTGGGAAAAAATGCACTACTCACATGGACCACATAAACAAGCAGGGATTTCCATCCTCATATCAGATAAAGTGGACTTCAAACCAAAGCTAGTGAAAAAGGATAAAGAAGGACATTTCATACATCAACAAGACATAACAAGCATAAATATCTGTGCCCCAAACAATGGGACATCTATGTATATCAAACAAAACCTCAACTACAAGAATCAAAGAGACCACATCACAATAATACTGGGTGGCTTTAATACACCACACCACTGTGATGTATTTTAATATATATCACCACTAGATAGATCTTCCAATCAAAAACTAAACAAAGAAACTATAGAACTCAATTAAACAGTCAATAATTTAGATTTAACAGGCATATATAGTATATTCTATTCATCAACAAGCAAATAACTTTCTTCTCCGCAGCACATGGATCCTTCTCCAAACTAGATCATATGTTATGCCACAAAGCAAGTCTTAGCAAATACAAAAAAGTAAAGATATTACCCTGCATTCATGGAATGAAATTAGAAATCAATGATAATATAAAAAATAGGTGCTACTCCAACACCTGGAGACTAAACAATACCATATTGAATGATGCCTGGATAATAGAAGATATTAGGGAGCAGATAAAAAAATTCTTAGAGGTCAGGGAGAACTCTGATACAATTTATCAGAATTTCTGGAACACTATGAAGGCAGTGCTAAGAAGAAAGTTCATTGCATTAAGCTCATGCATTAAAAGAAGAAAAAGTCAACAAAAAAAAGGACCTGACATTGTATCTCAATGCCCTAGAAAAAGAATAACACACCAACACCCAAAGTAGTAGAAGACAGGAAATAATTTAAATCAGGGCAGAAAATGAAATTGAAACAAAAGAAACAATTTAAAAAATTGACAAAACAAAAAGTTGGTTCTTTGAAAAAATAAATAAAATTGACAAATCCTTAGCTACCCTAACAAAAAGGAGAAAATTCAAATTTCTAAAATTTGTGATGAAAAGGAAATATCATAACATATTTAAATATTGAAATACAGAAGACAATTAGGAACTATTTTGAAAATTTATACTCCAGTAAAATAGAAAACCTTGAAGACATCGATAAATTTCTAGAGGCATATGATCAACCCAAACTGAGTCAAGAGGTCATACACAATTTAAACAAATTAATTTCAAGCAAGGAAATAGAAGACACCATCAAATGCCTACCAACCAAGAAAAGCCCATGACCGGATGGATTCACAACAGAGTTCTATAAGACCTGCAAAGAAGAATTAATACCAATACTTCTCAAATTATTCCATGAAATAGAAAAGGAGGGAACCCTTCCAAACTCATTCTATGAAGCTAGTATCATCCTGATACCAAAACGGGGCAGAGACACATCAAGGAAAACAAATTTCAGACCAATATCCCTGATGAACATAGATGCAGAAATTCTCAATAAAATTCTGGCAAATCTCATATAAAAATATTAAAAAAATAGTGCACCATGATCAAGTTGGGTTCATTCCAGGGATGCAAAGTTGGTTCCATATATGGAAATCTATAAATGTAATTCATCACATCAATAGATTTAAAGATAAGAATCATGATTATATCAATTGATGCAGAGAGAGCATTTGACAAAATATAGCACCCTTTCATGTTTGAAACACAAGAAAAACTAGGGATAGTAGGAATATATCTGAACATTATAAAAGCTTTTTATACTATACCCAAGGCCAACATCATTCTGAACAGAGAAGAATTGGAAAAATTCTTCCTTCTAAAAACTGGAACAAGACATGGATGCCCTCTTTCACCACTTCTATTCAACATAATCCTTAAAACTCTAGCCAGAGCAAAGGAAATTTGGGTTGGGGCTGTAGCTCAGTGTTGGAGTGCTGCCTAGCACGTTGTGAGGCACTGGGTTCGATCCTCAGCACTACATGAAAATAAATAAAGGTATTGTGTCCATGTACAACTAAGAAAATATATATTTAAAAAAAAAAGAAAAAAAGAAAGGGCTGGAGTAGTGGCTGAATGGTAGAGCACTTTCCTGGAGTGTGTGAGGCCCTGGGTTCTATCCTCAGCACCACATAGAAAGAAAGAAAAAGAGAGAGAGAGAGAGAAAATCTATTGACAACTAAAAAATTTTTTAAAAGAGATACGAATAGGAAAAGAAGAATTCACACTATCGTTATTTGTTGACAACATGATTCTATACTTAGAGGATCCAAAAAATTCCACCAGAAAACTTCTAGAATTAATAAATGAATTCAGAAAAGTAGCAGGATATAAATCAACACCTGTAAATCAAATGCATTTCTATACATCAGTGATGAATCCTCTGAAAGACAAATTAGGAAAAGTACCCCATTCACATTAGCATCAAAAAAAAAAAAAAAAGAAAAAGAAAACTTGGGAATCAATTTAATAAAAGAGGTGAATGATGTCTACAGTGGAAACTACAGAACACTAAAGAAAGAAATTGAAGAAGACCTTAGAAGATGGAAAGATCTCCCATGCTCTTGGAGAGTCAAAATTAATATTGTCAAAATGGCCATACTACTCCAAGCACTATACAGATTCAATGTGATTCCAATTAAAATTTAATTCCAATTAAATCATTCCTTAGAATAAAAAAGCACTCATGAAATTCATTTGGAAAAATAAGAGACCTGGAATAGACAAAGCAATCCTTAGCAAGAAGAGTGAAGCAGATGATATCACAATACCAGACCTTAACCTATACTTCAAAGCTATTGTAACAAAAACAGCATGGTATTGGCACCAAAATAGGCATGTAGACCAGTGGTACAGAATAGAAGACACGGAAACGAACCCATATAAATATAATTATCTCATACTAACCAAAAACATACATTGGAGAAAAGATAGCCTCTTCAACAAATGGTGTTAGGAAAACTGGAAAGTCATATGCAGCAAAATGAAACTAAACCCCTACTTCTCACCTGCACAGAACTCAAAGTGGATCAAGGACCTAGGAATTAGTTCAGAGATCCTGTACCTAATAGAAGGAAAAGTAGGCTCAAATCTTCATCACATCAGATTAGGCCCTGACTTCCTTATCAAGACTCTTAAAGCACAAGACATAAATCAAGAATCAACAAATGGAATGGTTTCAAACTAAAATGCTGCTTCTCAGCAAAAGAAACAATCAGCAAGGTGAAGAGAGAGCCTACATTTTGGTAAGAA
The DNA here is from genome assembly GCF_964194105.1 of Spermophilus citellus. Classification (NCBI taxonomy): domain Eukaryota; kingdom Metazoa; phylum Chordata; class Mammalia; order Rodentia; family Sciuridae; genus Spermophilus; species Spermophilus citellus. Next base: position 162,442,397 of record NC_138185.1, read on the forward strand.
ATTTTTGCCATACGCACCTCAGATAGAGCACTAATCTCCAGGATATATAAAGAATTAAAAAAAACCTTAACACCAGAAAACAAACAACCCAATCAATAAATGGTCTAAAGAGCTGAACAAATACTTCTCAGAAGAAGATATACAGTTGATCAACAAATATATGAAAAAATGTTCACACCAATCAGAATGGCAGTTATCAATAATGCAAACAACCATAAGTGTTGGTGAGGATGTGGGGAGAAAGACACACTCATACATTGCTGGTGGGACTGCAAATTGGTATAGCCAATCTGGAAAGCAGTATGGAGATTCCTTAAAAACTTGGAATGGAACCACCTTTTGACCCAGCTGTCCCACTCCTTGGTCTATACAAAAAGGACTTAAAATCATCATACTATAATAATGAAGCCACAAAAATGTTTATAGCAGTTCAATTCACAATAGCTAAATTGTGGAACTAACCTAGATGCCCTTCAGTAGATGAATGGATAAAAAAAACTGTGGCATATATACACAGTGGATATTACTCAGTGTTTAAAGAGATAAAATCATGGCATTTGTAGGTAAATGGATGGAGTTGGAGAATGTCATGCTAGGTGAAGTAAGTCAATCCCAAAAAACCAGAGGCCGAATGTTTTTTTGATAAGTAGATGCTGATCAGTAATTGGGGGGTCGGAGGCATGGGAAAAATGGAGGAACTGTGATTGGGCAGAGGGGAGGAGGCATGGGGGCAAGAAATATGGTGCAGTGAGAGGGTCATCATTACCCCTAGGTACATGTATGACTGTGCATGGTGAGATGCTACATTGTGTACAACTAGAGAAATAAAAAGTTGTGCTGCGATTGTATACAGTGAATCAAAATGCATTCTGCTGTCATATATACCTAATTAGAATAAATAAATAATTTTTTAAAGAAAGTATATATTCCTTACTATTTGTCTTACAGTTTTTAGATGTAAAACTTTTCAAATCTCTTTTCTCAGACTGTTATTATTGCCTAACATATCTTTCCTTTATAATCAAGAAATATTCTTTAATCCCTGTGTCTCAGATTGTGTCTTGATATAAGGAATGTGGTTTTATACAAATTTATGTAAGTAGTTTTTCCACCAAGAGAATACAAATTGGAAAAGTCATGAGAAAATGTTTAAATAAAAAAAAAAGTCTACCAGAACAATTTTTATTCTTTATATTTTACTTCCAGTTTTTGAGCACACAATTTTTCAGTTGTGCTTCCAATTTGTATACCAATATTTATGTGTAGTACATTTTAAAAAATATTTTTTAGTTGTCAATGGTTCTTTTGTTGGTTGGTTTGTTTCTGTGTGGTGCTAAAGGTCAAACCCAGGGCCTCATTCATGCCAGGCAAGTGCTCTACCACTGAGCCCCAGCCCCAGCCCATGTAATACATTTGAATATTAATTGAATGCAGCTTCAATATTTAACATTTGCATAATCAACCAGATTGGAGTTCACCTCTTCATCATGTTTTGAATATTAAAAAGCTCTTTGTAGTTAAAAGTCATGTTCATTAATCATGCCTACATGTACTAAAACAATTTGAATAGGATCAGCATAAAGACAACAAATATGATTATAGATGTTCACACTTTTTTAAAGCAAATGCTTTTTTCTGCTATTGTACGCTTCAAAAGTTTGCTTGATTTCAGAATTCTAATCGTTTCTAAAGCAGAAACTATTGTGGGAAAAATAGTCAGCTTTCAAATCTAATTACAATTATTACTCTAGTTATGTAAGTAAATTTTTTTCTCAAGATAATTGAAGGCTAGTATTGTTGAAAAGAAAAAATTAGAATTTAAAGATGAAATTCTTAATTTAAAAAATTGCATTTCTGTGTTTAAATTAAGTGGTGGTGGTGTTGTTTTTTAGGGTGCCACAGTTCGTAATGAAATGGATTCTGTCATCATTAGCCGGATAGTAAAAGGAGGTGCTGCAGAGAAAAGTGGTCTCTTACATGAAGGAGATGAAGTTCTGGAGATTAATGGCATTGAAATTAGGGGGAAAGATGTCAATGAGGTTTTTGACTTGTTGGTAAGTTCATACAGGTGAAGAATAATTGATAGCTCTTAAGAAATTTTGGGGGGGCTGGGGTTGGGGCTCAGTGGTAGAGTGCTCACCTAGCATGCCTGAGGCACTGAGTTCGATCCTCAGCACCACATAAAAACAAAATAATGTGCCCACCTTAAAAAACAAAACAAAACAAAAAACCTAAAGATACATAAATAAAATTTTTTTTAAAGAAATTGGGTTTTTGTTGTTGTTGTTAGACTTAGAATTTCTTTTTTTTTTTTTTTTTTTTGTACTATGGTTTGAACCTGGGGGTGCTTAAACATTGAGCCACATTCCTAACTGTTTTTATATTTTATTTAGAGACAGGGCCCTGTTAAGTTGCTTAGGTCCTTACTAAAATGTTGAGGCTGGCTTTACACTTGAAATCCTCCTGCCTCAGCCTCCCAAACTTCTGGGATTACTGGCATGCACCACCATGCCTGGTGCAAAATGCCTTCTGATCATTATTTTTAACCCTTTTTATTGACTAACTTTATAGATTGAGCAATGCTCCCGCTGCTTAGGTACCAGAAGTTATAATGATTCCTGTCAAGTTTGGAGGTGAATGAAGGCTTCTGCTGAATGAAGCAGTCAGTGTTAGGCAATAAGAGGGCACCTAGCAGTAAAACTCTATATAGTTAAAAAATGATGGACACAGTTAGGCAATAATAGGGGGAACCTAGCAGTAAAACTCTATATAGTTAAAAAATGGATGACACACACAAGGCGTCTGGAAATTATGGATATTTGCATATAAGACTATGGAGGAGTTCCAGAATAGTCCAGTTTGGGGAATATTGATCATAGTATTATGGGATGATTTTCATAAATATGGATTTTAACAATCACTTTATCTTTTCATTATAGTCTGATATGCATGGTACTTTGACATTTGTTCTGATTCCCAGTCAACAGATGAAGCCTCCTCCAGCCAAGGAAACAGTAGTAAGTGATTTTTTAAATGTCCATTATTTATTGTTCCTTGCTTGTTATTACTTACCTATATCAGAAATTTCACTGTGAATATTTCTTACACTCAAGTAAAAAAGGCCAATTCATTATTTATATTTAAATAAATATAAAATAATGAACATTTCAAACTGAAACTCTGAATCTTTTTAAAATTAAAAGAAAATAATTTGTTTCATAATTTTTTTGAAAATTGAGCTTTGTCTAACACTGAACTTTGTCTTTTTCTCAAGTTATAAGTAGGTTTATTTAACTTAGTATAGGAGAAATAGTTCTTTTATAAAGTGTGTGTAAGTCTTAGAGTGTATTGCTGTATGTTAAACATTTATTGAGCTCTATGAAAGGATGGCCTTCATTTACCTTAGAAACCCAGCAATTTCACTCTTTGGTATATATCCAAGAGAAATGAAAACATATTCACAGAAAAACTTGTATATGTATATTCATAGCAGCCAGAAAGTAGAAAATCCTAGATATCCACCAACTGATAAATGTAAAACAGTTTGATTTATACACACAATGGGGTACTATTTGATAATAAAAAAGTCTACAATAAGTATACACGCTACAACATGGATGAACTTGAAAAAGTTATTCCATGTTAAAGAAACCAGTCAAAAGACCATGTATTGGTTCATTTATATGAAATATCTAGAATACATAAATTTATAGAAATAGAATGTAGATTGGTGGTTCCTTACATTTAGGGGTAGGGATTTGGGAGAGAATGGGAATGATTGCTAATCAGTCCCAGGTTGTTCTGGTGGGGGTAATAAAAATGTTTTTTAAAGTGTTTGTGGTGATAATTACATAACTACAGATATACTGAAAATCATCCAGTTGTAAACATAAATGAACTGTATAGTATATGAATTATATCTCAAACTTTAAAATGATAAACTTTAAAGTGCTTCATTAACAGGGAAGCCTGATCTATTCCTACTGATTATTCTTTATCTTTATAAAAGCATAATGGTTTAAGAAAGAACACCATTTCATTTTTTTCTCAATATTTCATCATAGGCATGCTTTATATTTTGGCTATTATTCTATGTTTTCCCCTTATTCTTTATGGAACATATTGAAATTGATGCTGCATCTGCAACCTTCCTTCTGCTTGCAATTTGTAGAAAGAGAAATGAAAAAAAAAAAAAAAGTTCTCTGAATTTGAACAGTCTGATTCTCTGTGCACTTTTCCTTTCCATATATCTCTCCTGTAAATAATCCCTGAACTTCAAAAGTAGCTCTGCAAACAGAGGAGGGTTGGAATATCCCTTACTTAAAAATTTATAATATATTCTTCCTGAATAAATAACTTTTGTCTTTTAAGAATGAATGTCAAGGGGCTGAGACTGTGGCTCAGCAGTAGAGCACTTGCCTTGCACATGTGAGACCCTGGGTTTGAACCTCAGCACCACATAAAATAAATAAATAAAATAAAATAAAGGTATTATGTCCAGCTATAACTAAAAAATAAATATCCAAAAAGATGAATATCAAAGGTTGATACATTTTATCAACATTTCCTCTATTCATGTAGTCTGGAATTCTCTAAAAGAAAACCCATATCTTCAGTATATAAAATGAATCTAAGTGTTATGTTGATACTAATTTTGATATTTTCTGCATAATCAGAATATTGAAGTAATTAATTTAGAACACAGATTGCTCCAGCATAAGAATGCATTTACTTGCGCTTCAGTGGCTATTTAACTCTCACCTTCATTATTTAGAATAAAAGACTGGTTTAATCTGAAAATCAAGGAAATATCTATTAGAGGTTTGTGGGAAAATATAGATTCATTGTGAGCAGTCTTAAGAGCCACTTAAATCAGAAAATGAAATCAACTTCAAGACTTAAGTTAATCAAAAGGGATAAGGAAGGGCAATATATACTGTTAAAAGGAACCATTCACCAACAAGACATAACAATTATCAATATTTATGCACCAAATAATGGTGCTGCAACGTTCATAAAACAAACTCTCCTCAAGTTCAAGAATCAAATAAACCACAACACAATAATTATGGGTGACTTTAACACACCTCTCTCACCATTGGACAGATCCTCCAAACAAAAGTTGAATAAAGAAACTATAGAACTCAGTAACACAATCAATAACCTAGACTTAACCGACATATATAGAATATATCAACCACCATCAAGTGGATATACTTTTTTCTCAGCAGCACATAGATCCTTCTCAAAAATAGACCATATATTATGCCATAGGGCAACTCTTAGTAAATATAAAGGTGTGGAGATAATAGCATGCATCTTATCTGATCATAATGGAATGAAACTGGAAATCAATGATAAAAGAAGGAAGGAAAAATCCTACATCACTTGGAAAATGAACAATATGTTACTGAATGATCAATGGGTTACAGAAGACATAAAGGAGGAAATCAAAAAATTCTTAGAGATAAATGAAAATACAGACACTGCATATCAAAATCTATGGGACATAATGAAAGCAGTTTTAAGAGGGAAATTCATTGCGTGGAGTTCATTCCTCAAAAAAAGAAAAAAACCAACAAATAAATGAGCTCACACTTCATCCCAAAACCCTAGAAAAGGAAGAGCAAAACAACAGCAAATGTAGCAGAAGGCAAGAAATAATTAAAATCAGAGTGGAAATCAGCAAAATTGAAACAAAAGAAACTATTGAAAAAATTGACAAAACTAAAAGTTGGTTCTTCGAAAAAATAAATAAGATCGTCAGACCCTTAACCATGCTAACGAAGAGAAGAAGAGAGAGAACTCAAATTACTAACATACGGGATGAAAAAGGCAATATCACAACACACGCTACAGAAATACAGAAGATAATTAGAAATTATTTTGAAACCCTATATTCCAATAAAATAGAAGATAGTGAAGACATCGATAAATTCCTTAAATCATATGATTTGCCCAGATTGAGTCAGGAGGATACACACAATTTATTTATTTATTTATTTATTTTTGAGAGAGAATTTTTTTTTTTTTTTTTTTTTTTTTTAGAGAGAGAGAGAGAGAGAATTTATTAACATTTATTTTTTAGTTCTCGGCGTACACAACATCTTTGTATGTGGTGCTGAGGATCGAACCCGGGCCGCATGCATGCCAGGCAAGCGCGCTATTGCTTGAGCCACATCCCCAGCCCCAGAGAGAGAATTTTTTAATATTTACTTTTTAGTTTTCGGCAGACACAACATCTTTGTTTGTATGTGGTGCTGAGGATCGAACCCGGGCCGCACACATGCCAGGCGAGAGCGCTATCGCTTGAACCACATCCCCAGCCTCGGATACACACAATTTAAACAGACCAATATCAGTCAAGGAAATAGAAGAAGCCATCAAAAGACTACCAACCAAGAAAAGCCCAGGACCGGATGGGTATACAGCAGAGTTTTACAAAACCTTTAAAGAAGAATTAATACCAATATTTCTCAAGTTATTTCAGGAAATAGGAAAAGAGGGAGCTCTTCCAAATTCATTCTATGAGGCCAACATCACCCTGATTCTGAAACCAGACAAAGACACTTCAAAGAAAGAAAACTACAGACCAATATTTCTAATGAACCTAGATGCAAAAATTCTCAATAAAATTCTGGCTAATCAGATACAAAAACATATCAAAGGGGCTGGGGATGTGGCTCAAGCGGTAGCGTGCTCGCCTGCCATGTGTGTGGCCCAGGTTCAATCCTCAGCACTACATACAAAACAAAGATGTTGTGTCTGCCGATAACTAAAAAATAAATAATAAAATTCTCTCTCTCTCTCTCTCTCTCTCTCTCCCCCCCCCGCCCACTCTCTAAAAAAAAAACAAAAAACAAAAACATATCAAAAAATTGTACACCATGATCAAGTAGGATTTATCCCTGGGATGCAAGGCTGGTTCAATATACGGAAATCAATAAATGTTATTCACCACATCAATAGACTTAAAGATAAGAACCATATGATCATCTCAATAGACGCAGAAAAAGCATTTGACAAAGTACAGCATCCCTTTGTGTTCAAAACACTAGAAAAACTAGGGATAACAGGAACTTACCTCAACATTGTAAAAGCTATCCATGCTAAGCCTCAGGCTAGCATCATTCTGAATGGAGAAAAACTGAAAGCAATCCCTCTAAAATCTGGAACAAGACAGGGATGCCCTCTATCACCACTTCTATTCAATATAGTTCTCGAAACACTGGCCAGAGCAATTAGACAGACGAAAGCAATTAAAGGCATAAAGATAGGAAAAGAAGAACTTAAATTATCACTATTTACGGATGACATGATCCTTTACTTAGAAGACCCAAAAGGGTCTACAAAGAAACTACTAGAACTAATAAATGAATTCAGCAAAGTGGCAGGATATAAAATCAACACGCATAAATCAAAGGCATTCCTGTACATCAGCGACAAATCTTCTGAAATGGAAATGAGGACAACCACCCCATTCACAATATCCTCAAAAAAAAAAAAAAAAAAAAATACTTGGGAATCAACCTAACAAAAGAGGTGAAAGATTTATACAATGAAAACTACAGAACCCTAAAGAGAGAAATAGAAGAAGATCTTAGAAGATGGAAAAATATACCCTGTTCATGGATAGACAGAACTAACATCATCAAAATGGTGATATTACCAAAAGTTCTCTATAGGTTTAATGCAATGCCAATCAAAATCCCAAAGGTATTTCTTGTAGAAATAGAGAAAGCAATCATGAAATTCATCTGGAAAAATAGCAAAAGCAATTCTAAGCAGGAAGAGTGAATCAGGTGGTATAGCGATACCAGACTTCAAACTATACTACAGAGCAACAGTAACAAAAACAGCATGGTACTGGTACCAAAACAGGTGGGTGGACCAATGGTACAGAATAGAGGACACAGAGACCAATCCACAAAATTACAACCATCTTAAATTTGATAAAGGGGCTAAAAGCATGCAATGGAGGAAGGATAGCATCTTCAACAAATGGTGCTGGGAAAACTGGAAATCCATATGCAACAAAATGAATCTGAATCCTTTTCTCTCGCCATGCACAAAAGTTAACTCAAAATGGATCAAGGAGCTTGATATCAAAACAAAGACTCTGCGTCTGATAGAAGAAGAGTTAATAACAAGAGTTAATAACAAGAATCAACAAATGGAACTTACACAAACTAAAAAGTTTTTTCTCAGCAAGAGAAACAATAAGAGAGGTAAATAGGGAGCCTACATCCTGGGAACAAATTTTTACTCCTCACACTTCAGATAGAGCCCTAATATCCAGAGTATACAAAGAACTCAAAAAATTAAACAATAAGGAAACAAATAACCCAATCAACAAATGGGCCAAGGACCTGATCAGACACTTCTCAGAGGAGGACATACAATCAATCAACAAGTACCCGAAAAAATGCTCATCTAGCAGTCAGAGAAATGCAAATTAAAACCACGCTAAGATACCATCTCACTCCAGTAAGAATGGCAGTCATTAGGAAGTCAAACAACAACAAGTGCTGGCAAGGATGTGGGGAAAAGGGTACACGTGTACATTGCTGGTGGGACTGCAAATTGGTGCGGCCAATTTGGAAAGCAGTATGGAGATTCCTCGGAAAGCTGGGAATGGAACCACCATTTGACCCTTCTCAGACTATTACCCAAAGACCTTAAAAGAGCATACTATAGGGACACTGCTACATTGATGTTCATAGCAGCACAATTCACAATAGCTAGACTGTGGAACCAACCTAGATGCCCTTCAATAGATGAATGGATTAAAAAAATGTGGCATTTATACACAATGGAGTATTACTCAGCACTAAAAAATGACAAAATCATGGCATTTGCAGGGAAATGGATGACATTAGAGCAGATTATGCTAAGTGAAGCTAGCCAATCCCTAAAAAACAAATGCCAAATGTCTTCTTTGATATAAGAAGGGCAACTAAGAACAGAGCAGGGAGGAAGAGCATGAGAAGAAGATTACCATTAAACAGGGACGAGAGGTGGGAGGGAAAGGGAGAGAGAAGGGAAATTGCATGGAAATGGAAGGAGACCCTCATTGTTGTACAAAATTACATATAAGAGGAAGTGAGGGGAAGGAAAAAAAACAAGAGAGAGAAATGAATTATAGTAGATGGAGTAGAGAGAGAAGATGGGAGGGGAGGGGAAGGGGGATAAGAGGATAGGAAAGGTAGCAGAATACAACAGTCACTAATATGGCATCATGTAAAAATGTGGATGTGTAACCGATGTGATTCTGCAATCTGTATATGGGGTAAAAATGGGAGTTCATAATCCACTTGAATCAAATGTATGAAATATGATATGTCAGGAGCTTTGTAATATTTTGAACAACTAATAATAATAAAAAAGAAATAGTTATAAAAATAAAGGGAAGGGGAGAGAAAGGGGAAAAGAGAAATGATGCCAGGTTTACCTCTGTTAAAATATAGCTTTTGATTAATAGGTATCTTTTCAAAGTAAAAAGAGTGATGTGTAGTGTTCCTCTTTTCCTTCCTTTCCTCCTTTTCAACTCTCATTTTGCACTATCTCTTGCAAAGTTTTTATCAAAAGCTATCTGGCTTAAAATAGACTTCTATTATTAAAATTCTCATTGAAGCTTTTCCACAAAGGAAACAATGATAGGAAATCATAATTTTGGTGTCGAAGTGGAATATCTGTGGAATTAGTGTCTATATAAATTAAAAACAGCTTATTGAGAATCATTATTGTATGGATCAGAATTTTATAAGAACAGCAAAAGATATCTTTATGTTCTGTTTTGTGGTGTTAAAAAGAAGCATTTAATTATTTAAGAAGATGTACAAAATAGACATTATCTGCAGCCCCAGTATAATCACTTACCAAATTATAATGTCATACATAGCCAGAATAAGCTAGATCAAGAGAACTACTGTCTGAGATGTTAAATATTTGTTGTATCACACAGCAAAACAGTGGCTGCTTTTTTAGAACAGGACAAGAGTTCTGGCACCTTTGTAGTTCACAACCTGGATGACTGGCACAGTCATAGAAAACATAAATATTGTTCAAATTGTATAGCTTTCTTCTCTCATAGAACCTTAATTAAAAGGTCAGATATTTCCCAAACAAGTCTGTAAAACTTTAGATTATTCTATCTTGGAATGAAAAATAATATAAAAGGACATAATTTTCTTTTTTTTTTTTAATAAGAATAAGACTTTTTAAAATCTACTTTAATGCCCTAGTACAACAGAGGAGTACATTGAAATGAAGGGGGAATTACACTGCTTATTAATGATGGATTATATACCTGAAAATTCATAGACTGTTGACTATTCAGTAAATATTAGATACTATTTACTTTGTCCCTGGCACTACAGAGTAAAGAAAAGTTGAGATGCATTTATTTTACCATCAAAGAAATAAAACGTATTATACAATTTTCATTTTAATTTTTTTTCTCATTTGGAAGAACATTTTTATGGATGAGTATTTTATCAGAAAATACCAAAAATATAAATTCCATGTATATTGGATGAATGTTCCTTTTCAAATTAGGGCAGTTGCTCGATTTGGTTTGCTATTGTTGCTCTGAGGTAATATCTGTTTGTCTAGTAAACATCAATTGGATGTCCTACAGATAACGCAAATTTATCCCCTATTTAAAAAAACAGAAGAGAACAAATTATAAAGAAAATTTCTTTCTTGGTGGATGAAGGAGAGGAGGAATCCCAGAGTCAGTGGGAGATGATTGAAAACTGTGGCTTGATGCTGCAACATTTTTTGACTCACTTTTACTATTTTTCTCTTACAAAATTACAAGTAAGGGTTGGGGCTGTAGCTTATTGTAGAGCGCACACCTCGCACATGTGAGGTACTGGGTTTGATCCTCAGCACCACATAAAAATAAATAAAGATATTGTGTCTAACTACAACTGGAAAAAAATTTTTAAAATTACAAGTGGTTTTGAAAATTAAAGGTAAATCTACTATAATAAGAATATAATATAGACTATAATAATATTTCTATATAATATATAAATAAAAATTACTAAGAAAATTATTTTAGAACATTTGCTTCATAGGAAAGATGTAAATAAACTAATGAATCCTTATCCCTTTATTTCATCATTTAAGACTTCATCTGTGAACAGCTTATATGTACTAAAAAAAATGGAGAAAAAAAATGTTGGGCCAGAGATAATTTTGTACAAACAGTTCTATAATTTGAACAGAAGATTTCATTATATTTAGAAACTGTTTTGAGCAGCCACACTGTGCTGGGATTATCACAGCACTGTTAGACCCTAAAGCTTCTCTCCTTCATTTATAAAAGACTTTGTTCTTCTTTATATAGAAAACAAAATAAGCAACTAACAGGGACCATTGGTGAAAATAACTTCTACAATTGACAAGACTTTATCAGTGAAACATATAGGCAGACATTATATAATACATATTAAGGCAGTATCCAGACTTTAGCTCATTCACATAGTTATATTTCTCCAACCTGAAATTTTGCTTGGAAAAATATTAAAGAATTTATTATTAATTTTTCAATGTTGCTTTTGCTCTTATTTTTAGGGTACATTTTAGATGTGACTAGATAAACTTGTCATAAGCAAAGCACATTTTTATGGACCCCTCTTCCCATCCTACACAAAGAGGGACTCCATGCCAACCCATTTAAATCAGGATAGTCAGGATGAGAACTGCTTATGCAGAAATAAATGGAAAAGTATCTGGGAGATTTTGTTGACCTGTGGCAAAGGTTATAAACCTAGGTGTTCCCTCTTCACCGGTCTTTTTATTTCTCTTAGGGTGGAAGTTCTCAAAGATTTCTTTACCTAACAGTTATCCCAGGAATCTGATGAAAATGCAGAATCTAAAAGTCTAAAGTGTGGCATAAGAACTCACCATTTTAATAAACATCTCAGGCAGGTGATCTGGCAAAACACTTTGCTAAACACTTAGCAAAACACTTTCTGCTTTCAGAAAGTGATTTGATAAATTCTCAGTCAGGCTGACCACTAGTCCAATTTGTTAGATTTTTGAAAAGCTTGATTAAAATGCACCCTCTAGGGCTGGGGTTGTGGCTCAGTGGCAGAGCACTTGCCTAGCACTGGGTTCAATTCTTAGCAATGCATAAAAATAAACAAATAAAATAAAGGCATGCTGTCCATCTACAACTAAAAAAAAAAAAAAGAGCAAACAAAGGCATACTGTCCATCTACAACAACAAAAAAAAATGATCCCTCCACTACTTCAGTGATGCTTTTTTTGGCTAATAGGTAACTATTTAAACAAATTTTAAAAGCATTAGTAATTGACAGGGATGGCACCCCAGCAGTTTTTTTAAATGCATCTCTCTAGATCATTCTACTTATAAGATACTTTTCTCATGTCAAGATTATAATTTTGTATATATACTCTTTTTAATAAATCTCCCAACTATGTTTCCTTTTTTTTTTTTTTTTATGGTGCTGAGGATTGAACCTAGGGCCTTGTGCATGCAAGGCAAACACTACCAAATGAGCTATATCCCCAGCCCCCAACTGTGTTTCAATTCACTACTAATCCACATAACTTTCTAAAATTCATTTTTGTACTGATTGATTAAAGTGCTCAAGAAAACTCTATAATGTTTTCACATCAAGAAAAGGCTCCTTGGGGCTATAGTTAGATGCCAGCAGCATACTATCAAATTGGGCAAGACATTGTGACCATATTTGACCCAAGACTACATACCATTTTATTCATGTGAAGTAAAATATAAGGAAATCAGTATTCCTAGAAATTAGGATGGTGTTTACCCTTGGAGAGAGGATAAGGTAAATAGTGACTCCATGGCACAAGTGAAAGAAGGTGGGGACTTCTGTGATGCTGGTGATATTCTGGTTCTTGAATTAGGTGTTGATTATACATGTGTCCATTTATGAAAATGTATTGTGCTGTCTACACTTAGGATTATTTTTATTTTTTTATACTTGTATAAATATATGAATGAAAAGTTGCTATCAAAAGCAGACCAATATTTAAGTTCTACTTGTTAGCTGTTTTACATTTTTTTCTCAGTGTTGCTTTTTGCATATTCAGAGTGTTCCTCATCTCTTGTTTATACTAGTTAATAACTTTTTTATAGTTAAGAGATATTCTGTATCTGATACCTCAAACCAAATTTCTAAAAGAGAATATTCCCCCCTCTCAATTATTTTTTACTGGTGTATTATATTTGTACATGATGTTGGGACTTGTTACATATTCATATATGCATACATTCTAACAATACAGTTTAGCCAATAGAGGCTGTTGCTTTTCACTAGGATTCTAGGCTCTATATAATGCAGATATACATATATGTATGTGTCTATATTTATGGCTTAGAAAGTGTTTGTGTCAAGCATGGTGGCATATGCCTATAAATCCCAGCAGATCAGGAGGCTGAGGCCAGAAGATCACAAGTTCAAGGCCATCCTCAGCAACTTAGTGAGGCCCTAAACAATTTAGCAAGATCCTCAAAATAAAAAATGAAAAGGGCTGGGGATGTGGTTCGGTGGTTAAATGCCTGTTGGTTCAATTCCTGGTACAAAAAAAAAAAAAAGTGTTTGTTTTGATACATTGGGGATTGGACCCATTCTACCACTGAGCTACATCCTAAGCCCTTTTATTTTTATTTTGAGATAAGGTCCGCTAAGTCTGGTCTTGAACTTGTCATCTTTCTATTTTAGTCTCCCCAGTTGTAGGGATTACAGGTGTGAACCACCATACCTGGCTAAAAGGTATTTTATTAAATTTCATATAGTCTGTTATCGTTGATTGAGAGAAGTTAATTTTGTCAGTGTTTCATGTGCTTAAAAGATACTATCATCATTAAAGTGATTTTTGAGGCAGACCAGTATTATCTTTATGGTATACAACCACAGTGATGGTAAGGGTAAAAGATTCAGGAAAAGTCAAATAGCACCTGGATAGAAATGGACTCAGAATTATAAAACTCTTAGGCTATTGATATATTGCTTGGCTTACTGAACTCAAAACTTGTAGTTTAACCTTTCTAGATCAGAAACACTCATTTTGTATAGGTGTTAAATTTCATTAGATGAAGGTACATTTTTACAGATTTTAGAAATGTAATATTTTCAGGTTAGGCAGAAATTAGAAATTAAAGAGAATATTAATACCTTTCTGCCTCCTTAGAAGTAAGAATACTTTGTTATATTTTACAGAAGCATAGGGAAAAAATGGCATAGGAAATAGCTTACATTTCCATAAAGTTAATGTGAGTTCTTAATTACCTCTCATGCAAAATAACATGGCACGTTCTTTGATTTATTCTGATATGCAAAAAGCATGTTAGCAAAAATTATAACTTGTACTTTGAATAATATTTCAATTCTACATAGTATTCAAACAGGTATTGATTATAATCATAGATAATTTTAGCAGTTTGGAGTGTTTGTTTCATTAACCTTTCGAAGAAGTGCTGAGAAATTAAGGTGCAGTTGCACTGAGAGTGGGATCGAGGCTTACAACAGCCCCAGGGAAACCAACACTTGTTCATATGAGAGGTATAGTGAGATTAGAGTCTACGTTTACTGAGAAGCAGTGGTTTAGAAACTGCACACTTTATTGAAGTCTCATTGTTCTCAAAGGTCAGACAATTTCTATTACATTTCTTCAGCTTCTCAAGCTTTCTAAGGCACCTTTGCACCCTAGCTTTTTAGCTGCAAACAGTAAAGTAGTTTAGACACTCTTTACATATTCGCAATCCACAGAGAGAAAACAACAGATGAGCCTAGCAAATTAAGCCCCAAAATACTGCTACTTAACGAAATACCCTTCTTTCAGCTCATTTCTGTGCACTGATAAAGCATTTTAACATTTAAATTATATTTGTGATAAATATTTTTGTTGCCATTTTATTATTGTAGCTTATTGTCTTTATTTTTTATTTTCCATCCTTAGATCCATGTTAAAGCTCATTTTGACTATGACCCCTCAGATGATCCTTATGTTCCATGTCGAGAGTTAGGACTGTCGTTTCAAAAAGGGGACATACTTCATATCATCAGTCAAGAAGATCCAAACTGGTGGCAGGCCTACAGGGAAGGGGATGAAGATAATCAGCCTCTAGCTGGGCTTGTTCCAGGTAATCAGCAATATAATAGAAACTACATAGTATTAAAAGAACATTTAAGGGCCTGGGAGTATAGCTTAGTGGCAGGGCATGTGCTTAGCATGCACAAGGATCTGAGTTTATTCCTTAGCACCCCTCCCCCAAAAAAATTATTTTCAGGTATAGGTCTGAAAAGAAGATGAAGGTCAGTCATCTTGAAAGACTCCTATACTAAAATCTTAATCTTATGAGGAAAATACATTTTCCATTGTTTGTATCATTGGTAACTTAAAGGTAAAAAGCAAAAATTATTAATGTGTACATACATACAAACACAAGGAGGGATTACAAATAATAAATCCAAGAGGGCATGTTGATTGTGCCTTGGAATCAAAACGTGATGAATACCCACATATTACTTTAGAAAGCTAATGCCTAGAATTGATGTTTGAGATAATCCTAAGTGACCAAAATCATTATAAGATCTAGCATAGTACTTACTACATACTAAATGCTCAATGAAAACTTTTTGGAAGTTGAACTAATTACATTTTCTAATGTGGATTTATTATTTATCTTTTTATAATAGTTATAATAATTTAGTGAGATACAAGGACTGATTGAGCAGGATTGAAATGATTAACATTTGGAGACTTATATATGATAGCTAACATTACTAATCTAATGGGTGGCAGAAGGAGTTGCAAGGGATAACACAACACACACACACACACACACACACACGAAGAATTACTTCTAATAAAAATTTAAAAATAGTTTTATCCTTTTATCTTAAATATCTTACTCTTTCTGCTTTTTCCTTCTGTTATTAAGGGAAAAGCTTTCAGCAGCAAAGGGAAGCCATGAAGCAAACCATAGAAGAAGATAAGGAGCCAGAAAAGTCAGGTTAGACGTTTATACTTGATATTAATAAGAGATGTCTTGAGTTTTCATCTGGAACCATGTTTAAACTTGCATATCAGAACTGTCAAGAAAGATATATTCATGGGAAATATGATGTAAGAGGCAAAATATTATATTAGATTGATAAAGAAAGATTTTAAATTATTAAAGATTATCTCTGTGGTGTATTAATGGAAAATTATAAATACTTTTGGGAAATAGGTCTATGCATAGTGTATTTGAATATCTATAAATTTAAATGAAAAACAAGTTTGAGTTCTTCAGGTTGAAATGTGTACCTTTGTTTAATAAAACAAATACCACATTTACACTCACTTGTGATTTCTCAACAGGAAAACTATGGTGTGCAAAGAAGAATAAAAAGAAAAGGAAAAAAGTTTTATATAATGCCAATAAAAATGATGGTAAGTTCTACTCTCAGGTATACCTGGGTTTATATCTGAAAGGAGTCTAAGTCTAATGCTAGAAAGAAATTAAAATAGTATTTTCAATTAGTTTTTTTTCCACAGTCCTATATTGACCCTAAATGTAACATGTGCTTAAGAAAGTCATTAAGTAGAAATTATTTTCTTTTAGAGTCCTGTGAGTAATATGATGTTTTAAATTCTGGGAAAAACTGATAAAAAGTAAAGTAATATTAAACATATGTGGTGTTATATTGATGGTTTCTTTTAATTTCTTAAATTCTTTCTACAAATATGGCTTGCTTAAATAACTAATTCTTACAAAACATGTCTGAAGTGAAAAATACATGTTTTGTCATTCATGGCACACATTCCAGAGGCAACTCATTTCGCAGAGCCCATTACTTGCTAGCTGAGTCAGGAGCACAGGAATTTTTTTTTTTTTTTTTTTTTTTTTTTTTTGGACTGGTTGCTAAGATTAAAAAGTGTTGAAGTTGTAGCTTCTCTTAAAATCAAGAGCTCTAATAACACTGGGCTTGTATTCCTAATTGACAATTATCACTGGACATGAATGATAGCTGCTATCCTTATATTTGAGAACCTGCTGTCTTGTTCAACAGTCTCCATCATTCCTAGCTTTTTAAAAACCCGTTCTCATTTTCGATTTAATTATCTTCTTGATTGGTCTTCATGGGCATTTGAATTTGCTACCTGTGCTTTGGTTCATGTTAGAAACAAGGCAAATAATAAAAGCACCCCTTCTTAAACAATTTATAAGACGTATTATCTCAAGAATGTGAAATCTTTAGGAGTAACAAAATAATGAAGATAAAATGTTACAGATTACTAAACTGTTCCATACTATACTAAACCTGAAAGTCAGTTAGCTTTAATTTTTTTCTAAAATAAAACTTATTGAATTTTTTATCTTATCTCTATAGTTGTGATTATTATCCGTTTAATTTTTTGAAACAGTGTAAAATTAACTGGTCTATCTCTCAGAGCTACTAAACCATGGAAAACTTGGTAAATCTGAAGCCTGTAGAGAGATAAACTAACTGTATAAATCAAAATGCAACTGTTTTCTGGTTGTACATGTTAGAAGGAACTCAAAATAGAGAAAGCATTTTGAGAAGGGCAGGAAGTACATTTGTTCTTCATAATTATACCAATAATATTTTTAATGAATAGCTACCATTTGTAATATCTACTCTATTCCATGGCAGCATCTATTTGTATGCTTTTAGTTCTCACAGTAAATTCCTTGAGATTACAGATGATAGATTCAAGTTCATATATTAAAATGATCTGCTTAAATTCTTACAGCTTAAACAGTTGAGCTGGAATTTAAACAAATGTAGTTTGAGCACTGACCCTGTGCC
This sequence comes from Spermophilus citellus, assembly GCF_964194105.1. NCBI lineage: Eukaryota > Metazoa > Chordata > Mammalia > Rodentia > Sciuridae > Spermophilus > Spermophilus citellus. The sequence goes on from NC_138185.1 coordinate 162,460,222, forward strand.
AGACTCTATACTGAGCATTTGCAAGACTAAGATAGTCCCTGACCCTATGGAATTTATAGCTAAAAAAGTTTGACTTCATATTTGATGCCCTTTCCTAGTTAGGTGAAGTAACGTGAGTGAAGACATGGCAGGCTGCTAGTTGTCTACCTTTGTTCTTACCACTTTAGCTCCGTTTCATTTGGGTTATGGACTTTACAAATGTTACCCCACCCGTGATATTTTGTATCTCCTCTTGAGTCATAATTCTGCATTAGTATTCTAGAATAAAGTAGATATAAGTGCAGAAAGTGTGTATAGCATAAGTCTGACTTGTTTTCAAGTTATACAACTGTAGGACAGTATTCTAGCACTACATTTAAATGTTTGTCTGTGCCTGCTGTTTGTATAAGCATATCCATTATGACTGATTTTAAAAACAACCCCCTTAAGTAGAGTGTTAGTTTCTGCATTTTACAAAAATGATATTTTCTTTAGTTTATTCCCTGGCACCCTACCTTCTGTCAAAGTATTCACTCCAAACTGGTGATTTTATGTTACGATTAGTATAATTGAGTTGTATTAGATATTCAAACACAGTATGAAAGAAGCAGTAAAAATTTCTAAAAGGATTAATATATTTTTATCCGATTTATTTTCATAGCACCCTGGCAAGGATATAATAGCATGGGAAAATGCTCATGATATTATATCACTCACATGTTTCTATCATAATGCAAAAAAAGTTAAGCATTGTAAGGACAGTAAATTGTGCTTTTTTCCAATTTGGGGGGGAAGATCTATAGGTATTTATATCTTTATGATGTGTAGTAATTCTGTCTGAAGGGCTTAACTTTTTCTTTCCTAAAGATTATGACAATGAGGAGATCTTAACTTACGAAGAAATGTCACTTTATCATCAGCCAGCAAATAGGAAAAGACCTATCATCTTGATTGGTCCACAGAACTGTGGCCAGAATGAATTACGTCAAAGGCTCATGAACAAAGAAAAAGATCGATTTGCATCTGCAGTTCCTCGTAAGTTTGGACACATTTCCACATTTCCATTTCCCTGTGCTTGTCAGCTTATCACTTCAGGACCTAACTGGGCAAATTTACATTTATTTCAATTGAAACGATGTCAATGAAAGAAGAACTTTAATAAAATATTTTTTTAAATTTTTTTTTGTCAATAGACCTTTATTTATTTATATGTGGTGCTGAGAATCAAATCCATGGCCACACACATGCTAGGCAAGGGCCGTACCACTGAGCTACAACCCAGCCCCTAACAAAATATTGTGGCATATTTTTAGTAAAGATAGTTCTTGAGTAATTTACATTTTCCTAACAGTATGGTAATTATTTTCTAAGTGAATTTCACTTTGGACCACTGAACAATTCCCTCTTCATAATCAGCTTCTGGTTCTATAAACTGATTGTGAAGATAGAAATTAAGACTTCATGGAAATGAAGGGAGACCCTCATTGCTATACAAAATTACATATAAGAGGTTGTGAGGGGAATGGGAAAATAAACAAGGAGAGAAATGAATTACAGTAGATGGAGTAGAGAGAGAAGATGTGAGGGAAGGGGAGGGGGGATAGTAGGGGATAGGAAAGGTAGCAGAATACAACAGTTACTAATAGGGCATTATGTAAAATTGTGGATGTGTAACCGACGTGATTCTGCAATCTGCATTTGGGGTAAAATTGGGGGTTCATAACCCACTTCAATCTAATGTATGAAATATGATATGTCAAGAGCTTTGTAATGTTGTGAACAACCAATAAAAAAAAAAAGAAAAAAAAAAGAAATGAAGACTTCATCTCTGAAAACTAAAGTGTTTCAAGACTGTATAATACCTAATCCTAGGGAAATAAGTTTTAGAAAAAAATGAGTGTTTTAAGTGCAAGATGAAGTTATTTAAAGAGTAAACATAAAAATGAATCAAGGTAACTAAATTTAACTTAAGATACTACAAACACATTTTTGTTCATGTCTCAATCTGGAATAAGATCAATGTTAAACACATGGGCTCATAATATTTCCTCAATTCACTAATTCCTAATCTGTGTTAAAAAGTAAAAATTCTTTTTGATTAGGTGTATTTATCCCCACTCCTCTTTCTTATCCATGCTTATTATCTTATCTAATTTGTTTACCTAGATACAACTCGGAGTAGGAGAGACCATGAAGTGGCCGGTAGAGATTACCACTTTGTTTCCCGACAAGCCTTTGAGGCAGATATAGCAGCTGGAAAGTTCATTGAGCACGGTGAATTTGAAAAAAATTTGTATGGAACCAGCATAGATTCTGTACGGCAAGTGATCAACTCTGGAAAAATATGTCTTCTAAGTCTTCGTACACAGGTGAGGCAAGAATTGTGCCTTAGGATGTTGAACTTGGCATGTTTTGCAAAGTAATCCAGTAAGAACTCTGTTTTGGTCCAAGAATGACAAAGCCTAATTAAATTCTCATTGTTTTTCTAACAATTTGCTATGTAAAATCAAATAGGTTCACTTTACATATGTTTATGTTTTTGGAAACTTAAAATATAGTAACATCTGGTAATACTTTGAATGTTTTAGAGATTATAAAATAATTTCATTTTTCTATTCAGATTTGACAACAGGTAGAAAATTTAAAGGCCATTGTTCAAGTAATAACAAGTGTCACAATGAATTGTTTTATGTAAATAATGAAACTTCAGTCAGTGTCTGTTATCTGGCAGACTAAGCAAAAATTTAAAATTATCAGTGATTCTTAGATTTCTTTTTTTTTTTTCTTAGATTTCTATTTTTAAAATTTTTAGAAATTTGGGGTTTTAAAGATTATGTCTGCTATGGAAATTTTTTAACTTTTTCTAGACTATTCAGCGTCAGCATAGTTTCTTTAATGTGATTGAATCTGTTGCTCATGTCAACTCAGGCCACACAGTGGTTTGTTTTCTTTTTTATTTTATTTGTTCTTTTTAGTTTTACATGACAATAGAATGTACTTTGGCATATTATATTTACACGAAGTATAACTTATTCTAATTAGGATCCTATTCTTATGGTAATGCAGAGTTATCCTTGTCATGTATTCAAATACAAGGCTAGGAAAGTTATGTCCGATTCATTCTACTATACTTCCTGTCCCGCCCCTTTCCCTTCATTTCCTTTGTCTAACCCAGTGGTTAAACTTATTTCCTAATTGTTCTTATTTTAGATTGAGATATAAACAAAAATGTATTTGTAGTATCTTAAGTTAAATTTAGTTACCTTAATCCATTTTATGTTTACTCAGAATCACTTCATCTTGCACTTAAAACACTCATTCATCTTTTCCTAAAACTTATTTCCCTAAGATTAGGCACTACATAGTCTTTTTTTTTTCTTAATAAAGTTGGTGTTATTTTATTTGGACCTTTATTTTACTTATTTATATGTGGTGCTGAGAATTGAACTCAGTGTCTCACACACACTAGGCAAGCGCTCTACCACTGAGCCACAACCCCAAGCCCCATTTATTGATTCTTGATTGTACTTCTTGAGCTTTAGGAGTTCATTTGGAAAAGTAAGAGGCCCAGAATAGCCAGAGCCATTCTTAGTGAGAAGAGTGATGCAAGAGGCATCACAATACCCATATTACAGAGCCACAGTAACGAAAATGGCATGGTATTGGCACAGAAACAGAAATGAAGACCAATGGAACAGAATAGAAGGCACAGAGACATAAATACAGTTACCGTGTACTAGACAAAGGTGCCAGAAATATACATTGGAGAAAAGATAGCCTCTTCAACAAATGGTACTGGGATTTTTGGAAATTCATATGTAGTAGAATGAAATTGAAACCCTGCCTCTCACCCTGCATAAAACTCAACTCAAAGTGGATCAAAGACCTAAGCATTAGACCAGAGACCCTGTACTTATTAGGAGAAAAAGTAGGCCCAATCCTATATCATGTTTGTGCACTTTCTGAGGTAATATATCTGCCATTTTATGGGTGCCTGTGAAAGCAGAAAGAGTTGTCTGTCAACAAAACTGTCCTTTTGGCTCAGATACCCCTAAATCCAATCTCAGACACTGGCCTGATGCCACATGTTCAAATAAGGGAAACCAGACCCATCTAGAGAGGCTAACAGCCCCTCCTTGAGGGGCATTCAGCAAGCACACATTAAAAAGGAAGCATTACAAGACAGTTAAAGAAAAACACGACCTTGAGAGGGAGCCATTACAAAGGGTAAAGACCTCACTAAAATCAAAGTTTCGCATATGCTTCATCTAAAATATTAAATAAAAATATTGCATCTAAAACATTTTTTTTTAAAGTAAAAACTTAAGATGTACTTGTGGGCCATAGGTTTTCCACTTGCCCCTTAGTGCTTTGGGGCTCAAGTGGTAGAGGGGTGGATGCACTGCTGTGCCCAACCACCTGCTCCAGAACCCAACTGGACAAGAGGCTGCATTTATGGCTCACTCCCTTCATGGCTCTGGTCACTGTTGTCCATTGAGGTGGCTGGGGACAACGACATCCCTTTCTTTGGGCATCCCTGAACATGATGTAAGAGTGCTTAAGATAATGGAGAAGACACAGGCCAAGACTTCTGTCTCCCTTACAATATCCCAGAATTCTTGGCTGAAAGCATCTTTTCTAGAGTCTGGCCTCCCACCACACCCACTGGGAACACTGGGTGTCCTCTGTCAGCAGGAAGGGACTGGTTGTGGCACATGGATGGCTCCTCTCCACAGGCCTGGTTAGAATAGTGGGGTGAAGAGGAACTGCTCCTCTCCTAGCCCATAGATTGGTTGGCTTTGGCTGTACTTGGCCTCTTTGATTGTACAGCTCCTGGGCACCCCATGGCTGAGTAGCCCTTGAGGTCCTTATGTGTGAGGTTGGGCCCCAGCATGATCTTAGGACAGCCTGGCTAGCTCTGCAACCAGAGCAAGCCCACATCAGTGATGGTCTGGATTTCCATCACAGCCTCTAGCATTGTCATGCCCATGACCAGGAGGCTGACCAGTAAGAGCCACAGCTCCAAGGGTGCTGCTGTCAGTTGGCACTGCTGCATGCCTGGGTGAAGGGCACATCCTCTGGCGCTGCATGCTTGGATGCAGGAGGTGAGGGAGGCTTGCAGTAGATCCAGTCAAACATGCCCAGCTTGCACACCAGCTGGATGCCCTCCTTTCAGGTAGTCCAGGGACAGAAGGGCAGCTTAGTGGCTGCAAAGTGCAGCAAGGGTTCCCAGCTGGCACCAGACCTTCAGCAGCCAGGTAAACAGCATCTTGCAGCTGCTTCACAGCGTCTTACAGTGGTAATTGAAGATGGTGTCACCCAGCAGTTCCAGCCCTCTGGAATTCAGGGACAGATCTGGGCCCCCGGGTTGTGCACCCACAGGATCCAGGTGATTATAAGCTCGTTGGGATTCTGTTTGAAGAACCAAGCAATGGCCAGGAGAATTATGTATATGTAGTGTTGGTATCCCCAGCACATCTGAGTGGGTGCCAGCATTCTCTAGCCATGGCCACAGCTGCCCCAAGTCAGGGAAGAGCAAGAGGGTGGGGTGGGGGGCACTGCTACAGGAGCAGGAGGGAAAGTGGGGGTGGAGGACAACAGGACACCTAGAGAATCCACCAGGATGGGTGGGTAGCCTCTCAGCTAGAAGATAATGAATCCTTCTACTCTACAGGGCATCCTAAAGTCATAAAGAGATGTACATGGAGGAGAATTGACTCTAAAATGGCTATCCTAAAATAGTAATTAGATTTTCTTTGTTCTTTAGCGTACAAAGGCACTAGGCAGTACTATTTCAATTATGAACATTTGATTTAAGAGAAGTATAAATTTTTTTTACTAAAGTCCTTCAGAATTCTTTGTATTATTTGGGCTAACAGGTTTTACCAAGGAACTCAGAACAGTTAAGCCTATTATCTTAATGTGTCTATCATCTCCATTTTTGTAGAATTCTTCAGTGGAGAATACACAGTGATGCAGTGGTAAAAACAAAATGAAAATTTCCATTTAAACAGTCTGCTTTTTTCTTGGATATCTTTCCCAGAATTTTCTTTAACATATATATTTGAAATTTTCTCTCTAATATTATTTGTATTTAGTGCCTAGCACATAGAAAAGCAATTGCCTTGAATCTAATTCCTCCAAAATGGATTTTTAATTTGGTTATTATAATTTCTAGGCAGTCTTAGCAGGATATTTTAGCATCACATGGTTGTGCCCTTCAGTGTCATTAAATTATATTTCATTACAAAAAAGAGCAAGCTAACAATATATAAGAATTTATAGTCATGTAGTATATTCATAATAATCTTAAAATACTGTGAATTTGGGGGTTGGGGTTGTGGCTCGCCTAGCATGCACAAGGCACTGGGTTTGATCCTCAGCACCATATAAATGTAAAATAAAGGTATTGTGTCCACCTAAAGCTTAAGAGTAAATATTTTTTAAAAATACTGTGAATTGTTTGTTATGAGGATGTTTCAAAATACTTATCAGCAGTGTTTTTTTAAATGACATTATTATGTTCCAAGTATATTATCAAGAAATAGTTCAATGATGAAAATAATTTTAAAAATCCATATATCTTTTCTTTGCAGTCTTTGAAGACCCTCCGGAATTCAGATTTGAAACCATATATTATCTTCATTGCACCTCCTTCACAAGAAAGACTTCGGGCATTATTGGCCAAAGAGGGCAAGAATCCAAAGGTAAAATTGTACTATTGTACTGTTTCATGGAAGATAAAGACAAAATAATCCTGATCTAACCTATTACAGTGCTTAAAAGCTATATGAGCTTCAGGTTTCAAACCATATATTATCTTCATTGCACCTCCTTCACAAGAAAGACTTCGGGCATTATTGGCCAAAGAGGGCAAGAATCCAAAGGTAAAATTGTACTATTGTACTGTTTCATGGAAGATAAAGACAAAATAATCCTGATCTAAACTATTACAGTGCTTAAAAGCTATATGAGCTTCAGGTTTCAAACTGATTATTTGTTCAAGGTTATCTCTTGCCCCAAAATTGCCATAGTTGCCACTGGTTAGACCATGGCAGCTGTCCAAATCAGAGGAAGCTATTGTTATTCCCAGACATTTCCTATTGTTAACTCCAAATGCATCATAACTTCTGGGGTTCTTTTAAAGCTTCTTTAATCTTCTTTGCATGAATCTGCGACATTTCCAAGAGGATTCTGTGGGCCACCGTCCACCCCCAAAACTCTTAGCAAATTCTTAGGGATCACTCATTTACTGACCCACATTTGTATGGTACCAGAATTAAGGCTCTTCTTGCTTTTTTTTTTCCCCCCCTCTAACTTTGTTCTGTTTTTATTTTCCTTTGGGTCTTCTTACATAATCTGGAACAGGAAAAATAATTTTTAAATTAATTTAGATCTGTGCTGGATATGGTGAGATAGTCCATGTTATACTAAATGTTATTAACAATTAAATGACTATTAATATACTGATACATCAATCAGAAGGTAATGATGTTATTTAAATATATAAAATAATTCTGTCAAGTGACTTGCTGTATGGCAAAGTAATAAATACTCTTCCCCTTTTTTTTTGTTACTAACTTCTTAAATATATCAATTTTAGACAGGGATCATGGGCTGAGGATATAGTTCTATGGTCCAGCATGCCTAGCACATGTGAGGCTCTGGATGATCCCTAGCACTGCAAAGAGAGAGGGATCACCACCATTGCCTCATTGCATTTGCTGTACCTCTAAACCTCCTTAAAGATAGACATCAAAAGTACTATAATACTTTTTTTTCTTTTGAATCTTGACCTTCTCCCATGACCACAAACCTTCCTGCCACAACCCCTAGATATCTTTTTCCATTCTACATCTATTTAACATTTCCTATTCAATCTGTATGTTGTATAGTATTTTTTAATGTCTTTAGCTATAGACATTAGGGACTTTTTTCCCATCAGGGTCTTTTCAATTATGTTGAGCATAATTCTGGTTGCTTTGTCTAAGCTAAGTAGGCTACCTGGTTAAAATAGAGCTTTACTCCTTTTTCATTTTTGCAGCATACTTGTAAATTCAGATAATTGGGGTCAGAATATCTGTTGTCTTCTGCACTTGGGACAGTACAAAAGAAATATGAGACATAGTTGTTGGTAATTCTAGAGGAGGAGGATCACAATATAATATAATAAGGGAAATTAGCTTAATACTATATAAAACTTAGTGTCCAAAAACTACTTAGGTAGACCAGAAACACTATGGTTGCTGAAGGAAATATGCACACTAAGGTACTGGGGTATAGCTCAGTGGTACAGTGCTTGCCTAACATGCACAATGCCCTGGGTTTAATCCCCAGCACCACCAAAAAAAAAAAAAAAAAAAAAAAAAGCACACTGAGGAATAGAGTGAATTCTCTTCTGCTCGTTCAGCCTAATTTTCTATTATTTTAATGCATAAACAAAGATTCAGCATTATACTATAGGCTTTACACTTCCAAAGCAAGTTAAGCAACTTTCTTCTGACAGTTTTCTCATGGATGTTTTGTCTTCTTTATATTGAATTCTGTGTTAAATTGAGCAAAATCTAGAAAGATGCATATTATAAATGTTTTTAAAGCAATAACTTAATACCAAAATATTTTACCAATATACAGTATACTTGATTTTCTAATTAGAACATCCTAATTCTTTTAACTTAAATTTTTTAATGTATACTTTACCTCAGTGCATATACATTTTAATTGTATGATTCATTTATTCAGTATGATTTAGCCAAATGTTTACCCATGTGTGACAATCAAGATTTAGAACATTTCTGTCAATCTAGGAAATTCTCTCATGCCCCTCTGAAGCTACTACTCATCCATTCCTTCCTGTGTAACCATTTATCTGCTTACCATTTATCTGTCACTATAGATTGATCTGTTCTAGAAGTTCATATAAATGGAGCCATACAGTATGTTTGTGTCTGACTTTTGATCAGCATAAGATTTCAGATTTATCCATGTTGCATCTAAAAATAGTTCATTCCTCCTTAAGGCTGAGTAATATACTGTGATATAAATACACCCAAATGTGTTTGTTCATTTTCCAGTTGAAAAACATTTGATTTGTTTCCAGTTTTGAGCTGGTATGACCAAAGCTTCTCCAAACATTCATGTACTCTTTTGGTGGGCATGTCTTTATTTCTCTTGAATCTAGAAGTAGAATTGCTGCATCATATGATAATATCTCCTACTTATGTTACTATCTCCTTTGCTATTTTAGCTGTATAAAAAAAATTGTACACTGCTACCACCAGTATATAATGGTTCCAGTCGATCCATATTCTTAGAAATGTTTATCATCTATATGTTTTATACATATATATTTGGTACTAAAGATTGAACCTAGGGGTACATAACCACCGAGCCACATCCCCAGCCCTTTTTATTTTTTATTTTGAGACAGTTGCTTAGGGCCTTATTAGTTGCTGAGGCTGGCCTTGAACTTGCAATCCTCCTGCCTCAGCCTCCTAGATTGCTGGGATTACAGGCATGCACCACAATTCCTGGCTATATGTAATTTTTTAAGCCATTCTAATAGATGTGAAATGTTATTATTAAAGTTTTCATTTGCATTTTCCTGATGATTTTTCATATAGCCATTTGTACATATTCTTTTGTGGAATGCCTCAAGCCTTCTCATTTTAAAAAAGTTTATTTCGTTTTCTGATAAGAATTTTTAATGTATTTTTCATGTAAGTCCCTTATTAGATGTATGTATTATAATTATTTTCTCCAGTCTTTGTATTTTTTTATACTTTTTGTAAAAAATATTTTTTAGTTGTAGAGGGACACAATATCTTGTACTTATTTTTATGTGGTGTTGAAGATCGAACCCAGTGCTTCACAGTGTGAGGCAAGTGCTCTACCACTGAGCTACAACCCCAGCCCTGTACCATTTTTTTTAAAGTATCCTTTGAAGATCAGAAATGTTAATAAAGTTCACTTTTCATTTTCCCAAGGTCAATTATTTTTGTGCATGTCTAAGATATTTACCTCTAAGATTGTAAAGATTTTATCCTACATTTTCTTCTTAAAGCTTCTTAAGTTTTACATTTAGGTCTGTAATGTACATTAAATTAATCTTAGTTTTAGTTTGAGGTGAGGGTGGAGGTTTTATTTTTAATTGTTCTGGCATCATTTGCTGAAAAGACTGTCCCTTCCTTGTGAGTTATGTTGGCACCTTTGTTGAAAATGAACTGACCAGATGCATTGGAATGATGGTTAAATGGGTCTGGACTCTATGTAGCATCATTTTAAGTCTTGAAAAACAGGCAGTAAAAAAGGAGTGAAGTACTGCTATATGCTGTCATGGGTGAACCTTAAAAACATACTAAGTGAAAGAATCTGGATGTAATAGACCACATGTTATATGATCCCATTTATATACGATGTCAGAAAAGGCAAATCTGGAATCCTAAAGTAGATCAGTGGCTGTTTAGTGGGGTTAGGGGGAAAAGGTGCTAATGGTTATGGGTTTTGGTTTGGGGGCTAGGGGCAGGTGATAAAAATGTTCTATAATTGATTGTGGTGTCAATCGCAGAACTCTGTGACCATACTAAAAACTATTGCCTGATACTTTAAATGGGTGAATTGTGTGGAATTGTCTGGTATATGCATAATAGCTCAAGAAGCTATTGCTGTACTATACTACCACCACCCTCAAATAAAAATCCTGACAGGTCTTTCTTGTAGAAAGTGAAATAATTATTTTAAAATTGATATAGAAAGTAAAGGGAATTACCGAAATACTTCAGAAAAACTGAGTTGGAGGGCTTTTGACTTTAATTGCACTTCCTTTAGTTTCTGAAGATGAAAGCTTAATATTGTTATCTTTTTTTTTTTTTTTTTTGGCAGTGCTGGAATTAAACCCAGTGCCTCATGCATGCCAGGCAAGCACTTTACCATTGAGCTGTGTCCCCATTTTATCATTTAATTTATATTTTCCCCATTTTTATCATTTTGTTAGAAATATTTTCTAATTTCCCTTGAAATTTTCTTTTTTAATCCATGGGTTTTTTAGAAGTATATTATTTAATTTTTGTTTGGGGATTTTAAAAAAATATCTTTGATTTATAACCATTGTAATCAGGGAATAGGCCCTGACAGATATCAGTCATTTGAAATTCACTGAGACTTATTTTATGGTCCCCCATCTTTTCTGTCTTAGTGAATGTTTCATGCACACCTATAAAAATGTGTATTCCTTAGTTGTTGATTAGATGGTGGTATCTGATGGTCTTTTTTATTCTACTTGTTACTGTCTCCTTTGCTGTTTCTGATAGTGCTTTGTTACTCAGGTGATGTGAAGTATTGAGTGAAAACAAATCTTTAATATAATGAAATTGCACTAACTAAAAAAATGATGCAAAATGTAACCACTTAATCCATTAACAAATTGTGCTTTGAATTCCTGAATCTGTTCTAGAATGGAAAGGGGTTAAGAGTAGTTAAGTGGCAATATGAAATTGTCAGTTTTGTCTACTTTTCAGTTCAGAACATTTTAAGCTAAAATATTTTATTTCCTCTTGGTCATGGATTGTAATTTCAACAAGAAATTCACACATAAAGTACTAAATAAGCCATTTTGGCATAGATGAAATAATTTCTTAAATTTGTTAAAAACTGATCTCAAGCTTTGAGTGGATGTAAGTTTTAGCAAAAATATTATATTGTATTTAGTTGCAATGGTGAAATAGAGTCCCTGCTAGGGAACAAAGGATTCTGTGTACCATATTCAGATGCATGGCATTCCAGAATGAAAATTAAAGAGCTATACAAAGAAGCTGCCTCAGGACAAGCTAGTTGTAATTTTAGTTTTCCTACTATTACAACTAGTTCGGTCGAATGACATAAGTTGTTTTGTGGGTTCAAATATAGTATTAACCCATTGTGTCCCATAGTCTTATATATAGGACACCTGTAAAAACTTTAAAAAAAAGTTTTTACCCAAGATATTTCTTTAGAAAAAAATAACCTGTTTTTCATTCCTTTTTCCCATAATGATTTCTACATAACTGTTTCAGATACACAAAGAGCAGGCATTTTTTAACAGAGTCAAGAGTAGAAGGATTTTGAATCCTTGCTCCAACTAGAAAAGTTGACTGTATGTTACAGAAAATATTTCTTTTAGGAAGAGGTTATGATGCCCTAAAATGTTAAAAAATGTTTCTAACATTTGGAGCTTGCTGCCTTATAGCAGAGTAAGACAGAAATATATGAAAACCTAAATGATGGTATAAAACAGGAAATACAATCCCAAATGATTCATAGTGTAAGTTCTGAAGGTGCCAGACAGAGCAGAGGAAACCATGGTGGGCCCCATTGAGAGGTTGGAAATGAAGTCTTGAGGTCAAGTGTTTGAGAAACAGTGAAAGCAATGTAAGGGCACATCTTGTTCTTGGGTCATCTGACTCATCCTGTATTTTTGGTAAGGATAAGGATGAACTCAGAGTTTTCTTTGTTGTTGTTTTGTTTTTTTTACCTCTCTTTGCAGCCTGAAGAGTTGAGAGAAATCATTGAAAAGACTAGAGAGATGGAGCAGAACAATGGCCACTACTTCGACACAGCAATTGTGAATTCAGATCTTGATAAAGCTTATCAGGAATTGCTGAGATTAATTAACAAACTTGATACAGAACCTCAGTGGGTGCCATCCACTTGGCTGAGATGAAGGAAACATTCTTTCTGTGGCATGATTGGACTTGATCTGGCAAAATGCCATAGGAAGATGGCCCCAATACTTCTGCAAGATTGAGAATAAAGATGGAAGACAGCAGGACAAACTGCAGACCTGCTCTTAGATTTTTTTAACTAGTGAGAAGTCCTCTAAGGCTATTTGTGCACAACATTCTTCATTCTCCATACATGGCTTTAGGGGCTCTTGGCTCATTTGGGGATTTAAATGAAAGCCTTCAACAGAGAGTTCCATTTTATCCTGGTAAAAACTTTTGTTTTCACCTAACTAAATCTTTTCTGCTTGCTTGATCATATTTCTATGAAAAACTTGTATGTATATACACAATATTCCATGTCTCAAATAGTTATAAATATTGCTGTTATTTAACTTAAATTACTTAATTGGGAGTATTTTGGGGTCTGTGCTTCTATGCACTGAGCAAAAGCAGTATTTGCTTAGGAGACGGATTTAGTAATCAGAAATACTTTCCTAAAGAAGAAAAATAAAAATGGTGCGTGCCACTTTGGTTTGGAGCTGCTTTGGGGGTTTTTATTCATTTATGTGTCTTTTAATTCTTAAAAAACAAAACAAAAACATTCCATTAGAAGCACCATTTTTTAAGCTCAAACTTTGTGAATAAGACTGCACACTCTAATGTAGTTAAAGGTATAAAAAACACGCTGATCTTTTTAAAGATATAATTTTCTGAATATTTTTGTTAAATTGTCACAAGTGATTTGATAGCTTTGCTTCCTTTCTCTGATATGAATAGTACAATAGGATGTATCAGTTATGCTTTTTATGAATGGCAAACATTCAAACTGTGTGACTGTTTTAAAAGTTTCTTCCTCGTGATGCAAATAGTTTTTTATATACATGGGAGGACATAGCACATTTGATTTTTTTGCAGTTTTACATATGAGCACAGTATTATTCTGACTGTGCTACGTTAACAAACTGGAATTCTGTTGAGGACTATAGCTGCTGTGACATATACTAATATTTAATAGATCAACAAATAGTCATTGATAACATTTGCTCAGCATTAGAATAAAATCACACACACACACACACACACACACACACACACACACACACACGGAATACCTTGACACTTGACTTTGAGATCAGAAGGAAAGGAAGACCTGAAAGTCATTTGAACATTTTAGGAAAATAACATTGGAAGGGAAAAGTTACTAAGCACATAGAAACAGGTGTTTATCCTAACAATGTCTGCCTCTTGACTCAATTGAACAGTTTGCTAAAGTGTAAAAGAAATTTTAAGCTAATGGGATTTTATACTGTCTCTGTAACTGTAGCTTTAAAATGCAGTGTTTGTTATTGTCATAGAAAGTTTAATTTGTAGTCTTTTCGTGCCTTTAAGGTAGTGAGTGTGATGTGTGACAAACAACCACAAATGTGAATGCCTTATTTTTGTTTTTATAACAACTTTAGCTACAGCATTTCCTGTTCCCAAAGCTAAACAAACACTGGAATGATATTGACTTGTCACTTAATTTAACACAAGCAACTGTTATTAATAAGTAGTTTGTCTCGGTGTCATGTATATATGTGATTTTTTCTCTTCTACATGGTTTTATTTGAACAAATGTAGACAGTTTATATGTTGCCTTTTTCTACTCAAATTTGCATGGCCTCTTCAGTTGGCTGGGGAGTGTGTCTTATCTGAAAATACTTTCAAGATAATATTCCTTGGGAAGAAGTAACATTCCTGGTTTGAGGAAAGGAATGCTATTCATACTGTCTCCTCAGGCCTAAAACACTCCAGCTGGTAGCAGGAAAATGCAAAGGACACACAATATTCTGCATTGAAAAACAAGGAATATACTTAGCACTTAATTTTTTTTTCAGTTTTCCAGTTTTCTTTCTCAGGTACAAAAGGTAGTCTGTGGTCAACAGTGGAGTTTTGTGAACTGCATATTGTAACTGACAGCTGTTTTCAACCTCAAGATTGAAAATTTTGACAGTCCATGTTAAGTTTGAGTAAGGTTTTAGGTAGTGTCAGTAAGAGGCTGTTGTGCCACTGCTGATCGTAGGGCCACACTAGGCTCCCACTCTATCAAGATGTGGCTTTCACAAACAGATCTATTCCAAGGAACCATGATGACGTCTAGACACTCTAAGGTATTAGATATTTCCAGGAAAAATGAAGTCCTATAATTCTCTTCTTCATCAGCAGAAGTAGGGGGATAGAAATGTTTGTCTTGAACTTTCCTGAGTCCTAGTGATACAGATGTGCTGATATTCAACACAGTCCTTCAACAATATGAAAACTGTTGTGCCGACTGCCTCAGCAGAACACGGAGAAAAGCCGTGCTATACATCTGGTTGTACAGCCATTTTAGCCAGTTCTATATCTTGTCCCTCTATGGTTCTGATTGGAAACTGCAGTCATGGAGGTTTTAACCACTTATAGAAATTATACCAATAGCTAATGAAATATGCCTGGGAAATCCAAACCAGGAAGTGTCTTCATTTATTAAATTTTCATTAAGTCAGAACAAGTGGAAGAATATTATCTAGACGAATCCAGATTTACTTTCTATGAAAATTAACGTCTGGATTTTTTTTCCCGTTTCTCCTGGCCTAAGGAATAAGTATTGATAAGGAATGAGTTGAATGTAATTTTATGAATGTGTGTGGAAAATATAAACCAGGGTTATAGCCTTAATGAAGGTAACCATTCTGACATCTGTTGTTAATCCCCTTTGTATTCTTGTATCTGCACTGTTATTTTGAGATGTTATACTGCACACTGTATGGAAAAATAAAGAGTAAAATTATATTTCAAATACAAAAAGCCACAGAGTACTTTGTTTTGCCATGTTTATATCCACTGCCATTCAAGGTTTCTACATATATAAAGACCAATTTCTTGTTGCGAGTGTTCGCCAAAAGTAATACCATTGGAACCTCTGGGTAGAACACAAATTACCTTTTAGGCTATTGCTTATTGTGGAATGTTGCAACAGAATGTCCTCTGTTGGTACAGTAAGAAGGTCCTGTTCCATCATAGTTCCCAAAAATGGATAACTTAAGGCTGTGAACTTGAAAAGTTTTCAGGGGAATGAGATATATAATACTTCTAGCAAATTTACCTTAAATTAAACAGGAATTAAGGAAGCCAAGGATAGCATGTAAATTGTTGGCAAACACATAACATACTTCATTTTCCCTTTTTCTACCAGACCATTCGGTATCTCCCAAAGGACATAAATCATATACCAGCAAAAAGTTTAATCCACATAAACACCTGCTACCCCATTCTATTTTTCAATTCCTATTCCTGATCTATCCCCTTCTCCTATGGATCAGATCACTCCAGTTCCATACAACAAACTGTCCACTATTTTCTCTTGATTTCTTTTTAATAAATGCTAAACCATAGGATCATTTGCAGTTGTAAAGGCAGTTTAATCAAGGCCAATAAACTCCAGAGCTTTTAAGAAATACTGAATTTATCTAAATGAAAATTCACCAAGTAATTCTGGTTCTATACCCCCATCTTCTTTTGCCTCTTGTTTCAGAAGCTTGTTTAAGCACCAAGCTTCTGAAATCAAGATACCACTTGACTTACACTGCAGTTATGCTGTTTGGCCCATCTAAACCTCAATTTCCTCATCTGCAGAGTGGGTGTAGGAGAATTTACCTCATCAAGATATTGGGGAATTAGAAGTTAAACAGCCAGTGTTGCCTATTTTTAAAATATTTGTGAATTCAGTAATTGGTTTTCTAATCACCAAAGAATTTATACTCAGATTTTATTCTGTGAGCCAAGCTTTCTACCGATCATCTCCTGGATAAGTCCTAATTTTACCTTTAAATACCTTAAGTTTTAAACACATGGGAGGCACAAAGGATAAAAGTTGAGGTATAAAAACTCTGAAACACACACCTATAATTCCAGCTGCTCAAGAGGCTGAGCTAGGAGAATGGTGAATTTAAGGCCAGCCTGGGCAACCTGGTGAGACCCCATGTCACCACTTTTTAGGTTTTTAACCTAAGGCCATTACTGAAGTTCCCTGTCCTCAAATTTTTCCTCCATGAAATGGGGATTAAAGTATACCTTTTATGATTATTGTGATGACACATAATAACTAATCTATTATTTTATAGCAAACATTAAATGTCTGTAAAATCATTTAGTACTTAAAAATAGCCTAAACTGTGAAATCGATTCATTAAAACATATTAAGGCTAGTGCTACAATTTTAAAACTAAGAGTTATTCCATGGATGTCATGCCCAAAATGCCTGGAACTGACTAAAAGGCTGAGGAATCATGGGTAAATATGCCAAATCAAATAGTACCAAAAACCTCAGTCATCACCTGTGATGGCCATTCACAAACCTTATCTTCATACATGATAGTTATTATTGCTTATAAAATAATAAAAAGTTACATTATTTATTTCAAAATGAAAATTTATGTTTAGGAAAGAATTATGAAGTTCCTAACTCACTGGCAATCATTTATTAGTAACCCCATAATGCAAAAATGCCTCAAAAAAAGCTTTTTAGTAAAACATTGATAATTAGAGGGAGTTAAAAAAAATAAATAAGCAACTTACTTACCACTTACTAAACACTTCAGCAAGAAAAGCTTTGTGGATGGCAATACAGTCACTAATCTGAGCATAAGAATGTGGCTACTATTCTTAGCAGTAAATTAATAATAAAAAGGAAACAACTTACTTTTTAAATCATTTTACTCTGTTCATAACACACATTTAAATTGGCAGAACTGTTCCATGACAGACGAGAAGAGATCTGTCATGCAAGGAAATGAAGATTTTCATAAAGCTCGAGGAGAGAAGTACCAAGGTGAAACAAGACTGCACTAACGTCAGAAACAGCGCCGAGGCTTGTAGGTAGGAACAAAGGCAGATCCACTGTAGTTGGCCTAAGACCACTAATGTTCCCTAAAGGGTATGTCCTAAAATGCTTGGTAAATAGATCATGTGTAACACAGTGTAAATGAAATAGCATGACATTTCAGCGGGTAAATCCTGTAAGTTACTGGGCAGGTTTTACAAATCCCATTCACCTGTGATAAATAACTGAATTATGAGTCTGCAAAAGTAACCCCATAAGTGGACACCCAGGTAAATTTTATGACCAGTGAAATTCTTAGGCCAAAAAATAGCCACATGTATCAAACCTACACTGAATTAAGCTGGAACCAGTGTTGGGGGTTTCTGAAAGAACAGAGCAGGCAAGATTATTCAAACAGAAGATCCTCGTCCTTCTCCTCAGCCAGAAGGTTAGCAGGTTCCATCACCTCTCCAGCTGCTCTCCGTTGTTCCAAGTCCTTCTCACATTTTTCCTTAAGAATCTTTTTCTTCTCCTGTATTTTCTTTAACCTGTAAGATAAAAGGGGAGATTTTCTAAACACATCTTCACTATTAAGTAGATTTGATTTCTTTTAGTTTTGTAACAAGGATGATAATAAACCTAACTAGGACAAAATGTGATAACCATTAATTTCAATATCAGTAATTTATAACCCATTAAAGAAAGATGTGGGGTATAATATGCTAATTTAAGATATACGCTGATTTCACAAGCTCCTATCCAGGTTAAATAAATTTTGAAATCCATTCCCTAATGGGACAAATTTTGAGCATTCAGATATGTATTAAAATTTTGGATCAATGCTGAACATCACTGAAGGCGAGTATACAGCATACAAAGATGCTGTTCAAGCACTTAAGACAACATGTCTTCCCTAAACGCTGCTTCTTTCATCTACCTATGTTTGGCTTTGAATCTCTTAAAATTGAGGGCCATAGGACCATTAGGTAGATGTGTTTAGTAGGTAACTGTAAATGTGGAAAGACTGAAGATAGAGACAAGCTGATAATGAGATCACATTGTGGTAAAATTGGCTAGGACCTAGTATACCAGGAGAGAAGGATTTATCATTTAAGGAGGACAATGGACCTTTCCTTGGAACTGGGGTACAGAGGATGGATGGGCCCTCCAGCAGATCTGCTTGGTGCTGAAAAGAAAGCAAGATGGTTCCTCTGTTGGCTGAAGGGACAAGAGCATTATCTGAGAGTAAGGAAGAAGGGAGGGCCATTCACAAACCTTATCTTCATACATGATAGTTATTATTGCTTCTTCTGAACCAGGAATGCTGACCCCATACACCACCAATTTAATATTTATCCCTACTAACTCTAAATCTTCATGACCAATTCCTGAACATGAATATTTCCAAAGCTGAGCTAATTCTATCTGGAAATGCCCCAAATACTTTATGCCATCTCCACACACACTCAACATGCAGTACATATTTGCTGATTAAATGATTCTAGTTTCTTTCTCAGTTTTTATGTAGGAGACACCCAATCTAAATTGTTTCATTTTAAAGAATAATCAGGTCTTAACAGTTTCTCTCAAAGGCCTAAATTTCTGGAGATGCCACATTTAAGATATATGCAAAACCTGACACTGATCTGTCTCCACAGCCTTTGGCAGTACAGTAGTCCCCTTCTACGTGCAGGGTATTTATTCCAAGGTCTGCAGTGGACGTCTGAAACTGGATAGCACTGAGTCCTTTGTATAATGTATTTTTTCTTATGTAGTTGGTCCTTTGTGTCTGCAAATTTCATATCTACAGATTAAACAAACTATGGATTGAAAATACTATACATACATACCTATTATAGTTTGATTTATAAATTAGATACAATAACTGATCTTTTTTCTTACTAAGAATTTTGACTTTTTCCCTTATATAATGCTCTGGCTTCTCTTTGGCATATATGAATTACCAGCATCAATACCTTTGTGTTTTGGGGCCATTATAAAATGAAGTAAGAGTTATATGAACACAAGCATTACACTAGTAAGACAATCAATGGTTGATCTAAGAACTGAGATGGCTACTAAGTGACAGCTGGGTAGGGTATACAGTGTAGATATGCTGGACAAAAGTATGATTCACCTCCTAACACTGGGACAGAATGAGATTTTACATGCTATTTAGAACAACATGCAAATGAGAACTTCTAGATTATTTCTGGAAATTTCCATTTAATATTTTCAGACTGCAATTGACAACAGATAACTAAAATCATGAAAAGCAAGACTGCACATAAAAGTACTGTTGTATTAATTTTTGCTTCATATTTATCACAACAAAGTACAAGCTATGCTAATTCTAAAGAATGTAAGCCAACTTATCATTCAACAAATTGAGCCTTTGGATTACGGAAAACAAAAAATGATCAGTAACTGCCCAGTTTCAACAAACCTATAGAACTCTTCTCGCTCTCTTTCGTCCAGCTCTGTGATGATATAAGCAAGGGTGCGTTCAATCCGGGGAATGATGACTAGAGTTTAAAAAAACACAAAATGAAATATAATTCAAACTCCCCAAAGTAACTACTGTGAATATTTTGGTATGTGCCCTTCTATTTTTTTATACAGATAACACATTGCACCACAATAGATCCAACAATGAATATACTGAATATACATGAATAGGGAACATTGAACTACAAGTGTTATTTTAAAATATAATTTCAATCTATGATTAAAAATATCAAGCAGAGGGCTGGGGGCATATCTCAGTTGGTAAAGTGCTTGCCTTGCATGCACAAGGCCCTGGGTTCAATCCCCAGCACCACAAAAAAAAAAAAAAAAAAAAAAAAAAATCAAGCAAAGTCCAAGCATATTGGCACATCTATAGTCCCAGCAACATGGGAGGCTGCGGCAAGAGGACTAGAAGTGTGAGGCCAACCTCAGCAGTTTAGTGAGGCCCTAAGCAAATCGGCAAGACTTAGTCCCAAATACAAATAAATAAAAAGGGTTAGAGTTATAGCTCATTGGTAGAGCACCACTGGGTCTAATCCCCAGTACCAAAAGAGAAAAAAGGTGGGGATGTGGCTCAGCAGTTAAGCACCCATGGGTTCAACCCTGGGTACAAAAGAAAGAAAAAGACTGAGTAGAGGAGTAGGGCATTGTAGCACATGCCTATAATCCCAGCAATTGGAGAGGCTGAAGCAGGAGGATCACAAGTTCAAGGACAGCAAAATAGAAAATAAAAAGGACTGGGGATGTGGCTCAGTGGTAGAGTTCCCCTGGGTTCAATCCCTATTATCACAAAACAAAAAAACAAGCTGTGAGAATACTAATAAGTTAATTTTATGTGAGTTATTAGCTCTACTTTACACAGAATTTGCCTCTTCAACTTCTAGAACATGAATTGCCTTGAAGGTGGGAACTATTAACCATATCCATTTTGTTTTGCTTGCAGTTCCATGTGCCCTGGCGTAGCAAGCAATGAAGGGTGGGGATGGAGCTCAGTGACAGAGCACTTGCCTAGCACATGCCTGGCCCTGGTTGGATCCCCAGCACCACCAAAAAAAGTTTCTGGATTTTTAAAAAATGTTCCTTTAAAACATTAACAGAGTACCAAAGGAAAATTTTTGCTTCAAATTTTGCTCCTTTCTTGCCTTAAAACTTTAATGGAAACAGTTTTTTGAACAAAAAGCACTGTTAATACTATGCAGTCAAGTTTTTGAAATAATGAAATAAAGAAACAGAAAACAAATGTATCAAATGAAAAATTTACTTTTAGGATAGTCTAAAGAGATGGATTTAAAATTACATATTTAACATACACTGTTCAACCATTAGAAAGAACTAAAGAAAACATCAAGGTTCTTGAGAAACAGCTTTTGCCTTTTACCACCTGCATGCCTGACCAAATATTAGTAAGCATTCTACAATTTTTAACTCCCCCAGATCATATACATGAATCTCTCACTTCACTACAAGTTTTGGTACTACTGACACTTCGTTTTTCACACTAAGAGCAGCACAGTGTCTTATTCACCTTTCAATTTTCAGTACTGAGCCTAAGTCCTAGTAGTTGCCTAACAAGATGGGAGGGAGAAGTGAATGAACAAAGCAACTCTCAGCAGCTTTGACTCACCATGTTCAATGGCATTCACACGCCTGTTAGTTATCTTAATAGCTTCATCCAGAGTAACAAAGGAAGTCTAAAATAAGAGAACAAATTAGTATTGTAAGCACAAAGTCTTCCTAATAATACCCTGTTCACTTGGCTCCACTCAGACTGTAACTATAGAAAACATTTAGGAACCTAAAAGACAACTTCTTTTCAACATGCTTTAAAAAATAAAATTTGTGAGAGATTTCCATAGAGCTAACACTATTTCCATGTTATTATAATGTGTTTACTTCAGACTCACCAATATAAAGACAAAAATTACAAAAGCACAGACTCATTAATAACCTAGATATACATTAAGTGGCCACAAAAAGAAAAAAATGGCTTCATGCACAAATCATGTTATATTTGCATTTGAAACTAATATTGACTGTTTTTACCAATAGAGTGAAAATGAAACACTACACATACATTTGGTAAATAAGGAAAAGTAGGAACAATTGTGCAGAAGCCACCATTGTAGAAATCAAAACATTAGGGTTTTTTTACACAGGATCATAGGCAAAGCATAAAGTACAAAGGGCAGGGTGCTCCTGCACAATCTCTGAATTGTCTCCACGAGCATATGAGAAATCAGACAGGAGTTCTCCAGCTTTGCTGCTACTTACCTGTAGCGAAGCTAGTTCCACCAGTAGTTCCACTGCTTTGGCATAATTCCTCTTTAATTTAGCCAACTGTTCCCCACCTCTGGCTAAACCAGTTAGTTCATAACCTGAAAAAACCAGTCAGACAACATTTGCAAATAGAGAGTAAATAATCTCCCATAAAATTCCTAAAAGATAGTTCAGAAAAACACCAAACATGGAAAAACAAATGCTCTTATTTCCTATTAAATGCAAACATAAAGTGCCTATCTCACTTCCCAGACACTGTAGAAGCATCTGCTAAACAGTTTCCCTGAAGGATTCTAGTCTATTACAGCTAGAGATGAAAACTTTTTTTTTAATTTTTAATGTTTTTTAGTTGTAGTTGGACACAATGCCTTCATTTTATTTATTTTTATGTGGTGCTAAGAATCGAACCCAGGGTCCTGCACATGCTAGGTAAGCACTTTATTGCTGAGCCCCAGCCCCAGCCCCAACTTTTTTTTTCCCCAGTACTGGGGCTGGGGCTGGCAGAGCCTTGCGTGTGCTAGGCAGACCTCCACTACTAAGCCACACCCCAGCCCTAGAAGAGAAGCTTTTGACCACCCTTCACTTGACTAGCTTCCTTTGAAACTACACTGCCTGATGCCCACAGGACAGTATTAGATATGGAAAACGAAAAATCCCAAAATAGTGAAGCCTGGGAAAGGGGAATGAAAAAGAAAGCCATACATTGATGGCTTTCATCTCTTTCAAGATAAATCCTTTTCAGATGCTGGCCACAGGCGAGGAAAAAAGTGCTTCAATTAAACCTAGAATGATAGTCTCCAGGAAACACTAATCTCTTCCAAGATAAATCCTGCCAGGTGCTGGCTACTGACCCCCAAGCAAAAGACCAAATTCCTGAGTGCCCAAACTGACATACTCACTAAATCACCCATAACCTATATAAACCCAGTCCCCTCTTTTGTTCAGTGGCTCATTTTCCACAGGAGAGTGGGTCCATCAGAACCATGACCCCATTCCTGAATAAAGGCTTTTGGCTGTTTTTCAAAGTTTGCATGCAGCCTGGTCTCTTTGTTCTAACAACAGTGGCTCTCCGTTAAGAGGGGACTCTCAGAAATGCTCTCTATTTCTGTATATAAGCCATACTTAATATTGCATATTTCATAATTGAATATATAACACAAACCAATAAGGCACGAGTGCCAAAAGAAAGAATATTGTTTCTATGGAGAAAAAGCAATTCTACTCCTGGAAGACAAAATAATGCTACCAAATCAGAAATGGAATGAGTGAGACAAGAACAAAATAAGGAGCTATAAAAAAGATTCAGCTGGGCACAGTGGTGCATGCCTGTAAATCCAGTGGCTTGGGAGGCTGAGGTAGAAAAATCACAAATTCAAAGCCAGCGTCAGCAATTTAGTGAGACCCTAAGCAACTTAGTGAGAAACCTGTCTCAAAATTAAAAAAGTGAAAAGGACTAGGGATACGGCTCAGTGGGGTTAAGCACCCTTGGGTTCAATTCTGGTTTAAAAAAAAGATTCAGCATTAAGATTACATCATAGTTGTCCGGGATTGTAGCTCAGTGGTGAGTGCTTGCCTTGCCCATGTGAGGCACTGGGTCTGATCCTCAGCACCACATAAAAGTAAATAAATAAAATAAAGGTATTGTGCTCAACTACAACTAAAAAAGAAAAAGATTACATCATAGCATCTAAGATTTTATTCCACTTTACAAAGAATTATAAACAATGTATTATAGGTATAGTTTTTGCAGAAAGACAACACAGAAGTCTAATCAGTGTATTCTTAACAAAAGAAAAGGCTTAATATTTTTTAAATAGCAAATGATTATAAAATTATATATATCTACATTAAAATAAAACATTTTTCAGTACTAGGAATTGAACCTATAAGCCCTCTAACACTGAGCTACATCCCCAGTCCTTTTTATTCTTTTTTATATTGATTGTGGGCCTCACGAAGTTACCTACACTAGCCTCAAACTTGTGATCCTCCTGCCTCAGCTTCATAAGTAGCTGATTATAGGCACACCCCACTACACCTGGCAAATGAAATATTCTAAGATGCACAATGTTTTCTGACTCCTACCAAAGTACTTTTTTGATTATCTGATTAACTAATGTGACCTTAGCTAATAAGAGAACTTCTAACACTGGAACTTCTGAACTGTAAAACAGTCTGACTAGTATCATTTCCAGGACCAGGTTCATTTAAAGAGGAAAGAGGTGACTGGGAATGTAGCTCAGTGGTAAGAGTGCTTGCCTACAGGCACAAGGCCCTCAGTTTGATCCCCAGCACCCAAGAAAAAATAAATTAAAAAATAAAGGGGAGGGGCTGGGGATGTGGCTCAAGTGGTAACACACTTGCCTGGCATGCGCAGGGCGCTGGGTTCAATCCTCAGCACCACATAAAATAAAATAAAGATGTTGTGTCCACCGAAAACTAAAAAATAAATATTAAAAAGTCCCCCCCCTTTTTTTTTATTGGTTGTTCACAACATTACAAAGCTCTTGACATATCATATTTCATACATTAGATTGAAGTGGGTTATGAACTCCCAATTTTACCCCAAATGCAGATTGCAGAATCACGTCGGTTACACATCCACAATTTTACATAATGCCCTATTAGTAACTGATGTATTCTGCTACCTTTCCTATCCCCTACTATCCCCCCTCCCCTTCCCTCATATCTTCTCTCTCTACCCCATCTACTGTAATTCATTTCTCTCCTTGTTTATTTTCCCATTCCCCTCACAACCTCTTATATGTAATTTTGTATAGCAATGAGGGTCTCCCTTCATTTCCATGCAATTTCCCTTTTCTCTCCCTTTCTCTCCCATCTCATGTCTCTGTTTAAAGTTAATCTTTTCTTCCTGCTCTTCCTCCCTACTCTGTTCATAGTTGCTCTCATTATATCAAAGAAGACATTTGGTATTTTTTTTTAGGGATTGGCTAGCTTCACTAAGCATAATCTGCTCTAGTGCCATCCATTTCCCTGCAAATTCCATGATTTTGTCATTTTTTAGTGATGCATAATATTCCATGGTGTATAAATGCCACTTTTTTTTATCCATTCATCTATTGAAGGGCATCTGGGTTGGTTCCACAGTCTAGCTATTGTGAATTGTGCTGCTATGAACATAGATGTGACAGTATCCCTGTAGCATGCTCTTTTAAGGTCTTCAGGGAATAGTCTGAGAAGGGCAATAGCAGGGTCAAATGGTGGTTCCATTCCCAGCTTAAATAAATAAATAATAAAATAAATAAATTAAATAAATAAAATAAAGATGTTGTGTCCACCGAAAACTAAAAAATAAATATTAAAAAGTTCCCCCCCTCTTAAAAAAAATAAAATAAAAAAAATAAAGAGGAAAAAGGTGATCCCAGACACACATATTATAAAAAAAAAAGTGTCACACTTACTGTCAGTTCCTTCGTGGTAATGTTCGAATACTGGTAAAGTAACACCTGTTAAATACAGAAGCATTTATAAACATGGTCATGAAGTACTGTTTCTTAACTACTGTTTCCTATATTTCTTTTTCACCAAATACTCAAAAGTCAAGAGATTAGGCCTGGAATTATAATTGGTTTCAATTAATGAATTCAGAACCTGTCTTCTCAATTCTGAATGATAAGGACCTATTAATGGTTTTAACATGTAAAGTCAGTCAAGTTGTTCTAAGTATAAGAAAAAATGGCATATCAAGGTATTATTGTACAAATGTTAATTTTTAAATGTCACCTTTTTTCCTCCAAGGATTCTAAAGAGTTGAAAAGTCACCTGCTACATTGTCTTTCTTCGCTCGAATCTTCACTTGGGCTTTATTTACATTTTGGATAACTGTGGTGCTACAGAAAAAGACAAAGCCTTTATTTAGTTTTATTTTTAGAAATCAACCTACACAGACCCAATGAGTTAGTCTCCACATTAAATGAGACCAAGAATGAGATGTCACAATGAAGTATGTTTTGGTAATTGTCTTTCTGCCAGAAAAGGGGGAAAATCTGCCATAGGAAGGGCTCAGAGAACAGAGAATGAACAATACTTAAAACATTAGGCATAAGAAATATTCAACGGATGATTCTAAAGTACATGGATTTTTTGAATTTTCAGTCAGTACGTGGATCTGTGATAGGGGTTCCCATTCTGCTAGTGTAATTTGGAAAAAACTTTCTTTCTTTTAGGTTTGCTGTGTAGTTGGTTAAGCTGTGGTTCAAATGTTTTACTCCAACTTCCTTTCAGGTTTTACCTGACTCCCTATCTGGTTCCAACATAAAGTGTTTTCCCCATATCCATTCTAAAGCACACTTACATACTACTGATTTCCTCCCTGAGCTGAAAACTTTCAATGCAAGCTGTTTATCCTACCAGCACTGGCAAACATTAGTCTACCACCTCACTTGGCCATAAGGCCTTCAGACTGTAAGGCCTACCTCCAAGGAAAGCACCTACTTAAGACATGATGTCATTGGGAAAAGAAAACTAAATGAAAAAATCCTAAAAACAACTTCCACTTGTCCCTCACAAGCCATCTTACTTCTGGAAGTATTAAACTGAAAATAACAATGCTTACCTACCTCACAAGGTTATCTGAAGAATCACCAACACTTTCAATTGACACAGACTGTTTGAAAACTACTGTGTATCCTTTTTCTAAATAATGTACTGGGGCTGGGGTTGTGGCTCAGTGGTAGAGTTCTTGCCCAGCATGTTTGAGGCACTGGGTTCGATCCTCAGCACCACATAAATATAAATAAATAAAATAAAGTTAATAAAAATAAAGAAGAATATACTGATATGACAAAAGCCATAAAGCTACTGATTATTTTAGTACTGGGGAGAGATCCCAGGGGCACTTTACCACTGAGTCACATCCCCAGACCTTTTTATTTTTTGAGACAGGGTCTCATTAAGTTGCTCAGGGACTCACTAAATTGCTAAGGCTGGCATCAAATTTGAGATCCTCTTGTCTCAGCCTCCCGAGCCATTGGGATTACAGGTGTGCATCACCACATCCAGCTAAGCTCCTGCCTTTTAACTATCGGATTCCATTCTCAAAAATTTA
The DNA here is from genome assembly GCF_964194105.1 of Spermophilus citellus. Lineage (NCBI taxonomy): Eukaryota > Metazoa > Chordata > Mammalia > Rodentia > Sciuridae > Spermophilus > Spermophilus citellus. The sequence goes on from NC_138185.1 coordinate 162,487,592, forward strand.
GCCTAAATAGAAACAAAAAATATATACCCATGTATTTTCTCTAATATTCAAACAACCCAAAGAACCTGCATCAGGAGAAAAAAAATTAGTAAATCATGGTACATCTTGAGGAAGATTGTATAGCCATGTGAAAATAAGGAAAAATTGTTTATGATACCACATTAAATTAAAACGAACTATAAAAATCAAGTATCCTGTGCCTGCAACTACGTAAGGCACTTGTGGATGGTAACAGTGGTGAGGGGGTTAAGTGTTTCTCCTTATTATTACTAAGTCATTTATTTGTCTTTAATGCTTATACATTTTAAAATTTAGAATGATTTACAATGAAATCACAAACTGAAAGCACTAACTTGTTTTAAACCAGCCTGCTGTGTCATCTTACCTGAAGTCCCCTGCTGTGAACTTGGCCTCAGCTAGTGAAAAGGCAGCTTCTCTCATCACTTCACCCATCAACATTTTAGTCTGGAAAAGTATAAACCCACAGCAGATTCAATCAAGTTTTTTATAAGGAAAAATTATATTAAAGTTAAGTTCCTTTAATAGCTATCCTATTTGATGCTAAGTATGAAATATCAGTAACAAATGTTGATTTGATAATGACAAAACAAATAAAAATTGCCAGTTTTGAACAGTTTTGGTTATGATCACTAACACCATTGTAAAACTATGAGTTTTATAATTCAAACATTAGAACACATGCATTAGTAAATACAAAAGTAAATATTTACTGAGGAACTTATCTTGGTCCTAAACATGTGATTTGCTCTCATTAATCTTTTAAATTCACTATAGTGAATTTAAAAAGAGTCAAAAATCCTAATGCCACACCGATTCTAAAGGACAGCTGGAAAACTTAATTTTATAAATTTAAATTTATATATCCAATAATTTTTTTGAAAGAGGAGAAACATTGGGTCAGATGGGCAGGGAGTTGGCTGACCAAGTAGTAAAAACCTACAGCTACAATAAGGAAATACATCTAGTATGGAACAGATAAGAAGTAGAACAAAGTGTTTTTATAGGAAAATAAGCCCAGGCCAGGAGTGGCAAAACACACCTATAATCTGAGAGACAGGAGGCTGAGGCAGGAGGATTGAAAGTTCGAGGCCAGTCATGGCAATGTATGAGATGCTATCTCAAAATAAAAAAATATAAAGGGCTGGTGGGGGATGTAGTTCAGTGGTAGAACACCCCTGGGTTCAATCCCCAGTATTGAAAAAAAAAAAGGAAAAGAAAGAAAAAAAAAAAGATGCCTAGATATAAATGGGAATTTAATATAATGAAGCAACCATTCACAACTGTTCATCCATTTACAAATGATAAAGATAAATCCCTTACATTGCCCCCAACCAGAAATAAATAAATAAAATGATCTAGACATTTTAGAAATAGAGTTTAAAAAAAAAAAAAACTATAAGTCAACCATAGTGGTGCACACCTATAGTCCCAGTTACCTAAGAGGCTGAGATAGAAGAAGCACATGAGCCCAGGAGTTTGAGGTTAGTCTGGGTCACTTAATGAGACCCTGTTGCAAAATTTTAAAAAGTTCTTTATTTCCTGGCTGTCCTAAGCTGAGCAGCATTCCTCTGCCATTATGTTCTGTCTCACCTCTGGACCAGAGCAATGGAGCTGGACAAAAGTGGACTGAAACCTCTGAAATCAGTAGATGATATCAATCACTCTGCTTGGACTATGCCTTTTTTTATTCTGACCACTCAGATCTGCTGTTGAAAACCTCAGTTCACCACATATATTCCTATTCACTATAATGAGCTCCACTGAGCAGAGAAAGACATGTAGGTGGCCAAATGAATGCTCAGACCCAGTATGTGAATGCCTGATTCACAGCCTCATTTGAAGAGGTCAGGAAAAAATAAGGAAACCAAGACTGAGAAAACTGAAAATGTGACATGGCATCCTGGATTGGATCTGGGACAAAAATAAGACATTAAAGAAAACCTGGTGAAATCCTAGTTAATAGTAATATACTGATGTTGGTTTCCTAGATTTGACAAACATATCCAGAAAAATGACATTAAAGGAAACTGAAAGTGAGTGAGGGATATATGGGAATTCTCTGCACTGTCCTTGAAACTTTTCTATAAATCTAAAATGATTACAAAATAAAATGTGTACGTAAAAAATAAGCAAAAAGGGCTGGGTATATTGTTCAGTGGTAAAGCACACCAGGGTTTACTTCCCTGTACCACAAAAATGACATTTTTTAAAAAGGGCTAGGAATGTAGCTTAGTGGTAGAGCACTTGCCTAAGATGCCCTGGGTTCAGACCCCAGTACCTTAAAAAAAAAAAAAAAAACAGAGGTAAGGTTAAATTACATTATCCATGCAATGAAATACCATGAAGCTATTATAAAGAATGAGAGAGCTGGGGTTACGGCTCAGTGGTAAAACACTTGCCTCACATGTGTGAGGCAGTAGGTTCAATTCTCAGCACCACATATAAATAGATGAATAAAATAAAAGTCCATCAACAACTAAAAAAAAGAAGAAGAAGAAGAAGAAGAAGAAGAAGAAGAATGAGACAGATTTTTATGTATTGATGTAGAAAGCTGTCCACGTTCTGCCATCATGGGGCAGGGGAGAGAAGGGAGCAGACCAGGAAATATTATGGGATTTTATATATGTATATAACCTCTGCATGTGTGATAATTTTTGTACACGCTACCAAATATTTCATTTCAAATAGGTGACATAGGGATGAAAAACCATAAACCAGTGTCAAGAAAAACTACCTCTGGAAAACAAAGAAAGGATCATTGTGGGGAAAGAAAAGATATAAGAGAACCTTTTCTTTTTTTTTTTTTCTTTTTTCTTTTTATTTATTTATTTTTTTATTGGTTGTTCAAAACATTACAAAGCTCATAACATATCATCTTCCATACATTTGATTCAAGTGGGTTATGAACTCCCATTTGAGAACCTTTTCTTTTTAAAATATATAATTCTGTATTCATTTATCATTCACCCAAAAAGTACTGATTAAAACTTACTATATGCCAACACTATTCTAGGCATTAGAAATACAGTGCTGAAAAGTCTCTGAAACTTGTATCGTCTAGTGGGGCAAAACAAAGAAGAAAATGCTATGTAGTAGTACATATTACAATACAAATAAAATACAAAGTTGTGACAGTAGTAAAAATAGTGGTTACATCAGATTGTGTAATCAACAATGACCTCTCTGAAGAGACTGGAATGGCCAGGTGAGCCACTCCTAAAGAGCATTTTAGGGAGAAGAAAAAGTTGATAGGCCCTGGAGGACAACAGAAAGAATGCTCCAAATGAGGTCAGAGAGGCAGGCAGGGGGCAGATCAGATCAAGTGAGGCTTTGTGGCTTTGCAGGCATATTAAGGAGTTTGGATTTCATTAAGTGAACTACCCAAAACTAAAATCTATATGTATGTATGCTAGCATTTCTCTAGTATTACACTTGTCATAATGGTGTTTTTACTTTTGAAAGAAAAAAATTTAATTAAAATAACTAAAAATTAAGTGCTAAGGATATATCTCAGAGGTAGAGTTGTGCTCAGCATGCACAAGGCCCTGGGTTCAAATTCCAATTCCAAAAAAGAAAAAAAGAAATAATAAAATGCCAAGGTCCATGCTAGATTTTCCTTAGATATTTATAAAATAAATACTGCTTAAGCAAAGTTCACTCTACCTCTATTATCTTCTTCAGGATCTGTCGGAATCGAAGAGTTAGGGCATCAGATTTTTTCTTCAGGAGGTTTCGGCCTGTTTGTGCTCCTTTTAAACGAGCCTTCATGATGGTCTGTGCCCTACAGAAATTACAAACAAAAACATTCATTGTTTTTGCTTCAAAGACATAAAATACCTCTATAACATAGTGTTAAAATTATCCTTTATTCTTTTGATATAATGAGAGAAAATATAAAATTTGTAGCTGAGAAGTTTAACTTGTTTCTCAATACTAGAAATTTCTACCCTTATTGTTCCATAAAAGTTTATTTACTTACAACAGAAACAATTCTATAATCAATATCTGGAATATTTATTGAGTCATAATATGCTCTATCAGGAAATTTATTTTATGACAGCATAGTTCAAATACTTACTTAACTTGTTATATTTAATAATGTTTCAATTTCCATGGAGATTGAAATATTCTATCCACTAACACAAATCAAAATTTGGGTGCTGATTACTTCAGTAGTAGAGCACTTGCCAAGCATGCATGTGGCCCTGGGTTCAACCCCCAGCACCCCAAAGAAAAATTTGCAATGCAATTAACCTCAAGACCAACAATTCCACTTCGAGGAACTTATCCTAGAGATTTATTCCCACATGTATACAAAAACACATCTAAAATTAAGGATGAGTACTCCATCCTTATTTGTAATAGCAAAAGAATGAAAATTAAGGCTCAAGCAGGGTGCAGTGTCACATGCCTGTAATCCCAGCTACTAGGAAGGCTGAGACAGCAGGATCACAAGTTCAAGGCCAGCCGAAACAGCTTAAGGAGACCTATCTCAAAATAAAAACTAAATAAAAGGGATTGGGAGTATATAGTTCAGTGGTAGAACATCCTTGGGTTCAATCCCCAGTACCATTTTTTAAAAAGGCTCAACCTAGGACACTGTACCCCAACCACTGCCACACTGCCTCATCTTAATACCCTCTCAACCTCCTCACCCATCAACCACCCCCATCCCACACCCCCACACCCCTTCATGGTACTAGGGATTGAACTAGGGTCTTGCACCTGCTAGGAAGGTGCTCTACCACTAAGCTGCACTCTCTCAGTTCTGCCCCACATTAAAGATGTCTAGTAGCGGCAAATAACAGTTCTTGCCTTGCAAAGCAGTTAGCAGTGGCTGACTTTGCCCTGATTGGCCTCAAGAGGTCTAATCAAGTGAAGCTGGTTCAGTTTCCAGCCTGAACAGGAGCTATCCACACTAATGTGTACATTTAATATACAGTATTGTTGACACTACATACCAGAATTGGGGCTGAAAGGACTTGGATCAAATTTTGGTAAAATCCTACTACTGAAGATTCCAATAAGTTTAGAGTGTACAGGTAAACTGGTTGATAATTTTTTTTTTTTGGGGGGGGGGTTAATTGGGAATTCGACCCAGGGACAATTTACCATAGAGCTATATATCCTCAGCCCTTTTCATTTTTTGAGACAGGGTCTCACCAAGTTGCCTAGGGCATCAGTAAATTGCTGAGGCTGGCAATTTGAACTTGTAATCCTACTATCTCAGTGTCCAAACTGCTGGGATTACAGATGTACACCACAGTGTCTGCCTACAATTTTAATAATAATTTAATATTCTGCTAATTTATTATCATTTTTAGTATCCTGCTAGATGATGGCATCTCAATGAAAGGGGCAAATTTTAATTTCAGAAGACTCTATGAATGACCCACCCAAGCACTTAGAGCTAATATGCAAAAGAACCTGGATTTGCCTGACTTCTGTTGACTCCAAATCTCTCATGTCTCTTTTGCTTCCACTCTACACTTGTTTTGTTTTCTCTGGTGCATAAGTGAGTGAAAGCAACATTTCAGAGGATATATCATGAGTGGACTGTTGATGAAACAGAAGTCGCCAGTGCATTTTCTAGCTGAGGACTTTTTTAAAAATATTTTTTAGTTGTCAATGAACCTTTATTTATTTATTTTTTATTTATATGCGGTGCTGAGAATCGAATCCAGTGCCTCACACGTGCTAGGCAAGCACTCTACCACTGAGCCACAACCCCAGCCCTAGCCTAGGACTTTTAAAACCTGTTCTTTTACATATTTCAGAACTGCTCAGGCCTACCAAAAAAAAAAAAGTTGACCTTCAGCTAGGACAATGACTTTGTTTTCAGCTGAATCAAAGACATCTGACTACATGACAAAGAACTGCTGTCAAGCCTTGGGGAAAATATTTACTTCCTGCAACTGATTTTCCTCTCAACTCACAAGTTGAGTGCTCCCAAATAGCAGTTTTCACCTTCACAAACCTATCATTTTTCTTGTCTAAGCCCAAAGTCCATTTGTGCTTCTCTAGACTCAAAAAAATTCCAAAGTAAAAACAAAAACATGTTATCATTCTGACTACTGTCAAAGAAAAGACATTAGCTAAAACAATGGGGAAAGATTTTATTCAGGAACCACTGTGTCACATGAGGGAAAGCACTGGGCTACATTTTGATTTGTGTAGAAGTAACTGGGCTTGTTAAAAAAGAGAATGAGGGAGTGGGCCTTGAGTGAGAGAAGTGAAAAATAACAAAGCTTTGGTCAGTGTAAATACAATTAGGCCTGGTGTGTCTGTTAGCTGGCAATTATGGAAGTTAGGGTTCTATCCTGCCACAGAGACTGGGAGACAGAGACCTCATCCTTCCCAATGATTAAATTTCAAAAGTACTCTCAGGTCCTTCAGAGGGACACTTCTTAAAGGTTTACAGAAAAACTCTTTTCAGTAAATGCTTTAAGAAACGGAAGTCATGGCTATATTGATCAGGAGTTGGATAGAACAAATATTTAATTCTCCTAGCAGCTTTCAGCTTTTTCAGGCAAGCATTTTATTTTTAAATTTTTGTAGTGCTGGAGATGGAACCCAGAGCTTCATGCATGCTAGCCAAGTGCTCTGCCACTGAGCTATACCCCATGACCATATTTTAATGGGGATCTGAGGTCATCCTAGGGCATGGCCTTATGCTGCTCCAAGCCACTGTTGTTTCTCAGTGCAGAGATTTGGATGGAGTTTCGGAGTTACCCCAACGGAGTACTATCCTTATCAGTTTCACAGGATAGGCTTTTCTCCACAACTAGCTCTTTTCCTGCCTAGTACATCAACCTAATGGTCAGTTGAGTGAAAGTAAAGAGCAAATTTACAACTCCTTCATTTCATTAAGAGCTATAGTGACACTGGCAAAGACAGAAGTTTGGAGTCTGAAAATAACTGTTTAAGGGTCCTCATATACTGTAAGAAAAATTACAAGATGAGGAAAAACACCCCATAGGACAGGATATGCAGAGATCTAAGTATCAGAATCAAAACTTATTTTCTGCTTCCTCAATGACAAAAAAAGAAAGAAGAGAGCACAAACAAGAACAATATTTATTCTCACAAGTTGTTAAGCACATTTGTGAAAACTTTAAAACTTTCATTACAACTGGCCAACGATGTGACAACGATTTCAGGGCAATAGAAAAGGCAGTACAGAACTGAACAGATTTCAAAACATGGGTTGGTTCAAGGAACATTCTCTGTAGATTCTTTATGGACGATTTAATCAAGACGCTCTCTCATCCTAGATAAAGCCCCCAGGCTGATGGGAAAGAACGATATATAGTAAACAAATATCCTCTTAACAATGTGATGAGCAGTCTTAACAGAGATCTTTTAAAAGGGTGCAGTGGTGATAGCAAGAGGACTGCCTCAGAAACGCAGAGATACCGTCCCACCGCCGCTGACACTTCAGGATCTTGGAAAATGAGTAAGGGAATCCAAGATTGAATCCGACGTCCAAGCTAGGGCGACTCGAATCAATCCCCACTTTGACTAAGGGACTTTCTATATGCTTCCCGTGGCGGTAAACGTCCCTTCTCATTAACAAACCCCCTCGAGTTTTCCGTCGTGCCGCTAAACGGTGATCTCTGTGAAGGCAGAGATGGCGACGTCTGACTTATATAAATCCAGTGCGTGGCTCAACAACCGTAAGGGGAATGAATGACTCGACTAACGAATAAAGACTGCGGACCTCCACAGAAGCCAGCAGGACCGGCGCCTTTTCCTGTCTGTCTGGTTCACCCAGGAGAATCCTGGTTTCAAGACAAGACCCTGGAAGAGAGCAAAGGATAGGCCGGGAAACTAGGAACCTCACTGGTGGTCCAGGGTACGGAGGGATCAAGCTCCAGGCAGGCGTTCCTGAACCTGAGAGCGCCACTCCTCTCGTTCTTTTACTTACATTCGCGAGGGAAAGATTTCGATCCGGTCTTTGCCCGACATTCTGACGATGACTGTTCGGCTCGGATCCCCGGCCGGGCAATCGAGGGGGCAAGAGCTCCAGTACTGGCCGCTACCGTCCCTTCCTCTACTGGAGTCAACGTTTGTGTCACATGACCCCTCGCGTTGCTAAGAGGTAGCAGGGATACCCATTTTTCACTTCCGCTTCCAGTTGTCAGAGACGTCAGGGAGTGGGCTGGACACAGACGATGCCCGGATATGAAGGCGCGAGCACCGCGGAATTCCGGTTCGACTCCCAGCCCCTCCCCTTCCAGCTCCCTGGCTGCTGAGCAAATCGCTGCACGTGCTGAGCGAAAAAAGAGAACATCTCTTCTCTTCCTCCATCTTTCGTCTCTAGTCACAGCGCCATCTCATGGTTAATTAAAACTTTGAGAGGATTCATTCTTCGAGGATAACGAATCAGAATCTTGCCCGCTTGCCACGCCTCGGAGGTTACTTGTAAAAATCTAAAGATAGCTATAAAACGTAATTTTTAGATCCTTCTGTGGTCCACACCCCTGGTTCTCGGAGGACCCACACTCTATGATCGATGGAGAGGAAGGGCCTTTTCCTTCGGCGCTTGCGTGGTGCGAGGTGGTTCCGCATGCGCGCTGGGGTGGTGCGAGGCGCACGCTGCGGCGGCTCGGCGGCTGGTACTGATCTACCAAGTCTGAACGTTCGGACTAAAGAGCTCCACGCGGGACTTCAGTGCGGGATTCACACACATACCTCAGGTGACTAATCCCGCAGTTCGGTTTACCCGAGAACTCACTTTAGTTTGTCTACTGACAGGAGTGGTCGACAGGGTAGGCCCCGAGCTAACTCCCCCTCCTTTTCCCGACCCGGCGCGGGAAGTGTCTGGACACCATCGCCACCGCCCGCTGATTCAGTCAGGGCCTCCTCTCCGGCTCTGTGTCGGTCTTCCTGTGTGCCAGAGCCAACGTTGTATCAGCGGAGAAATCTCGGGAACGAAAGTGGGCCAAGTGGATTTTACTCCCTCTTCAGTGTGTTTAAAGCGAGCATGCCCCGAGGTGGGGCGACCTCGGGAAAACGCCCTGACACCCCATCCCTGCTCCGGGACGCTGAGCACTTGGCCTTTTTCCTAGTCTGAGAATTATTTTAAATCTGTATGTCCCCACTTCTCCCGCCCAGCGATATTGCCAGAAATTTCCCGATTCTCTGGAATTCCTACCTGACTCTCAGACAACCAGTGGAATGGGCTCCCATGCGGAAAAGAGCTGGGTCCTAGAATAGTTTATTAATCTGATAATTAAAACTGAAGTTTAAGATACCTTATCCCTCGAGTTGTGCGTTTCTGTAGAATGAATCATCCCTTGAATATTGTTAGTATCTGTTCGTCTCATTTTGGAAACGGTGAGAATAGAACTGTAGTCTTAGAATTTTGCATAACTAAAAGCCAAAAATTTAAGTTAAATGCCTATACATGGTACGGTCCCTTTAGTTATACGCCAAACTTAGGCTGCTTTAATTTTCGTTAAGCAAGAAGCACTTTTTTTTTTTTTTTTTTGAGAAAGGACTTGATATAGAAGTCTTAACTTTCTTCTCCCGATTGAGACAGTTTGAAAGTTTTGTTTGTACAGCACTTACAAACCAAGAATTATTTTAGAGGCGCATGAGTTTTCCCAACACAATACACTGGAAAGGAATGTGGACTTCTGTATCCATTATGGTGACTTAACCATGCTCTGGTTTAAGGGATAAGTCCTACCGACCACTGGCAACATTACGGACAATGCAAAGTATTTGAAATTAGTGTGAAGTTTGGTTATTATCTTTCAAAAGATAATTGATGTCTTTTATATCAGAACACATAGCTGTGTAGTGCTTTGGCCTATTGAAGCTCTCTAGTTAGACACTCCAGATTTAATGTCAGAAGACTTGAGTTTAGCTTTTGCTTTGGTAATTGGTATGCATTTATCATTGAGGAAATCATTCAGTATTTCTATTTCTTGGCTCCCTGTTAACTGATTGTTTCACTATGTCTTTTGTAGTACTTTATATTGTAATTGTTTGCATACTAGATTGTTTCCAACTTTATATTTAATTCCTTAGGTAAGAATCTTATATCAGTAATGTATAGTACCTAGTAGATTAACAAATTAAGTTATAAAATGGAAATGATACTTCGTTTGCCTTTTTGAATTTTAGGGTAGTATGATACACTTTTCAAAATATTTTTACATATATTTTCAATTGACACCTTCACAAACCTGTGAAGTATTGATGAGAAAAGCAGTTCAAAGGGAACCTTTCCCTAGCAACTATAGATAGTAAGTAGGGCAGAACAAGGGGCTACTGGCCTGACTTGACACTTGTTGAAGTCCAAATTTTAAAAATCTGAATGTTTTGAAAATGATAGAAAAGGCCAAGTAAATATCTAGTGTGGTTTCTGTTTTCCTGAAGGGGGGAGCTAGTTTTTTTTTTTTTTTTAAACCACTTTAAAAAAAGTTACTAGCATTTCATAAGATGACATGTTCAAATCTATTAAACAATATGCAGATGGTTGTAGTGACTAGCTACTTTCCTTCTTTGCTGTGAATAACATCATTAGCAGCATTACATTATTCTGTATGTTGCGAAGAGATTTTTTTGCCTCCTAAAGAAGTAGTTTTTATATATCTCTTTTCAGGATTCTTTTACCCTGTTTTCTCACTTCCTATGTTTGTTAACCATTAAATTAAACCTTGTTTCCCTGAAAGCATCACTTTTACTTTTTGGAGAAACTTTGTAAAAAGAAAATGTAGTTGATATCTGTTAAATCTCTAAAAATTGCTCCATATCATTAATTTGGTATCTATTTGAGACTCTTTAAACTTTCAAATGTAATTATGTACAGATATTTGGCAACAACTGCTCCCCCACCCCTGAAAGAGCCCTGTTTTAAAATGAAACAACCATTTCAGCTATTTCTTAGTGGATAATTCTGGCCATTGAGTGTCTGCTTCCTTTGTTTGCTAAATCCTTATGTTGTCAAGCTACAAGAAAAATACTTCACTGCCACATATGTTGTTTTTTGTAAAACAAGATAGATTGATGCTAATAGTTTGCCTGAATTTGTAGTATATGCTACCACACTGAATATCTATATTGAAGTTGCTTTTTGTTTAAGATTTTTTTTTACTGCAACACATTTGCCAGTAATACTGAGAGAAAATATATCCTGATTTGTAAGAACAAAGACTCTGGATCCAAACTTCATAGGTATCAGTATATGAAAGAGCAAGTTGGTTTTGTGCCTCAATTTCTTTATCTGTAAAATGGTGGAAATAAGTAAGAAAGTGGTACCTCAAGGAGATAGGCGGTGGCCAGATCATATAAGACCTGGTAGGCAATGGAAAGATATATAAGTCCCATGGATATCTTCCCAGTGGTAAGGTGTACATGGGTGACAGGTGGCAGCTCTATTACTGCACTGCAGCATAACTCTGGTGTTCCATATGCTGAATGTAGGTGGTCTGCCTAAAGTCAGTTATTGGCAGCCATATTTCCCTGTTAACAAAAATGTTATTAAATTTTCATAGATTTTTCTTAGGCTTTTAGGTCCTATTACCCCTCTCTTCTGAACTCTGCCAACAGTAAATGGGTTAAGGTTAATAGAAAAACGTGAAAATCATCAGCCACTATTAATTTGAGAGCCTCTTTGTTCAAATATACTTCTACCCATGACATAACGCCAGCTTATGGATCATAAGAAAGGTGGTACTGAAAGTAGCCTAGGGGTTGAGAGAAACTTGAACTTTGTAGTAAACGGAGATTTATAAAGCTGTTCTCAAAATTGGGTACTCAACAAAATAAAAATTAGAGGGGCAAGTGTGTTTTAAAAGGAAAAAAATCTGTTAAACATTTTGTTATTGATAAATTTTTAGGTTTTGGTTTCCTTGATACCTGATACTTTAATTTTGGCTATAATAAGTGATAATGGGCTGGAGATGTAACTCAGGGTTGGAGCATTTGCCTGGTGTGCCTGAGACCCTGTATTCATTTCCCAGCACTACAAAATAAAAAAGATTGTATATATCATTGGTATATTGGTTAAGGGTTAAGTTGTCAGAAAATTCTTCCCTTTACTTACTGGGTGGTAACATGCAATCTTAGCTGACTCGGAGAAAGAGTAGCTTGGATTTTGCTGACAAGTTTATAACAGTGGTGATGCTTCCCATCATTTCATATTCTTTAAAGTGGTAGTAATAAAATAGTATTTTATTCTTGAGGTATTCCTTTAATCCTTAAGTCTCAGAGTACTTTATAGATGGTCATTATTTTTTATGATTTCTCTAAAACTGATGGCAAAGGATCACCCAAGCTTACAAAAGGTAGAGCAAAATAAAAATTAAAGCTTGGTTCCTGGATACCCATCTGTTTTCTGATACTATTTAAGAAGTTCAAAGAGATGAGAAAACAAATAACTATATTTATCTTTTATTTACTTTCACTGGCAAGATGTAGAAAATTGACATTTATTTTGACCTTAACTGAACACTTAATTTGATTCTCTTGCTTAAATTGCAGAATGCCGGGTCTAAGTTGTAGATTTTACCAACACAAATTTCCTGAGGTGGAAGATGTAGTGATGGTGAATGTAAGGTCCATTGCTGAAATGGGAGCTTATGTCAGCTTGCTAGAATACAACAACATTGAAGGCATGATTCTTCTCAGTGAATTATCCAGACGGCGTATCCGTTCTATAAACAAACTCATCCGAATTGGCAGGAATGAATGTGTGGTTGTTATTAGAGTGGACAAAGAAAAAGGTAAGAGAAAAATATCTTAAGACTTTTAAAATTATAGTCTGGAGGTGTAATTCAGCTCGAGCATGTGCCAAGGCCCTGGGTTCTATCCCCAATACTACCCAAAAGGAGTGGGAGAGAAAAATTATAAGAATTTAACTCAGTTTATTTTTAAATATATGTATTTTTTTTTATTTGTGTACTACTGTTTAAAAATTTCTTTCTTTCTTTTTTATAAACCAAAGTTGCTGGAGAAGTATGTCAGTTAGCCATCTAAGCAAGACCACTTGGGTTAGTATTTGTTTATTTAATTACAGGCTGTGCCACTGTGCCTGGCTAAATACATATAACTATTTCTAAGCAGCATTTGTACAGTATTAATTAAAAAGAAACAATCAAAATGGAGACTTGTTAAATAAATCAGTGTGTTTTTATTCAAAATGAGATTTTGAATATTCTGATAGGGGAAGATCTCTAGAGTAGGATTAAAGAAAAAATCAGTGCAAAAGAGCCCATACAAAAGGGTTAGGGTCCTATTAGATGAAACTTTTAAAATAAGAGCTATTTATCAGGACTATGTACATATATAAACCCTGGACACAGAAAAATACAACTACCAAAAGACAATGAGAAAAAAGCAAAAGCAGGGCAAAACTGAAGGTAAGTCAGTACTTTGAAGAAAGGAACTACACTGGATGTTTTATATTTTGCAGTTTTGTATTTTAGACAGTCATAGCAGGTGGAAAATGGTAGTAATGATAGCATTAAAGGAGAAATCCACAAAGGAAGACCCCTTAAGTCTGTGTGTAAATTCTGCCCAAATCTCTGGCTGACCCATGAACTACTAACATATAAGAGTAGTGTCTAAGCAAGCAGCCCAACAGGATTAAAATCTGAAGATTTCAGCTACTTCCCACAGACAGTAAATTGCCTATTAAAATTTTTTTTTTTTTAATTGGGATACTGGGGATTGTGCCCAAGGGTACCCTACTACTGAGCTACTCCCTAACCATTTTTATTGTATTTTGTTTTAAAACAAGGTCTTGCTAAATTGCCAAGGCTGGCCTCAAAGTTACAAACAATCCTCCTGCCTCAGCTTCCTGAGTTGTGGAGTTTAAAAATCATTATCATTATTTTTTTTTTAATGGGGGCAGGGGTACCGTTACCAGCGATTGAACCCAGGAGTACTTAAATACTGAGCCATATCGCCAGCCATTTTTATTTTTTATTTAGAAATAGGGTCTTGCTAAGTTGCTGAGGCTGGCTTTGAACTTGGGATCCTATTCTTTTTTTTTTTTTTTTTTTTAAGAGAGAGTGGGGGGGGGGAGAGAGAATTTTTAATATTTTTTTTTTTTTTAGTTCTCGGCGGACACAACATCTTTGTTGGTATGTGGTGCTGAGGATCGAACCCGGGCCGCACGCATGCCAGGCCAGCGCGATACCGCTTGAGCCACATCCCCAGCCCGGGATCCTATTCTTAAGAGTAGCTCGCAGGAATCTAGAGTCTCTGCCAAATACTCAACAATGTCCAGGATGCGTTCAGAATTGCTAAACATTCTGTTAAATGGTTTGGGTATGAAGTATTTCCCAAAAGCTATGTGACAGTGCCAGGAATGTTAAAAAGGTGAAGTGATTAGTTTATAAGGACTGTGAGTTAATTGGTGAATTGATCCATTAGTAACTATCATGGCCCTTCTGCCATGATAATTCTACCTGATCTTAGGTCCAGAGCAATGAAATCAGGCAACCATGGACTGAACCTCTCAAATAGTCCCAAATAAACTTCTCCTTTAAGTTGTTTTGTCAGATATTTTTGGTCACAGCAGTGTAAAGCTGACTTAATACACATACAAAGATATAGGAAAATACAACCTCTAGAAAGAGAAGGCAGTCACTGAAGACCGGCTCAGAAGTGATCCAAATGATGGAATTAGGAGATAAGATTTAAAACCAGATGTTATAACTGCTTAAAGATACTAGGAAAATATACTTGTAAGGAATGAACAAAATGAGATCTTAGAGAAGTTAAAAACTTTTTAAAGAAGAAATAAATATAAGTCATAACTGAAAAATGTATCTGAAAAATTCACTGTATGGGCTAACAATACATTGAAGAAAACAAAAGGCTCAGTGAAACTTGAAGATGGTTCATTGAAAATAAACAAATCAGAAAAGATAGGGGTACAAAAATATGGAGAGAGCCTCAATCATCTACCCAATATCAAAAGCTCTATTATAATAGAAGAGACAAGAGAAAGGGGGCAGAAAGTATGTTTGAAAAAGTAACAGCCAAAAGTTTTCTATATCTGTTTAGAAGAGTAAATTTTGCAAAGTACAGCCTTCACACAGGGTAAATGCTAATGAAACTGTCTAGGCACACCAAATTACTAGGAAAGAAAATCTTGGAAATAACTAGAAGAAAATAACATGTTACGTACGTAAGAATGCTGATACAAATTACTATGGTGTTCTTATTGGAAATAATAGAGGCCTAATATTTCTAAGCCAATGAAAGAAAAAAAATTGTCACATGAGAATTGTGTATCCTAAGATAATATTGATTAATGAAAGTCAAAACAAAGACATTTTCAGGTAAATAGAAACTAAGAGAATCAATTGCTGAATTGAGCTGCATTATAAGAAATAGTAAGCGGGGGCTGGGATTGTGACTCAGTGGTGGAGTGCTTACCTAGCATGTGTGAGGCACTGGGTTTGGTCCTTGGCACCACTTATAAACAAATAAGTAAAGATATTCTGTCCACCTACAACTAAATACACACACACACACACACACACACGTGCATAAATATGTGTGTGTGTTAAAAAAAAAGAAATGATAAAGGAAATTATTCACGGTAACGAGAAATATGTGAGTAATTGTAAAATACTATTTTACCCCTCTTATTAATTTTTTTTAAATTCATTTATCAGGCTGTGGTTGTCGCTCAGTGGTAGAGCACTGGTTGGATCCTCAGCACCACATAAAAATAAAAGTATTGTGTCTGTCTACAGCAAAAAAAAAAAAAAATTTAATGCATTAAGCTGTTTGTCTTTTTTGTACACTTAAGATTTTAATTTGTTGAAGATGACTGATGGCACAGAGAGGTCAATGCCATCAAAGGAAGATTTTTATTATATTTCTTGAGAGAAGGGGTATTCCCATACCATGCCATACCTTGCAGTTTTAGTCAGAAAGCAGAAGGAGTTGCAGGAAATCCTAGGCCAGGGCAGGATAAACAACTTAGAATTGGCTATTTTGAATGATTTTGGCAGATCTGGAGGCACAAAGGCTTCTGCCTATTGTCTGGTATTTCCTGGGTTGATTTGGGGCTAGTCTTAGGGGACATTCTTATTCTAGTCATTGAAGCCACAGATGTCAGAATATAGAAACTAGAAGCCAGGTGTGATGGCTCATGCTTATAGTCAGCTACTTGAGGAATGAGGTTCACTTTGGAGCCAGCCTGGGAAACATAGCAAGACCCCATCTCAAAAAAAAAAAAAAAAAAAAAACAGGAATTCATGGGCAGCAAGTATAGTTTAGTGGTAAAGCATTTGCTAAAGTGTTTAATAGAAATGAACATAAATAAGAAAGAATACAGAAAATATAGTTAATACAGTAATCCACCCTTTTCCTTGGTTTCACTTTCCATGGTTTCCTAACCATTCACATTCCATAAATGTTATTTGTCTTAACTCTTTCAAGAGAGACTATATTCACATAACTTTTACTATACAATGGTGTTCTAATTATTCTGTTTTATTATTATTAATCTCTTACTGTGTTTAAGTTATTAACTTTATCATAGGGATCTATATTTAAGAAAAAAACATCACTTTTAGTGATGAGTTTAGCTAAGCACAATGATAAATGCTTGTAATCAGCTCAAGAGGCTGAGGCAGGAGGATTCCAAGTTAAAGCCAGCCTCAGCAATATAGTGAGGCCATCTAGATTTGTGTAAATGCACCAGAGATTGAAGCCAGAGGTGGCACTCAACTACTAAGCCACATCCCCAATCCCTTTTTTGAGACAGGATCTTGCTAAGTCTCAAAAAAGGGATTGGGGATGTGGCTTAGTAGTTGAGTGCCCACCTCTGGCTTCAATCTCTGGTACAAAAAAAAAAAAAAAAGATAAGAGATATGTTCTGAGAAATGCAAACAACATAAAGTGCATTTACACAAATCTAGATGGTGTAGCCTACTATACGCCTAGTTTATATTAGACCACCTCCACTCATGCAATTGACCAAATGTTGACCAAAATGTCACTGTGTGGTACATGTGTGCATATTATATATCTGTGTATAAAAGGATTGGTACTATCCAGTTTCAGGCATCCAAGGATAAGGAGAAACTATTGTACAATGGGCTGTGTTATGGATGCCAAATAGACATATAGAATCTAAGAAAATATAGAACATTGTTTAAAGTAGACATAATACATTGACAACTAAAACACAGAAGCAAGAAAATATAATGGTAAATCTCTGTGTTTAAATTTTTTTTTTTTTTTTTTTTTTTTTTTGGAGACAAGGTGTCACTGTGCCACCTAGGCTGGCCTTGAACTCATGTTCTACCTGCCTCTGCTTCCTGAACACCTAAAACATAGACCTAAATCCATTTATATCAATAATTACATTAAATATAAATGAAGCGAGTATTCCAGTTAAAAGGCAGAGGTTATTATAATGAAATAAAAGACAAGATCCAACATTAATGGTATCTTCAAGAAATGTAGTTGGTTTAAATAAGTGTCTGGAAAAATATACTATGTAAACAATGCCATAAGGAGACTGGGGTGTCTATGTTAATACTAGATAAAGTAAACTTAAAGACATTTCCAGAGTAAACAGGGACATTTTTTAATGATCAAAGGTCATTTTGTTAGAATGACAGCATGGTCATCAGTATATGTGTGCTGAATAGAGATTCATGAAATATGAAACAAAAATGTGTAGTCAAAGTTAGAAACTTGAAGGAACTCTGAACAGCTGATAGAACAACTACACTAAAAAAAGAAAACCAATAAAGACCTTTTCCTGACTGATACATAGAACATTACATCCAGAAAACGAATATGCATTTTATCACATGTGCATGCCATATTCACCAAGATAGAGGATAATTTGAGCAATGATTTCAACATTGGAAGTATTGAAATAGTACATATAAAGTATGTTTTTTGTTTGAGTGCTGGGCATTGAACACAGGGTGCTTTACAACTGTATTTTATCCCTTTTTATTTTTTAATTTGAGGCAGGGTCTCACTAAATTGCTGAGACTGGCCTCAAACTTATGATCCTCCTTTCTCAGCCTCCACAGTCACTGGGATTATAGGCATGTGTCACCATGCCTAGCTACAAAGTATGTTCTTGGGTCACACCAGAACTTGGTTTAAAATCAATATCATTATATCTTGAGTGGAAAAAATAAGTATTTGCATCATTAGTGGGCTGGGGATATAGCTTAGTTGGTAGAGTGCTTGCCTCGCATGCACAAGGCCCTGGGTTCGATTCCTAACACCACCAAAAAAAAAAAGCTCATCTAAATAATCCATATATTAAAGAAGGCTTGAGAAGTTTATAATTTTTAATTGCTTGTGCTAGAAAACATTAAAGATCTGCAAACAATTATCTGGGTTTTGACTTTAAGAAGGTAGAAAGGGGAGGGACTGGGGTTGTAGCTCAGTGTAGAGCACCTGCATAGCATATGTGAGGCACTGGGTTCGATTCTCAGCACCACATAAAAATAAATAAACAAAGGTATTGTGTCTACCCACAAGTAAAATATTAAAAGAAGAAGAAAGAGGAGGAGGAGGTAAGGACTTACCCAACATGCAGGGCAGGCACTCTATTTCTGGGTTGGACCCCTAGCAATATAAAGAAAAATTTTTAAAAAAGGCAAATCCAGCAATGTATAAAACAGATAGTAAAGCATGACCAAGTAGAGTATATGGAATGCAATGCAGTTGGTTTAACACTCAAAACTTTATGTAGCAGGGCATGGTGGCACACACCTGTAATCCAGTCTACATTAGAGGCTCAGGAGGAGAATCACAACAGCCTCAGCAACTTAAACCCTGTCTCAAAATAAAAAATGGAAAGGGATGGAAACATAGCTTGGTGTTAGAGAATCCCTGGGTTCAATTCTCAATACTGGAAAGAGAGAAAAAAGGGAGAAAAAACTTGATTATACTCTTATTAATATAATTGATCAACAGAAGTGCAGAAGTAACTGAGTAGAGAAAAGATTGTCTTTTCTTTTTTTTCTCCCTTAAATGATGGTGGGACAACTGGATGGGATAAAAACAAACCTGATTATTTTAACAACCTAAAATATTTCCCTAATCTACTCATTTAAAAAATGAGCGAAAGATTTGAATAAATAGTTCATCAAAGAAGAAAATGAATAGCAAATATGCACATGAAAAGATGTTGAACATCATTAGTCATTAGGAAATACACATTAATAACACTGGGTTTGATACCCAGCACCACAAAACAAAATGATGCTGGGGCATGCAGTGGTATACATCTATAGTCCCTGCTACTTGAGAGTCTAGGCAGTAGTATTGCTTGAGTGTAGGAGTTTTGGGTCCAGCCTGGGCAACAAGTGAGACTATTCTCAAAAAAAAAAGGGTGGGCTGGGGGGCTGGGGTTGTGGCTCAGTGGTAGAATGCTCACCTAACACATGTGAGGCCCTGGGTTTGATCCTCAGCACCACATATACATACATAAAATAAAGGTATTATGTCCACCTACAACTAAAATATATATATATTTTTAAAAGACTGATAGATAAGAACTGCTTATGGAAATGCAAAAATGGTACATGCACTTTAGAAAACAATTTGGCAGTTATTAAGTACATGTACTATGCAACCCAACAATACCAATTTCTTGGTATTTGTCCACGTGAAATTAAAATGTATATTCACAACAAAACCTGTTTGGTTTTTAATAATGATTTGAGGGTTAGTGGTTCTTGATTGTAGTGGTTACATGACTGTATTTTTTAACAAAACTCAGAATTGTACACTAAAGTGGTGAAGTTTACTATGTATCAATCATGTTTTTTTGAGGAAAGAAATGCTCAGAATCTGAAACAGTCCAGGTACATTAACAATGTCAAAGGAATTCCAGTCATTCATTTTAATAAATGTAAAAAAGCATTTGACAAAACTCAATACTCATTTATTAATAAAAAGTCAGCAAGCTAGAAATAAAAGGGAATTTTGTTAATCTAATAAAGGATGTCTAGGGAAAAAACTACAGATAGACTTTCTTCTAGGATAGAGAACAAGGCAAGAATGTTCACTCTCATCACTGTTATTTAGCATTGCACTAGAAATCCTAACAAGGAACAAGTTTGCGGGGTTTTGCCACACTAGAACTTATTTTTCTTTTTTTGTACCACGGAATGAACCTGGGGGTGCTTAACCATTGCATCCACAGCCCTTTTTTATTTTGAGACAGGGCCTTGCTAAATTGCTAAGGCTGGTTTTGAACTTGTGATTCTCCTGCCTCAGCTTCCTGAGCCACTGGGATTACAGATGCACCTTGACAAGTTAACCTAGAAGAAAGATCTACTATGCAGAATTGTTGTAAGAGTTTAATGAGGTGCTTAAGTAAAGCGTCTATCATCGTCACTTGGATGTGGTAGTCACTTGCTAGATGAAAATTTTAATATGTTCCTTTGGTGTCTGTATGTGACCTCTGTTGAGGTTAACCTCTTAAACTAAACCAAATCAGAGTGACTTTCTACTCTGTAAAAAAATCAGGGAAGAAAGTAGAGGAAAGAGAGGCATTTGACTAGCCAATTTCCTCCACCAAAGTAATAGAGACTGTTTTAAAGGGCATTTCTGAAAACAGATCAGAATCTCTCATCTTTCTTACACAGTTTTTGTTGATAAGATTTTAGTGGGGAATAATTGTAAGATTATAGTAATCAACTTGGTTATAAGAATTGGTCAGAATGGTATGCTGGCACTTGATGATTTTTTCCAAAATTTTCTCATAGGATATATCGATTTGTCAAAAAGAAGAGTTTCTCCAGAGGAAGCAATCAAATGTGAAGACAAATTCACAAAATCTAAAACCGTAAGTTCATTTTTGAGTCAAATTTGTGCACTATGTTTAATAAATATCAGCATATGCCTTTCCTGGCAGAAAAATGAAAAACAAAAACTTTCATTTTTTTGTTACTCTATTTTCAATTATGTGTTACATGGAAATCTAATTTGAAGACTTAATTCCAGAAGAGTACAATTACAATGTTATTTATCTCATCAAGCCACTACCAGAAAGCATTTCTAGTGATCTAATGTTCTCAAGTCAATACTATAAGTTAGTGTTTTGAGGCCATTGTAGATTAAGTTAACTCTGGTAGTGGTAAACAGAATGCCTTTATTTGTTGTTGTTGTTGTTATTGTTGTTTAATGTGGATCGAACTCAGTGCCTCACACATGCTAGGCAAAAACTCTTCCACTGAGCTACAACCCCAACTCCCATTTTATTTTTTTGAGATAGGGTCTTGCTATGTTGCCCAGGCTACTCTTGAACTCAGTAGGCTTTTCTAGGGTTGGGGATATGACCTAGTGGTAGAGTACTTTCCTGGTATGTGTGAGGCACTACGTTCAATCCCCCAACACCAAAAAGAGGGGGGAAAAGTGATATTCCTGCCTTAGATTCTCAAGTAACAAGGATTGCAGTCATATGCCACCACATGTGGTAGCTTAGCTTATTTCTTTTCTTTTTTTGTTTTAATTTTAATTTTAATTTTTTATCTTTTATTTATATATGACAGTGGAATGCATTACAATTCTTATTACACATATAGAGCACAATTTTTCATATCTCTGGTTGTATACAAAGTATATTCACACCAATTCCTGTCTTCATACTTTGGATGAAGTACTTTGGATAATAATGATCATCACATTCCACCAGCTTAGCTTAATTCTGACTGGGATGTGTAAAATGTAGTTCTTGTCTTTCAACACTGTTCTCAGGTAAAGGTAGCAGAGACAAATGTTAAAATATCAAAACAGGAACCTGTTATTAATAAGGCGGTTGGTCATTCTCTCTCTCTTTCCTTTTGTGATACTGGTGGTGGACTGCAAGGCTGGTTCATTCTAAGCACATACTCTACCACTGAGCTATACCCTCAGTTCAGATTCTCCTTTCTGGTTTTTTTTTTTTTTTTTTTTAGTTGGGGACAGTACCTTTATTTTATTTATTTATTTTTATGTGGTACTGAGGATCAAACCCAGGGCCTCGCATATGCTAATGAGCTTTCTACCGCTGAGCCATAACCCCAGCCCCAGGATCCTCCTTTCTTAATACCATTGTTTATGGTTTCTGTGTTTTCCACTGATATCTTTTGTTCCTTTCTGTCATGTGTGGTCCTGTCCTCTAGATAAAATACCAAGGAAGTAATGTTCCAATTTTTTAAATTTCAGTTAATTTCAGTAAAAGAGAAAAAAAGGTTAATGCCCATCAGACTATTATCCAGATCTCTCTTTGTCTCTGTTTTACTAATGCACTCCCACATCAGTAAAATATATTATGGTTTATATCTTTGAAAATACTATCAGTAAAATCTCTTTTTAATAGGACCTTAATATTCATATTGTCTTTGGAGCAGCAACATGGGCCGTTGGCATTACCCCACTACTTAATAGCAATGCAGAATCTCAAGTCCCACCAAGTTTGAGGAATGTTCTAAGACATTCCTCTTTTTGGGGGGGTCTCCCTTATATTGTTAAACTTGCCCAGCACGATTGCATGTACCTATAGTCCCAGTTACTTAAGAGGCCAAGACAGGAGAATTGTTTGAACCTACAAGTTTAAGACCAGCCTGAGCAATGCAACAAGACTCCATCTGTCTCAAAAAAAAAAGTTACCAGAATGATAAGGTGATAAAACGAAACAGCCAATATTAGTACCTTTCCTCGCTCAATATTCACATGTAACTAACATTAAAACCATTTAAAATACTTTTTCTCAGGGCTAGGGTTGTGGCTCAGTGGTGGGGTGCTTGCCTAGCATGTGTGTGAGGCACTGGGTTTGAACCTTAGCACCACATAAAAATAAGTAAATTAAATGAAGGTATTGTGTCCATCTACAACTAAAAAGTATATGTGAAAAACAAATACTTTTTCTCCTCTTAAATCCTGTGTTATTTTTGGGAGCTTAGAAAAGTAGTTTTGCAAGTGAGTGATGCTGAAGGATAATTGTTACATGATAGCAGAGAAAAAGAAATCTTAAAGTTTCAATTGGTTCTGTGTTTTCATGTGGAGTAATAAGAACTTATGTTTATATACCAATTTTCTATTTAGAGTATGTGTTTGTATATATCTGATACATGTAAGAGCTCTTTGCAATAGCTCCCTTTCCCAAATGAAACAAATTCAGAGATGTTAATTGGTCCCATTGTCAAAGCTTATTCCCAGTCTTAGGACCCTAAATTGTGTACTTCCTTTATGTGTTATACTCACTTGAATACATTATTATGAGAAAGTGAATATTTCTTTTTAGCTCAAAAAAGCTAGTATGGAGAACTTTTGTTGTTAAAGAATTACTGTCAAATTATGCTATCTACTGAAATGTAGCAATAACGTTTTTCTAGATTTCTTTTCTTGAAATTATTGAGCTTTTAATTCTGTTTCTAGGTTTATAGCATTCTTCGTCATGTTGCTGAGGTATTAGAATATACCAAGGATGAGCAACTGGAAAGCCTGTTCCAGAGGACTGCCTGGGTCTTTGATGACAAATACAAGAGACCTGGTTATGGTGCCTATGATGCATTTAAGCATGCAGTCTCGTAAGAACACCTTGATTCTGCTTGTACTAATATGTCAGCTGTTGGGTCTGGCATACAGGTTGATAGCCCAGCATTAAGTTCTTGCCATATTTAGATAAAAATATCTTAAGTACAAAAAGGCCCATGCTAGCTGGGCATGGTGGCATACACCTGTAATCCCAGTAGTTTGGCAGGCCAACGCAGGAGGATTGCCAGTTCAAAGCCAGCCTCAGCAACTTAGCTAGGCCCTATCTCAAAATTAAAATAAAAGGGGGGATGGGGTCAATTCCTGGTACCAAAAAATTAAACGAAAGCCCCATGCATTAGGACAATCCTACATAGTCAAGTCTTTGTAATTTCATATACAATAGTTATATAGTTCATAACCCATTTGCTTTCATCTAACACTACTCCATTATACATTATTTTTATTTCCTGGTTTCATTATTTATTATAGATGACTTCAGACCAGTGTGGATATCTCATCCAAAACTATAATTTCTTATTTACTTTACCTCATTTCTTTGACCTTCAACCATGCCACTTTAGTCATTCTTCCATGTTTCACTCTGGGCCTTTTTATCAGCAGGTTTTGCTGTGCCTCTAAAACCTTTAATCCACATATTCTATTTGTGTGCACCCATATGTTTTAGTTACTAGGAATTAAACCCAGAGCCTCACACATGATGAGCAAGTGGTCTACCAACTAAATCACATCCTCAACCCTATTTTATTTTATTTTAAGACAGAGTCTCACTAAGTTGCCCAGCCTGTCCTTGAACTTGGAGTTCTCTTGCCTCAGCCTCCCTCACAGTTGGGATTACAAGTGTGTGCCACCTTGGCATGTATGCATATTCTGTTCTTTCTGTCTTGGCTCCCATTTAGTCCTACTCTGTTTCTTAAATTCTTATATTATAAATGCTTGTTCCAAGTCTTAGGACCCTAAATTGTGTACTTCCTTTATGTGTTATACTCACTAGGTTTATACTCTACTCTAAACCTGTTTTTTTCTTTTGTCTTTTCACCCTTTCCTGCTTTCTCTTTCTTATCCAGTGTAGATACCATGAACTATCATTTCAAGAACTTTCTTGCCAATATCATGAGCTTTTGTCCTGTTTTCCCTTCTGTTACATCCAGCCTTGGAGTGATGTTCCTGCTTTCTTTCTGTGTACTTATAGACTGCTGAGTGCTGCTAGGAAAAATCAGTTTCACAGGTTGGTGCCGCTGTATATTCATGGTTTCCAACCTCTGCTAGATCTTCACTGCTGCCTCACATTCTCTCTGCTCTTTGTCAGTTCTTCCTCCCATTTTTATAGTGACTGTTTTAGAGCTTTTCTATGTTCTTTGTCAGAAACACTCTACCTCTCTTCTCTCACTCTTAGCTGGTGTGTTCACTTCCCTTTTTATTTTACAAAGAAAATAGGAGCCATTGCAGAAGGACTCCTCATGTTAGCTTTTCATCACTGTGACAAATAACCTGAGTAAAACAACAGAGGAGGAAAGAGTTCAGAGATTTCAGTCAATGGTTGACTGGCTCCATGACTTGGGACTTGAGGTGAGGCAGAACATCATGGTTGGAGTGTGTAACAGAAGAAGGTTGCTCACCTCATGGCAGCCAAGTAGCAGAGAGAAGAAGGGGTCAGGGACAAGATACAGATCCCAAGGGCATACCTCCAGTGACTTTCCTCCAACCAGGTCTCACTTCTGTAGTTCCCAATAATATCTTCAAATTATTAACCCACTGACAGGATCAGAGCCCTGATGATCCAATCACTTCTCATAATCTCCATTGCTGCATTGAGGACCAAGCGTTTAGCACATGGGTCTTTGAGGACACTTTATATCCAAACCATGACACTTATCCACTTATGCCCACTATCATGAACATACTTATCTCTGTCCTACCTGTTATTTTCTTCTGTGCTGCTGGAATTCATTTCCTTCCTGTTCAATCTAATCTTTGCTACCCTGTGCCTAGCTCCTGCTCAGTGATTTCTGTTACTCCCTCTTTGATCTTCATCTTTTCCCTTTATTGATTTTGCTCCATCAGCATAAAAATATCCTCTGGTTTCTTTGATTTATACTTTAAAAAAAAAAATGTTTTGACCTTCCCTCAAATTCTAGCAAGCACTGTTTTCATTTAGCAGCCAGAATCTTTCAGTTTTCTGCAGTTGATATCTCTGTTTCTTTACCTATTAGTCCTTCCTAGATGTTAATGCTCTAGAGCTGCCTCACCACTAAGATTACTTTCCAACCTTTTTGCTGCCAGGATGTGTTGATCGTATAAACTTTAGAGTGGATGAGCAAGACCTGGATGGATCTAGTAGAGCCCCCAGCATACCATTCCAGTTTGTCTTCATGTGACTTTTTTTTTAATCACATTGTAGAAAGGTGGGAATCATAATAATAATAGCTAACTTCACATAATTCTGACAATCTGTGGTTTAGTGCCATTATTATCCCTACTGTATAGTTGAAGAAATTGAGGAAAAGAGTAAATAATTTGTTCAAGGTAACCAAGCCAACAAATCATAGAGCCAGTATTCAATCCCAGACGTTGTGGCTCCATCCAGAGTTTGTTCTGTTAACCATTAAGCACTGTTTATTCTTCTGTTCTGCATTCTTTGATCAGTACATTTTTATTTCTTTATTTGCAGTACAGGGGAGTGAACTAGGGGCACTCTACCACTGAGCTACATCTCCAGCATTTTTGTTTGTTTTTTGTTTTTAAATAGTTTCTCATTATGTTGCCAGAGTTAGCCTGGAACGTGCAGTCCTTCTGCCTCAAGTTCCCAAGTCACAGAGATTGGAGACATGCCAACCATGCCCAGCCTTTTACTTTTTTTTTTTTTTTTTTTTTTTTTTTTTATGGTACTGAGGATCAAACCTAGATTCTCACATATGCCCAGCAAGTGCTCTCCCATAGAGCTACATCCCCAGCCCAGTCTTTTATTTATTTATTTATTTATTTTTTGGCCAGGGATTGAACCCCAACCACTGAGCAAAACCCCCAGCCCCTTTGTATTTTTTATTTTGAGACTTAGGTCTCGCTAAATTGCTTAGGGTCTCTCCAGGTTGCTGAGGCTAGCAAACTTAGAATCCCCCTGCCTAAGCATTGCTGGGATTACAGGTGTGTGCCACCACACCTAGGCAGTCAGGTTCACTGTCATCACTGGTTCACTGTCATCACTGGTCCTAGCTTGCCCCTTTAGCTTTTGTCTCCAGCACCTCCTCCATTACCACTAAGCCTTGGTATGTATTACTCCCTTTTACTCTTCTCTTGCTTCATCAACCTGTGTAGCAGCTCCCCGGGTTTAACTAATACTGATTCTTTGCTGTGTGTGCTTCATGTTTTTCTTTTTAATTAAGAAATTAAACTTCTGAAATCATTAGAAACGGTGTTTTTCCTCTCTAGACCCATTCCCCTCATTTATCAGTGGTAACCTCTATTCTGAAGTTACTAGTGTGTATCATTATCATTTTGTTTTTATGGTTTCATTGTATTCATTGTATTTCATTGAGCATCCTCTATCCAAAAATCTAAAATACCCCAAAATCTGAATATTTTAAAGCACAGACATGAAGCCACAAGTGGAAAATTTCACATCTGATCTCCTGTAATGGGATGCAGTCAAAATCTAGGAGCACTGCCAGGCGCAATAGCGCATGCCGGTAATCGTAGTGGCTCAGAAGGCGAGTTCAAAGCCAGCCTCAGCAAAAGTGAGGCACTAAGCAACTCAGCAAGACTCTGTCTCTAAATAAAATACAAAATAGAGCTGGGGATGTGGCTTGGTGGTTGAGTGCCCCGAGTTCAATGCCCAGTACCCCCCACACACACCCCAAAAAATACAGGTACTAAAAATACTGTATAAAATTACCTTCAGGATATATGTGTAAGATATATATGAAAAGTAATTGAATTTCATGTTTAGACTTGGATCCCCTCCCTTAAAATACTGTATTCTGTATATGCGGATGTTTCAAAATTTAAAAAAAATCTACAACACTTCTGGTTCTAAGAATTTTCATAAGGGATTTGCAACTTGTACACATATCCATAAAAGTCACGTAGAATAATTTGTATATTTAACATTTAATCTCTTGTATCTTTTTGCCTTATAAGGCTTTACTGAGCAGAATTTCTTCAAATAGATAGATGTATACCTACTACATCCATATTAATTTCCATATAATATTTCATTTTGAGAATATGCTTTGTCTTTCCTCTATTAAGAGATATTTAGCCAGGCACAGTGGCACACGCTTGTAATCCCAATGATTTATGTGGCTTAGACCAGAGTGTTGCAAGTTCAAGGCCAGTCTGGACAACTTAGTGAGATCCTGTCTCAAAATAAAAAGGACTGGAGATGGGCTGGGGATGTGGTTCAAGCAGTAGAGCGGGCTTGCCTGGCATGTGCAGGGTGCTGGGTTCGATCCTCAGCACCATATAAAGATGTTGTGTCCACCGAAAACTAAAAAATGAATAGTAAAAAATTATCTCTCTTTCCAAAAATAAATAAAGTTAAAAAAAAAAAAGGACTGGAGATGTGGTTCAGTGTAAAGTGCCCCTGGGTTCAATCCCCAGTACCAAAAAAAAATTAAGCGATATTTAGGGGTTTTTTCTTTCATTCTATTTTCAAGCAGTATTACGGTGAATAATCATGTACATGTGTACATGTTTCTAGGATATGTACACAGGAATGGAATTTTCAAGTCATCAGATTATATGTGTATAGGTGTGAGTATGTACGCACACACACGTGTATTCTTTTTATTGATTTGATTTTCAAAATTACTCTTCAGATTTTTTGTCTAATTTGAATTCCCTCTAACAACTTTGTAGATATTCCTATATCCCCTTATTCTCAACACCATTTGGTGTGTGTCTCAAGATTTTTTTTCCTTTTGCTAATACTTTTTGATTTGCATGCTTCTGACTATTGGTGAGCATGCACATTGTTATTAGCAGCTTATCACATTTATTGATAATTTATTGATAGATGATTCTTCTTTTATGAAACATGTCATTTGCCAACTTTGTATTCATTTGTCTTCCTTCAGCATCCTAACTATACCCCATGTTA
Source organism: Spermophilus citellus (assembly GCF_964194105.1). NCBI lineage: Eukaryota > Metazoa > Chordata > Mammalia > Rodentia > Sciuridae > Spermophilus > Spermophilus citellus. The sequence continues at coordinate 162,516,210 of NC_138185.1, forward strand.
TACAGACCTGATATTTACTCATGCCATTCCTTATCTATCATAACTTTCTGTAACTGTTTTCCGTTTGCTTGTTAAGGTGTTACCATTCTTATAGCCATGATTTTTTTTTTTTTTTTTAAGACAAGATCTTGCTAAGTTGCTAAGGCTGGCCTCAAACTTGGTGATCCTCTTGCCTCACCCCACCAAGTTACTGGGATTATAGGCGTATAACACCATGCCCAGCTTCTCAACTCTAATTCTGACACTGAAGCCAGTGCTTTATTGTTACATGCATTATTCTGTGGTGTATTGTGTCGTGGTTCATAACTATCGATATTGTAACCTTGCCCTTTTTTTTTTTTTAATCAGAGATCCATCTATTTTGGATAGTTTAGATTTGAATGAAGATGAACGGGAAGTACTTATTAACAATATTAATAGGCGTTTGACCCCACAAGCTGTCAAAATTCGAGCAGGTAATTGACTTCCTAAATGATTTTTTAAAATATTTTGCATGTTCCAAAAAAGCTGTTAAGTGATTTGATTTATCAAAGAGTATGTTTCTGCGTCTACGAGTATAAATTTTTCTAATATTTTTTACAATAAGAAAAGTTTGAGATTTGGGTGCTTTTCCCCTTCTCCAATACTAGAGATCAAGCCCAGGGTCCCTTGCATTGTAGGCAAACACTCTACTATAGAGCTGCATTCCCAGTCCAAGAAGTTACTTTTGCTTCTTCAGAGTCATAAAATGTATATATTGTTGTCATGAGTTCAGCTAACTTGAGGTTAGCCCCTTTTTAAAGTAGGATGAGTGATTCGGTGGTAGAGTACTTTATCTAGTGTGTACCAAGACCCTGGATTTGAATCCTAGCACCATGGATGAAAAAGAAAAAAAATTTTTTTTTTGTACCAGGAATTGAACTCAGGAGCACTCTACCACTGAGACATCCCCAGCCTGATTTTGTCTCACTGAGTTGCTTAGTGCCTTGCTTTTGCTGAGGCTGGTTTTGAACATGTGATCCTCCTGTCTCAACCGCTGGGATTACAGACATGCATCACCACACCCAGCAAAATAAACTATTTCAATAGACTATGATTCTGGACTGAATGATTGCTAATAGCTGGAAATATTTTCTTTGAGACATTTTTTTCTATACAAATACTATATAAGAACATACACTAGGAGTAGGGATGTAGTTCAATAGTAGAGTGCATGCTTCAAGAGGCCCTAAGTTCATTCCCCACCACAATCACCACCACGCCCCAAAAAAGTGGTCTACAGTCATATATAATTTTTGTTTACAAAACTTGAATCATACCATGTAGAATTTCCACCACCTAGCTTTTTCTGTTGTCACTGGTACCCTTACATGCAGAGCATAAGAATCTTGTTCTTTTTGATAGCTGGATAATATTTCATAAATTACTCATTTACATAGTTTTCTTTAGGACTAATTCCTAAGAATTGCTAGGTCAAATAGCAATTCCTAAGCAGTTCTAGACAGGTTACTATTAAAGTGTTTGTTAAATTTGTCTTCTATAGTTTTGTTATTAGGTGGTTTAATATAGATGAGAAGATAGTTTTACTACATATTCATATATTTTTAATTGTGAAAATTAATAACTGGGATTGATTTCTAATTGATAGGATGATGGACCTTTTCATAAGCATTTGAATGCTAGTACATTTGCTATATCTCTGATTCTTTTAAACCTTTAAATGTTTCTTGTATTTTTGGTATCAGTTTTTGGATTTTTATAATTTTAGATATTGAAGTGGCTTGTTATGGTTATGAAGGCATTGATGCTGTAAAAGAAGCCCTGAGAGCAGGTTTGAATTGTTCTACAGAAACAATGCCCATCAAGGTGAGTCGTCTTCCACCCAAGGCCCTGGGTTGAATCCCCAGCACTGCACATGAGAAAGATCATGTTTTATGTTCTTATAATTGAATGTCTTAAGGATTTCTTCAGTTTAGAGGCAGTTAGCACCATTGTGCTAATGATGACTATAGTTAGGTCAGCCACCATAGACTCCCAAATCATAATTCTTCCTAGTCTTTTAGTGGAGTGTATCATAATACTAGATAATATCATTATATCAGTTAGCTTTTGCTACATTAATAAACATTCCAAATTGCTAACCTACAGAATTGAGAGATGAGTTTGGGGATTATTTGTTAGTGCGGGAGATTAATAAACAAACATCTTAGTAGTTGTGTTGTATAGGTACATTCATAATTGAGTTTTTGTCTTCTTTAGATTAATCTAATAGCTCCTCCTCGGTATGTGATGACCACGACAACCCTGGAGAGGACAGAAGGTCTCTCTGTCCTCAATCAAGCTATGGCTATTATCAAAGAAAAGATTGAGGAAAAGAGGGGTGTGTTCAATGTTCAAATGGAGGTGAGTTCAGTGCTTTCATTTTTCCTTTGTTCTTAAAGTTTGTAGGAAACTTGAGTCACCTATAAATGATTTTTATTCCAAAATACCTGATCACTGCCTTTTGAATATATTTAGGATTGTAAATCTACTAAATATAGAATGATCATTGATGCAGAGAGTTCCTAAAAAGGGCTTTATAGATAAATAAGAATTATCAGCACTAGAATGTTTTTGTGGGATGGACATTCAGGCCTACGTTCACTGATGATGTTACATCGATAGAAATGAGAAAATAACAGTAGAAATGAGAAATTTATTGGATTCTTTCTCTGAAAAGGAGCAGTAATTTATTTTGCCCAGAAGATACATTCTTTGTAGGATATTTTTATTCTTGGAGTAATATCCACTGATAACAGTTTTAGATTATAAAGATGATAGAAAATACAGTTCCATTTTAATACACAGTTCTTTTTCTTGTACTTCTCAAATTTCTTCTATTTTTTAACTAGTAGAATTTGTTAGTGTTAAGTCAACACTCAAAAGTGAATAGATATGACAGTTGTTAAGAAAGGAAAGGTTTTTGGGGCTGGGGATGTGGCTCAAGCGGTAGCACGCTCGCCTGGCATGCGTGCAGCCCGGGTTCGATCCTCAGCACCACATACCAACAAAGATGTTGTGTCCGCCGAGAACTAAAAAATAAATATTAAAAATTCTCTCTCTCTCTCCCCCCCCCCTCTCACTCTCTCTTTAAATAAAAAAAAAAAAAAGAAAGGAAAGGTTTTTTTAAGAGTTAAAATTAGCCAGGTGCACACCTGTAATCCAAGCTAATCGGGAGGCTGAAGCAAGAGGATCACAAGTTTGGGGCTAACTTTGGTAACTTAGCAAGACCCTCCTCAAAGTAAAATTCAGAAAAGGGCTGGGGATGTAACTCAATGGTAGACTGGCCCTGGTCTGAATCCCCAGTACTGGGGCAGGGAAAAGAGTTAAAACACTAAGCAATGGTAGTATTGAAATTGAATTTGCTATTTAACTATTTCACTTTGAAATTATGCCTCTGCTTCCACAGCCCAAGGTGGTCACAGATACAGATGAGACTGAACTTGCAAGGCAGCTGGAGAGGCTTGAGAGAGAAAATGCAGAAGTGGATGGAGATGATGATGCAGAAGAAATGGAAGCAAAAGCTGAAGATTAACTTTGTGGGAAGCATAGTCTAATTTGAGGAACATGAAGCAGCCCTTCTTGGCTATAAACCCTAGACTTGAAAGTTTTCCAGTATTGAAAACTTCAAAGCCGAATATTTTTTATTTCCAAGTATTTAAATATTCCCAACACTGTAAAACATGAAATGCCCTCCTAAATGTCAGCTGTTTTCACACAGTAACTCTGACACGTTTTTTTAAGGGAGCAGCCCAATTTCACGAGAGAAAATCTTTGAGCTTAGAACAGTCCTAAAATTGGGCTTGTGATTTCCATTTCTGATGTCTCCAGATTGGCACCCTTTGAGTTCAGTGCCTCCGTGAGATTTACCAGGGGCCCCCAAAATAAACAATAACAATCCCAATCTTTCTATATAAAATGTATTAAAGCAAACATCAAATAAATTTCTGGGATATTTAACTATAGGCCTCTTCCTTCTTGTCACCAGTTAAAAGCATTCTGAATGAGAAGACCCTAATTCTTTTATCTTTATTTTGGTCTAGATGCAGAAATATAAGAGCAAGTTATCAAAGGATATGTACAACAAACCCTTTTAAGAGAAAATGATTTTAACTCAATCACAGTGATATTGACCCTTAGAGGGTGTAAAGCCTTAAAATGCAATTAAAGAATTACATTGTTATGTGCCTTTTAACCTATTTGAGATTGATGACAACTTGTGGTTATGAGAGTTTATGACACTGGGTCCTTATTGATCTACTAACCACTTGGCTTAAGTTTGATTCATTCAAGATGGTAAAGTATGTTTGTATTTAAAGATGCTGCTGCTTTGATTTACTTATTTTGAGTATCATTACCCAACTTTTGATATTTTTTCACCCCCTTTAAAATATCTGCTAGGTACCACATAGATCTTTGGTTCTCTTTATAACAGAATATAGATTTGTCTGAATGCAGTTATAGTGGGTTTTTTTTTTTTTTACATTTTATCTTCAAGAACTAGTTGTTATAAAAGTATATGCACAAAATTAATTTCACAGGTAATATATCTGATGGTACAGCTACAGTAGAAAATCTTGATTTACTTTGGTGTGTTTGTAGATTTAATCTCTTAGGATATTTGAGGTACTAGTTATTGAACTTTACTGCTAGCCCTAAGAACATCTATTAAAACAGATCAGCCGGTCATGGTAGTGCACACCTATAATCCTAGTGGTTCAGGACACTGAGACAGGAGGGGCTCATGTTTAAAGCCAGCCTCAGCAGCTTAGCAAGGCCGTAGGCAACTCGGTAAGATCCTGTCTCTAAATATATGTGGTTCAGTGGTAAAGTGCCCTGGGGTCCAATCCCTGGTGCCAAAAACAAAACAAAACTCTGCAGATCAAACTTAACTCATCCTAGTCAACCCAGGACTAGATGTAACTCATTACAGCTTTTTTTTTTTTTTAATGCTTTTGGAGTTGGGTGCTCTAGTGTACAGCTATAGTCAGACCTGCTTCAGGAGGATTGCTTAAGCCTAGGAGTTTGAGGCCAACCTGGACAACAAAGTATGATCGTATCTTTTTTTTTTTTTTTTTTTTTTAAGGGGAACTGACTAGAAAATACTTAGAAGAATTTATTGGTGAAAGAGTTTCTGCCAATTATGAAAGTTTGTCCGTTTGTTTACTTTGTCGGGTTGTGTGAGCTTTTTAATACAAAGATTTAACTTCAGATGGCCCATTCCAAGAAGTTTGCCAGCCAACATGCCACATGGGGAATAGAATCTGGATGTATTAAAGATTGACACAAAATTTTTACTTCTATATTTGAAACATCAAAGTTTTATAAAAATTCCTAGCATCAAAATGTTACCAAAATACAATAGGTGCTCCTTTGGTGTATGCATGGAAATTGAATGTTTACTGAAGTTTTCATACTTTGAAAGCCATAACTGTTGGAAAATATTGGTGGTTTCCATGGTGACTGATTTTTTTTATCCTATGTGGGCCCTTTACTCAGTTCTGCAACAATTTTGTAAATTGTTGACCCTAGCCAAAGAAAGGATCGGTGTTTCACTGATAAGAGTAGAGAACAGATTAAACTTAAAAGTGTCTATATGCTGACCTAAAAACAGGGACAAGATACATGAGGACAAGGTAAACAACATATTCCTGAACAGCTCGAACAGGACAGACAATGACAGTTGAGCAGCCTATCCAAATCCTGATTCTCCACCAAAGCCTTTTCATTAAAAATATTCATGTTACCTGTTTATTCCATCTCAGCCTCTGTGGTCAAATGGTTGGTTCTGACAACCAAATTAGCAACAGGTTGAGTCTTGTTTGTGCATACCTTAATTGACAATGGTGAAAAGGAAATAGGAAGGTTTGAACTTCTTTTATTTTTATGGATTTTATAGCAAGACAAGCTGATTCTTATACATTGTTCAGATACTTTGGGGAGCTACAGATATATGATAATCACTATCATGCTAAGCAGAGTTATTACTCAGCTGACATACCTCAGCCATTTATAATTCACGTGTACATCAAGAACAATTTAAATAGTAGGGATTTTTAAGAAGTTTTAATGCTAGTACCATTTTGCTGATTTGCCTCAAGCTGATGGTCACCTACTTTCCAATTCTTAGAAATCCTATTTCCCATGTAAAGGCACCATTGTGCCAATTTTGAGATTGGGCAGTCATTAAACCAAGTGTACTTTAATTCAGATAAGCACCAATCAATACTCAAAAAGCAATAAACGTTTTTTAAAAATTGTTTTAAAGCAATAAAATTCAATAGACTTTAGACATTAGCAAAAGGCCAAATAGAAAATGGTGCTTTAAAGGGTAAGAATAAGGTAAAACAGCTTGGACTCCCCAATCCTGGTCAGTTATTATGGGACAAAATTAATAGAGGAGACGGTTCAGTCTTAAGAGGACAAGTTTTTATTTAAGCACTATGGAAGTAGCCACTCCCCTTAAATATAGGTTACATATTTTATTTATTCATTGAAGTCCAAGCACTTGTACTTGGCAAAAACACTGGCAATGGCTTATGCCAGATCACTGTATAAACTTGAAAATAATAAAAATGTTCTTTAAAAATACTATGATACAGACTTTTCACTATTTTAGGTTAATCTCCCAACTGGGGGTGTTCGTTGGTACCTATTTGTCTCAGTGTTCATTCTAAAACCAAAGTTTCTCCAGGAATGGAAGTGCAGGCCTATAACTCCAAGGAGGCTGAGACAGAAGGATCACCAGTTCCAGGCCAGCCCCAGAAACTCAGTAAGACCCTGCCTCAAGAAATAAGGACTGGAGGTTTAGCTCAGTGGTAAAGCACCCCTGGATTCAATTTGCAGTTCAAAAAGTAATGTACCTCAGAGGTAGAATGCTCCTGGGCAAAAAAAAGTGAGTCTTGGTGGCAGATCACTTGAAATGTTTCCATACTCAACTTATGAAACCTTTGAAAACTACAAAACTTTGTTTAGGAGTTAAAAGCAGAAACAAATGTTGATTTGCATTTGAAAAAAATAAGATGTTGACATTTCAGAGAAAGCTACTTCGAGAGTAGAATTTTATTTATTACAGAATGGCCAGAGTTTCAAAAAGGATGCATGAGGCACTGGGTTTGACCCCAGCACCACATTAAAAAAAACTAAATATACAGAGAGTTCCAAAAAGGGATCATAGCTGTCTATCCTGATGGGCAGAAGTCAAGATACTGATGCCTAATGGCTGTCCTAGAATAGCTTTCCAGGTTGGTAATGGGAAAATAGAGAAGGAAATAGCACCACCACTGGCACCTGAGTAATTCACTCTTCAGCAGTCTCACTCCAAAGCAGTGCAAAATGTACAATGTTAATTTTTTTTTTTGATGCTGGAACTGGAAATCAAACCCAGATCCACTGAGCTCCATCCCCAGCCCAACATGAAAGTCTTTACACACTCCATTCTCAGGAAATCCTGTCTACCATCTGGTAGGAGGAAGGAATCCTGGTCCTGCTCCCCAAGGGTCTTGTCATGTCAATTTTTTGATAGCTTCAATCCACTCTGCTCGTTCAGCCTTGCTGCTGGCCTGGATATAATAATGTATGTCATCCTTAGTGATCACTTTGAAGAGATTTCCTTGGACATTCCCTTTAACCCCTAGGTAGGAAAAATAAATCAGTGATTAAATATCCATGTCTACTTTCAGCTTGAACCAGATGAAAGTCATCTGAGAAAGGGACAAATAGGAATATTTCTTATGTACATGGTTAGAAAATTCCATGAGATGCATGTTTTTGCCTTATCCTTCCTTCTCCCTCCTCATCACCTTAAGGCCTGCTACTGGTTATCTGGACATTTCTGGAAATCCTCTGTCTGGCCCCTTATGCTAGCCACAGACCTACAGCGTCATTCAAAGAATCATCCCAAGAATCCAGTATGTGAAAGTTAAGAGCAGGCACAGAATACGGTGTCTGACTTGAAATTGTATGACTTTGGACCTCAACTTCCACATCCACTAAATGGGAATATCTTCCTACCATAGCTGTCTGTTGTAGAATTAATGTGATAACAGATACAAAAGTGCGCTACTAAATGAAGCACCATGTGAGCCAAGCTATGATTCATAGGTAGGAGTTTATGGGCAATCACAGAATGTGAGGAAAGAGAATATTTAAAATGAGAAATATTGAGTTGTATCCTTAAAACTCTTAAGAACATGCCATATGGACTTTTCCTCTGTTTCTGAAATTGACTTCAAAACTCACACCATTCATTATCTCATTGATTAAAGCCCTACTCAGCACCCAGAGCGCAGTCTTCCATGGCAGGAGAGGGGGATTCCTGAAATGCAGAGGAAGGCCCCTGAGATCTTCAGGCCAGGACTGAAGCTGCACCTTACCAGTGGGAACGCCATTGTCCTCCAGAGCAGACACCAGTGAACCACGAAGAGAAAACCCACCCACTGGCCTGTTCTCTTCCTGCAGAGAAAAAGAGATCTAATTAGGATTTGCGAACGCACAAAAAGGAAGAGTTGCACTCTCCCCTATAATCATCCTCAGGCCAGGGCGGGGGGTGTGGATCAGTGGTTGAACATTTGCCTGCTGGGTTCAATTCCCAGCACCAAGGGAGTCGATAAATTGTAATAGATGAGGCTAAATTTGAGCATCATGTGTCCAAGTTATTGCCAATAAGGAAGTTTGGGCCTCTTCCTTTCATACCCAGTAGCAGGAGTGCCACCAACATTGCTGTCATCAGGTCTAGCAGAGTTAAATATCAATCTGTTTCATTCTTGAAGATATCTCAAACTGAGCCTCTGATCCAGTACTACCAGGAGAAACATGCACCAGTTCCTTAACCCTCTTGTGTGTCTTGCCAAGCAATCAGAAAAAGACATAGTCATACTTCTGAACACTGATATCCTGCATAGGAGACACAGTTATACAAGTCTCTGCTACATGGTGGATATGAAACTGAATGAAGCAAAAGTGGCTTGTCGTATCTCTGAATAGTTCAGACAATTACACACCAGGAGCCTCAGCCCCCTGGGTCCCTTCAATTAATCAATAATGAATTTCACAATAAGTGGTGCAGGCAGCAAGAAATAGGGCAAAAATGAAATGGTTAAGTAACAATGCCAGAGATTATGATACTGATCATGCTAAGGAAGGGACAGTCCAGGGGAAGAGGAGATCCACACCTAGAGGGACGGAGCAAGGGCAGCCTCTGGGGGAAGAGGAATCAACCTTGAGAAGTGAGCCCTGGGTGCGGCAATGGGCAGAGAGCCCATGCAGGAGGAAGGGTGAAGGCAAAGCCAGGGAGAAATTAAATTGTCTTTAAGGGATGCTGACTGGGCTTCTGTAAATTCATCAAGGGACAGTAGTTGTCCCTTGGACTGAGTTAAGGCAAAACTGAAGTTTTATTTTATTCTTTTTGTTGATTGTTCCCCCCCGCCCCCAGCTTTGTAAAAAATTGATGAGCTAGGGGTGTTGCTCAGTGGTAGAGCACTTGCCTCACATGCTTGAGGCCCTGGGTTCCCTCCCCAGCAGTGAAAAAAAAAAAAAAAAAAAAAGGACTTGAGGTAGCCACAGAGAAGTTTGACCTTTATCCTATAAGTAGGCTTGAGATCAATGTGTGCGGTTTTGTTGTTGGTTTTTGTTGTTGTTGTTGTTTGAGGGAGGTGTTGGCATTATTTTGTGTTTTGGATACTGGGGATTGAACCCAGGGGCACTTTACCACTGAGCCACATCCCCAGCCCTTTTGATTTTTTATTTTGAGACAGACTCTCACTAAGTTGCTTAGGGCCTCGATAACTTGAAATTCGCCTGCCTCAGCTTCCTGAGTCACCGGGATTACAGGTGAGTACACCACACCCAGCTTCAACGTGTGCATCTGGAAGGCTCATTGGTTGACCCCTCAGGCAGCCCTCCTGCCATGTCCCTCCTTGGTCCTTGACCCTCCTTAGGGCCTGACAGAGCACCATGGGTTCTTACCAGCTCTGTGTTTAGGGTAGGGGTTCCTGACTGAAACTCTTTTACTTTTTGTGTTTTTGTGTTTTGTTTTGGGGGCACTAAAGATTGAGCTCAAAGCTTCATGCTAGGAAAGCACTCTACCACTGAGCTACGTCCCAGCACTTTTTTTATTTTGAGACAGGTCTCACTAAGTTGTGTTGCCCTGGCCGGCCTAGAACTTGTGATCCTCCTGCCTCAACCCGGAGAGTAGCCAGGATTACAGGTGTGAGCCACTACACCCAACCACTCTTCATTATCTAAAAAAAAAAAAAAAAGAAAGAAAATCATACATGTACCAAGATAAGGCTGAGCGGCCTGCCTTGACTATAAGACCATTCTTCTTTTTTTTTTTTTTTTTAGATCAATTCAGCATGAGGCTCTACTTATTTTCTGAAATTCAGAGCAAGCAATTCTTGGATCTATGAAAAAAAAAAACAAGTAAATTATGGCTTACATATAATAAAAAGAAATGGAGTAGCTTGGCATAGTGGCGCACACCTGTGATCCCAGCAACCTGGGAGGCTGAGGCAGGAGAATTGCAAGTTCAAGACCAGCCTCAGCAACTTAGCAAGACCTGTCTCAAAATAAAAAGAACTGGAGAAAAGAATGTAGCCCATGTTAAAGCACCCTTGAGTTCAATCCCCAGTACAAGAAAGAAAGAAAGAAAACCAGGAAAGAACAGGAAGAAAGAAAATAAAAGAAATGGTGGCCCATGCCTGCAATCCCAGGGACTCCGGAGGCTCAGGCTGGAAGATCACAAGCTTGATGCCAGCCTCAGCAACTTAGCAAGGCCCTGTCTCAAAATGAAAAATAAAAAGCTGGGGATGTAGCTCAGTGACACAATGCCCCTGGGTTCAGTCCCAGGTACCACACAAAAAAAAAAAAAAAAGAACGAAAGAAATGTTTCAAAGCATAGGGGAGAACAAGGAGTGGAAGAGACAGAATCCATGGGCTCTTCAGATGGCAAAGGGGGAAGAGGCTGGGAAGCGGGCTTTAATAAAGTAAAAGATGTTTTTCTTCTCAAAATAATGAAGCTTTTCCATAGGAAGAGGTGGGCACAGAAGAATCCACTCGCTGCGCAGGCCACCGCACGGGGAGAGGAAGGAGCAGCTGGCCCTTCAGGGTGAGGGTGGGAGGAAGCGGCTGCTGCTCTGCAGGGAGGTGTCTGGAGGCAGCAGGGCACCCAGGGAGCCATGGCACTCACTTTGGCTGGGTCGTAGTAATGCAGGAAAGCGGGGTCTCTCCTCAGAACAAAGCGTCGCACCTTCCAGTTTTTCCTCTTGTGACCCTGCAGCAAAGAAACGGATCCACCGTCCTTGGTGACAACTCTCCATCTTCTTCCACTTCCCTGCACCAAACCCCAACAAGCCAGCCTACCCCAATAAAAACGTCATTAAAAACAAAAGAGTCTGGCCAGGCACAGTGGCACTGCCTGTATTCCCAGCAACTCAAGAAACTGGGTCAGGAGGATGGCAAGTTCAAGGCCAGCCTCAGCAATTTATCAAGGCCCTGCTTCAAAATAAAAAATATAGGGCTGGGGTTGTGGCTCAGTGGTAGAGCGCTGCCTAGCACACGTGAGGCCCAAATAAACAAATAATATAAAGGTATTGTGTCCACTTACAACTAAAAATTTTTTTAAATCTTTAAATAAATAACATGTAGCTCAATGATAAAGCACTCATGGGTTTAATCCCCAGTCAAAAATAAAAATTAAAAATTAAGTAAATAAAAACAGTCCACAGGACACCTGAAGATTGCAATGATATGTCACAGACTTCACATGACATGACCCCCTGTTCAGTGAGCCTCCTGTAAAAATACCCTCATATTTAGTTGACAGAGCCAAGGACAGTTGGTATCAAAAGGAAGGGGATTGCATTATCCTGACATTACTCGGTGCAAAAGAGGGGAACAGGGGCAGCAGGTGTCAACCTGAACCCAAGGCCACCAACTTCTACCAGCTCTTTAATTGTCAACTTAGTTCAAAAACAAACTACACCTGCATGTATATTTGTGCATTTTTTACACATGCATACATCTACAGCAAAACCACCATTACATTCTGCATCAGAAAAAGAAGCAATCCATTATAGAACGCGATAAAAACTAAATGTGTAAAAGGTTAATCTGATGTGTGTGTGGAGAAACACTCTCTTTGGCCTGAGACCCTAGATCATAAACCTTCTTTAGCCTCTGGCCTGAAAGACACTCATGAGTCTCTCCTGTACCCTCTTCATGCTCCTCCAGGGGCCTCAGTACTGCCCTCAGTAAGGACTCCTGTCAGGCTCAGCAGAAGCAGGGGCCTGGGGTCAACACACAGTTGTGTGGCTGGTAAAGAACCTAAACACAGATGGGCATCCTGTTGTGCAAGAAGCAGGTCACAAATTTTTGAAATGAAACAATCATGCAGAAGTTGTTTGGGGTTTTTTTTTTTGTTTGTTTTTGGTACCAGAGATTAAACACAGGGGTGTTTAATTACTAAATCACATCCCCAGCCTTTTTTTCTTTTCATTAATTTGTTCTGATTAGTAATACATGACAGTAGAATGCACTTTGACACATCATACATAAATGGAGTATAACTTCTCATTCTTCTGATTGTACATGATGTAGAATCACACCAGTCATGTAATCATTTATGTACATAGGGTAATAATGTCTGATTCATTCTCCTATCCTTTCTAACCCCCATACCTGCTCCCCTCCCTTCACTCCACTCTGCCTCTATTTTTCCCTAGCCACCTCTCTTATTGTAAATTAGCATCCACATATCAGAGAAAATATTTATCCTTTGATTTTTGGGGATTGGCTTATTTCACTTAGCAAAATATTCTCCAGCTCCATCCATTCACCAGCAAATGCCATAATTTCACTCTTTTTTAAGCCTGAGTAATATTCCACTGTGTATATATACCACATTTTGAGGCAGAGCCTTGCTAAGTTGCTTCGGGTCTTGCTAAATTGCTCAGGCTGGCTTTGAATTTGTGATCCTCCTGCCTCAGCCTCCCGAGTTGTTCAGATTACAGGTGTGCACCACCACACCCAGCCCAGAAGTTACTTTTTAGTGCTGTGATGATTCCATGTGTTTATGCTTTTCCCGAATACTCCCCACACCTGGGCATGTGATGGTCTGACTGGCTTCTGCAACTGCTCTGCAGACCCTGCTGGTAATGGGGGTGTTCTAGCATTCTCAACGCCCCCCAGGGGCTCCTTCCTGCCTCTCCTCAGCGTCCCCCTCCTCCCTGTCAAAGGCAGCCATACCTGCTTGGACAGAAAGCCTTGCTTGACCACCAAGCCGCTTAACTCCACCGTGCTCAGACTGATTTCTTCCTTGGGGCTTGGCTTCTTCCTGTAGCTCTCAGCCTAGTGGGAAGGAGGGAGCAAGGACTGTGCTACAGAAATAGCCCCAGGCCCAGGCTCGGGGCTGCAGGAGAAAGAGGATGCCTCCTGGGGACAAAGTTGTCCCCAACCCTCGGCCTCTCCCTGTGCCCATTCTTTCTGCCTCTTCCCTCTCCCCTGGTGGCAAGAGGAGCCCCGCTAACTTACAAAAGTGTACAGGGCTGTGGAGTCGTCCAGGAACTGCTCAGACAGGTCACCGGAGCGAATGGCTCCCATGCTCCGGACACCCACAGGCCTGAGGAAGTTCTCCTCCATGAGCACAGAGGCCAGCGTCACCGCCTCCAGACGGCTGGCCGCGAAGCTGCTGGAGATGAGCCAGTCCACCAGGGAGGAGCCTGCGCCGGGGCAAGGGCAGCACCCATCAGACCACGGGCGCCCACCCACCCTCCTTGGGGTGCTTGTCTGTGACCTTCTCCCTCCTCCTAGGCAGACTCGGGCTCTAGCCAAGAGCAGACTGAAGGCTGCGCCAGCCACACACAGCCACGGCCACACCCATGTGGCCATCTCAGGCCAGACCACTGCTCAGCAAATAGCTCTGGTTTCAATAGGGGCTGGTCAAGCGCTCCACTGAGCCCCGGGTCCCAAGTGTCCCGCGTCCACCGCCTCGCCAGGCCCCTGGGATGGGCAGGCTCACCCAGGAAGGTCTTTTTGTAGGTGCTTCCCTGCTCCATGTTGGGGCTTGGCCGGATCCCGCTGCTGCTATCGTGCATCTTGTCCACGATGCGGCTGGTATGGAAGGAAGGCAAAGGAGAAGGATCCTCATCACACAGAGCTTCAAGGGAGGGCCCAAGAGCCACTGCCAGGGAATAAGGCATGTGGCGAGGGGTGTGATACACACCAGAGGGGAGAGGGCCTTCCATGACGCATCAGAATCTGATAGGATTCTCAGACATTTCTCTTCTCGGGCATCTAATCATTACCCTTGTAGTGAGGCGAAAGAGCTGTGGATTTACTTAAAAGCAACAATAGTGCTGGGGGTATAGCTCAGTGGGACAGCACTTGCCTAGCATGCACAAACCCTAGGTTCAATCCCCAGGACAGCAAGACGCAAAACATGAGTGTGCAGGAGCCAACACGCTTCTCTATGATCTGCTGCATTCAGCGTAAATCCTCCAGCTACTTCTCAATGCTGAGCCTCTCTGAATCCAACCACAACCCACCCACCCAGTCCTCCCCACATGTGCCACGGCTTAGCAGCCCCTCGACACACAGAAAGTGCACAGGCCAGATTTCAGTGCCTGGCATGGAGTTAAAAGCCCAGAATGGACGCACAATGTCTGTGTGTGTGATGGAACCCAGGCCTCACACATCCTAGGCAAGTGCTCTTCCATTGAGTCAGTGGGGTGCATTCCCAGCCCACATCCCTCATCTGTGATGGGTGTGAGGGTTTGGCTGCCTGGGAGTGTTTGCAACATTCGTCCCTACTTTATCACCTCCACCTCTGACCAGCTTTCCTTCTGCTCTATGGGACGATCACTCCCTCCAACAGAAGATCGTTCCTCATTTTATGTGTATACACTGGGGCTGGAAGGCCCCAGAGATGAGATCCTGTTTACTCCTACCTGCATCTGCTAAGCATCCAACACAGTACATGGCATGCAGTAGGCACTCAATAACTATTTATTCTCTTTCTGATTTTAAACATTGGTACATGATAATTGCACATATTTGTGAGGTACTCAGTAACAGTTTGTTGAATGAATGAACGAGGAACCCCCACCCAGCAAGACTGCAGCTGCTACCAGAAAACATCATCTTTTTGTGCCACTAGACTACAGAAAGACCAGTGACCTGGTTGGTGGAAAGCCCTAAGAAATTGTGACACAGCCTTGAGCACCTGTCTAAAATGGAGTTGGCGGGGGGGGGGGGGGGTCTCTACCTCCTTTACAAGGTGGGAAAAAGTGGCAAAGTTCTAAGAGGTTACATAGGAGTGGGGCTAGTGGTTCAGGTCATCCCCAGGTCAGTATGACCCAGACAGGGACAGCTGACAGCCCTGAAACACAAGGTAGTCGCAGCCAGGCCTGTGTAGCACCACAGAGCCCCCCTCCCTAAGGACCTCCCCCCTCCCCACTGGGCGCACAGGAGAGGCTGCAGAGAGGCCAGAGGCTGAAGGGGTGGGGCAGGCAGGGCACTCACTGCAGGCTGATGTGAGGGGGCAGCTTGAAGGAGTTTTTTAATATGTGGAGCTGCTGGACCTTCCCGGGCTGCCCTGCATGGATGGCCCCTGTTATCTCGAAGGCCCATGCGTCCCTCTCCTCTCGAGAACAGGCCTCCAGGAAGTACTCTGTGGAAGTTCTGGTCTTCAGCTTAATGAGGAGCTGTGGGAAGAAAGAGTCAGACGGCACTCAAAGGCACAGCAGGCCAGAGCACGCGGTCAGCAGAAACCACAGGGCCAAGGTGGGGTAGTCCAGTGACCGCCTGTGCCCTGGCCCCTTGTCTCTACCCCAGTGGTCTATGAAACTTCGCTCAGACACTTCCAGCAGTGCGGAGCTCACGGCCTCCTAAGGCAGCCTTTCCCCTGGGGGCAGATTAGTCAGCACAAGGACTGCTTCCAGGACACTGTCCTGAATCTGCCTCTGGGGTCACTTAGTCTCTCCTCCAATGACAGCTTTACTGAAACGGGAAGCATTCAGCCTCTACAGCCAGGCTGAGTGGGACCAAAACCCACCTCTGCCCCTTAGCTAGAGATGCTCACTGAGTCTGAGTTTCTTATTAATGGTCCCTTGAATAAAACTGTTAGTGACACCACCTTTGAGCCTCTTTTCCCTCCGTTTAAACATTCACAGGTCTTTCACACATTCCACTGACATCAGGAGAAAGAGATAAGGCAGGGAGGACTGGGAGATGGGCCCCCTGGCAACTTCCTGGGCAGTAAAGCACAATCAGCACCTGCAGATATTTGCTAAGAAACTTACAAAAAGGCTATTTTAAAATCATGATCTATGTGACTGGGATCCATGCCTCTCCAAAGAGGGGAAATGCCTGGTGGATATTTTGATGGGCCTAAAGGCTGCACGAGTACCTCATGGACAATAAACACCACACCCAGGATTGGGCAGGGGCTGACTTCCTTAAACTTATAAAGCTATATAAACTCCTAGACAAGGATCACTCTTTGATATCCCTCTCTTGGGACCCCTCTTTCTTTGAGAGCTCTGCTTTCTTCCTCTTACTCTAATAAGTAATTATCATTCCTTATTATTATCTGTTATTTTATTATTAATAATAACTATTAATAATAGTATCAATAATTATTATTATTACTTATTATTATCTGTTATTTTACTCTCACCCTTGTATCTGAGGTTCTCATTCTTCACATTCATGAAACAAGAACTCAACTCCACGCTCTGTGTTATGATATGATATAGTTTACACTCCTTCTCAACCAGTTTACTATATTTGCAGTACTGGGGATTGAACCTGGGCCTTGGGCATACTAGGCAAGCACTTTACCCCTGAGCCACATCCCCAACCCTCAACCAGTTCACTCTTGCTAAGTGTTCTGCACACACTGAGCACTCTCACAGATGGCCCACGGAATGGAATACCCTGCTCCAGGATCTGAGGGACGCAGAACATCAGAGGCTACCGCCTGGGAGCACAGGAGTGTGGGTAGTTCCAGGCACTGTAGAGCCTTTCATTTTCCCATCTTTCATTTATTTATTTTTTGGTCCTGGGGATTGAACTCAGGGGCTTACCACTGAGCCACGTTTCCAGCCCTTTTTATTTTCGATTTTGAGATAGGGTCTCACTAAGTTGCTGAGGACAGCCTTGAACATGAGCTCCACCTGCCTCGGCTTCCCAAGTCACTGAGATTACGGGTGTGTGCCACTGCACCTGGCACTTTTTAATGTAAATGGGCATTTAAGGAGTTTCTTTGACAAGTTGTGGGATCTTTGTCATCCAAGTAGGCCAGGTCTACCACTTCTGAAACATCCTACTTCATTCTGATTCTGCTTCCCAAATGTCAACTCCCAACTTATTTTGCTTGCAAACTTAATATTCTTCACCTAAACTAATAGTGAAATGGTGAATAAGGCATGGCTGGCTCACAGCCCCAAGGAACCCCATGAAGATATTCCTCCAAGTTAACATTCACTCATCAGTATCATGGAAGAAGAGAGTGAACTCAGATCCAGAACCTGTACAGTCAGTCTGCAATTAACCATTTTAATGAAAAGAATTTCAGGAGAGACTAGAAATTAAAAAAAAAAAAAAAAATCTAGGTGCACCCTTTTTTACAGCTTCCATAATTTTATATATGCTTTATGATTTGTTCTTAGTGGATCTGTTGGCTACTCTCAGTCTCTTTTAGTCCAAGTACTCAAGAACTAAGCAAATAACAAACCCGTTTGAGAATTTTATGTAGAATTAACATGAAGCTCATAACTCCAGCAAATTTAGCCTGTTTCTCTTTTTTGAAATTTAAACCATAGTTTTCCCATCTCCATCCCATCTACCAATACCTCTGCTCTCCACTGTTTCCTAAAGATTATTAAGAGATAGCAGGTCAACAAGTTAGCTGGGAGTGGTGGCTCACGCCTGTAATTCCAGCTACTTGGGAGACTGAGGCAGGAAGACTGCAAGTTCAAGGCCAGCCCGGGCAACTTAGTGAGACCCTGTCTCAAAATAAAAATAAAAAGGGCTAGGGGTACAGTTCAGTGGTAAAGCACCCCTGGGTTTAATTCCCATACCACAGATACACAAAAAAGAGGTAGTAGGTCAACAAACTAACCTATGAGTTCAGGGGTTTCATTTATTGTGATCTTTTTTTTTTTTTTTTTGTACTAGGGATTAAACCCCAAGGGTGCTTAATCACTGAGCCACACCCCCAGTCCTTTTTTTTTAATTTTTAATTTTTTATTTTGAGACAGGGTCTCACTAATTTGCTTAGGGCCTTACATTTTGCCAAGGCTTGCTTTGAACTCATGATCTCCTGTCTCAGTCTCCCAAGTCACTGGGATCACAGGTGTGTGCCACCGTGCCTTTCTCCATAAAGCATCTAAACCATGGCTTCATATCCCCATTTCTTCATAGGAGATATTTGGGTGTAATTATCTCATCCCATCTTACAGACGACAATGACGACTGAGAGAGGTTTAACTACCTGCCTGAGGTCAGGTACCTGGAAGATGGTTGAGCCATGACTTGAACCAAGTCTTTCAATTATAACTCCGAGCTCTTCCCACTACCCACACCACCTTCCCAAAGAGCCAGAGGTGAGAAGTGTCTGGGGTGGGGAGCTGGACAGCAGGAACCTTCACATACCGGACGGTTTTCATAATCCAGGCAGGGGCAGGTGATGGTGCAGCCATCCAGGAGGATCCGGCCCTTGGGAGGGGCCACTTTCCGACCCCCCTCAAGCTTGTAGTACAGCAGCGTGTTCTGCCGAAGGATGAACCATCGCACCTTCCAGTTGTGGACAATGTGGCCCTGTGAACAGACAGGAAAGCCCCGAGGTGAGGGAGAGGGGAGGACACCATGTTCATGGAGAGATGCTAACCAGATGTGCTATGGAAACAGAGACACAGCAGTATTTTGGATCTTTCTCAGACATTTCTTTGGGATATCTGGCAAATACCTTTGGCACTGACCTTCTGGTTGCCATTTGGCCTTTTTCTGGTTATAAATTTTTGTGTGTTATGTAGTGTTGAGAGTGGAATCCAGACCTTGCACATGCAGGCAAGTGCTCTACCACAGAGCTATACCCACCATCTGTTCCTGGTCATGAACCTTGAGATAAACTGCAAATTATTAAGAAGAAAAAAAGTCACGCGCCTATCATTCTGCTACTAAGAGACAGCCACTGTTAACATTTGACACTTCCTTTCAGTCTTTTTCCCTTTTAGTTTTCGCTTTTAAAAAATAGACCATATTTATCAGTGGTAGGGCACTTGCCTAGAATATGCAAGGCCCTGGGTTCAATCCCCAGTTCTGAAAAGAAAAAAAAATATCATATTACAAGCCAGAAGTGGTGGTGCATACCTATAATTCTAGTGACTTGGGTGGCTGAGACAGGAGAATTGCAAGTTCAAGGCCAGCCTCAGCAACTTAGTGAGGCCCTAAGTAACTTAGAGAGACCCTGTCTCAAAATAAAAAATAAGCAAAAAAAAAAAAAACCTGGGTATGTGGCTCCATGGTAAAGTGCCCCTGGATTCAATCCCCAGCATCACTCACACACACATAAGAAGACCATATTACATATGGCTTTATTTTCTCACTTTTGTCTTGTTTAGCCTTGCTGAGCATTTTCTCACACCATTATATTTCTTTTTGCATATATATATATGAAAAAGTATTTATTAAAGAATATTTGGGAAGTAGTAGGAAGGAAGAAAAACAAATTCATGACCTGCTTTACAAGGTAGTGGCCAGATCAACACTGAGACACTCATTCCAGTCCTTTTGCTGTATATTTTTAAAAGCACAACACATGACATGTCAACATGGGTCACCAGCATTTTAAAAACACACCTTCTGACTTTAAAGTAGAAGCATACACAGAAAATTTGGAAAACACTGAAAAGTGTAAAGGAAATTAAAGTCACCTACCATCTCATTAGTCAAAAATAACCACAGCTAATATTTTCATACACTTCCTTAGTTGTTTTTATCCATTTTCTTTTTACACAATTAAGTTTATAGTATACGAGATTCTTCAGTCTAATTAACAAAGGTTTGAATGGATGATGACAAAGACAGACCTGGGAACAGTATTTGCCCCTCAAATTATCAATATGTTTTTTAAAGAGGCAGGAAATACACAGCCACTTCAGTGTTTATAGCAGCACAATTCACAATAGCTAAACTGTGGAACTGACCTGGATGCCCTTTAATAAATGAATGGATTAAAAAATGTGGCATATATACACAACAGAATATTACTCAGCAATAAAAGAGAATAAAATCATGGCATTTGCAGGTAAATGGATAGAGTTGGAGAAAATAATGCTAAGTGAAGTTAGCCAATCCCAAAAAACCAAATGCCAAATGTTTTCTTTGATATAAGGAGGCTGACTCATAGTGGGGTAGGGAGAGGGAGCATGGGAGGAATAGCCAACTCTAGATAGGGCAGAGGGGTGTGAGGGGAAAGGATGGGGCATGGGGTTATAAATGATGGTGGAATGTGATGGATATTATTATCCAAAGTACAGGTATGAAGACACGAATTGGTGTGACTATACTTTGTATACAGCCAGAGATATTGTGCTCTATATGTGTAATAAGATTGTAATGCATTCCGCTGTCATATATAAAAAAAGAAACTAAAAAAAAAGAGGCAGAAAATAATCACTCAATGTTCCCTTTCCATTTATAAAGCAATCAAAATATATATCAGTCTAAAGCCTGAGCTAAATTTCTACTTCAGTGAACCCTGACATGGAATACCACATTTGTTTATTTTGTGTATCCAAATGGGTCTGCACCATTTCATAAGAATATTCCATACACAAAACTTTCAACCACATTCTCCTAGGAAAGATAACAACTGTAGCTTCATTAAAAGCTTTACATGTCTCACAATGTAAAGTCTATAACATGACTTAAACATTTTGCACACTCAGATTTACATAAAAGAGCTTTAGCAGGAAAATAAAGTATGATTGATAATAGCTCAAGGAGTTCTAATTGGTATAACAGACTTGGCCTTATCAAGTTCCAAAGAATTCATTATCAAAACTACAAACAAACCTTCACTTGTGTATACAGTTGTAACCTTTACAGTAGCTGTCAGGGGAAGTAGCCGCGTAGGTTTACATGTTGCTGAAGGCAAAGAGTTAGCAAATGCAAACTCCAGAGAGAATGAATGCTCCGCCTACAGCTTCCTCTTAGACAATCAGGAAACACTAAATGAAATCATCCTAAAGGAAAATCACAACACCTTGCTGCCCAGCGTCCCCTCTTCAAAAGCTCTCTGTGAGAGCCCTCAGCTCAACACAGCAGGCCATGTAGTCGTCTAAGGTGATCTTTCCACTGGTGCTGTATTGTTTTGCAATTGAACTCAGTTTGGGGAGTCGACCTCAGCGCCTGTTGTCCTTAGTGCCTTCTGCAATTCTTGAGGATCCCCGGTTCTACTCCTACCACCATCAAAACTGATGAAGTGTTGTCTCCAGCCATTCAATGCAGCCCAGAGTTCTTTAAATTCATTGAAGCCCATCATGCCAAACCTGTCTCTATCCACCATTGAAATTGCAAGCTGACAAGTCACCAGGTTAGAAGGTTTGTATCCTCCAGCAATGCCCAACTGTGGCAGACCTCTCTGCAATTCAGCAGCATCTATTTGCTCATCCTGTCCTGCTATAGCAGCAAAGTGACCACACAGAGGATTCTGCGTTTGTCCTCTAGGAGTCTCTCCATACTTGCCAGGGTAGTACTCACTGCTGGCACCGGGGTGCCTCAGATAGGCCTTGGTGCAGACCGAGCTGTGCCTCCCCACCCCAGGGCAACTCTTCTTCTCTTCCTCCTCCTCCTCCTCCTCTCTTCTTCTCTTCCTCCTTCTCCTTCCTCCTCCTCCTCCTCCTCCTCCTCCTCCTCCTCCTCCTCCTCCTCCCTGCCCCTTCCTCCTTCTTCTTCTTCTTGTAGTAGGACTTGAACCCAGGGGAGCTTTACCACTGACTTACATCTCCAGTCCTTTTTAATTTTGTTTTCAATTTAGAGGTAGGATCTTGCCAAGTTGCCCAGGTTGGCCTTGAACTTGCTATCTTCCTGCTTGAGCCTCCAGATTAACTGAGATTACAGGCTTGTGCCACTGTGCCCTAAAATATTCTTTTTTTAAAATATTGCTTTTAGTTATACATGGACACATACCTTTATTTTGTTTATTTATTTCTTATCTGGTGCTGAGGATTGAACCCAGTGCCTCACATGTACAAGGCAAGTGCTCTGCCACTGAGCCACAACCCCAGCCCCCTAAAATATTCTTTATGACTACTCTTCATATGTATAATTTACTTGCCAATCTCCTATTATTTGTGACTGAATTTGTTTTGATTTTTTTTTTTTGCTTTTATAAACCATGCTACAATGAGTATTCTCACACATAAATTTTGATTATGTCTCTAATTTTCTTTCCTTAAAATATAATCCCTAGAAAGAATGTAACTAGTCAAAGGGTCTGGGCAATCTCTAAAGCTGAAGCGCCAGTCACTCTACAGTGCTAAGGGACCTGCCAGGCTAGCCTAACCAGCTGCAGCAGGCATACAAGGCAGATTGTTTGAGATGTTCTCAGATGGGTCAGCATAGTCAGGTGCAGGCAAAGAACTAGCTTCTAGAACATACCAATGGATAGGGGAATTCTGCTGAGGGACTGGAAAGTAGGGTTTGGTACACAGGAAAGCACCTTCTTGGCATATTTCTAAGCAGAACCCAATTTGGAACTATATTCTAACCTAGAAAGATGAGCTTTATCTGGATCAAAGACCAAGTCCCGAAATCACTCATGGCCTTACCTAGCGTTTATTAATATAAAAGACCCCTTCAGTTCTCACATCTGTGGTGCTATGATTCCATTCCATGCTCAGCACATAATGGGAGCTATTAGGTTATCAAAAGTTGTAGAACCAGGCACGGTGGCACAGGCCTATAATCCCAACTACTCAGGAGACTGAGGCAGGAGGATCACAAGTTTAAGGTCAGCCTGGGCAATTTAGTGAGATCCTGCCTCAAAAAAGGAGAAAGGGCTCGGGATGTAGCTCAGTAGGAGAGCAGCCTGGGCTCAATCCCCAGAACCACCACAACAAAAAAGAGTGGGGTCCCTTCCCTTTGTTCCTGACAAAAGGTACATGCAGTCCGAGGATTGACAGTTTTATCTGATGTAGGAAGACAAAAAAGGTTTAAATCTGACTCCTCATCTGTTAGGGCCCTCTGCTTCTCTCTACATGGTCCAGTCTCTGGTCCTCATTCCCTGGGAGCCCCCTGCTGTGGGGGTCTTGACACTCTTGGCACCAGCCAGGCTGGCCTGGGGCTTCTGGATGCTGAAGAATTCAAGGCAGCAAATGACTGGCACACAAGGTTGTAGCTGGACTAGGGAGAAGAGCATGCAAGGTAAATGTATGGTACAGGTGCTGTCATCAGGTGAAGAGAGGGAAAATAATGTGAAACCTTAAAACATGGATCTTTTAGGCTGACTTGCTTGCCCCCAAATTCATATGCTGAAGTCCCACCCCCATACCTCAGAATGAGACTGTATGGGAAGACAGCCCCTTTAAAGAAGTGATCAAGTTAAAACGGGATCATTAGGTGGGCACTGATCCAATCTGACTGGTGTCCTTATAGGAAGAGATTTGGATACACACAGAAACACCAGAGATCTACATTTCACAAGAAAGACCACGTGAAGACACAGCAAGAAGGCAGCCATCCACAAGCCAAGCAGAAAATCCCCAGAAGGAATCAAATCAGCCAACACCTTGATCTTGAACTTTGAGGCTCTAGAACTTTGAGGGGGGGGACCCTCTGTTGTTTAAGTCAGTTTGTGATACTTGTTATGACAGCCCTACCAAACTTCCCAAAAGGGAAAAGAGGAAGGCGGCGGGTGATGCTGAGCAGAAAAAGGCAAATACAGAGATGTACTTCCCTGGACAAAATGTTAAACTTCCCAGAATCCCTTGCACTTGGAGAATAGGTAGGTGACCAGGCTTCTGTCAATCCAAGGCAGAGCCCTGATGTGTGCTTGACAGCAAACAAACATGGGGAAATGGGAACTTCTGGCAAGGGCAATAGTAGGACAGTTTCTTCTGATACCCAGATCCTAGAGTTATCAAAGACAAGTGTCCAAAACTTTCAGCAACAAATTTTCCAGTAGAAACATCTTCTAACAGAGATAACACTAACCCATGGCCATTGGGTACTTTTGTCTGGCTGCAACATTCTTGGTTGTAAGGCATTCCAGCCTGATTCTCTGGCCTCACAAATAATCCCTTGTTGCTGGGGGCAGTAGCACATATCTGTAATCCAGGTACTTGGGAGACTGAGGCAGAAGGATCTTAAGTTCAAGGACAGCCTTGGAAACTTGGTGAGACCTGGTCACTTTCTTTCTTTCTTTTTTATTGATTTATTTTTTTTAAATACAAAACAACAGTGGAATGCATTACAATCCTTATTACACATATAGAGCACAATTTTCATATCTCTGTATATAAAGTATGTTCGTGTCAATTTATACCATTATACATGTACTTTTTTTTTGCATTACAATTCTTTTTTTAATCTTTATTTTACTTTATTTTTATGTGGTGCTGAGGATCGAACTCAGTGCCTCGCACGTGCGAGGCAAGCACTCTACCACTGAGCCACAACCCCAGCCCCCATTACAATTCTTAATACACATATATACCACAATTTTTCATATCTCTGTTTGTATATAAGGTATGTTGACACCTAATTCAAGTCTTCATACATGTACTTTGTATAATGATGGAGACCTGGTCACTTTCCTATACTCAGATAATGAATCTGGTGAAAAAGAAATTAGGAAAACTATTCCATTACAATAACCTCAAATAAATAAAATACTAGGGCATTAATCTAACTATGAATGTGAAGGTTCTCTAAAATGAAAACTACAGAACACTGAAGAGAAAAATTGAATAAGACATTAGAAGATGGAAAGGCATGTTCTTGGATAGGCAGAATTAATATTGTCAAAATGGCCATACTACCAAAAGCAATATACAGAGTGAATGCAATTCCCACTAAAATCCCAATGACAAAAATCCTCACAAAAAATAGAAAAAGCAATTCTAAAATTCATTTGGAAAAATAAGAGACCCAGAATAGCCAAATAGTCAACTGACTGACAAGACCCCCAGTGATTCTCTCCTTCTCTTCACACATTTTAAAAGCGTTGGTCTGTGTGACTAGTAGAATATGGCATAGTGGTAAATCATTTCTGACAATAGACAGATTGTTAAGGATGATGAAGATGTTGCTGTTGCTGCTGCTGCTGCTGATGTACTGGGGATTAAACTCAGGGGCGCTTTACCACTGAGCCATATCCCTGGCTCTTTTTACTTTTTGAGACAGGGTCTGGATAAGTTGCTTAGAGCCTTGCTAAATTGCTGAGGTTAACCTCAAACTTGCAATCCTCCTGCTCAGCCTCCCAAGTCACTGGTTAGCACAATTGCAGCCATCTTCCTTTCCCCAGCCCCCACTTTATGAATACTGTTCTTTCCCAAGAAACAGAAACTAGCCTGAGATAAAACCTACCAGCCTGGAGAAATGCTGGTCTCTCCCTGTTCTCTCACCAAGAGATAGGAGGAAACTTACTGCCCCCTGAGATGGAAACTTACTGATTTCCCTGTTTTCTCCTTGAGACGATAAAGGGACATGCTTGTTCTCCGATTCCCCCTCTGAGATAGGAAAACTGCCTGTCTCTGTTCCCAAGAAACAAATTTGCCTTCCACAAGATGAGGGGATGCTTACTATGTCAGTAAAGACTACACCCGCCCCTAGTGCATGGCCAGGATTCTAGCCTATGAAAGATAACACTCAAGGGGAAGTTGCTGCTGTTCTCCCTCCTTGCTACTGCTGTCCCTCTCTTGTACAGAGCAGCCTTGTCAGGCTCCTGACAATAAATCCACTTCTTATCCCAGGTGTGTGTGCTGCGCCACTTTTCTTTCAGCTGGGATTATAGGAATGCACCACCAATTACATACAACATTAGGTCAGGGGGCTGGGGATGTGGCTCAAGCGGTAGCGCACTCGCCTGGCATGCGTGCGGCCCGGGTTCGATCCTCAGCACCACATACCAACAAAGATGTTGTGTCCGCCGAGAACTAAAAAATAAATATTAAAAATTCTCTCTCTCCTCTCTCACTCTCTCTTAAAAAAAAAATTAGGTCATAAAAGATTCTGCAGCTTCTTATTGGTTCGTGCAAACTCTCTCTCTCTCCCTTTCTCATCATTTGCTCTGGGGAAAGTAGCTTCCACGTGGTGAGCAGCCCTATAGAGAAGTGAGGACCTTAGGCCTGGGAGTGAGTTTAGAAGAGAACCCTCCTGCTGACCAGGTCAGGTAACTGTCTCATCAAGGGCAACGCTTTGCAACCTCAGAAGAGACCCTGAGCCAAAATCTTACAGCTAGGTTTCCTGTGTACTAGGCTCTCAGAAACTGTGAGACAATAATTGCTTGATGTTTTAAGATGTTAAGTTTGGGGCTAATTTATTACAAACAATAGGTAATTGACAGATGCCTAACACCAAGGAGGAGTCCAGGTGGACGAGAAAGCACAGAAGAGGGTAGAATGGGGTTAGGCATATTCCCTGCTGATACTGGAGCTGTCTTTTTAAATTTTTTAAAGATTATCCCCCGACATTTTTAAATTGGTGCATTAGAGTTGTATGCAATGATGGGATTTGCTGTTACATATTCTTACATGCACACAATGAAACCATATAATTCGACCAGTATCATTCCCCAGTACTTCCCGTCCCTCCCTCCCACTCCCCAGTCCCTTGCTTCTACTGATCTCCCCTTGATTTTCATGAGATTCCCCTCCCCCACCTTTATTTTCCTTTTTCCTCTCTAGATTCCACATATAAAAGAAAACATACAACCCTTGACCTTCTGAGTTTGACTTATTTCACTTAACATGATGGTCTCTAGTTCCACACATTTTCCTGCAAGTAACATAATTTCATTTTTCTTTATGGCTGAATAAAATTCCATTGTGTGTGTGTGTGTGTGTGTGTGTGTGTGTGTGTGTGTGTATGCCACATTATATATATATATATATATATATATATATATATATCACATTTTCTTTATCCATTCATCCACTGATGGACACCTAGGCTGCTTCTACAGTTTAGCTGTTGTAAATTGTGCTGCTATAAACATGAGTATGCATGTGACAGTATATTATGTTGACTTTAATTCTTTAGGATAGATACCTAGGAATGATATAGCTGGGTTATATGGTCATTCCATATTCCATGGTCTGTGTGTGTGTGTGTGTGTGTGTGTGTGGTGCCGGGGATTGAACCCAGGGCCTCGTGCATGCAAGGCAAGCACTCTACCCCCTGAGCTATGTCCCCAGACCCCATGCCTAGTCTTTTGAGGAACCTCCATACTGATCTTCGTAGTGGTTATACTAATTTACAATCCCAGCAACGGGGTTCCTTTTCTCCCACTTTCTCTCCAGCATTTATTATTATTTTTATTTTTGATGACTGCCATCTGACTGGTGTGAGATGAGATTTCAGTATAGTTTTGATTTTCATTTTCCTAATTGCTAATGATATTGAACCTTTTTTCATATATGTGTTGACAATTTGTATTTCTTCTTTGGAGAAGTGTCTGCTTAATTCTTTTGGGGGGCTGAGTCTTGAAGGCTGTGTGGAGTTGTCAGGTCAGGAAGGCTCGCAAGGCTTTGCATAACGCCACTGTCAGGGAGAGGGCACAGCTCAGTGGTAGAGAAAGAACTTGCCTAGCGTGAGCGAGGCCCTGGATTCCATCCCCAGAACCACAAAACAAAACAAAACAATGCTAATGCTTTGGGGAAATTCCCTGTATGCTCACATATCTTGGGCTCCAAGGCCTGTGGGGAAGAGAGGGGGAAGTGACAGGGACTACTCACCAGGGCTTCAGGTTCCGTGTTGCAGTTTGATTTTAATATTGGGAGGGGAGTTCTCGAAGAATTTTAAGCAGAAGTTCAATAGGTTTAGATTCTTGTGTTAAAATTATCACTCTGGCCAGGCGAGTGGCACTTGCCTATAATCCCATCAACTCAGGAGCCTGATGCAGAAGATCACAAGTTCAAGGCCAGCCTCAGAAACTTAGCTAGACTGTCTCAGAATAAAAAATAAAAAGGGCTGGGAATGTTGCTCAGTGGTTAAGTGTCCCTGGGTTCAATTCCGTCCCTGCCTCCCTCCCTCACAAAAAAGAGAAAGAAAGAGATCACTGATTTTTTTAATTTTTTCTTTCTTTCTTTTTTTTTTTTTTTTTTTTTTTTTTTTGGTACCAGGGACTGAACCCAGGGGTGCTTAACCACTGAGATACATCCCCAACTCATTTTGCTGTTGTTGTTGTTCTGAGAGAAGGTCTCTTTTATATATATGTATATATATATACATATATATATATATAAAGACACACATACATACTTGGGATTGAACTCGGGGGTGCTTAACCACTAAGCCACATTTCCAGCCCTTTTCTATATTAAATTAAATTAATTAATTAATCAATCTATTTATTTATTTTTGGTACTGGAGATTGAACTCAGGGGCACTCAACTACTGAGCCACAGACCCAGCCCTTTGTTGTATTTTATTTAGAGACAGGGTCTCACTGAGTTGCTTAGACCCTCACTAAATTGCTGAAGCTGACTTTGAACTCACCATCCTCCTGCCTCAGCCTCCTGAGCAGCTGGGATTACAGGTGTGCAGTACGCACCTGCCCAGCATAGAAAGAGACCCCACCCTGCCTAGGAAGAGACCACTGAATGAAGCAAATGAGGCTGCAGTAGGAAGCTCTGCTAGAAGCTGCTGGAATGTTACACAAAACTAGTAGGAAGGCGTCAGTGTCCCTGATCTATAGTGACACCGTGAGCATGATTGTAAGTAACTGGTCCAAAGTCACTGGACCAAGTGGGTCAGGGGCTAAAAACAGTGGTATAAGCTGAGAAAGAACCCAGGCCTCTCTCTACCAGCACATTTGTCCCCAGGCACAGAGAAGCCTCCCTCTTTATGCACCTTGTCTGCAAGTAGCTGGCTATGAGCAGAGGCCAGTTGGAGCACTGAGTGGCTGAGTTCCAGGTGCCCTTTTAGAAGAAAGAGGGGGCCATAAGATGGGATGGCACCTCAGGGCTGGGATTAGGTGACACAGAATGTCCCAGATGAAGAGACCCTTAGGAAAGGCCTACTCTATCCCCAACTTTAAAGATGAGGAAACAGGGGCCCAAAACAGTCTGCCCAAGGCCCTACAATCCTCTCTCCCCCGCCCAAAAGCAAAGATGGTACTTATTATGAGATAAATTGTATCTCTCAAAAAGATACCTCAAGGTTCTAACCTCTGGTACCTATGACTGTGATCTTATTCAGAAATTAATCTTTGTAGATGTAATTAAATTAAAATAAAGTCATACTAGATGAGGGTGGGTACTAACCCATCGTGACTGGAGTCCTTATGGTCCTTGGTGACCCAAAGAAAGAAATGAGCAAGACATACACAAGTAACAGGCAAAGTAGATTTACTGAAGGTGACAGTGGAAGTAGCACTCCGTAAGGTAGAGCAGAGCAGAGTAGGCCAAGCAAGAGAAGCTCAGGGCCCTGATGTCTGGAAATTAGTGTCTTACAATGCTGAGCTGTGCAGCATTCTCTTCCCCACACAGACCTGATTGAAGACCTTACCCTTCTTTCCCCGTTGGTTATCTTATGATACTTGATTGGAATATTGTCTAAGTTTCCGCCTCTGGTTACTTTAGAAAACCTAATTCACATCCCATCCAATTTACCTCCATTGGTCATTTTATTTTTCAATATTTTTTCTTATTTGGTCTTTTTTTTTTTTTTCATTTGTTCTAATTAGTTATACAACGACAGTAGAATGCATTTTGACACACCATACATAAATGCAGTATAATGTCTCATTCTTCTGGTTGTACATGATGTAGAGTTACACCAGTCGGGTAATCATATATGCACATAGAGTCATAATGTCTGATTCATTCTACTATCCTTCCTATCCCATTGGTCATTTTAAAATACCAAACCTGTGCTGGGAATTGTCATGGTGATAAGTCCTCAGGGGAGGGAGCTGTCATGGTAATGGGATTTACCATAAACAGGGACATGACTCTTCCTGTCTAGTCCTCCATCGGCATCCTTTATACCCTGCCTCCACATCTTGGCATCCTGAACGCCTACCTGACACTTAGAGGAAGAGGAAAATTTGGACACCGAGAGACATGCAGGGAGAAGATAGACATGTGATGACCCAGAGATTGCAGAGACACATCTACAAGGCAAGGAACACCAAGAATTGACAAAAATCCTACCCAATAGGTTTCAGAGGGAGCATGGCCCTGCCAACACCTTGATTTTTTACTTCCAGCCTCTAGAACTCCTTCTGGTCTTTCTATTTCTATGAATATCTTTTCTCATATCTTGTGTCTTTTTAACTCCTTGGATTTTAACACGATAAACATTTTTAACATTCACATAACCATAATTTAACTAATCATTTATTTATTTAGGGGGACATATTTGTAGTTTCTAGGTTGTTTTCAAACATAGATCTTTGTTCATAAAGCTTTTATAGTATTTCCTTGGGATGGAGTCCTATATATAAAATTCCCAGGTCAAAACGTGTTAACATTGCAATGTGTTTCAAGATAATGAGCCCTGTGGCGATACCTCAAAGTGCCCCTACCTCTGTGGGCCACCTACCTGCGGTCCCACCACCCAGGCTTCCTGCCTCCTTTCCCCCTCTCTCTCCTGATAGCCAAACCCTGTGAGCTCCCTGCATTTTGCCTGCAGCTTTGCTTCCTTCTTGTCTGGGCGGGATTAGGAACCAAATCCATCATGCCCCTGCCTGTCTCCAGCATGGCCCTCCCGCAGCTGAAAGCTGATGACTAGGCTGTACTCTGGCTTTTAGCTGGGCCCTGCCCCCACCTCTGGGCTGTAAACCCTGCTAAACCTTCAGACTCCTAGTGTCCTGCTCCTGTAACTTTCAGTGGACACAGGGGCTGCTGGTTCACTTGGCAGATAAAGGGACACAGAGCATGGTGATTGGGACTGATCAGCAGGTGGTGCCCATAGCAGGGGCATTGAGGCCACCTTCCTCACGGAGCAGGAAGAGGCATGGATTCATCTTGCCTTAGGATCAGACTTCAAATCCCACACTTTGGGTTTGGCTGAAATGAGGCCTGGGTATCTCAACCAAGCCCTTTCCTTTTGGTAGGCTGGGGGGCCATACGGTTCTCACTTCTCTGCACGCTGGCTTTCCTAAGCAGGTCATCTGACTCAGTGTGGTAGCAGAGGTGGGAAATCATGTAGGTAACCCCTGGAATAGAGCCCCATCTGAGGGGGACTAACCTCAAGTAAACTCCAGCCCTCCATAGACCCCTACCAGGGACTGGTGATCCACAGTTGGACCAAAACTCTCCACCCACCTCATCCTACCACCTCACGCTGCAGTGCAGTGGGAGACAGCAGAAGTCCCCCCACAGGTTGTGCAGTGACCTCCACAGACCCTAGGGGACCAGGCTGTCGTCATAGTCACAGGGGCATGAAGTGGGCATGGAATTCTGGGACTGCTCATGTTCAGTCTGACCCTTGATCTGGCATCAGCCTCCTATCCTCCTTACAGCTTTGAGCAAATAACACACCTGCCTTCTAATATCAAATACCATGCAATACAAGGTGGACACACTATAAATGGAATAAGAAAACAATTTGAGCCTTCAGGGCAGATAGAGCTGATCTGGCCACCAGGAAAAGCAGTAAGAGGGAGAGTCCCTTCATCCCTCATCACCCCGTCCCAAAGCTATAACTCAGGGGAAAGAGCAAAATGCTCAGTCCCAGATTCATTTATCTGCATGTTACGTTATGATGTTAGCCAAAACAGTTACTCTTAACACCAGGGTTAATTTTTTTTTTTTAATTTTGTGTGTGTGGTGCTGAGGATCAAATTTAGGGTCCTACAAATGTCAAGCAAGCATTCTACCATTAAACTACAACTTCAGTCCTAAAAATTCTTTAAAATATCAAAGGTGGTATTTGATATCCCCTCTTGTGGCTGCTCTTTCATTCATTTTCCACCTTGACTCCAAGCATTCTGCTTTTGTTTGCACTCTTGCTCACTGTGGGCCATATGGGGCGAGGCTGAGGAAGGACTGTTCTCATCCCAGCTATTACTAGCTCTGGGCAAACTCTTTCATTTTTCTGATCCTCATTTTCCTCATTTAAATAATATCCCCCGCACATGCTGCTTGGTAGACAGGAGGGAGTCAACCAGAGGGGATTTGATCCCGGCTCCAGCATTTACTACTTTCAGAGCAAGTTACTTAACCACTCTGAGCTTTGCTTCCTCCTTGGTGAAAGTGGGCAATGTGTCTCTATTCACATTGTATGACTATAGGGAGGATTAAACAAGACAATACCCAGGACTGGCACAGTCAGTGCTAAAGAAATACAGCATTCCCCCTTCCTCCAAGATGTAATTATGGAGCAGCTCATGTTATTTTAATAAATTATATTTATCCTGGAGGTGGAGCTAGATGGTAGAGCATTTGTTTAGCATGTGCAAGACCTGGGTTCAATCACCAGTACCAAATAAATTTAAATATACTATTCATAACTTTTTTCTTTTTCAAATTGACTCATAATAGTGGTACACATGTATAGGGGTCCAATGTGACCTTTCAGTACACGTATACAATGAATAATAACCAGATGAGGGTAATTGTCATATCCATTACCTCAAACATGGATCATTTCTTTGTGTTGGGAACACTTTGAAATCCTGCCATCTAACTATTTTGAATTGCTGTCAATCACAGTTATCCTACTGTGCTACAGAATATTAGAAGTTACTTTTTCTTTGCAACTGTATCCCTGTACCGGTTAACTATCCTCTCTCTCTCCATCCCTTATTCATAATATCTTAATCTGTTTTGTTTTGTGTGTGGTGCTGGGGATGAGCGCCACAGCCTCGTGCTGGCTAAACTCCCGCTGTACCACTGTGCTACATTCCCAGGCCCAATAAGTTTTAAGATTCCCACTTCGGACGCGCCGCCCGACCCGACACCGCACTAGGCAACCGCGATCTTCGCAGTGCCTTTGCCGCGGCCCCTCTTTTCTTTGGAAAGCTTTACTCCGCCTTGGTGCCTGCGTCCAACCTCCGTGCACCCCTCTGTTCCCACCGGCAGGCAGCTCCGCGCAACGGGGCCCCAGTCACCCGATCCCACCATGATGTTGGGGATGGGGACCCGGGCACGCGCGCGCCTGGCCCCGCTCAGGTGAGAAGCCGCGGAGCCCCGCGGTGGGCGCATCGACCCGCACTCACCCTCTTCACCAGGAAACCCTCCTTGAGCACGCCGTCCTCCATGTAGCCGCCCGCACGCCCGGGCCACCCCAGGTGAGCTGTCCCGACGCTTCGCGCTTTTCCGCGCCCGCGCAGCCCGCGCCCACTGCGCCCAGGAAGCCGCTCCGACACCGGCGGGTGACGCCTCCCTGGCGCTTGTCCAGAGCCGGAGACCGCGGGGCCTCCCGGGCAGGAAGTCGGGCAGGGCTGGGATCCTTGCCTCCACGTCCCACCCGAAGGTGCTCCAAGGCCGGTGATTAGTCTTAGGAGCAGAGTCTACCAACCCCGCCCCAGCTTTCTCCGACCTGGCAGGGAGCCCCTGGGGTGCCCTGCGCTTCATAACTCTGCCAGTCTCTGCCCAGTTTCCTCCGCCCCAGATTTAACCCGGTGCTAGCCTGGCACTTGGCATATTGTGCTGGGTTAATACTTACGCAATTAAAGGGCACTGAAAAGATTTCGGAACCTTCCCTGCACTCAGTGGAAATGGAAGTGGGAGGATGGATAGGATGGAAGTGGGATGGCAAGTGTTTCTGGGCATCTGGTGGGGGCAGAGAAGAGTCCTTATTAACCGGAAAGCCACAACTTTAAGACAGCTGGTGCAGTCTGCAGGGAGGGAGACGGCTGTGCCCAGGAAACATTCTGTCCCCAATGTCTACCATCCCAAAGGGGGGGGGGGGCGGTGAGAACCAAAGGACGAGAACCAAAGAATCCAGCATTCCGGGCAAAATTTAAGGAGGAGCCAAGGAACTCAATAACGTAGATAAATAATATTTTAGTTTAACATTTTTTAAAATAAAAATTAATGACCATGCATGGTGGTGACAATCCCAGCAACTCAGGAGGCTGAGGCAGGAGGATGGCAAGTTCCAGGCAAGCCTTGGCAACTTAGACCCTGTATCAGAATAAAAAATAAGGGCTGGGGCTGAGGCTCAATGGTAAGGCACTTGCCTAGCATCTGTGAGACCCTGGGTTCAATTCTCAGCACCATGTATAAATACATAAAATAAGGATCTATCAACAACTAAAAAAAATTAAAATAAATAAAAAGAACTGGAGGTGTAGCTTAGTGGCAGAGCACCCCGTGGTTCAATCCCCATTTAAAAAAAAAAAATCAGGACTGGGTTTGTAGCTGGTGGTCCAGTGCTTGCCTAGCATGTGTGAGGCACTGGGTTTCATTCTCAGCACCACATATAAAGAAATTAAGTAACGGTCCATCAACAACTTTTGATTTTTAAAAAATCAAAATTAATGCCCAAAACATCCACAATGAACAGATTATCAAGTATCAAGACAAGATCAACAACAATGCATTACCAAGCCATACCCACACTGAAACAAAAGGAAACATGAAATAGAACACAGTGGCACATACCTGCAATCCCAGCTATTCTGGAGGCTGAGGCAGGAGGATGGCAAGTTTGAGGTCAGTCTGGGCAACTTAGTGAGACCCTGTGAAAGAAAAGAAAAGAAAAAGAGAGAGAGAGAGAGGAGAGAGAGAAGAAGAAGAAAGAAAGAAGGAAGGAAGGAAGGAAGGAAGGAAGGAAGGAAGGAAGGAAGGAAGGAAGGAAGGAAGGAAGGAGGGAGGGAGGGAAGGAAGAAAGAAAATAGGGAGGGGGCTTGGGGATGTAGATCAATGGCAAGCGCCCTTGGGTTCAATCCCCAGAATCACCCAAAAGGAAACAGGAGTAGCAGTAGCACTGACCTGTCTTGGAGCACAGTCACCTTTACCCATTTGCACTCCAGTGTGAAGGGCCCTGTCAAACTTCCCTTGTCCTGTGAGGCAAGGGAAAGGCCCTCAGATGCCCAGAAGGGATGAGAAGACCATAGTGGGGCTGGGGATGTGGCTCAAGCGGTAGCGCACTCGCCTGGCATGCGTGCGGCCCGGGTTCAATCCTCAGCACCACATACCAACAAAGATGTTGTGTCTGCCGAGAACTAAAAAAATAAATAAATAAATATTAAAAATTCTCTCCCTCTCTCTCTCTTTCTCTCTCTCTCCTCTCTCTCCTCTCTCACTCTCTCTTTAAAAAAAAAAAAAGAGAAGACCATAGTGGAAGAAGGGGCCCCCAGCTGTGGAAGGGACAGGGTGCCTTCCAAAACCAGCCCCACCACTGCTTCCCAGTCCACCCCAGGGGCCCTGGTGCTGGGCTTTCTGCCACATTGTTGCCCCTGTGAGTCCAAGCCAGGCCCCAGGGAAAGCTGGCAGGGCACTGTGTTGCACTGGCTTTTGGACCTCCAAGTCCAAAAACAATGGGATTTCCACTCTGATTTCTTTAGAGGCACTAGGTTTTACTTGTTTTATTTAATACACAGCAATCCCATGTGGTGGGTTTCTCATCTCAGTTCTTCAGCCTTGAATAACTTGCCCAGAGTCTCAGGGCTCCAGAGCATCACAAATGCATTTGCTTCTCGAGGACCTGTCCCAGCTCTGAAAGCTGGCTGGGCTCAAACCCAAGACAGGAGAGACTGGGGAGTTCTAATCCTCTTTGGCTTTGTTCAGCTCCTTCTTCCTCGAAGAAGCTGTCCTGGTTCCATGTTCTGAGGCTTAAAAGAGGTGGAATTTGCAAGAGATGTCTTTGGCAAGAAGGATTCCCAAATGAGTTCACAGAAATGAGAAAGGGAGAAAGCGCCCTCCTACCAGCAGCGAGTTCAGCCCTCTGCACACCTAGAACCTTCTTCCCCTCCTAGGGAAGCCCCTGGTCCAGCTCATTCTGTGATTCACTGGACGTGGGGCATGAGTCACACCCCTTCCTTCCCCAGGCTGTGGTGGCTGGGCCACCAACTTACCAGGGAACACTGCTGACATAAGCCCAGCTGACCATAGGGAGGTGGAGGGACCAAAGGAAGCAAACAGTATCGAATAGGGAGCCTGCCAGGGAAGGAAGTTCCAGCGCCAGGGTTTCATCTTGTTCTGCAGGCAGACACTTCTCAAGGCTGGGGCTGAGATAAAAGAGTCCCTGACCCTCACAGCCCTCCTCCCTTTTTTGTCATGAAGGACCAGTTATGACTAGCATGTGTTGGCTGTGTGTCCAAAGCTATTAGGTCAGTGTTTGGGTGAAGGTGATTCACAAACTGATATGACATTCCACCATTAGAGAGTCATTTCTTTAGTTTTAAGTGAGCATCCTCAATTTAGGATATATATATATGAAGGGTAAATCATGAAACTTTATTTGAAATGAATACTTTGACTCCAGACACTCATCAGAATCACAGGATCACCATCCAACCCCTAACAATCATCCAATCAGATGCTTCATTTTATAAGTGAGGACCCCCCCCTCAAAGCCCAGAGAAATAAATTGACTTGTCCAAGGTCTTCATCCAGTTAGTGACAAAAGTAGTGCCAGAATACAGGCTCCTAGAGCTGTGTGCTTCAAGGCTGGTCCCTGACAAACACAGGGCACTTCCCCTAGCAGTGACCAGCATCAAAGTCCTGCAGTAAGAGAGTGGCTAAGGAGGCCTGGAAGGGGAGCCGTCTGCAGATCCAGAAAAGACTTCAAAACAAATTTCTGTAATTCTTAATACCATAAAAATAAATTTGTGCTGAGTGTGTTGGCACATACCTAAAATTCCATCAACTTGAGAGGCTGAGGCAGGAGGATCAGAAGTTGGAGGTCAGCCTCAGAAATTTAGCAAAAACCTGTCTCAAGGGGCTGGGGATGTGGCTCAAGCGGTAGCGCACTCGCCTGGCATGCGTGCGGCCCGGGTTCAATCCTCAGCACCACATACCAACAAAGATGTTGTGTCCGCCGAGAACTAAAAAATAAATATTAAAAATTCTCTCTCTCTCTCTCTCTCTCTCCTCTCTCACTCTCTCTTTAAAAAAAAAAAAAAAAAAACCTGCCTCAAACTAAAATAATAGAGGGCTGGGGTGTAGCTTTGTGGTAAAGTGCCCCTGGCTTCAATCCCCAGTACCAATGAATTAATACTTAAGTAAATTTGTGCTTATCATAGAAAATTTGGAAAAATACCAAAAAGTTGATAAAACCACTCAAATTCCATCACTCAGACAAATGATCAGGGTTTTGTTTGTTTCTTTGGTACTAGGCATTGAGTCCAGGGGCACTTTACCATTAAGCTACATCCTCAGCCTTTTTTATTTTTTATTTTGAGACAAAATGTTGCTAAGTTGTTAAGGCTGGCCTCCAACTCGGGATCTTTCTTCCTCAGCCTCCCAAGTTTCTGGGACTACAGCCACCATGCCTAGCTGACAATCAGGATTTTTATTTATTTTATTTAACATTTATTTTTATTAAATTTTATTTTTAAAAAATGAACGCTATGGGGCTGGGGTTATGGCTCAGCAGTAGAGCGCTTGCGTGGCACATGTGAGGCACTGGGTTCAATCTGCAGCACCACGTAAAAATAAATAAATAAAATAAAGGTATGGTGTCCATCTACAACTAAAAAAAATTAAAAAAAGAAAAGAACACTAACTTTATCACTTACAGCTAATAAACATCTTAACAGATCATTAAAATATCCCAAAGCCATAATTTTAATGATTGCATAAAATTTCATTATAACTGTATCATAATATATTTAATCATTTCATTTTGATTGAATTTCATTTTTCACTATGTAAAAAAGTACTATGATAAATATTATGCATAAACATTTTGCCACATCTCTAATTATTTCAGATAAATGTCTAAAGTATAATTTTAGGTTCAAGGGTATAAATTTTAAAAATTCTTTAAAAATTTTTTTTTGTAGTTGTAGATGGACAGAATGTCTTTATTTTTATGTGGTGCTAAGGATCAAACCCAGTGCCTCACACATGCTAGGCAAGCACTCTGCCACTGAGCCACAGCCTTAGTCCTAAAAATACAGACTGCTTTCTAGAAATATGCCACCTGATATCCTCACCATCTGCGTTTGATGCCAGTGTAACTGTCCACACCAGCATCAAATACAGAATTTTTAGAAATCTTTGCAAATTTTCTTAGAACCAGCAGGGGCGGTTCCCATTTGCACAGTCTGTGTTACCTCTGTCAGAATAGAACTGGCTCCCTTACCCACCTCCTAGG
This sequence comes from Spermophilus citellus, assembly GCF_964194105.1. Lineage (NCBI taxonomy): Eukaryota > Metazoa > Chordata > Mammalia > Rodentia > Sciuridae > Spermophilus > Spermophilus citellus. Next base: position 162,554,673 of record NC_138185.1, read on the forward strand.
GGCAACCAGCTATAGGAGACTCCTGCAAGAGGCTCAGAACTGGGAAGCTGCTGAGAAGGGACAGTGGAAGTCCCAGACAAGGGCACCATCCACAGGAAAAGGAGGAAGTATGGAGTCCTGCACACCCAAGAGAGCTCTCTGAAGGACAGGGGCTGAGGGTGTAGTGCAGGGGCAGAGTGCATGTGTGAGATCCCGGGTTCAATCAAGGAAAGGGGTGTGGAGTGGTGAGCAGAGCAAAATCAGCCAGGAGAGGAAGGAGCCAGAAGGGCCACAGACAAACCTGAAACAGAAATTTTGCCTAATCCATGGCTTTGCTCAAGGCCATCCATCAAGTTGCCCTGTTATAGCAGAAATGTATACAGCCCTTCCTCAACTTGAGATGGTTCTGCTTGGACTGGTGGTATGGCCCCATGGCAAAGCATATGCTTAGCATGCAGAGGCTCGGGGTTCAATTCCCAGCAACAACCCCACCACCACCACCAAAAAATAAAATGGTTCAGTTTATTTGACTTTACAATAGTGCAAAAGTGATACACATTAAATGGAAACTTTGGGTTATGAATTTTTCTCGTTTTCCTGGCTAGCAATATGCAATTCCATACTTTGTCAATGCAGTACAGCACAGTGAGCAGCAGGCAGCTCCTAGCCAGCCATACTATCATAAGGGGAAACAGAGTATGCTCTATAGTGTTGCTAAGCTATGATGTTCAGTAGGTTAGGGTGTTAAGTGCATTTTCATCTTATAATGGGCTTATTCAGACATAATTCCATTATAAGTCGAGAACATCCATAACAATTCAACCATTCATCAGTTCATTCACCAGAGCAGAAGAATTGCATTGAGCATATCCTAAGTACAAAGCACAAAGGGGGATACACAGGCCTTGGCCCCCAGGCCACACACATGCGTGTAAACACAATGTAACTTAGTGAAAGCAGACTGACCCACTCACCTCTCCATCCCAGTACTCCCTCATATACTGGTGCCACAGGGAAATGCCAGAAGGACTTGTTGGCTTGCAACATCTCTCTCCTTCCTGTCCTATTGAAAGAGCTGGAGCATCTTGAGAAGGTTGTTACTTTCCAGAATGCTCAGTGAGCTTTTAGCCAATCCCAGAGCACACACTCCCGGTTTCCCTACTAGGGTCATCAACCCTACCTACCCCCCATAACCCATCCAGGAAGGAGAAATTCCTGGGGTAGACCAAGGGATTGGGTGGGGCAGGATGCAGGATGACTCAGCCATGTGATTGATCAGACAGGGCTCAATTGCTGGATATAGATAAGAGCCTCTCCCCTCTTTCCATGCTCCTTTCTCTTTCTGTACTTCCTCCATCCACCCTTCCCTAAATGTTGTTCCTGGAAGCTGATTTTGTGTGGGTTAAAGGGATGGGGGCAGAGATTTGGCCTGGGAATGTATGCAGAACCCCAGAGCAAGAATGGGATGGCCATAATGACATGTGCTGACCACAGGGTATGCCTCTGGTCACATCAGCTCTCCAGGCCTCAGAGGCTCCCACTTGGCTGATCATCAGAATCACCAGCAGGGCTGGGCACAGTGGCACATGCCTGTAATCCCAGTGGCTTGGAAGGCTGAGACCACAGAATTGCAAGTTCAAAGCCATCCTCAGCAACTGTGAGGTACTAAGCAACTCATTGAGACCCAGTCTCTAAATAAAATTCAAAATAGGGCTGGGGATGTGGCTCAGTGATCAAGTGCCCGAGTTCAATCCCCGGGACCAAAAAAAAAAAAAAAAAAAAAAAAAAATCATCACCAGCAGGACTTTACCAGAGCCACAATGCAGGTTATTTACTGCACAAAAGGGACTCCAGTAGGAGGGTGAACAGCCCAAGGGCAGTCCATGTTCCACAATCCAAGACGTGCCCCCGCACAGGGCTGCATTCCTGTGCTCCCCAGCAGGAGGGGGTTTCTCACATAAAGGACCGCATTTTTCCATAGCACAAGTTTTTTTTTTTTTTTTTCCCCTATGTCATGGAAAGGCAGCAAGAACTGTGTCCATTCCCAGGAGATTTTGATTCCTGGGTTAGGAAATCCTCATTTTAAGAAATCTCACTTATAACTTACATGTGAACTACTGAGGGAAAAGAGAGGGGAAGGGAGGTAGAAAAAGTCAGTCTCTCCAGGCGGGTTTGAAGGTTAGCTGGCTCTTGGGAACTTTGGCCGAGGAAGATCCCTGACCTCCCCAGCTCTCCTTAGGAAAGGGCTCTCCGAGGCCGCGGAAGATCGGCCCCTTGCTGAGGAGGATCCCGAGGAGGTTCACCAGGGAGCCTCTGCCCTCCCGGGGGTTGGGACTGGCTTGGAGCCGGTTCCGGAGAGCAGCCAGGCCCGGGCTGGTCTCCCACCTGCACGAGGCGGGTGTAAAAGCGCCCCGCTCCGCCCATGGGAGGGGCTGCCTGTTGCTGGGTGGAGCAGTTTGTTGGGGGAAATCAAAAGAAGGTGCGGCCGGCCCCAACCATCTCCAACCCCAAGTGGTGAACAGAGACGCGGGGAGGGGTGGAGGAAGCTGCAGACTTCCCAGGGTTAAAAAATGGGAAGAGATGGCGGGAAAATTGAATTCTAATTTTAAGCAGTCACGCCCCTTTTTGGAGTTCTCGTGCAGAAGCCTCTCTAACCAGGAATTCCCAACTGGAAACTGAGGCTTCTAAGGACCCAGAGTTGCAGAACCGCTTGGGCAGGCAGCCCACTAGCGGTCAGAAGGGCGAGGCAAAAAGGAGCCCTGGTTGCAAAATTTAAGGAGGCTTAAATTCTCAGAGACTCGCTGGTGCAGGATCAGGCCCCGAAGAGTACATGCCTCCTTAAATTTTGCTCTCAATGCACATTGCTAGCTCCGCCCTAGTGAGAGTAGACAGTCCCAATTAGCTGGCGCGCGGGATCGCCGGTGGACTTACGCTGAAGCTGTTCTGCAACTTGGGGCCTTTAGAAGTCCACCTTCTCTAAATAGTGTACAGGTAATCTCACTTGAAGATCAGAAATTGAAATCTTTCCCGTGCAAATAAGGATATGTTTCCAGTAAATACAGAGATGGAAAAAGCAATGGTGACAGACGCTGGGTGACGCTGATGCCATTGGTCAGAGACCACACCTTGAGTGGCAAACAGTTAAGTGTCTTTGGGCAAGTTACCCAGCACTCTAAAGGAAAGACCTCCAACCCTGGGCGAGCTGCATAATTTGCAGGGCCTGGGGCAAACGGAAAGGGCATGCCCTGGTTCAGAATTATCAAGAATTTCAAGACATTAACTGCAGAGCTTTAGGGGAAAATACTGGAGGATGATATTGCTAGAAATACCCGGGTGCCACCAAGAATCAAATACATGATCAGAAGTAGATGGGCCGGGCAAATTTGCCAGTGGGCAAGGGTGTACTTCAAAATCTGGCAAGCAAGGTGTAGTGGGCGTGCAAGCCGTCTGTTTTTATTCCTAAAGCAGCGCTGTTCTACTCGATGGCTAGCTTTTAAAATTGGGACTGGCAAAGGGAAGGATTCTAGTTTAAATTGCTCCAATTGGATCTTACCTCCCAATTAAGGCTAAGTACTATATTCTGAAATGGACTATCGGACTTTCGATTTCTCAAAATAGTGACCCAATTATATTGTTTAGCATGTGCATGAATAAATATGTAACGATGAATCCCACTATTATGTATAATTATAAGTCACCAGTAAAAAGTATGGGAAACCAAACGAACTGGAAAAACCCAGCAGAGTATTAAAACAAGCATGGGACTCTTCCAAACAGACAGGAAACTGTAGGACTGCCTGAGCCTCACTCCTAAGGTTGTTGAAAGGACTAAACAAAGTTAGTCACTTAGCACTTAAAAATCATCAGGGGCATGGTAAATCCAAGAAAACGGCTGTCATTGCCCAGCCCAACAGTCTCCCTGAACATCCTGACTATCAGGCTGTGAGCTTGTGGGGGCCATCATTTTCTTTTACAAAGGTGGAAACTGAGCCCGATGATAGGAGCTAGAAGAATAAATGTTGGGTAAGAGGTGGATTAGGCAGGAACAGAGATCTCCTCAAACACTTGACCTTGGACGTGGACTCAGGCTGTTGTGCTTTGTGGGTCCTTGGTCTGTTTTTCTGTCTTCTCCTATGTTGCCTACTGCCACTTTTTATTGCTGTCAGAGTGCCCACCTCCAGCAGTTACTCTGTAAATTGCTTACCATCTGATAGACTCAAATAAATAGCCTCAACTTGGAAAATAGTGCTTAAAATAACGATAGACGACATCTGCATGAGGCATCTGTGTGAGGCATGCAAGGCTCTCCAGTTGTGTGCATTTAAAAGTTTTTTTCTGTATATCATAATGTTTTGACTTCTTAAAAAACCTAGTTGGAGGGCTGGGGGTGTAGTGTAGTGGTGGAACACTTGCCTGGCATGCAGACAGGCCTGGGTTCCATCCCCAGCACTGAAAACACACACACACACACCACTCCAAACCCTGTGGAAAGACAGCCTCTCTCAGGGCTAGTCAATTCTTAGAAATAGCAAGGAACATGCCTTTGATGATATGCAGATCAACCAACCTAGAGCCAGCCTCTACTATCTGGCCTCTACACCCTGGAGATAATGTTCCTCTGCCTTAATCATCTTAGGACCAGGTACCAGGCAACTGGAGACACCCTATAGTTTAGAGCCCACTAAAAGTATTCAAACTAGCCACTCCCAAACGGTTTACCCTGCCTGCCTGGCCTTTCCCGTGGGAACCCAATAAAGATATTGGCCTCTGCCTTTTCTTCACTTACAGTCTTCTGCCTCCTAGCCCTCTGTGATCTCCTGTGTGGCTCCAAGTGACAGGCTGCACCTCCTGCCTATAGAACTTTGTTTGCCTGCACCTATCGTGTGTGCCCTCTTGTGACCACACCTGACTGACCATCCCATAAAATAAATAAAAAACACACAAAACACAGCTTCTCCAGGTTCTTTTCTTTCCTTTCTTTTTTGGTGGGAGATACCTCTAAGCTACATCACCAATGCTTTTTATTTTATTTTTGAGACAGGGTTTCTCTAAGTTGTCAAGGTTGGCCTTGAACTTGCTGTGCTTCAGCCTCGGCCTCCCAATCTCAGGAATTACAGGTATGAACCTACCATGCTCAGGTCCAGGCTTTTTCTTGTTCACCTGATTTCTGAGTCTGTGCCTTGGTTTCATGTGAGCAACATTGCCAAGAGAGTGAATTCTGGATGAATGAGTTATCTTTAGAGCATGAAAGGAAACTGATAGCAGAAAAGCTGCAGGTTTAAAAAATTATTGCCACTATTTAGTATTTAATGGCCATTATTCAAAGATTGACAGAGGATTTCTGAGGTCATTCTGAGAACCAGAACAGCTCTTGCTTTTCCATGCTAGAGTGGTGGTGGTTGCCTTCTCTTTCTAGCAGCCACCATTAGTCAGTTTATATTGAGGACAACACTTTGCCCTTGACCCCCAAATTGCAACCTTCCTGAAGATGGTGGAGGGGGCACTATGGCATTATGAGCAATCCAGCCCTCAGATCTGTGTCCAGTCCCAACCAGAGCACCAGGAGCATGGCCATTGCTTCCCTCCCACTTCTTAGTCTTCAAAATGTCTGGTGATCTGCTTAGGATAGGAGGAATGGGTGAGGCTTGAGAGGTCCAGCCCAAGGACTGAGCATGACAACCCTTCTCCCAGAGTGGTCCTTCCCACTTCCCTCTCCAGTAGGATGAGACTTCTTCCTCAGACCCACCTCAGTGGCCCCTCTTCTGAAGTCCTCTCCTGCAGCCCCAGAGTCAGGCTCAGAACAACTTCATACTAATGATATCTGCCATATTTGGGGCACCGTGCTAACTCACCCATGAATCCCAACACCCCTGTGAGGTAGCTATTTCACCTTGCATTTGCAGGTGAACTAACTTGCCAAGGTTGTTAGGTCTGATTCCAAATTATGGGCTCTTGTGAGGTGCACTGACATAGTATGTTGTGTTCTGTGGAGATGATCTCCTAAGGAGCAGATGAGCCCAGTTGGCCTGGTGCTCCAACTGAACAAAACAAAGGACTAAATCTATCAATCAATGCAGGAGATAGAGGCATAGCAGAGGGCAGCACAACTCCATGGACCTGCCTGGGCTACAGGCCTGAACTACTCTGAGGTACCCTGGGGTGCTTTTCCTGCTCTACTGGCTTCTGGAAGTAGACTTGGGTAGGAAGTCTACCACCTACCATGTGAAGGTGTCTGGAAAGTGGTAGAGAATAGTCCACACTTCCCTCAGAACCAGGAACAACTTGCTGGGCTTGGTGGCGTACACCTGTAATCCCAATGACTTGGGAGGCTGAGGCAGGGGGATTGCAAGTTTGAGGCCAGCCTCAGCAATTTAGCAAGGCCCTAAGCAACTTAACAAGACCCTATCTCAAAATGCAAAATTAAAAAGGGCTAGGGATGTGGCTCAGTGATTAAGCACCCGTGGGCTCAATCCCCAGTACCAATCTCTCCCCACCCCAAAACAGAAACAACTTGGGAGAATGCTATCCCAGTAAGAGACTCAGGCACTCAGCAAGAGCAGACCTGGTATGCAGCAGGCCCTGGAACTGCCCAGGCCCCTCCTTGCAAATCTTCTATAGAACAAACTTCCTGGGAAGTCTGTTTCTTTTACCCACTCTCACTGCTTGGGCTACTGCAACAAAATACCAGACTATATGGCTTGGACAACAGAAATGTCTCTCTCACAGTTCTGGAGACTAGGAAATACAAGATTGAGGCTCTGGCTGATTCCATTCCTCATAAGGGCTGACTTCCTGGTTTGCAGCTGGATTTCTTCCTGTGTCCTCACATTAAGGGAGAAAACCATCTCTCCCATGTCTCCTCTTATAAGGCCATTAATCCTACTGATGAGAGCTCTCCCCTCGTGATCTAATGACCTCCTGTTAGAATTTGTTATGACTCCCGAAAAGCTCATGTGTTATCCTGTGCAGCAATGTTCAGAGGAGGTCTGATTAGAATTAGAGAGTTATAATTTAATCAGTGGTTTGATCCATAGGTTGGATTAATAATGTGAGTGGATTGCTGGTTGGTGATGTGGGCAGGTAGGGCATGGCTGGAGGAAGAGCACACTGCGGGTGTGCTCTTGGGGATCGTTTTAGTCAGCTTTTTTACTGGTATGACTAAAAGACCTGACAAGAACAACTTTAGAGAAGGAAAAGTTTATTTGAGGGCTCATGGTTTCAGAAGTCTCAGTTCATAGACAGCAGGCTCCATTCCTTGAGGCTCCAGGTGAGCAAGAACATCATGGCAGAAGAGTGTGGTGGAGGGAAGCGGCTCACATGATGGTCAGGAAAGAGAGAGAGAGAGTCCACTCAATATAGACCTCAAAGGCATACCCCCAAGGACCCCCCTCCTCCAGCCACGCCCACCTGCTTTCATCCACTGCTCAGTTAATCCCATCAGGGGATTTCACTGATTAAGACTTTCTAACCCAATCATATCTTCTTGCATTGCCTCATACATGAGCTTTTGGGGGACACCTCACATCCAAACCATAACAGGAACTATATTTTGTCCCTGGCTCTTTTCCCTCTCCCTCGGTCTCTCCCTCCCCCCACCTCTTCCTGGGTATCATGAGTTGAGCAGCCTTCCTCCACCATAGGCTATTCCACCACGATGTCTGCCTCACCTCAGATCCAGGGCAATGGAGTCAGCTGACCACAGATTGAGTCTCCGAAACTGTGAGCCAAAATAAACCTTTCCTCCTCTAAGTTGTTTTTGTCAAGTATTTTGGTCCTAGCATCTGAGCTGACTAACGTACCTCCCATAGACCCCACCTCCATATACCATCATACTGGTGATTAGGATTTTAACATATGGGCTTGTTAGATGTGTGTGGGGGTCACCAACCTTCAGTCCATAGCACCCACTAAATCTTTGTCTTAGCCCTGAGCCAAGATAGCAAATCAGGGTTGCACATCCCTCTCTCTGTTCTAAGGGCTTGCACCTTGGCATTGCATATTCTCACACTGCTTCTCCCCTCTGTCTCAGAAACAGCATCAGAAGGACCTGTCCTCCTTCAGTCCTGAGTCAGGATTGGATTCCAGGATGGTGGGCCTCCTCCCTGCTCCCAACCTTGCTCTCTCCCAGGTAGAACAAGTTCAGGACATCTATGTCCCTCAAGATGCCCATTCTGTGACTTTACCTACTGGGTCCAACTCTGCAAGTGGTGAGTGTTGCTAGGTTCATCTGGGAGCCTTGAGGGCTAGACTCCTGGTCTGCCCACCACCCATACACATGTGCTTCTGCACATACATACACACAGGCCAACCTCCCAGTGTTTCTCCAACTCCCCATTGATTCCTTCTCTCTCTTGGTCCAGGAGAGGGATTATAACTGAAGGCAATGAGTTCCCCTCTTGGTGAGTGTGAAGCCAATGATCAAGACTAGAATATAAAAGAATGAAGAAAGATTGACTACCCACGACAGGTAAAGAGAGCACTGTTGTTGCTCAAAGCAGCGTTCTCCCTAAAGAAAGGAAACTTGGGGCTTTGATTCAGGGAGCCTATACATACTCACATTAGGAAAGCACAGGTTGAGGTGGATACATGTCTGAGTGTGCTCAGTTTAAGTTCATAAAGGAAAGATGGTGGATGCATTCCTGGGCATGTTCAGCTTAAGGTCATAGAGCAAATGTTCAAAAAGAAGGTAACAGATCATGAATGTTCTGGGCGTGCTGAACTCAGCATTATAATGAGCCAGGTTGACTCCAGGCACCTAAAAGAGTGAGTCAGAATGACTTCAATGACCTTGGCTGATTCTTCATAGGTTTCTTCAAAAAGTTTTAGCTTAAATAAAAAGAAAGTTCACTGAAGGTACATTAACATAGGAGTTCGCCCCTAAAGATGCCTGCCTTGCTTAGCAGCTAAGCAGGATGACCAGTAAAACAGACAGATCTCCTACTCACATGTGGTCTTTTTTCTCTCAGCCAGTGCTGTCCCACAAACCGTTCTTTGCTGATGGAAATATTCTATATCTGCTCTGCCCAATACCACTAATGGCTATTGAGCATTAAAATGTGGCTACATGAGGAACTGAAGTATACATTTTATTTCATTTTAATTAGACCTTAGCCACATGTGGCCAGTGGCTAGCAAAGTAGATGACACAGATCTCAACTAGTAAGGATCTTCGTGCTTTCCAGATTGAAGCTCAGGACCCCATGGCCTAACGAACGGGAGTGGACATGTAGAACAAAATATTGGAAATTGGGACTGGATCCACAGTTTCCAGATGTGAGATCTGTGCTTGAGCTCTCGCTCATCTTTGCCACTCATTAGTACAGGTTTTTGGTAGCGGTGCTGGCGATCAAACCCAAGTCCTGTGCATGCAAATAAGCACTCTGACACTGCGTTATAGCTCCAGCCTTGCTTAGGACTTTGTGTGTGTGTGCATGTTTGTGCGCACGCGCGCGCGCGTGCGCGCGCGCGTGCGCGCGCGCGCGCGCGCACACACACACACACACACACACACACACGGCCAGGGATTGAGCCACATCCCCAGTTCTTTTTATTCTTTTTGTTTGAGAGTCTCACTAAATTGCTGAGGCTGGGCTTGAACTTGTGATCCTCCTCCCTCAGCCTCCCAAGTTGCTGAGATTGCACCACTACACCTGGTTCCTGCCTAGGAGCTTTGAAAGTTAGTTCTTGGAGGGCTGTTCAGCCTCCCCCACAAAGCCCCAGGTACTGCTGCTGTGAGGAATTGGGATAAGGAGACCTTCAGAGGTTACTAGTGTATCTAGAGAAGAAAGGGGGTAGTTGGCCCACACACAGAGCCCGACCTGCCACAGATACCTCCCAGGTAGAGCCCACAGACCTCCTGTGAAGGAGGCAGGGAGGCTGCTGGGTGGGAGGTGTGATTTCCAGGGCCCTCCATCTGCCTAAAATCCTTTGCTTGCTGTCTGAATCCTCCCAATTACAGGTTGGTCTTTGCTGTCTTTGAGAAGTGCAGTTCTTTAGAGCTTTTGAGGAAAAGAGGGAGGGTCATTTCAAAGATTAAGTACAGGGAGGGCTGGGGATGTGGCTCAAGCGGTAGTGTGCTCACCTGGCATGCGTGAGGCCCAGGGTTTGATCCTCAGCACCACATACAAACAAAGATGTTGTGTCTGCCGAAAACTAAAAGAAATAAATTTTAAAATTCTCCCTCTCTCTTTTAAAAAAAAGGATTAAAAAAAAGATTAAGTACAGGGAAAGGCTGGTCTGGGGGAACCTCAAAAATAGGGTGTGTAGTCAAAGAGCTACTGGAACACAGGGTTCTCTGTGGGAGAGGGGGCAGTGTGGAAGAAGGAGCAGTGAGAGTAGGAAACATGGGGACACAGATTTGGGGGAGGCACCAAAGACATGATTTTTGTTGTTGTTCGTTTGTTTTTTGGTACCAGGATCGAATTCAGGGGCACTTGACCACTGAGCAACATCCTCAGCCCCCCCTTTTTTTGTATTTTATTTAGAGATAAGGTCTCACTGAGTTGCTTAGGGCCTCACTAAATTTCTGAGGCTGGCTTTGAACTCTCAATCCTCCTGCTTTGGCCTCCAGAACCACTAGAATTGCAGGCATGAGCCACCACACCTGACCAAAGACAAGTTTATAAAGCAGTTCAAACTCTATCCTGCTCCTCTGGGGCTCTCCAGCAGGTTTAGTTCCCCCTGTGCCAGGGTCTTGGCATGCACAGCCCTTACCTCTACTCCCAGCTCTGGCTAGCTTCTGCCTAATTCACCCCTCCTCCTCCTCCCTCCTCAGCTCCCAGCTTAAAGGCTGTTTTCTCAGAGAGGCCTTTCTGGTTCTCAGCCTTTACAGTGTATGAATAGTTGTCCCTCCATGTCCATGGGGGTCTCCTTCCAGAATTCTACACAAAGTGTGAAGCCAGCAAGCAAGACCAAAAGATAAAAGAATGAAGAAAAATTTACAACAGAGAGCACTGGGGTTGCTCAAAGCAGTGTTCTCAAAGAAAGGAATCATGGGGCTTTGATCAGGCAGCCCCTACATATTTACAAAATTAGCAAAGCACATTGTTGGGGTGGGTACGTTTCTGAGTGCCCGAAATCTACAGATGCTCAAGACCCTTATATAAAATGGTATATTTGCCTATAACCCATATGTTTTAAACCATCTCTAGATTACTTATAATATCTAATGCAATGTACATGCTGTTGTTTAAATAGTTGTCATATTATATTGTTTAGGGAATAAATTCTGTACATGTTCAGTGCAGATGCAATTTTCTGTTCCCATGTGGATGGAGAACCTGTGGATGTGGAGGGGCAACCACACCCTATTTTCTCACAGCATCTGCTCCTTTCTTCTTCCAACTGCTTATTGCTTGGCTCAGTTTCTAATTCAATATTTGTTGGAGCTGCACATGCTGGCACACACCTGAAACCCTAGCAGCTCTGGAGGCTGAGGCAGGAGGATTGTGAGTTTGAGGCCAGCCTAGCGACTTAGTGAGACCCTGTCTCAAAATAAAATATTTTAAAAAGGGTTGGGGATGTGGCTCAGTGGTAAAGTGCCCTGGGTTCATTCCCCAGTACCCCCCACCAACCAAAAGTCCAGGGGATGGCTCCAGAATTGGTTCAGTGTTCTATGCCACCCTCAAAACCTAGGCTTTTCTCATTTCTTTCTTTTTTTTTTTTTTTTGGCTTCCATTATTAGTGTATTGTTGCCACAGCAACAAACATCACATTTATCCCAAGCAGAAGGAAAAAGACAAAAAGGGGTTGGGGAGGGCATGTTGCTTGTAAGACTGAATTTTTTAAATTGGCCATTTGTAGAAACTTCTAAGATGCTGCTTACAATGTGGTTGTGTGATTATTTTCTGACCTACGCCTGCTCCTCCCAGTCCCCTCTGCTGCCAGCTTTTTCATAGCAGCGCTGTTTTAGGGCTCTGCTTCCCCAGCTCCTAGCACAATTCTGGGACCTGCCACAGCAGCAGCAGGGAAGCTCTGCAGGGGCCAAGAGTGGCTGGTTGCAGGGGGACACAGGCATGGCAGGGGTTATATCCATGGGCAGAACCGGAGCACTCAGAAGGAAGTAAGCTTCAGGGTGCCCACAGCACAGGAAGGAGGAAGTGGTAAGTCTGGGAAAAGATGGGACAGAGTTGTGGCACATTCTGCTACAGTTGGAAGGGCAGAGCTGAGGAGAAGGGTGTGGACCCTGAAGTTCGTGCTCACAGAGCTTCCTTCAGGGGCCATTGTGGGAGGCCAACCTTACAGGTGACTGAGTTACACTCCCCAGCTGGGTGCTGAGGCGCTCAGTCACAGAAATGGGTGTGTCTTGCTACAGCCCCATGGGTGAAGCTATGCTCACCTGTTCCTTTGTAATATAACCCCTTGCCCTGTTTAGGATAGAATCTTCCATGGAAGTGCCTTGTGTGTGTCCCCTTCTCTTACTGTGCCCTTGGGTGTGGCCTACCCAGGTGTCAGTCAACCTGCTGACAGTGGACATCATGAAGACAGACTCAGCCCCCTGAAACCTGACCCCTTGCCTCACTTGAATAGCTTCTCCTCAATAAAAGGGGTCAGAGGGTGTGTGTGCTCTTGCTCTCTCTCTTTCTACAGACCCTTAAGGTCAGAGGAGCCGTCACAGCAACCCCAAAGAAAAAGGTATTTGTGTCTCTTGTGTGGTTATTTTGCACAGCCCAGTCAGCCCAGTTTACCTGGAGTGACCTCTGAGCCTTTTAGTTGCGAGAACAGAAACCCGGCAGGCCATATTATTTTTTCCATCTCACTGGGCATTGTTTCCTCCTAGCAAGGGTAAGTGTGAGCTGTCACCCTACCCAGTCACAACCAAGAACAAGTTAGCCCTGGATTGGGGATTGCTGAGGGGTCCTGCAATCACTGGAGGAATCCATCTCCCTTTTCCCACCTACTTGGTCTGATGGAGCTGAATGCTTAACACTGTTCACATTTTTTTTGTATGGGGATTGAACCTATGGGTACTTAACCACTGAGTCACGTCCCAGCCCTTTTTTACATTTTATTTAGAGACAGGGTCTTGCTGAGTCGCTTAGGGCCTCACTAAATTGCTGAGGTTGGCTTTGAACTCACTTCAGCCTCCTGAGCTGCTGGGATTACAGGCATGAGCCACCATGCCCAGCACTAGGCACTTTCTTGGAAAAAAAAAAAAAAAGGAAAAATACAGAATCTAAAATGTAGGGGATAGTAAAGAAAGAGGAGGTGGACCTAACCCCCTGCCCCTCCCTCGTCTTCCCTCCCATCATCCAAGTCTCAGTATCTAACATTCTCCTTGTCCTGGGTCAGGACCTGCCTGAGCTGGGCTCTGCTTCCCCATGGCAGGAAGCCCACAGGCCTGGCTGGTCCTTGGGGCCTCATGGACTCAGCAAGGGTGCACCCACTGCCATGATCTGCAAGTCTGTTCTCAGGGGGTCCCAGCCCAACCCTGTCCAGCAGAGCCGGCCCAGTGCCTCTCCATCCCCTCCTCCCTGAGACTTTCCCTCTCATCATCTTAATTCTCCCCAAGTCCCACTTGGAAGGACAGGACATCATCTCACCCAGCTCAACTGCTTTGCCCTGCCTACGGAAACAAAGTTAATACTAGGAATGAGAACATTTTAATGGCTGGCTTATGCTGCCCGAAACAAAATGTCTCTAAGTGGTTTTCTCAAAATAACACATTAAAAACCCAAACACACTCAGTATCTAACATTTGAAATATTCAATATGATTCTCAGGTTACCTTTTATAGATAGATCATCAGAACAGCAGTCTCTAGAAAATTCTGCACCCAAGGGAGAATATTGTTGGGTCTGACAGGATCTCTAGCCTGGTGGCTGAAGAAAGGAAAAGACTGGAGTCTCATCCTTGGGATTTTCCACGATGAGTTCAGTAAAGAAGTTAGAAATCAATGACCAGGAACCCTGACTGTGAGATCTTTAAATATATGGAACCGATGGGACCAGCCTTGTTGGGTAGATAGTGTCGGTAATGTTCTGTTTTAGGAGAGACTGAAAGTCCTGTAGCTGGGGAGCAGGGGCAATCCTGAGCAGCTTGCAGGGAGCTGGGACCACAGTGCAAAGGAGCCAGGTGAGGGCAGTTGCAGTCTCTGGTTGCACTCTCCAGCCTGCTTCCTGCGCTGGTGTTGACTGTCAGGGGCAAGGACCCAAGGTGCTAAAGAAGCCAGAACTTACCAGTTCCCCAGGCTTCCTTGGGCTCCAGCACTCTTTCCTCTACCCATTAGGAGAAATTAGATGAGCCAGCGGAATCAGAAAGGTGGAGTATCAGAGGTGAATGGAGTGCAGGGGAGGGGAGGATGCTCAAGGTGGATGATGTAGGTGTCTTAAATACTTGTGACAGTCCCCTATAACAGTAAAGCACTATTCAAATGCTATTATAAAATCACATCGTTGCCACCAGTTTTAAGGGAACTTCCACCTACTGGCCACTAGGGGGAGGCCGAGACTCACGCAGTTGAGGCGGCCGCTGGCAGGTAAGGTCCTTGGTCTATAGAGGGAGAGTACAAGAAGGAGCTGCCCTGAGGGCTGTGGCTGGCAGAAATGCAGCCAGCGGTGGGCCCAGGGGTTCCCAGGAGAAGTTGAAGCTGCCCTGTCCTGTGCTTCTGTCTGGAATCCCCACATTACCCTCCAAACATGACCCTACCCGCCTGCTGTGCCCTAAGAGCTAAGACTTAGGTCGCCATCCATTTTTAGCTCTTGTTCCCTCAATTCTTTTAAAACATATGTTAATCTGAAGACCCATTTACACCACATACTTAAGAGCAGATGATTTAGTGTTTAGCTCTTTCAGGGACACACACACTGTCATTTAATTCCTAAGAATGGAGGGCTAGTCAGGGGCAGTGGTGCAAGCCTATACTCCCAGTGACTGGGAAGGCTGAGGCAGGAGGATTGCAAGTTCAAGGTCAGCTTCAGCAATTTAGTGAGATCCTGTCTCAAAAATAAATAAATAAATAAATAAATAAAATGGGCTGGGGACATGGCTTAGTGGTTAAGATCCCTGGGTTCACTCCCCAGTACCACAAGAAAGAAAAAGAAAGCAAAGCAGGTCTAATTTGAGTTTTGTCAGGCCTCTGCACTGGGAGTGGGTGGGGAGGTGAGGGGGGTAGGAACTGTAAGAGACCATATTTTCTGGCATGTTCTGACACCTTTATGGGAACATTCCTCTTGCATACATTTCCCAGGCTCCCCAGGTATCTCAAAGGGGCTCAGGAAAGCCATTTCTACCTCCAATACACCTCAGACCTCCCCACACTGGGCAGGATGGCACATACCTCCCCAGCAGCACCAGAGGCTGAGGTAGGAGGATCACAGGTTCTAGGCCAGGCTCAGCAACTTAGGGAGACCCTGTCTCAAAAATAAGTATGAAATTATATCCCATGTATGTATGATATATCAAAATGCACAAATGCATTCTACTATCATTTATAACTAATTTAAACAAATTTAATTTTTTTTTTTAAAAGGGCTGGGGATATGACGACCAACACATTCTTCTCATCACATGCCTAGCACTTTTTTTTTTTCCAGTCCTGGACCCATGAGTGCTCTACCACTGAGCTACATTCCCAGCCCTCTTTATTTTTTATTTTGTGATAAGGTCTCACTGAGTTGCTAAGGCTGGCTTGGAACTTGAGATCCTCCTGTCTCTCCCTCTTGAATTTCTGGGATTACAGCATGTACCATGGCACCCAGCTGCCTGATTGTTTTCTAAGTACTAATATATATTTAATCTTCACAAGGACCCACTAGGGGGAACTATTGTTATGATGTGAGGAATGTGAGGCCCAGAGAGGTGGAGTACTTTGACCAAAGTCACACAGGGATAAATCGATCCAAGAGTCATGATTCCAACTCA
Organism: Spermophilus citellus; assembly: GCF_964194105.1. Taxonomy (NCBI): domain Eukaryota; kingdom Metazoa; phylum Chordata; class Mammalia; order Rodentia; family Sciuridae; genus Spermophilus; species Spermophilus citellus. The sequence goes on from NC_138185.1 coordinate 162,570,513, forward strand.
GGCAGTCCTGGCTCCTTAGCCAGACTTCTAACCAGTACACACACTGCCACTTAAAAGAGCTAAGGGCACTGAATTTTTCAGTTTGTCCTCACAACCTCCTCCCTCACTAGGACTCAGTGAGGGCAAACATTTGTTGTATTCAATACTGTCCCTTCTTCCAACTTTGGGCTTAAGGCCTGTCTCCTCCCCTTCACTGTTGGTTACCTGCAGCCTCTCCCCACTGCTACCCTAGATGTGGGCCTCAGAGGCTGCTGGGCTTTGGTTGGAGGAGCTAGTGGACATTCTGCAACCTCCTGCCAGGCCCTGTGGGCAGCTGGCCACCGTCTCTGTTGTCATGAGGTCAGTCCCTGGCTAGTGGAATTAGCCCATTAGAGTCAAAGAGATTGTAGGATCCTAGAGCTGGAAGGAATTGTTAAGGCTCAAGACCCATTCTCTCCTTTTCTATAAACTCAGAGCCCACAGAAATGAAGCAACTTGCTCAAATTCACAAAGCTCAATTGGCCTAAAACCATACTAAAAATGGCTTCTTCTGTCAATAACGACCATAACAAAGGTGATATCTAACATTTATTTAAGGCTTATTACACACCAGGAACCAACACTAAGCCCTTTCTATTGCCTTATCTCATTTAAGTCCTCTCATAGCCTGTAACTTGGCCAGGGCACACAGTTTCACTTTTTCCTCTGTTGCACATTGAAATGTTCTTTAAACATATTATTTCAGGGGCTAGGGTTGTAGCTCAGTGTCAGAGTGCTTGCCTAGCATGTGTGAGGCACTGGGTTTGTTTTTTTTTGTTTTTGTTTTTTTTTAATATTTTTTTTTAAAGAGAGAGTGAGAGAGGAGAGAGAGAGAGAGAAGAGAATTTTTAATATTTATTTTTAGTTCTCGGCGGACACAACATCTTTGTTGGTATGTGGTGCTGAGGATCGAACCCGGGCCGCACGCACGTCAGGCGAGCGCGCTACCGCTTGAGCCACATCCCCAGCCCCGAGGCACTGGGTTTGATCCTTAGCACTGCATAAAAATAAAATAAGTGAATAAATAAAAATAAAATAAATTTTAAAACCATATGATTTCAATAAGGACATAGAGCCCACCTAGGGAAAAAGAACACAGTAAGGTCTAGGTGTCCTGCCACCCCTTCATCCTGTTGCTCCTGCTTCACAGGCCACTGTTATTGCTGCAACATATGTCCAGAAGTTCACAGTTTAAGCAATGTTTTCCTCATGAATTATTGTTGTTGCCAGGCACAGTACAGTGGGGCACATTTATAATCCCAGATATTTGGGAGGCTGAGGCCGGAGTATGGCAAGTTGGAGGCCAGCCTTAGTGATTTACTGAGACCCTGTCTCAAAGTAAAATGAAAAGGGCTGGGGCTGTAGCTCAGTGGCAGAACACCCTAGGTTCAATCCCCACTACTGAAAAACAAACCAGTTATTTTTTGTGAGCAGCTATGCCATTAACAGAGACCAAAACCATTTGTATCTTTCCACAGTGTCATTCAACTAACTAAATAACAATAAAGTCACAAGCTACATCAGTCTCACCAGCTTTAACTCACCAAGTACTCTTAATTTCACTTGGTATTGTGACCACGACATTATCACTTCTCTTATTCCATTCCAGTGTGTGTGTGCATATGTGTGTGTGTGTGTGTGTGTGTGTGTGTGTGTGTGTGTGTGTGTGAATTACTGGGGATTTAACTCAGGGGGGCTGTACCACTGAGCTGTACCTCAGCCCTTTTTAGAATTTTTATTCTGAGACACAGTATTGTGAAGTTGCTCAGGCTGGCCTCCAACTCACGATCCTCCTGCCTCAGCCTCCCGAGCTGCTGGGATTACAGGTGTGTGCCACTATGCCTGGCATCTGTTCTAGTCTGAATCACTAACACCTACAGCACTCGAGTCACACATCACACTTTGCACCATGATACATAAGTTACAGAAAGGCTGAGAAAGGGGCCGGGGATGTGACTCCGCGGTAGAGCACCTGCTTAGCATGTGGGGAGTCCAGAGTTTAATCTTCCGATACAGCAAAAAAGGCTGTGAGAGAGATGACAGTGGCTGCAGGATTTACAGAGGCACAACTAAAAGCGAAGGCAGAGAGCTGGGAGGGACATACAAGGGTCATGTCTGGTGGTCAGACAAGGTCAAGGAATTTTATCTGTCAAGATTAACAACTCTGATCTGTCAAGGCTTGGAGCTGTTCAAGGTGAACGTGGAGGGGCAGCTGTGCCCTGCTGAGTTACTCCTTGATGTATAGAGCAGGAGTCTCCAGGCTGTGCCTAACCCTGAGCGACTCCCTGTTAGAAAGCAGGAATTTGCTGTAAGTTACACCATCTTGAGTCCAAATGCAAAGGGACAAAGTCTACACTTTGTACAAGTAAATAATCACCATCTGCCCAGAGGATAGAACCAGAGGTTCATTGTCGTGGCAATTTTCCTGAGCCAGACTTGGGAAGAGCGACCCAGATAACAGGTTCAGTGTGCCTCCATGTCCAGTCCTGGGGTGGGGGTAGGGTCTTCATTTTATGGGTCTTAGGTGAGGGGGTTACATTTGGTTAGGTTGACAAGTGCCAGTGTCTGGTATTTCTGATGTGGTTTGGGATGTCCATGTATCCAGGTGCTCCTGACTTAGTTTGATAATTCAGCGTGTAAAAGTTACCTATCAATTTGTGCCTTAAGATTGTTCAGGGCAGATGGTGGTTGTTTACTTGTATACCTGTACAGACAAGGCATAGTCATTTTCCCTCTGCATTTGAATTCAAGTGGAGTAATTTATGACAAATGATGGCTTTACAAAATGCAGTAACCCAGAAAAAGCAATCATGAAAGTTAGCCAATCCAAAAAAAAAAAAAAGGGAGACCCAGAATAGATAAAGTAATCCTTAGCAGGAAGAGTGAAGCAGGTGGCATCATTATACCAGACCTTAAACTATACTACAGAGCAATAGTAACAAAACCAGCATGGTATTGGCACCAAACCAGACTGGTAGACCAATGGTACAGAATAGAGGACACTTAAAATTACATAAAATTACACTTTTATTAGGCAAAGGTGCCAAAAACATACATTGGAGAAAAGATAGCCTCTTTAACAAATGGTGCTGGGAAAACTGGAAATCCATATGCAACAAAATGAAATTAAACCTGTATCTCTCACTATGCATAAAATTTAACTCAAAATGGATCAAGGACTTAGGGATAAGACTAGAGACCCTAAGTCTAATAGAAGAAAAAGTAGGAGATTAGAGCCCTCTACCACTGAGCCTCTACCACTGACTTAGGAATAAATCTAGAGACCCTGAGTCTAATAGAAGAAAAAGTAGGCCCTAATCTCCATCATGTGGGATTAGGCCCCAACTTCCTTAATAAGATTCCTTTGGAGTAAGAATTAAAATCAAGAATCAGTAAGTGGGATGGACTCACACTAAAAAGTTTCTTCTCAGCAAAAGAAACAATCTGTGAGGTGAATAGAGAGCCTACATCTTGGGAGCAAATCTTTACCCCTCACACATCAGGTAGAGCACTAATCTCTAGGGTATATAAAGAACTCAAAAAGCTAAGCTCAAAAAGCTAAGCACCAAGAAAACAAATAACCTAATCAGTAAATGCAACCAATCGACAAATATATGAAAAATGTTCATCATTGCTAGCAATTAGAGAAATGCAAATCAAAACTACTCTAAGATTTCATCTCACTCCACTCAGAATGGCAACTATTATGAAGACAAACAACAAAAAGTGTTGGCGAGGATGTGGGGAAAAGGTATACTCGTGAACTGCTGGTGGGACTGCAAATTGGTGCAGCCAATATGGAAAGAAGTATGGAGATTTCTTGGAAAACTGGGAATGGAACTACCATTTGACCCAGCTATCCCTCTCTTTGTCTATACCCAAAAGACTTAAAAACAGCATACCACAGGGACACAGCCACATCAATGTTTATAGCAGCACAATTCACAATAGCTAAACTGTGGAACCAACCTAGATGCCCTTCAATAGACGAATGGATAAAAAAATATGGCATATATACACAATGTAATATTACTCAGCCATAAAAGAGAATAAAATCATGGCATTTGCAGGTAAATGGATGGAGTTTGAGAAAATAATGCTAAGTGAAGTTAGCCAATCCAAAAAAAAAAAAAAAAAACCAAAAAAAAAATGCTGAATGTTTTATTTGCTATAAGGAGGCTGATTCAGTGGGATAGGGATAGGGAGCATGGGAGGAATAGATGAACTCTAGATAGGGCAGAGGAGTGGGAGGGGAAGGGAAGGGGAATGGGGTTAGATATGATGGCGGAATGTGATGGACATTATTATCCAAAGTACAGGTATGAAGACACGAATTGATGTGAATATGCTTTGTATATAACCAGAGATGTGAAAAATTGTGCTTTATATGTGTAATAAGAATTGTAATGCATTCCGCTGTCACATGTAAATTAAAAAAAGTGGAGTAACCCAGGGTTCGCACAGCCTGAAAACTCCCGTTCTGTAACAGAGCAGGGCACAGCCTACTCTCCACAGCAGGGGTCCAGGGCTCCAGGGTCTGGAAGACAGGCAGTTTGGAGCGGCAGAACTGGACTTCACCAGGCAGGGAGAATCATGCTGAGCTGAAGCCCCAGGAACAGAGCAGGGAATCGTAGCCTGTCCATCTTGTCAGCGTTCACCAGGTGTCTGATAGGATGAGGTAGCTATGTGCCCCTCCCATAAACCACCATCTTTTTTTTTTTAACATTTTTTTAGTTGTAGATGGACATAATATCTTTATTTTTATTTATTTATTTTTATGTGGTGCTGGGGATCAAACCCAGGGCCTCAGGCATGCAAGACAAGCCCTCCACCACTGAGCCCCACCCCAGCCCTGTACCACCGTCTTAAGTGCCCCTTATTAGGTATGTTCTGGTGTATCTGATAGCTTGTGGGCCTGGTTTCCCTGATTTGGGTTTGATATGTTCATGCATTTGTGTGTTTCTGATTTTATAAGTTCAGAGGTAGTAGCTTTTTATTAGTACTATTTATTTATTAGTTAGTGCCGTATCATTGTGCTGTGCAGCTGGGGTTATACTTTTTGGCAACTTCGCATGTCCACATCTGTGGCGATCTGCTTGCCTACTCAAGTTATTCAGTCTTTCCGCCTTAGCACTTGCACTCCTGTAACTCAGGACAAACTCTTGCTTTATAAAAATAGAGTAACTTAGGGCCAGGCACTGCAGTTCTTTACAACACGGAGTAACTCAGAACAGGGCACAGGCTGCCCTCCACGTTATCTCATTGGATCTCAGCAACGATTATTGTCTCCATCTGCAGAGTCCTAACTCCAAGAGGTTAAGTGACCTGCCTGGAGTTTGACAGCTACAAAATGGCAGAGCTAAGATGGAGAGCTTGGTGGTCTGTAGCCTTTGAATTACACCCCTCTGCCTCCGTTGGTGAAAAATCCCTAGGTGCTTAGAACCCGGAATGTGCCATAAATAGTTCACCTTCTACAAAGAGAAACTTGCGGTTGGTCAGGAAACAGGGAAAATCTCATCATTTCTTGAGTGTTTACATTCCAGAGTGGACTGCTCATTCTCTGTTCTAGGGCAGGTTTACAAGGACACCTCTCCTCTGTGTTCCACAGTGAAGAAGCTCTCAGGCAAGGCTGGGGGCCCTGGGTAGACTAGAGTCCTGGAGCTGCCGGAACAAACTGTCACCAACTTGACAGCTGAAATCTACAGAAATGTACTCTTTCAGTACAGGTTTGGTTTCTAGATAGGCTGAGAGGAGGAACCATTCCAGGCCTTTCTGTGAGTTCTGGTAGATGGCGGCAATCATGTGGACTGCCTTAGTTTGTGGATCATCCCTCCCATCTCTGCTTCTCGTGTGTGTGTGTGTGTGTGTGTGTGTGTGTGTGTGTGTTTCTCTTTTATAAAGACACAAGTCATAGGATTTAGAGTCCACCTCATTTTAACTAATCTAAGAATGTCCCCTAAGGGTCTCTGCAAAGATCCTATGTCCAAATAAAGTCACATTCTGAGATTCTGGGTGGACCTGAGGAGACTTCCTGTTTCATTCAGTGACAGGGATGGCACTTCTGGACTGTTCCAAGTCTTCCTTAACCAGCAATGTTCTAACCCAGGAAAGCAGCACCAGGACAATCCTGCCCACCTACAGGCAAAGGGAGGGCAAAGAAAAGGAGCCAGGCAATTGGAGGTCTCCTCAGAGCAGCTCACAGACTGTGCTGGGTGGCACCATGAAACGGGAGGGCAGAGAGTATCATTTTAGCTGCAAGTCTTTGGGGTCAAAATGCTTTTATTTTAATGAGCGTGGGAATGAGAATAAGAGTGGGACAGAAGAAAGAGAGGAGAAGAGAGAAAGCTGGCTTACTTACAAGAATCACTCAAAGAGTAAGAAAGCAAATAGCTGGGAATTATTTAACTTGGAATTCATAGTATTTTTTCAAGGAAAAATTTCAAGTGGGAGGAGCAAAGGAAAACATGAATTCATGAAGAAATGTATCTTGATCTTGATTGTGAAGACTAAATAGGGTTAAGACTAAAATGGAAAAATAAAGAAAATAAGATGCATTTATAATTTAATAAGTATATAGTATGGATAGGCAAAATACCAAAAAAATATTTTGTGTGTGTGTGTGTGGAGAAACTTGATGGTGAACTTGAAATAATAGCCATTATAGTTATCAGGGTAAAGACAAAAGTTAGGGGAATGGAATAGACTCTAAAAACATTCATGTTATTTAAGGAGTTGATAGAAGATGAGTAAGCACTAACACAATGCTACAAGAAAGAGTCACTATTCAATAAATATCTAAATGGAGGACATCAGCATGGATCAGAATTAGCTTCTATCCACTTTTTTTTTAAGTTGTAGATGGCCACAATACCTTTATTTTATTTATGTGGTGCTGAGGATCGAACCCAGTGCCTCACCTGTGGTAGGCAACTGAGCCACAACCCCAGCCCTCTCTATCCACATTTTTACACCATGCACTACAATACATTTCAAATGTAATTTCATAAAAAGCCAGGGAAGAAAGTGGGAGAGGAAACACGTTTCGATTGCGTTGCAGAGAAAACGTTTTGACTATGGATACAGAAGCTATCAGAGACAAGAGAGATGGATCCAAATCTGTTTATAAAAGCCATTTGTTCCAGAAAATGTAATAAAGGAAACACAAAAAGTGAAATCCACAGAAGGGGGAGAAATATATATGGCAAATAAAGCTTCCCATCCCGATAACAAAGGCACTGAGCAAGTGGAAAAGGTCAGAATGCTGCTCCTTTTTGATAAGTAGTCAAAAGAAATGAATTCAGAGCTTACATGCAAAACTTTACATAGAAAAATGAGCAGCCCCACTGCAAATCTTGAACTTTCAGCTTGAACAACTTTTATATTGTTATTAAAGAATCAGTTTACAGGTGTGGTGGTAACGCATGCCTGTAATGCCAGCAGTTCAGGAGGCTGAGCAGGAGTTCTACAAGTTCAAAGCCAGCCTCAGCACACTTAGCAAGGTCCTAAGCAACTTAGTGAGACCCTGTCTCAAAAGATAAATAAATAAATAATGGACTCACTGGTTAAGCACCCCTGGGTTCAATTCCTGGTGGGGAAAAAAATCAATTTAGCCAGGGTGTGGTGACCTGCACCTATACTCCCAGCAACTCAGGAGGTTGAGGCAGGAGGATTGCAATTTCAAGCACAGCTCAGCAACTTACCAAAGCCCTGACTCAAAATAAAATAAAAGGAGCTGGGGATATAGTTTAGTGGTAGAGCACCCTTGGGTTCAATCTCCAATAACCAAACCTCCAAAAAATTCAATTTAAATGACAAACTTAATGTGTGATAGGTCAGATTCCCTGATGGCAAAACCTATAAAATAGTTCCTATCCTTTGATCCCACAATCTTACTTCTAAGGAAGTAGCCAAAGAAAATAATGTAAAGGGGAAAAGTCATTTCTACAAGTGTTCATTGTAAATATTATTTACATAGAAGGCAATTAGAAATGAGGCACTTTCACAGAGATTTCTAAGTCGAAGTGGGATTTAAAGACTGTATAGCTAAATCTACTGGGATGCTTGTGGAAATGCAGATTTGGGGTCCCACTTCAAACCTTGCCAATCTCTCTCTGGAAGGAGCCTGGGAACACTCATTTCCTCAAGGGGGTCAGCTGATTCATTACTGCACTCTGGTTTGAGACTGAGGGCCAGTCACAGACCATGAGAGCGTTTGGTGAACTAGAGTGGTTCAAGTAACGGACCCTAAACATGCAGAGAAATGAGAAGAGGGATCATGAGGACTCAGAGAACACCGAGTCATGTCAGCGACCACAACAGGATAGGGTGGCAGAAGTCAGCTGTTGTCCATAATGTTGTGTTTTGTTCTGGAAACTGTTTTTAAAAAGCAACATGGTCATATGAGTTTTGTTCATTTGTCAAATCCCCAAGAAGGTCACTTGAAGACTTAATAGAACATCTACAAAGAATCTACAGGATCCTTGCCTCAAGCCCTCCCTGCCTGCATGACATCCCTTCCCTCCTTCTCCTTTGGTTCCCTGGTCCCCAGGTGATTAAAAGTTTCTTTCTGCCTTAAATTCTGTCCAAGGCTTCACACCCCATAAGCAGCACCCACCTGTGTCCTTGGCCAATGTCTAGTTGGAGGTACAGTTGTGTGGGGTGTCATTCTGTCATCAGGACAGTTTGGTGACCACATATTTTTTATTTTTGCACCAAATTAGAGGAAACAAGTATATATGTGTGTATATATATATATATATATATATATATATATATATATATATATAAAATTTATATATATTTATGAACTTATAAATATATGTATTTATAAATTTATATATTGTAAATAAGACATGTATAAATTTATATTTATAAATATATGTGAATGTATGTATAAATCATAAATGATACATTTATAATATGTATTCATAGATATGTATAAATTTATACATTTACATTATATAAATTTTTATACACATACACACAGAGCTGGGGGGCGTAGCTTAGTGGCAGAGTGCTTGCCTAGTATGTGCAAGGCCCTGGATTTGATCTCCAGAACCATAAGAAATAATAAAAATAAAAAACTTAGTAGGCAGCTTGCTGGAGACTGCTGAGTATTCCCTTTTCAGGATGGGGAGGGAGACAGGCCTGATGGGATGTATTGCTAATGCAGTTCTGAGCTTCTCAGGTTCCCTGAGGGCTGACTTCCCTGAGGGGCAGAAATGCCACTGTAGCTCTATTTCCCAGAGAAGCCTCTTTCCTGGAACCTATAGATCCATTCTTGCCCGGAGCCTTGGGGCTTCTTGCCAGGATCTGCGGATGTCACAAGATACTACTGTCCAGCTAAGGTTGGCCAACCTCCCCCAAGAAGGTTGGGCCGCTGCCCAGGGTGCCAGGCCTGTAGGCGCCTGGAGAGTCCACTCCTACAGGGAGTCACTGGGGGACATTGGGGTGGCTGGGCCTAGCCCAGCAGCATGCCCAATATTTGATTCTTGGTGCTCTACAGCCCTGAGGGAGACTCTACCTGCCTCCATTCAAACTAACATGTCTGCTTCCGGCCCTGAGACACCCACCCACTCCTGCTCCTGGCTGCTTATCTCAAGGCTCTCTCTGGGTGGTACCCTGTCTTTGGCAGCCTTGCATGGTCCAGCAGAGGGAGCCCCTTTTCTATAAGGGACGGGCACAGGTTTTTTGTCTTCAGGCTTGTCCAATTCCAGAGTCAAGGAATTCAGTATCTTATGTTCCTTCCCAGCCAGACGATGAACCCTCATTTTATAGGCTGAGAAAACTGCGGTTAACCCCAGTTGAGTCCAGAGTTGGGGCTGGAAGATAACACCAAGGAGCCATTTTGCTGTTTAGGGGCTTCAGCTCTCAAGGCCCAGGGCTCCCAGTCTAGTGCCCTCCCACCAGTTGGCTCTCAAAACTCCCTCCAGACAATTCCCCAAAACCCCTTCCAGCCATCTTGGCATCAGTTCCAGGGACAGGGTGCTCTGGCCCCAAGATGTTTTGTCTTATCCTAATCTCCTGAGCCTCCCTCCCTTTCTTAAAATGTCTGTTCCAGTGCCCTCTGCTGGGACAGCTTCTAGAAAGTGGGCTGACGGTGGGTGGGGGCCTCATGCTTGTCTCAGATCCTAGCTGGCTTGGGTTCATTACTTTTCTTCTCTGGGAATTGAATATTTCTGACTTCAAAATGGGACAAAATCCCTCCTTTCTTTATAGGATTAGAAGTAGAGGCTTAAAAGTCAGGAAGACCTTACCTTGTAAGCTAACCAGCAGATCACCTCCCCAAACTGCCGCTATGTCACCTGCAAAATTGAAATAATAATGACCTTGCCTATTCTAGTAAAGAGAAGATGACAAGATTTTGGAGGTGAGGTGCCTCACACCCAGAGTGTCAAGATAAATGGTCTCTATTGCTATTGCTATTGTTGAATATCCAAAAAGACCACCCACAAGGAGACAGGTGACAGATATCAGTCTCTGAAACAATTGGAAAATCACAGAATTAAGGATTAATGAGCCTAGGTCCACATGTCCCAAGCCTTAACACCACATAATATAGTTTGGACTTAGAATGTCCCCCCATATCCCATGTGTTAGTCCCTGGCTGGTGATACCATACAGAGGTGTGAAAAAGACCATCAGCAACACAATAAAGAACAGGGAGATGTTTCCCATATGATCTAGCTAATAAATCATGGCTATGGAAACTTCAGGAGGTTGTAACTAGTTGAAGAAAGTAGGTCACTGGCGGGCTGCCCTGGAAGGATACATTGGAACCCTGGCTTCTCTCTCTCTTTCTCTCTCTCTCTCTCTTCTCTCTCCTTTCTCTCCACTCTGCTTCCTGGCTGTCATAAGGTGATCAGATGAAGTCTAAATGAATTAGCTTTTTTGAAAAATCTGTATATTTTTTTAGGTGTAGATGGACACAATACCTTTATTTTATTTATTTATTTTTATTTTGAACCCAGTGCCTCACATGTGCAAGGCAAGCACTCTACCACTGAGTCACAACCCTGGCCCCTAAATGAATTAGCTTTTTAAGCACTTAATAGGTGAGGTGTTTAGCTTGTGTCAGGGATGGGCTCTTATTTATGTGTGAGTAGTTCTAAATTTTCATCAGTGAGTGTCTCTAGAGGGAAATGTCTTTAGTAAGGTAGACATTTATGTTCCTTCAGCTGCAGAAGGAGAAAGGGTGAATAAAAGCCAAGCTAATGATAATTCACAGACTGACAATTTTGGGGAAAGAGGCTAAGCTAAAAGATCAATCCAGCCATATTAGAGTTTGAAAATGGACCTGGGAGTTCTTGAGATTTAAGAGTTTCCAGCTGTAGACGTCAGAGCAGCACAGTGACATTTTCCCCTAGCCTAGGGAAATAGGGGGCAAATAAAAATGTAAGTTTTTTTTAAAAAAAATCTAAATCTGTTTCATTTTCCAGTTTTGGGATTCTATATACTTTTGGTGCTAAAAATATCCTTTCTTTTATAAAATGTGAGTGAGAGTTGTTGGTAATATGTGACTTACGTACGGTGATTTATACTAATACATGAAATTCAAAATCCTTTTACTAATAGGGGCACTGGGTCCAGAGGGGAGATGTGACTTGTCCAAGGTCAGAAGTGGTTGGTGATAGAGCCAGTGCCCCACCTCCATCTCCTGATTTCTGTCTAATGCTCTTCTCATTGGATTCTTCCCCTAGCACATTTGTACCTCGTTCATTTGCAAATGATTGAAATCCAACTCAAACTGGCTTAAGCAAAAGGGATATTAAAAAAGAATTTCAGGGCTGGGGATGTGGCTCAAGCGGTAGCGCGCTTGCCTGGCATGCGAGCGGCCCGGGTTCGATCCTCAGCACCACATACCAACAAAGATGTTGTGTCCGCCCAGAACTAAAAAATAAATAAATAAATTCTCATTCTCTCTCTCTCTCTCTCTCTCTCTCTCTCTCTCTCTGCCCCCCCTTCCTCTCTCTTTAAAAAAAAAACAAAAAAAAAAAAAGAATTTCAACCAGAAGGAGAAATAAATGCTTGGCAGGAAAAGTAACAATGGATGCACATTAAACCACTGGACACAGACTCCATAGGAACCAAAGTCTCCCCTCTGTGGTTCAAAACCCACAACGAGGCTTTCCCATCAATTCCTTACTCTCAGCACTATCACCACCTCCAGTATGGGGACACACACACACACACACACACACACACACACCTCATTCTGAACAGACCCTCAGTATCCATTCTTTGGTTCATTTCCTGCTAGTTCAAGTCATCTCTCCTCACTTTTGTCAAAGAGTGTCTAACCAACCCCAATCCAACCAGTCTCTCTTGTCTCATAAGGGTGGAGCATTCTCCCCAGAAAAGATCATCAGAACACGGAACACACTGTCCCAGCAGCCTCTCAGCCCTAACTCATTAGCTGGATAATTAAGGGAAGCATCTGCATTTTCTTTCCTGTGTTGCTGGTGACCAGTTCATATCTAAAGGACTAAACATAAGTAGCAGGAGGTTTGACTTGTTTGAAGCTGGGCAATTGTGTACTTTCTCAAAGATCAGCCTCCCTGAGATACATGCAGAGTTCCATGAAATGGAAATGGAAATGGACTATGGTCTATGATTCAGTATACAGGTGGGTAGGATTTACACTGAAGCTCAGCTATAAAACCTCCACCCACTCAGCTTGCCCCATTGCTGGATCAATCTAGAGCATGGAGGACACCATGGTATGTCTTTGTGCTGCCTGATTCTGTTTCCCTCCAGCCTGAAAAATTGAGCCAATGGGTCCTTCCTCTATCTGACCAAAGGGCAGGAGGCAGTGGAGGCAGGGAAAGAAGGCGGAATATTGACCCAAGAGTATTGAAGCCATGGAATGAAAATTCAGTGTCAACTTTTATTTAAATATTTTGGAGAAAATAAGTATGAATATAATATAGAGTAAAATGAAAAACTTAGATGAACTTTTAAAAAAATATTTTTAATTGTAGATAGACACAACATCTTTATTTTATTCATTTATTTTTTATGTGGTGCTGAGGATCAAACCCAGTGCCTCACACATGAGAGGCAAGTACTCAACCACTGAGCCACAACCCCAGCCCTAGATGAACATTTTTAGTAAATTAATTAAGTTTTTAAGAGACAGAGTCTTACTATGTTGTCCAGACTGGCCCCAAACTCCTTGGCCCAAGAGATTCTCCTGCCTCAGCCTTCTGGATATCTGGGACCACAAGCATGCACTTCTAGGTTTATTTCAGGATTAACATTTTTTTCTTAATTTTTAGTTGTGTATGGACACAACTTTAGTTTTATTTATTTATTTTTATATGGTGCTGAAGCTTGAACCCAGTGCCTCACATGTGCTAGGCAAGCTCACTGCCACTGAGCCACAACCCCAGTTCTAGGATGAACATTTTTAAATAAATTCACCTCCTTGAAATTTCCAGTTGTAGCTGTTGCTGTAGTCAAGCTAACAGGTCCAGGTCCGAGTTCCTCTGGCTTAGAGGAAGCTTTGCCCTTCCAAGTCCTACAAGGCAGACTTCATCTCTGGAGGTTCAGCATAGACCTGAGATATTGGACAATGACTTAAGATGGTTTGCGACAAGGGACACATGAAAAGTCAGCCCTCCCACACTCTGGCCCTCCCCCTTTCCCCCACTTCTCCTCACTATAGATTAAAATTCACTGGGCACCAGCTTCTAAGCTCAAGATCATGCTCCGTGAGCCCAAGTGCGTAGTCAGCTTTCCATCACTCTAACAAATACTTGAGATAATCAACTTATAAAGAGAGAAGGTTGATTTTGGCTCACAGTTTGGGAGGTTTCAGTCTATATTGTTTAGCCCCGTGGCTTTAGGTGTGTGGAGAGGCAACACATCATGTTGGGAGTCCCTGGTGAGAGCAAAACTGCTCCCTTCATGGCCAGGAAGCAAAAAAAGAAGAAAAGGAAGAAACGGGCATCACACAATCCCCTTCAAGGGCGTGACCCCCAGGGCCTAAATTCTTAAAGGTTCTACCTCCAAATAATGTCACCCTGGGTGGTAGGGCCAGGGGTGTAGCTCAGTGACAGTGACACTTGCCTAGCCTTGTTGGATTCAATCCCTAGTACCACCAAAAAATAAAAACAAAAAAGATCTAACACATGGGCCTCTGGGAATTTTCAGGATCCTAACTATAACACCAGGTGACCACTAAGAATTCAATCATTTCTCCTGTGGATCACAGCTTACAAAGTGCTAAGTCCAAGGAAAGAGCCATCTGTCACCTACTCCCTAACACTCAGAGCCAACTTTTCCAGTGGGCTCAGGACACACAGTGCCTAGGGCCCAGGTTGGTTAATTGTATGTGTTAACTTTGCTGGCCAGATACCTGGTTAAACATCCTGGGTATCTGTGAGAGCATTTTTGAAAGATATTAATATTTGATAGTTGACTGAGTGAAGCAGATTGCCTTCCCCCATGTGGGTGGGCCTTATTTAATCTGTTAGAGGTCTGAAAAGAACAAAAAGGTGGAGTAAGTGGGAATCAGACTCTCTGTCTTTGAATAGGGACATTTGTCTTCACCTGCCATTGTCTTAAACTTGGGCTGGAACTTACAGTCATTGTTTTTTTTTTTTTTTTTTTTTTTTTTTTTTTTTTTCCTGGATCTCCGGCTTGCCGCGTACAGATCATGGGACTTCGCAGTCTCCAAATACTCATGGATGTATGTCTCCATCCTATAGGTTCTGTTTCTCTGAAGAACCCAGACTCATACAGGCTCTCTACTTTTAGGCCCAATGAAAATGTTTCAATTTTAATTTCTTTTAAAATTAGGAGCTGATAACTGTAATGGTAATGAATGTATAAAAATGCTCTGCTTTGTGGTGGCCGTGTCCGGAGCTGCTTTCCTCCACCATGCCTTTCCACCATGATGTTCTGCCCCACCTCAGGCTCAGAGTTGTGGAGTCAGCTGACCATGAATTGAACCTCTGAAACCAAGAGCAATAATATACTTTTTCTCCTCTAAGTTGTTCTTGTCAAGTGTTTTGGTCATAGCAGTGCTGACTAAAACAGAAATGGATACCAAGAAATGGAGTCATCACTGTGACTAATGTGACCATGTGGTTCAGAAGCCTTTCCCCTCCACCAACATTTTTTTAAAATATTTTATTTTTTAGTTGTAGTTGGACACAATACCTTTATTTTATTTATCTATTTTTATGTGGTGCTGAGGATTAAACCCAGGGCTTCGCACGTGCTAGGCGAGTGCTCTACCGCTGAGCCATAACCCCAGCTGAAAAGCACCAGACATCTATTTGCTCTCTCAAAGCCATTTCTGCACCAACCATGGCCACCTTCATGGAGCTCAGCACCAAAGCCAAGATGCCCATGTTGAGTCTGGGCACCTGGAAGTCTCCTCCAAACAAAGTCAAAGAAGCCGTGAAGGTGGCCATTGATGCAGGGTATCGCCACATAGACTGTGCCTACGTCTATCAAAATGAGAATGAGGTGGGAGAAGCCATCCAAGAGAAGATCCAAGAGAAGGTGGTGAAGCAGGAGGACCTCATTATTGTGAGCAAGTCATGGTGCACCTTCTTTGAGAGGAAGCTTGTAAAGGAAGCCTGTCGGAAGACCCTCAAGGATTTGAAACTGGACTATCTGGATGTCTACCTTATTCACTGGCCACAGGGATTTCAGGCTGGGAAGGACTTATTCCCCAAAGATGATAAAGGCAACAACCTCATCAGTAAAGAAACATTCTTGGATGCCTGGGAGGTCATGGAGGAACTGGTGGATGAGGGGTTGGTGAAAGCTCTTGGTGTTTCCAACTTCAACCACTTCCAGATTGAAAAGATCTTGAATAAGCCTGGACTCAAATATAAACCAGTGACTAACCAGGTCTAGTGTCACCCATACCTCACCCAGGAGAAACTGATCCAATACGGTCACTCTAAGGGCATCACGGTCACAGCCTACAGCCCCCTGGGCTTTTCAGATAGACCTTGGGCCAAAACAGAAGACCCTTCACTACTGGAGGACCCTAAGATCAAGGAGATTGCTGCAAGGCACAAAAAATCCCGGGCCAGGCTGGGAATGTGGCTCAAGCGGTAGCGCGCTCGCCTGGCATGCTTGCGGCCCGGGTTCGATCCACAGCACCACATACAAACAAAGATGTTGTGTCCGCCAAGAACTAAAAAATAAAATATTAAAAAAAAAATCCCGGGCCCAGGTTCTGATCCGTTTCCATATCCAGAGGAATGTGGTGGTAATCCCCAAGTCTATGACCCCAGAACATATTCTTGAGAACTTTCAAGTCTTTGACTTCAAATTGAGTGATGGGGAGATGGCGACCTTACTCAGCTTCAACAGAAACTGGAGGATCTGTGTCCTGGCTGACCAGGCTAATTTTCCGGACTACCCCTACAATGCCAATTACTGAAGATGAATCTCCTGATGAGACACCTGGTGGATTCTTTCTCTTCACTGAAGTGGAATTTGATCTCCCTGAGGCCCATTTTAGCTAAATTTATATGAAATTATATTGTGCTTAATCTTGTCAGAATCTAGGCAAAATTAAAAAAAAATTTATTAGTGCATTATAATTGTACATAATGGGTTTTTTTAATTCTCTAATCATCCATGCACACAACATTAGTTGCTCAATCTCCTTCCCAGAAACTTCTTTCTTTCTCCTCTCTCCCCTTAAGCAAGGTTTTATTTAAATCCATATGATGAACCAGGAAAAGACTTATCACAGGGAAGTATGACCCAGATGAGCAAATGACTATTTCTTCCACTTATTTGATCTGAACAAATGTTTGTTAAACAACAGGGTCTCTGCTACCATTGAGAATGCAAAAATAAAAATAATAAAAAAATAGTGGAGAACCATAAGGAAAATGTTGCCAGAGAATCTCTCTTCACCATTTTGAGAAAGAGTGTTCAGGATAAGGAAAAAGAACCAGCAGCACTGTCTACTGCTGAGTAGTAGTTCACACTATCATCAAGGAGAACCAATAATTAAAGAAGAAAGTTGTACAATTAGATGTGCAAAATAAAAGAAAATGAAGAGGATAACCACTAAATTTTAAAGGAGAGCAGGAAATATAGAATATCTAGGCCAGTTTTCTTATTCTCTGCATATGGAAAACAAGAGTAAAAATTCATAGTCACCAGACCACAAAGTGCCACAGGCAGGCCTGATAGGGAAGACAGCCCAACCCAGAGGTCATGGACTTTGAACCAGATGAGATCTGGTTAAACAAGATGGATTACCTATTTAATCTGACTTGTGCAAATACAAATTTAAACAGTAGAAAATTTGAAATGTGGCACAAAGAGAGGAAATATGGTATAATACAGAGTATTGGACTGAGGGTAATATCATAATATTAGTTTAAGTTCTAACATTAATAATCTGTGTAACCTTGAGAAAGTCAGTAACTTTTCTCTGGGCCTTAGTTTTATCATCTGTCAAAGGAGGAAACCGAATCATATCAACTTGAAAATAACATAGCAATATAATTCTATGGTACCTGATATTACAAGGATCATTTAAAAATGTATTATCCAGGCACAGTGCTGCACCCCTGTAATCCCTGTAATGGGCTAGGGAAGCTGAAGCAGAAGGATCACAAATTTAAAGCCAGCTTCAGCAATTTAGTGTAGTCCTAAGCAATTTAGCGAGAGCCTGTCTCAAGATAAAAATTAAAAATGGCTGGGGATGTGACTCAATACCAAAAAAAAAAAAAAAAAAAAAAAAGGATTAGTGTAGTCCAACTGCTATAACAAACATCACAATGGCTTACTAAATTAAGAATTTCTCTCATGTCACAACCCAATGGCTGGTATATGGTGGTGGCCGTAATGTTGGGTATCTGTGTGGTGGGTAGATACTCCCACACAGTTATTTAGAGGTTGGGTAGATACTCCCACACAGTTATTTTTTGTTTCATCATGCTCAGCTGCCCAAGCACTCACATACCACTGCAGCTATGGTTCCAGAAGATCTGAATACTGCTCAAGATAGCAGAAGACCTTGGCATCATCTGCATTCTGCAGGAGAGCAGAAAGCTGGAGTTAGGGGGTCAAGGGAGTTCCCACTGAGATTTCAAAGGAAGGTCTGGGAGGCCAGTCAAACTATAGCCAAGTCAGAATATCGGCAGGCACCCCCTGAGAGGGTGATGCATGAAGGTATGAGAAGGAAGTCAAAGATGCAGTGAGGACCCCTAAGCCAGTACCATGGAATATCTGCCAAGGAAAGCTACAGAAATTAAGAAGAAACAAGCCACGTGGGCTGCGACCAGCATGGCCCTGGGGGCAGAACTACGTAAGCCCTTCGGAGAGAATATCACAATGCTATGGGCCCCTGATGCTGGACGTGGATGGACAGGACTTATTGCTCAGTTGGATTTTGGTCCTGCTTTGGTCCCATCCCTTCTTTCTATGTTCTTATTTCTTCATTTTGGAATGAACACATTTACTCTGTGCCATTATATATTGGATGCATTGCTTTTGATCTTTACAAGAGAAAGCATCCAAGAGTTTGCCTTGAGTCTCAGATGAAATTTTGGACTTGAACTTTTGAGCAACGTTAAAACTATTAAGACTGTGGGGACTCTTGGAAATGGACTAAATGTGTTTTGTATTGTGCAATAGGCATGAGCGTTTGGGGGTCATGGGCAGAATGTTGTGGTTTACATATTAAGTGTTGCCCAAAATCTCATGTGTGAGACAGTATAAGAATGTTCAGAGATGAAATGATAAGATTATGGGGCCTATACACTAATCAGTGGATTAATACACTGATGTGGATTAATTGGGTGGTGGCTGTAGGCAAGTAAGATGTGGCTGGAGGAAGTGGGTCACAGCGGGATGTACCTCTTGGATTCATACTTTGTCCTTGGTATGCACAGCTCCTTTATAATAAAGTGGCAATCTTAAGTAGAGTACTTTCCTGAGTTCTGTTCCAGGGAAGGATCAGACCCGAGGGAGTGGGGGTCCTGGGAACCTCCTATTTGGTAGTCAGGCAGGCAGAAATGTGGGTCACCTGAGGGCTCCACTTACGGCTGGCATCTAAGGTGGGGCAGTCTTGTGGGACTAAGCCTTTTAACTTGTGGGATCTGATGTTAACTCCCGGTAGATAGCATCAGGAGCAAGTTGAATTAAATTATTGGACTCCCAGTTTGTGTGGGAGAATTGGAGGGTTGGTGAAGAAAACTGACCCATATTTTGTATCAGAAAATAGCACATATTTGGTTCAGAAGTGGTGTCAGAAAAGAAGGTGCATATGGAAATGGTAATTCACAAGGAAAGGCCTCTACCTTGTTTAAGGTGATTCACAAAGTATTGCCTATGGCTAATGTAAAGTCCTTTTGGCTTTGGAGCCAAGTCTGTGAAATAGTCCAAAAAATAGATCTTCCCAGCCCTTATTTGTGATATTATAAGAGAATACTTGAGACTGGGTAATTTATAAAGAACAGGAATTTATATCTTACAGTTCCGGAGGTAGGAAGACCAAGATCAAGGTGTGAGCAAGTACAGTATGGGGTGAAGACTGGTCTCTGCTTCTAAGAAAGGTCCTTGAACACTCAGAAGGGGAAGAATGTTGTTGCTCACATGGTAGAAAAGTGGAAGAGCAAAGAAAAACTCCATTCCTGAAAGACCTTTTAAAAAGGCATTAAATTCTCCTTCATGAGCCGGTTGCAATTCAGGAGGCTGAAGCAGGAGGATCATAAATTCAAGGCCAGCCTCAGCAACTTAGTTAAACATTGTTTCAAAATAAAAAAAAAATAAATAAAAAGGGGTGGGGATGTAGCTCAGTAGTAAAGTGCTCCTGGATAGGATCCCTAGTTCAAAGAGGAAAAAAAATCACCCTCATGGTTCTAAGCACCTCTTAAAAGTCTTGTATCTTGCCAGGTGCTGTGGTACATGCCTGGAATCCCATTTACACAGATAACACAGGAAGATCACAAATTCAAGGCCAGCCTGGGCCACTTAGAAATAACTGTCTCAAAAATAAAAAGTTTTTAATAGGCTGAAATACTGCTCAGTGTTAGATCACCCCTGAGTTCAATCCTCAATACTGCAAAAACCAAAAACAAAATCAAGTCCCAACTTTTAATGCTGTTATGGCAATTAAATTCAATGAGTCTTGGAGGGGACAAATACTCAAACATTAGCAATGAGAAAAACTAAACATTTTTCTTGCAGTACTGGAGACTGAACCCAGGGGTGCTCTACCACCGAGCCATGCGCCCCCTAGCCCTTTGTATTTTTTTATTTTGAAACAAGGTATCACTAAGTCATTGGAGCTGACTTCAAATTGAAGATCTTCCTGCCTCAACCTCAGAGTAGCTGGGATTACAGGAGTGCATCGCTGTGCCTGGTGAGCTTGCTCCTTTGTGAACCATTAAGACACTAAAGCTTATTCAATGTGCACAGGACACAGAGCTGCTCTGCTGACTGATCACATCAGGATTCAAAAATATGCCCTGGACTTTAAAGATGGATCGACAAATAGTATTAAGTTTCATAGGGAGAAATGAAGTTCCCAAGCTTAGATCCAAAGAAACCGACTGGACCAGGGGTTCTCCAACTACAGCTTATGGGCCCCATCTAGCCTTCTGCCTGGTCTTGTTTTGTGCAGCTAGGAACCTAACCCAGAGCCTGCACATGCTAAGCATGCACTCTGAGCTATATACCCAGCCTCTCCTGTTTTGTAAAATAAAATTTCACTGAATGAAGCAATGTTCATTTGTTTTGATACCATCTATGGCTGCTTTTTTTTTTTAAAGAGAGAGTGAGAGAGGAGAGAGAGTGAGAGAGAGAATTTTTAATATTTATTTTTTAGTTCTCGGCGGACACAACATCTTTGTTGGTATGTGGTGCTGAGGATGGAACCTGGGCCGCATGCATGCCAGGCGAGCGCGCTACCACTTGAGCCACATCCCCAGCCCTCTATGGCTGCTTTTATGCTGTAATGGCAGGGTTGAGACAAGGTCTCACAAGGACAACGTCTACAAAGTCTAAAATATTTACTATCTGACTGACCCTTAACCTAAACAGGGAAGACCAGATGGGGCATATCTTAGTCTGTTCAGGCTGCTATTCAAAATGCCATACACTGGAGGTTTATAAATACAATAAAAATTTTCTTAGTTCTGGAGGCTGGGCAGCTCAAGGTGTTGGCAGATTTCGTGTCCGGCAAGGGCACACTTCCTGGTTCAAAGATGTTATTATTTTGCTGTTTCCTCATATGGTGAAAGGGGTGGGAGTCTCTGTCCTCCTTTTTATAGGGGCACTAGTCCCCACAATACCATCCTAATACCATCACCTCAGGGGTTAGGATTTCAGTATATGAATTTGATGGGGGGAGAGAAAAGCTTAGCATGGAGATTTGAATTTGTAACAGTTCAAGTGAAAAGGGTTTTTTTTTTTAAAGGAGTATAGTTATTTAGCCTGCATGATTGCATAGTTATATTAGGACAAAGATCATATTAGCCAGATATCACTCATTTGGCGGTAAGTGATCAAAAGTAATGCAAAATCAGCTCAGCACAAGAGGACTGCATTGGAAGAATGCCCCAGAGAAGGCCAGTGAGGCTCAGTAATCGTCTCATTAGGACCTTCCTTCCCATCTCTCCCCCCTTCTCCTGACTTTGGCCACCTCTCTTTTGGTACAGATCAACTTTCTGTGAATGGCAAAAAAAAAAAAAAAAAAAAAAAAAAACCAAAACATGGCTACAAAAAGTTTCCCACCACTACTTAGATTCTTTTCACCACTTGTTTTCTTTCCCTCTCTCTGTCTCTTCTTCCTCAGCACACAGAAAGATGATATCTCGCCAAGCATGGTGACACACAAGTATAAAATAAATAAATAAATAAAGGGTTGAGTGGTAGATCAGTAGTAGATCAGTGGTAAAGTGTCCCTGGGTTCAATCCCCAGTAACACACACACACACACACACACACACACACACACACCTCCTAGCGTCCCCTACAGTTAAGTGAAGCTTGAATACACATCTGACTGGTGAATATGGGTGAAAGTGACCTGTGTCACTTTCAGGCCAAGGCCATTCAGAACTGATGGGCTTTCTCCACGCCCCCCCCCCACTCCATTCCCTCCTCCTTCTTCCTTCAACTGGATGAAAGTCTCTTAAGATGACGGAGCCTCAAAATAGCAGGATCTTAGTTCCCTGAATTACCACTTAGCGGAGAACTTCCCAAGAGACTTGCCGAGCTCCGTGAAACTTCACATGAGAAAGAAAGAAAGGAATTGTCGTAGGATTAAGCCACTAACATTTCAGGATTTCATAGCATAGTCTATTTCATCTTGACAGATATAGCTACCAATTTACTGATCCAGTCACCAGATAGGCACTTGAGATCAAAAGTCCCACGACAAAAATCAGCATAGAATAGTGACATTGCTATGTTCATAGCAGCTGAATTCACAATAGCTAAATTGTGGAACCAACCTAGATCCTTATCAATAGGTTAATGGATAAAGAAGCTGTGGTATATATGCACAATGGAGTATTACTCAGCATTAAAAGAGAATAAAATCATGGCATTTGCAGGTAAATGAACGGAGTTGGAGAGTATCATGCTAAGTAAGCCAATCCCAAAAAACTAAAGACTAAATATTTTCTCTGATAAGTAAATGCTGATCCATGATGAGGCAGGGGCAAGGGAAGAATGGAGAGACTTTGGATTGGACAAGGGGGAAGGTGGGGAGGGGTTATGAGGATAGGAAAGATGGTGGAATGAGATGGACACCATTACCCTAGGTACACGTATGACTGCTCGAATGGTGCATCTCTACACCCTGTGTAACCAGAGAACTGAAATGTTGCACTCCATTTGTGTACAATGAACTGAAATGCACTCTGCTGTCATGTACTACTAAGTAGAACAAATTAAAAAAAAAAGAAAGTCCCACAATATGAACTGATGAGACCAACTTAAACTTAATGCCAACCTTTTAGCCAGTCAGCTGGCCGTGGCTATAGAGTCATAAGTGAATCTAGAGGCTGATACTAGGACCACATGAATCAAGTTCAGTGGGGGTGGTGCAAAAAGGAAACCTGGAGACTTGAAGGGGAGTGAAGGGAGAGGATGGAAGACAAGAATGTTGCCCTACTAAGCATTCAAGTGATGTCCTCTGTGCATAGTGGCATAGTGTTTGTTTGTTGGTTGTGTGGTGTAGGTTATTGAACCCAGGGGTTGCTTTACCACTGAGCTATATCCCTAGTCTTTTTTGAGACAGACTCTCGTCAAGTTGATGAAGATTTCACTAAATTGCTGAGGCTGGCCTCAAACTTTTGATCTTCCTGCCTCAGCCTCCAAAATTGCTGGGAATACAAGCAAACCACAACTATGCCCACTTGAGTCAGGTTCATGAGGTGAGAGTAATTGAACAGTGAGTTTAAAGAATACTCTATAACAAATCAAAATTTAAAAGAATAATTAAAAATAAAAATAAAAGAAATGCTCCAATGGCCCCTCCTTATCAAGTCAGTATGGCCCTAGTGCTCCCTGGGAAGCTGGTTTGATGGGTCAAATTGACTCTTTCTTACAGAGCATGTAATCCCAGAAGGTGAGGCAAAAGAATCACTTGAGCCGAGAAGTTCAAGACCAGCCTGGGCAACATAATGAGACTTTGTCTCAAAAAATAAAAAAATAAACAAATATAAATACAAAATTTAAAAATTGCCCCTTTCTCTGGTTTCCTGTGCTTCCTGAATCTGTCAGCTATCATCAAAGGAAGCCCCTGAGGGAAGCAGCAAGGGATGGGGCAGAACAAGAAGCATCCTGTATCCAGGGTGAGACCCAGGACCTAGCTGAGTGAGGCTCTGCGTCCCATCTGGATGTCTCACATCAACCTGCTCAGGTACCCAGGACGCTGACTTGCTGAATCCTTGAACAACCTTTCCTTAGGTCTGGCTGTCGCCTTCCTGCCCATCAGAGATGTATAAATAGATTTTAGCTGCACCTATATTTTTTTCCCCCAGAGTTGCTGATGGTCTGAGTTGTTCCTAATCTGGTGCCAGGTCACAGTGGTGTCCCTGTGGTCAGGTAGGGGTTCAGAGCTGGGGTGGAAAGGTAGGGAGTCCAGAGCAGCCTGCTGAGTCAGAGGTGGGCATGGAATGGGACCACAGGCTGGGTCTTGGCGGTGGTTCCCAAGCTGCACAAGGTGGCAGAGGGGGCCACCTGGGCCTGCAGCTCAGCATCTAGAAGGCACAGGAGACGGCCAGCACAGCTGTGAGGGTAGAACCTGGCTCTGACTCTTCTCTGCTAGCTGAGCTAGGGCAACCCTTCTCGAGCCTTAGCTTTCTTAACTGAAAAATGCAGGCGACTCAGACCTCCCTCTAGAAAGACCTTTAAAAAGGTCTCAAGACCTTTGCACCAGGAGCAGGGTAAAGGCCAGCTGGAGGAGGTGGTGGTGGAGCTTGGCTTCCAGAGCCAAACTGGGTTCAAAGTCTGGCTGTGTCACCGACTAGCTACTTGCCCCCAAGGAGAGGCGGTGTGTGTTTGTGTGTGTTCTTAACCTCTCTGCTCCACAATTTCCCCATTTGTAAAAATAGACAAAGTAATAGTCAAATGCTTTGTGCAAGAGAATTTAAATGGTTTAACGCTTGCAAAACACTTACAGCAATGCTTGGCACATGATTCACAAGTGTTCTGCCAAACACAGCTGGCATTCCTGTTCACCCTTATAGATCCACGCACCTTTACCTGTTGAAATTCTTCTCCAGCATCGGGTAAACAAATTCCCCCTTGAAACTGTGCTCTCTCCTTCTTTCTGAGAAGAACACCTTAAACCTTTTCTTCCTTCAATGCTGTTTTTGGTCTATAGGATCAAAACTTCACAGCATCCTCTGACACCCTCCTTCCCCTCAGCTTTCTGGCCCTTTCTGGCCGCTTCTCCTACCAAGGCCAGCAGAAACCTTCATCCACACTCTAGTGTGCAGCCCAGGACTCAGCTGGGGCTTCCTGAGTGTGTAGAACCCCAAACACTCATCCAATCAATATGCTCTGTGATCTGCGGGTCTCACTCATTCATTCATTAGGCGCGAACGGTTCTGTCTTGTCTCAGGCACTGCATTAGGCGCTGTTGGAACAGGATGAATAGCCCAGGTCTCTGCCTTATGTGACCTCACAAACTGAGAGGGAGAGAATCCAAAGTGCCAGGTCCTTAAGTAGACTTTAATGAATTATATTAAGGAAAGACTGGGGATGTAGCTTAGTGGTAGAGCACTTGCCTAGCATGCGTAAGACCCTGGGTTCCATCCCCAGCACCACACACACACACACACACACACACACACACACACACACACAAAGTTATGTGTTGAGGAGAACCTTTGGGTGCCATGGGATAACAAGAGGCCCCTATACAGGCTAGGGACTGGGGACGGTCTCTAGAGGAGGTGACATCTCCCTGTTCAGGGTAGCTCTATTGAACCCATTTGGACAAGGCCCATCTGGGGCTGCTCTGGCCTAGACCAGGGCCTGCCCAGGTCTGGCCGTAGCTCTGGACCTTTCTCCTCCTCAGCCTCCCCACTCTCTGGCTGCTTCTCAGCTTTTCCTGCCTCCAATCTTTCCTACGTCGACCCTTGTGTCTGCAGTGTTCTCCACCCCACCTCCTTGGCTCGTAGTTAATGACTCTCTTCTTTTAGACCTTGGTGCAGTTGTGACCTCCTGGTAGCTTCAGTGACCTCCGTGACTAGCTCAACCCCCCCATTACACCTATTTCTGGAACCATGCACCCTTCTTTCATAATTGTGACAAACCCATTCCATGATGATCTAAATTTTGTTTCTCCTATAGACCAAAAACAGGGTTGAAGGCATAGCTGAATCAATAAATGAATATATAATCAATAGATAAGGCAGGATGATGTACTGGTTGATCCTGAGAGACTGTGGAAATCACTGCTTCCTTTTAAAGTCATTTATAGTCATCACTTATTTATAATAATTACAATAACTGTCATTTGTCATCCATCCTAACATGGTACAAGGGTTCTTTGGTTGGTTCATTCATTCGTCCAACAAATATTAATCAAGCGCCAGCTTTGGGTGAGGCACAATCCTCAGCACTGAAGTGAGAAGGCAATGCAAGTTGGGCCCCCTGCTCCCTGGAACTCACATTTGGGTGCAGAAGGCACAGGAAGAAAGGGACCAGCACACGAGGAGTCACAGACTTTGGAAAGCAAGGGTCGCCACAGACCCCAGGTGTGGAAGGGAACTTCAAAGCTTGTCACATCCCCTAGGAGCTGACAATGAGAAGGACCATGCTGGCTCGAGGAAACAGGAAATCTCTTTGGAAAAGTCCCCCCAATGGGCCAGACTCTGGCCAGTTTGGAATGACGCCCCAGCACAGGGTGAGGAATCTCTTGTTGGTACCAAATGCCCAGGAGCCACAGACTGGCTGGGCCGAGAAACCGCCGGACACCTGAGCCCCGGCTGGTGGTGGACAAGGGCATGGCTGCTGCCTGGTGCCCAGTGTCCTTCTCAGCTGATCAGCTCTGTTGTTGGCTGATGACTCCTGGGGCCTGACTGATGCTCCTGCCTCAGCGGCCAGGAGCCAGGAGCGGGGGAAATGGAGGTGGAGCCGGTCCATCGCCCGTGGCAGCGATTTCTGTAGCCCTTGAAACCTGAGGAGACGGGCTGAGGACAGCTCTTGCCTCTGCTTGCCTGTCCTGGGCTGAACTTTTGGCTTCTGATCTTCACTGCCCTGAATGAGGGACTTGTTATAGTGGATCCAGGGTGACAGGGTCAGGATGGGGACTCCCTGGAGAGGACAGGTTTGTAGGGGTGCAGCCAGATTGACTGAATGATATGTAGTACACAGTCTTTTATGGACTCATGATTACAATTGCCAACTCATAGGTTCAGTGGATAAATGTTTATTGAACTCCTATTATGTGCCAGACCCACCACGTGCTGGGTCCTCAGGAGATAGTAACAAATGAGCTGTGGTCCCCAGCCCTGTACAGATCACTCAAGCACAGTGTGTTCTTTCTGAGGAATTTATTAGGATCTCCATTGGTACTCGTTGCAATCCTGAGTCCCACAAGAGCATCGTTGTTTACTAGAGCTGGGATATGGTTTGTCACCCAAAGATTCATGGGTTAGAAGTTTGGTCCCACTGTGAAAATGTTGAGGTACAGGATTCTTTGTTAAAAGGTGGGACCCGGTGCCATGTGATTAGGTCATGGGGCTCCACCCACACAAATGGATTGATGCTGGTCTTGGGCATGAGTTGGGTCTTGGAGTGAATTATTTCTCAAAAGAAAAAAAAGGTTGTTATAAATCAAGGCCCCACACAGCCAGTTCCCTTTCAACTTCTCTGCCCTGTTCTGACACAGCTGAAGACCCTTGTCAGGACACTGGCATTATGCTGTTTGGACCCTCAACTACTAAAATTGTGAGGCAAATAAACCTCTATACTTTATAAATTACCTAGTGTTGGGTATTGTGTTATAACAACTCCAAATGAACTGAGACACTGTTGTTCCCATTTGATGGATGGACAAGCAGAGACAGAGAGAGGATGAGTATTTTGCTTAAAGGGAAACTAGACAGGACTAACATCCTAAGTCTTGTTAGTCCTTTCACTGACTCCCACCAAGGAGAGTCAGGGTACTGGTATTTTATATTCATATTTACTTATTTATCTTGGTATTGGGGATTGAACTGAGGGGCATTTTGCCACTGACCTACAAACCCAGTACTTTTTATTTTGGAACAGGGTCTCACTAAGTAGCTGAAGGCCTTGTTAACTTGCTGAGGCTGGCCTCCAACTTGTGATCCTCCTGCATCAGCCTCCTGTGTTGTTCGGATTACAGATATGTGTCACTGCACCCAGTTTAAATTTTTAATATATTTTTAAAATTTATTTTTAAGATAATTTCCTTAGCTGTTGTGAGGGTAGTTTGGTGCATGAATAGCTGCTCAACTGGATAATGGTGGGGAGGTTATTAGAGGATCTTACTCAGTTGCCATCTTGCTCTGCCGACCGTGTTGATTATGTGTGGGGTGGGTACTGGGAATTGAACCCAGGCCCTCACACATGCTAGGCAAGTCCTCTACCACTGAGCTACATTCTCTGCCCTTTAGATATTTATTTATTTATTATTTTAAAGTTTTTATTTCAAGACAGAGTCTCCTTCAGGTGTGGAGGCTGGCCTTGAGCTCGTAATCCCCTGCCTCAGCCTCCTGAGTAGCTGGCACCATAGGTGTGTGCCACTGCACCTGGTCTCCCTCTATTGATGTTTAATGGTTCACCTCTAGAATCTGATAGCAAAGCTTGATGTATTACAGAAGCCTTCGTAGAACCCTTAAGCTTATTTCCCTATTCGCTATTTCATTTTTAGCACCCTCTGGTTGCATGGAGACAACACCCTGGACAGGCAGGGGACAGATCAGAGGCCTATTTAAAGTTGCTGCTTTCACCACACACGTCACACCCGAGGCCCTTCCTGACAGCCCTGCTTAGAAGGCCTGACTGGCTGGATGCAAACACGGCTTGATGTGACATCAAAAGGCCTCCCTGGCCACACATAAGCTCCTTGGGGGTCAGAGACACTGCTTATGAGTCTGTGTCCTCAAGCACCAAAGAGCACGCTGTTCTCCACTTAGACGCTCAATAAACCCTAATTGATTTGTTGATTGGGAACAACAACTATACAGTCAAAGTGCATGGAAAGACAATCTCCCAAAGGCGGCCAGCCAGTGGGGAGCTGCGGGGACAGGTGATTTCAAATCAGTGTGCTTGCTCATCCCTAAGACAAAGTTTAAAGTGAATGACTGAAGCATTATTTTAGGACAGTGCAGAATTGCAAACAGGCAAACACCCAGCTGTCTCTAAATAAAATACAAAAGAGGGCTGGGGATGTGGCTCAGTGACTGGGCACCCCTGAGTTCCATCCTCAGTACCCACTCCCACGAAAGTAAGCATGTTGTCTATTGCAACACAGAGAAATGTATACAAGATACCAAAGTGGGAAAAGCAGAATCTGAAAAGAATGCTGAAATAGACATCCTCCTAGAAAAGAAAAAAGAAAAACCTTGACTGTGTAGGAAATTCCTCCCTCCCACCCGCTCCTACCCTGGCAGTTCATTAAGCAAGGGAAATGGTCAGAACGGGGCCTGTGTCATGGGAGTTCCTAAGTTAGATCACCAGAGGACCCAGGGATCCTAGTTCTGACAATTCTGGACCATGTGATCTTGAATAACCCACTCTCCTGACCCTTAGTTTGTTACCTAGGAACTAGACATTAGAATACTTGCTCTGTCTATCCAGCCAGGTGAGAGGTAAGGCAATTTAATATCTTTATTTACCTCAAGTTGCATGATATTCATAGGTGTAGAAATAATGCCTTTGACTGTGGGGTTCTGACTCACACCTCGCTCAGGAATTACAAAATACACAGCATTATAAATGGTGTTACTTTGTTGGAATACAAAACGTCTTGCAAAATCTGATGGCTCTTGTGTAAGGGATCATGGGCCTACATTAAGTGGATTGGACATATTATTTTATTTGACTTGATCTTCACAATAATCCTATAGAGGAGGTTTTTCTTCCCTGTTCTACAAATGAGAATGCTTGTGTATTTAGAGGTTAAGCAATTTGCCTTCTGATTAATAATAAGTGGTCCAGGCCAGGTCAGGCACATTCCGTGGCTTTGGCCATCATGACCACACCAGCCGGAAGTCAGAAATGCTTACCTGTTTGCATTTCACTTAGGAGACTAAGGAAGGAAAAGAGTTCTCCCAACAGCCAACATTGATTGCATGCTGGGCACCCAACACTGTTTGTCTCGACTGATCTCCACCCTCTGGGAGTTAGACTATTATTAGCCCCGTTTTCAGATGATGCTTAGACAGGTTATGTAACATGCCCAATTGAGTCAGGAACCTGGGATTCAAACTCGGGTCTAATGACTTCAAAGCCTGGGATGTCAAATCTTTCACCAGGCAACCAGGAAGTTCCCTGTTGTGCATGGAGTGTAGACAGCCACATTCCAGAAAGACTGAGAAAGGGACTGGCTGCAAACAATCACGAAGGTGGAGCCATCCGGCTCCTTCCATTTCCTGATCCTTGCCCTCCCTCTCTCTCTTTCTTACCGTCATCCTTCTTCCAGATCACAAAGTCAGCCGTCATCCCAAGGAGACGAAATACACACCAGGATTGGGTCAAGTGCCTTCAGCAGAGTCATAGGAAGGAAAAATATAGAAATAACTAGGAGGGATGCCCAGATTTGTCAATCAGAAAAGACAAGTTGTTTCTTAGGATGCTCAGGGCCCACGCAGAAACAATGAGCTGTTCCTGAAAAAGGAGCCATCGGGTCCTGCTGCCAGCAGACCTGAGACCCAGGGGGACCAGATGGAGTGAGAGTCTGTAAAACATCTTGTTTTCATTTCTAAAGGGATCCAAAGGAAAGGCTTGGACCTTTGGTGTTGAAGAGGACCAGACAACTTTTACAGGTCACACTGTCCCAGGAGCCACCAGTGGGAAAGGTGGGAGACCCGGGGCATTAGCTGACCTTGATCACCTGCCTCTGAAGACTTCCTAGGGACCTACTGCAGACAAGGACAACAATACTGGATCAGTCCCAAGTTCATCAGGACTACATCCTGGGGTACCTACAAAATTTGAAAGATCTTCGTGTTTACAATTTCTAAAGAAGGATCTAGATGGGACACCCTTGTATTGGAGCTTCCTCCAGCTTTCAGTAGAGTTGATGCAGGACTCAGGAACAGGTGGAGGGAACAGGCAGCTTCCCCAGAGAAGCAATTGGGGTTATAAAGGAGATGCTAGGCCAGGCACGGTGGCGCACACCTGTAATCCCAGCAGGTTAGGAGCCTGAGACAAGAGAATCGTGAGTTCAAAGCCAGCCTCAGCAACTGTGAGGCACTAAGCAACTCAGTGAAACCTTGTATACAAAATAGGGTTGGGGATGTGGCTCGGTGAAGTACCCCTGAATTCAATCCCCTACACCAAAAAACAAAACAAAACAAAAAAGGAGATGCTAGCTCAAGACATAAACAGCATCTCATGAAGGGTGGAAAGGGAGACTTTAAGGGCTGAAGATATGATTAAGCAAATAGGCGATGGTCAGATAGTTTAAAATTGGTGTGTACAATGGAATATTACTCAGCCATAAAGAAAAATAGAATAATGGCATTTGCTGGTAAATGAATGGAACTGGAGATTAGCAAGCTAGGTAAAGTAAGCCAATCCCCATAGGAGTTCATTGGATTAAACAAAGGGAAATAAAGGGAATGGAGGAAGAATGGAAAAGGGAAAGACAGTAGAATTAATTTTACTATGTTCATATGTGAATTCGCAACCGCAAAACTCCAAAACATGTACAACCACAGAATGGGTAGTTATATTCCATGTATGTATAATATGTCAAAATACATTCTACTGTCATGCATATCTAAAAAGAACAAATAAAGATATATTTTTTTTCAAGTGGAGTGTGTAGCAAGGATCTGGACTGTCAACATATGGAAGGTTTTCACTGATGTACAGAGTAGAGAGGAGAGGTGATTGCAAACAGTAGAACCAACTAACAGAAACCAAAAAGAAATTTACTGGGAAGCCATAAAGGGTACCCCACAGAGTCAAGGAAAGGCTGAATAACAAGCTGAGAAACAACAGGAAGGCAAACACTCTGAGGCTGGCTGTTCTGGCTTGAGTCAGGAATCCATCCACGACCTGGAGAGAGAACCCACCAAGACCATGTCCAGTGAGAGAGGGGTTATTCTGCAAACCAGGAACTAAGTTGTACTATAATTAGTAAAGATGGTACTCCCTAATATATCCTGGTGGGCCTAGTTTGGGCACCAAAAGTTCCATGTCCTAGGAAGCCCCTTATTCTCAGGCAAACTGGGAAAGCTGATCACCCTCCAGCCAACAGGGAGGTAGACCAGAGTTGGCCATTGAAAAATCCCCAAAAGGCAATACCCACAAGTCTTTTTTTTTTTTTTTTGTACAGGGGATTGAACTCAGGGACCCTTACCACTGAGCTACATCCCCAGTCTTTTTTATTTTTTAATTTTGAGGCTCTCTAACTTTCTTAGGGCCTTGCTAAATTGCTGAGGCTAGTCCTCCTGCCTCAACCTCCCAAGCTGCTGGGATTATAGACGTGCACCACCGTGCCCAGCCCCCATATCCCTAGGCCTTTTTTATATTTTATTTAGAGACAGGGTCTTGCTGAGTTGCTTAGGACCTCACTAAATTGTTGAGGCTGGCTTTGAACTCGCAATCCTCCTACCTCAGCCACTGTGCCTGGCTACACATAGATATCTAACATCCTATATTATGATATTTGCTGTGCTCTGAATCTGGTGGCTCTGAATCTTCTCTGTAGTGACTTTTGCCCTCAGCCTGAAGGGAGGCTGGAACTCCTAAGGAATTAAATGAAACTGACTAAATTTGAACCAAATTTACTGAATGAAGTACCAGAGGGGCTCAGTGTCTTGTTAAATGTCAATCAGATAATAAGTGCTAGAGTCACACACTCCCACCACAATGTATTTTGCCACCATGGGCCCAAAGCAACAGAGCCAATGTCATGAACTGAAACTTCCAATACTGTGGACTAAAATAGAACGTTTCTCTTTCTAAGCTGATTATGTCAGGTATTGGTCATAGCGGCAAAAAGCCGATGGCCACTGTGCACTCCTGTCCCCCCTCCCCTCTGTCCTCTCCCTGCATCAGGCTTCCACGGCTCTACGGATTCCGACTTCTGCCTGCTTCTCTCACCCACATCCAAGCTCCTCCTCACCCCCTTTCTCACCAACTCCAGCCATCCTAGCCTTTCATCTGTACTTCAGACTATTCAGGTTCATGGAACTAGCTGTTGGCTCGGATGAAATATTCTTCCCCCATCTCCACACGCTGACCCTCCTCATCATCCAGGTTTCAAACTAAACATCATCAACTGAAGGCTGCTCCCTTGACAGCTGAGCTACTGTTGCTGGTGACCATCTCATGAGAGTTTCCAGGGAGATAACCCCCATCCTGAAGTTGCCTTGAAGTAACCTCAGAGCTGGGCCCAGGAAGGCTCCCTGTCAATAGGACTAACGTTTCTGCCTCTATGTGAGCTCATCAGTCTCTAGTTGGGCTAAGAGAAGGAATAATAGTATTCCAGGAAGAGGGAACACGGGGGCTGGAGGCCCAGAGCAGTGAGCTGGAGCTGGAGGAGGAACTACAAGTCAGTCTCCCTGGATTTCAGAGGGCTGAGGAGGAGGTGAGAAGTTAAGCCAAACCACAAAGGGTTTTGTAAGTCTTGCTAAGGTGGTGAGCTTGAGCCTAAGGGTAACGGGAAATCATTAAAGAGTTTGAAGAAGGTAGTGATATGGTCAGATCTGCATTGAAACAGAAAACCACAGTAGGTAAAAGATGCTTCTCGGGATGTAGAGCTCTGTCCTAACCTAAATCCCACATCCTCTCCCAGATGTCTCACTGTGTACTTCTAGTTGTTGCTCTTAATGGAATTCCAAAGAGGGTGCAGGATGCAGGAGCTTTGGCAGAAATCTCCTCACTCCTATCATGAGTTGACCACCACCTCAACAATAGTTAGCCATGCCCAAATTCCCTAAACCTGTGAATTATTTTGGAAAAGTTAAGAATCTTGAAATGAGATCACTGAGATGGCCTAGATGGGTCCTAAATCCAACGGTCGGTACTATGGTTAGGATCCTGAATATCCCCAAAGGCCCACAGGTTGAAAGCTTGGTCCTAGGCCTGTGGCACTGTTGGAAGTGGGTAGAACCTTTAAGAGATAGGACCAGTGAAAGGAAGTTGGGTCATGGGGGGGGGCGTGCCCTTAAAGGGGATGTGGAGATCCTGGCCCCTCCTCTTCTGTTCTCTTCCTTTGCTTCCTAACTGCAAGGAGGTGAGCAGTTTCCTCCACCATGAGCTCCCACCACAGGCCCAGAAACAACAGGCCAAGAGACCATGGACTGAAATCTGCAAAACTGCTAGCCCAAATCAACTTTTCCTGTGTGTGTGTGTGTGTGTGTGTGTGTGTGTGTGTGTCTGTTTGTTTCATAGTGGGGATTGAACCTAGGGATTTTCACATGCCAGGCCAGGCAAGTGCTCTACCACTGAGCTACATCCCCAGCCCCTCCCTTTAAATTGATTATCCCAGGTACTTATTAGAGTTACAAAAAGCTAACTAAGGCAGTAAGTGTCCTTATAAAAGACAGAAGAGGGAAAAACAGAAGAGAAGAGGAAGAGGCCATGTGAGTGTGGAGGCAGAAATTGGAATGCTAAGCATAAGCCTAGGGGCCAACCATCCCCAACAGCCACCAGAAGCTGGAAGAGGCAAAGGACATTCTGTCTTGGAGCCTCTGCAGGGAACATGGCCCTGATGACATCTTGAGTCCAGACTTCTGGCTTCTGGAGGCATGAGACAATAAATTTCTCTTGCTTTAAGCCACTTGATTTGTGGTAATTTGTTACCACAGCCTTGGGAAACTAAAGAAACCCGGATCTCTATCTAAGAAGCTTCATCCTCACTCAGGGCCTTTTACCACCTGGTGGATCCGTATCATTTAAACTTTGCAAATAGCATGTGAGTTGGACTGTAAAGGCATCCTGAATTTCGTCAAGCACTAAGGGCATCCGACTGGTCACAAAGGTTCCCTAAAAGGTCTTCTGTTTATATTGAAACCAGAGTGATTTGCAAAACTGGATGCAGGTGGCACGTGCTGAT
The DNA here is from genome assembly GCF_964194105.1 of Spermophilus citellus. Lineage (NCBI taxonomy): Eukaryota > Metazoa > Chordata > Mammalia > Rodentia > Sciuridae > Spermophilus > Spermophilus citellus. The sequence continues at coordinate 162,605,251 of NC_138185.1, forward strand.
AGCCCAGCTGCTTGAAAGGCTGAAGCAGGCGAATCCCAAGTTCAAGGCCAACTTAAGCAACATATGAGACCTCATCTCAAGCAAAGGAAAGGGTGGTTTGCAAAGAAATGAGATAAATCCAAGGTTTCAAACTGATTGCCAGCAGACTTCCTCTGTAATATATAGACATAATGATTTTTTATTGGAAATGAGAGAATACATATAGACCATTCAGCACAGTGCCTAATCACAGTACCCATGGTCACAGTGCTAACAGTGGAAGGAACTACTGCCACAGTTAAAACAGGACCTGGCTCCTCTCACCTTTGGCCAGTGGCTCCTCTTTCCTGTACCTGTTTTCCTGCCCACCAAACCAAGGCAGTCCACCAGTTCCATGGTTGCACCAGGATGCAGTATAGACAATGCATCTTTCTGAGACAGCCACCCAGGAAGAAAAGTCAAGGTTATGGTCATTTGTCCCTGTTTGTTTTGTTTTGGGAGATACTGGGGAATGGATCCAGCAGTGCTCCACAGCTGAGCTACATCCCAAGCCCCTTTTATTTTATCTTGAGACAGCATCTCTCTAAGTTGCTGAGGCTGGCCTCAAACTTGTGATCCTCCTGCCTCCACTTCTGACATCACAGGTGGGCAATATTACTCCTGGCTTATTCATAGTTATTAAGCATTTGTTTATTGAAAAAACCAGGCAGATTTCAGAAGATTAGCTCTCTCCTGGGGCATTTCTGTCAATGAAATGTCTTTAGAAGGTCCCTTTGGACTGGGTGAAGGAGGGACAGAGGAGGAAGAAAAACACTGAGAAAGGAAGGCACCCACTGAGCCTGGTTAGTTAAGAAGAGATTTGGAGTGGGACACAGTGGCACACGCCTGTAATCCCAGTGGCTCGGGAGGCTAAGGCAGGAGAATCTCAAGTTCAAAGCCAGCCTCAGCAAAAGTGAAATGCTAAGCAACTCAGTGAGACCCTGTCTCAGAATAAAACACAACATAGGGCTGGGGATGTGGCTTAGTGGTCAAATGCCCCTGAGTCCAATCATCCCAGGTACCAAAAAAAAAAAAAAAAAAAAGAAGCCATCTGGGTCCACTCAGTCCAGGCCCTGCCTCTTGCCTCTTCAGAAGCTCCATAAAGTAAACTCTGTTCCATTGTGTTTGTCTTTCTATAAAATCCTACTCTAAGAAAATCACCTTACATATTTGTGTATATTGACATGTGACTACTGGGGCTTTCTGCAATCTCATTTTATAATAGGAAAAGCTTTCAAAGAAGTGAATACTTTAACTGGGCAGGGGACAGAGGGCCTTTTCGGTGATTTATATCACATATGGTTGTGTTCTATAGCCTGGCAAGAGGCCACATGAGTGTGCAAGATAGCAGGGGTCCAGGCCTTTTGGGTTTAGTTAGAGGGACTGAGCAGCTTCTGAACCCTCCATCCTCTTCCTGGACATAGGTCAATGGGGAAGGGCATGGTGGGGGAGGGGCCAGAATGAAATATTGCCTCGGGTAGGACTTGCCACTGGCCACAAAGGGCTTCTCAGGGAAAGCAGAGTTGTCAGGGAGGAAGGCACAACTGTTTCTTTTCAATGTGATGCAAAGCAGCTATGGTCTTTTAGCTCTTTGGGGGTACCCTCAGCTTCCTCCTTCAGGCCCTCCAACCCATGGGACATTCCAGGTCATGGCCAGTGTGTTCAAGAGAAGTTCATCTCATGGGCAAGTGCAGCAACTTGTGTACTTCCCAGTATTCCTCATCTGTCTCATGGCCTGGGATAAAAGACAGGACCAGAATTATGCTACACAAAAGGCAGGGTGCACAGGGGTGAAATCAGGTTACTAGAGAGGGCCAGAGCAGAGCCAGTGAAAAGGACCAGCAGGGAGTGTCACCTACCCCACACCCCCACATCAGCCCTCCTGGTTCAGGATAGTGTGGTGTCAGGTGTAAAGGGCCAGGCCTTCAGTAACCTCTGGGAAAGGAGCTCCTCTGTAGAAGAAAGGGACAAGAGCCAGTTTTGGAACACAACCACCAGTATATTTTGTTTTTAGATATGAAAAGGAAAAGACAGAGACCAACGGAGACACAGCAGGCAATGGGCACACAAACCAGTCATGTGACTTTCTCAGGAGCTGCCCAATGGGAAGACAGTCTCAACCACTTCAACAGCCCCTTTTTGCAGCTCCTGGGAGTCTGGGTGGCCTCAGGGGGGAAGGCATTCTCCCTGCCTTAGCCAGAGCTAAAGGACTAGGCCTCTCCCCAGCCTGCCTCCCCTGGTGTGTGTTCTGCAGTGAAGAGTTTCCTAAGCACAGGCTGTCACACAAGCTGACCCACTCAGCAGCTGCCTCACCAGGAGACCCATGCAGAGCGAGGGACCAGGACAAAAGGGCTTCATGGGCACCCTCTAAATATTATTGCTATGAATAAGCATAGGCCATTGTGACTCACTGGCACTGAGGAAGGACAGCACAGGAAACCTAGCAGACATTCAAAGCAGCTCAACTGTGAGAAGCAGCACATCTGCAATCTAACTTGAGAGACGGTGCCACAGTCTGGAATGGTGCAGGACACCAGAGGTTCCTAAAGAGCAAGCAGACTCTCTCCACCAGCACCCTCGCTGCTTGGCAGGGCTAGGATTACCCCAAACGTCAAGGCCCTGAGCACTAAAGGATTGGACACCTGAAGATACCTGCCCCCCCCCCGCCAAAGCAATGGTTCTTCTACTATTCCTGGTGAGATCTGAACTTTGCAGATTCTGTGGTCAGGCTGCGGGTTGTAGCCTTCTCTTCTTGGGGGCTCGGTGCCCTATCAGAGGACATAGGAGCAATGGGACACCTAGGCCCACAATGCAGAATGGTGCCAGGGATGCATGCTCACTCCGGGAACTCCTGCATTTGATATTTATAGGACCAGGAGAGAAAATGGGACCAGGGAATGCCCACAAGGCAACATATGGAGTGGTGAGACCTGGCAGGCCATCTAAGGGCTTGCTCTAGCTGACAAGTAGGGAGGGCTTGTGCTGGGAGACCCTGAGGTCTCTGGCCACTGAATTCAGTTGTACAAGGGGAATGCAAAGGTGGTGGCTGGAGGGTCTTTAGGGTGCAGGAGAATGAGACACCACAGAATTGGGGGGACCAAGGAAATGAGTGTCCGGCAATAAGGAACCATCTGTATATGGACAGCAATACACCCCCACTGGAAGTCTGACTCCCTGTAACCCCCAAAATCCTAGAATTAGGGCCACAATAATAGGACCATCACCCACAGGATGCAGTTCTCAATTTGAGGAGCCGCACAGGAAACAGACATGGAAACACCTTACATCCTGCCCTGAACGGGACAAACTCAGACAAAGGCTACCAGACTATCTCCCAGCCCAGCACACCCCTGCTGTCTGCACAGTCCAGGGGAACAGCCACCAAGAGGAATTTCTCTCCCCAGGTGGCAGCCACTTTTTAATGGTCTATAAGAAGGAGAAGGATAATTTCTACTTCGGTCCTAGTGGTCAAGATGAAACCATGTCCCATGGAATGGTTTGGTTTTTGATGGACCCCTCTCCTCAGAGTGTAGGCAGACAGAGTCAGAGAGGCCTGGAGTGAGGATTTCACCCGTCCACTGCCAGCAATGGACCTGTTGCAGGGGAAAAGAGAGAGAATCAAGATGACGATGCCCACGAGCACGGCAGGGTTAACATTGTGAGGAGCAAGTTCAAAGGGTCAGCCTTGCTGGAGGCGGGGGCAGCCCTGAGGTTTAGCTGCAGAGCTGGGGCCACAGTAGAACCAGAACTAGTCCTGACCCATGAAAGAGGCTCCAGAGAGCCTTCCACAGTCCTTTTTTCCTTCCTCATTCTCCATGGGTCTCCAACACTGGATACCTGCTCGTCCGCCCCCCAGAAAGCTAGACTGCCTAGAACATAAGCCAGTGACAGCAAACAGGACCTAGAGCTCAATCTCCGCCACTCCCCATTCAGCTAATTTGCCTCTAGGTTCCAATGTGGATACACAAGGCCCCTCTGGGCTCAACTGTATTCTGGGGGACACAATTCATTTTCAGCAGGGCGCCTGCAGGGAGGGGGACACTGCTCATCAGACAATAGCCAGGGAGGCAGAACTGGTGACTGGGCCTCCCCAGTCATCAGGCCAGTGAGAGCAGTGGATGCAAGACCCGGAGAAGGCAGGTGAAGTCTATGTCAGGGTTCTACCTCTGGCCACTGCTGTGTTGGTTAGGAAGTTGGGAATGGGGCAGGTGGCTGACATGGATAAAAGGGGTACTAGTGATAAAGGCTTTTAAAAAGAAAGAAAGAAAGAAAGAGAGAGAGAGAGAGAGAGAGAGAGAGAGAGAAAGAAAGAAAGAAAGAAAGAAAGAAAGAAAGAAAGAAAGAAAGAAAGAAAGAAAGAAAAGGGGAAACACCACCGAACACACAGGGATTGAAACCTCCCAAAGCCCAAGGTTGGTGGGAATCCAGCACCACGGGGGGCCCCCAGAAGGCCAAGGGAGCAGAGCAGGACCCTGGGGGAGGGGAGAGGAGCCAGGGAAAGGTTTCCCAGCCCTTGCAGACTAGCATGGTAGCCAAGCAGCCTCCTGGCTGCTCAGTCTCTCTTAGGCTGCAGCTCAGCAGGCCCCCAGGGAGGTATTGGTTGCAAGCAAGCACCTGAATATTGCCTAATGGAACCAGCCAAAGCCCAAATAAATCCAGGCAAGTGGGAGGAAGGTGACTGCAGCAGCAGCCCAAAGCCTCCTCAGAGCTTGCCTCCCACTTGCTGCCCCATTTTCAATGACCCTTAGCCAGGATAGATCCTGCTTCTTCCAAAAAAGCCAACCATGTAGTCCAACTGTTGCCCAGCCAGAAGCCTCCTGCCACCAGTCCCTGGACTGGGGCCAAGATCCATGTACCTTACCAATGTCCTTCTGTTGCCTAGACACCCCACCTCCTAACACCATCCCACCCTGGAGGGTATGGGGCTGTGTGTGCCCTACGAGCTAAAGGCCCAGCTCCGGGAGGGGCTTGTGCTGAACAGAAGGGGTAACCCTGACAGCTTGGTCTCTTTGTCCTTGGGTTCCCTAAGAGACCTCCCCCAAGCCCTCCCACTTGTTCCCGGACAGTCAGTCAGTCTTGACGTGGCCGTTGGCCAGGGCTGGCGGCCCCCCGGGCTCCCCAGGCTCGGCATCCTTGTCAAAGCGGAGGCGGAGGGTGTTTCGGATGATGAACTGCTCCATGATGAGGGCCCCACAGAACCAGGGCACGGCGTACTCCAGGGTGATGAGGCCCATGAAGTCAAAGTCGAACTGGGAGTAGTCCCAGGGGCAGGCGTTGAACTGGCGCAGGATGAAGCCCGTGGTGAACTCCCACAGGTAGGTCCAGAGCGTGTAGATGAGGCAGCGCAGCAGCAGCGGGCAGCGGCGCCGCAGGCGCAGGTACATGCGCTCCACGATGAGGATGGAGGTGCCATAGATGAAGAGGGCCCACACGCTCGTGACGCCCGGGAACTTCCAGTTAAAGTTCACCACGAACTCCCAGGCGGCCGTGAACATCACCTCACAGAAGTAGCCGTGGATGGCGTACAGGTACCAGCGGGACAGCGCCGTGAGCGGCTCCGCAGAAGCCATGGTGCCTCCTGGAGCCTGCTGCTGGGACACAGAGGAGATGCATGAGGGAGGAGGCCCCTGCTACTGTCTTCCCACCGCCCAGCCCACGCCTCTGGGGTGATCAGGCTGGAGGGGATTTCATCACACCTAACCCTGCCTTTCTCCCTTCCTCCTTGGTTACCTACTGTCTTCTGTCAGTTTCTTCCTTTTTCTTTCATTTTTTGGTATCAGGGATTGAACCCAAGAGCCACATCCCCAGCCCTCTATGTTTTTTATTACTTTGAGACAGAATCTCACTAGGTTGCCTACAGCCTCACTAAGTTGCTAAGGCTGACTTCCAAACTGGGATCTGCCTGCCTCAGACTCCTAGGCTGGGATTACAGGAGGGCCCCGAGACCCTGGGAGCCTGCTGTCTTCTTGACCTTACTCCATGTTCATTTCTGTATTGCCTATTCTTCCTTAGGCAGTGGGCATGAGAAATGAATGGAAGAAAACAACCCAGCTCACTGGCTTCCTCTGATCAACTCTTCACAACTACTCGGGGGTGTCTAGTACACTTAAACTTGATTGATTGATTGTAATCAGTTGAAGTGTTGTCTGTCCTGGCCCACCACCCACTCCCACTTCTAGGCTACTAGCTCATTTCTCACCAGGTCCATCCACTGGGATCCCATGTCTTCTCTCACTTCTCAAATAGCCCCATGTCACTCACACTTCTGAAATCTAAGAAAACTATCACCTTTCTCTCTCTTCATAACACGTCCATAACACTTACCATTTTAGCCATTTTTCAGTGTACAAGTCAGTGGCATTAAGCACATTCACACTGTTGTGCAGAAATCCCCACCATCCACCTCCAGAACCTTTTCATCATCCCAAAGAAACTCTGTCCCCATGAAACACTAACTTCCCATTCCTTCTTCCCTCAGCTCCGTCTCCATAAATTGGAAGTACCTCACCTTCCCATTTTTGTTGTAATCCTGAACTCTCCTATATCCTCCTCTGGAATCTGGAATCAAACAGTATTTGGTCTTTTGTGACTGGCTTATTTCATTGAGCATAATGTCCTCCATATAATGAAGCATGTGTCTCAATCTCCTTCCATTTTAAGGCTGAATAAATTCCATCAGCTATATGGAACACATTTTGTTTGTTCACTTCTCTGTCCATAGACACTGAGGTTGCTTCCTTCTTTTGACTACTATAAATAACGCTATGAAGATGGGTGTCTGAACATCTCTACAAGACCCTGCTTCCAATTATTTTGGGTCTATACCCAAAATTAGAATGCCTAGATCATATGGTAATTCTATGGTTAATTTTTGAAGAACTTTCACACCATTCTTCACATTTTACATTGCCAGCAGCAGTGCACAAGTGTTCCAGTTTCTCAATATCCTGGCCAATGTTTGTTTTTATTTCCCCAATAATGGCCATCCTAACAAGACACCTAAAGTAATACCCATTATGGTCACATTTTGTCTTTAACTGATTCATTAAATTGAATTTTGGTGTTTAGTTTCAATGTTGAGGGGAAACCAGTGGATTGAGAGAGTGCTCCCCTTTCCTTCTCCATCCCCCTCCTTTTTTTTTTTAAACCTCAGCAGCCTTCAGGGACTGGCTCTCATCCCATCCTGTTTCCCTGAAGCCTGGCCTGGCCACAGGCCTCTCAGATTTCCCTTCTTCCTCTACCAGAGAGTGTCTGGACCACTGATTTGGCCCATTATCAGATGCCAACTTTTTAACTTTTTGATGTGCATGCCCTTGTGATTTGGCCTGTGAACTCCTTGAGAGCAGTGGCTGTTTTTCAGTTCCATTTTGCAATCATTGGCACAGGTCTCTCCTGAGCAGAACTCTCTAAATGATATGTCCTATTTAGGCAGAGGGGGATATGGGAGAGTTCAGGATTACAACAAAAATGGGAAGCTCTGGTCAGGCATGGGAGTGCACACCTCTAATCCCAGCAATCCCGGAGACAGAGGCAGGAGGATCATAAGTTCAAAGTGAGCCATGGCAATATAGTGAGACTCTGTCTCAAAATAAAATAAAAAGGGCTGGGGATGTAGCTCAGTGGTAGAGTGCTTACCTAGCATGCTCAAGGCTCTGGTACAAAAAAAAAAAAAAAAAAAAAGAGTAGGAAAAACTCTGCCAGCTTCCAAAGAATTTCTGGCTTAACATGTGTCAACCCTTTTCCAAGATGGGCCAGGGAACTGAGAGGTTAACAAAATGATATCTGCAGTTTGCCCACCTGTCTGGAATGCCAGCCTCAGATAACACAGGCCATGTTGCAATGATACCTGCTTCCCCTTATGCATTGTACTGTGCTCTTCCTAGCTTTTTTTTTTTTTTTTTTTGGTGTGTGTGTGTTTGTACTGGGAATTGAGCCCAGGAACACTTTACCATTGAGCTACCTCCCCAGCCCTTTTTATTTTTTACTTTGAGACAAGGTATTGCTAAATTGCTTAGGCTGGTCTTGACCTTGTGATCCTCCTTGGCTCAGCCTCCCAAGTCGTTGGGTTTACAAGGGTGCACCACCGCACTTGGCTATATCATGCTCTTTCCTGGACACCTCCACCTAAATATCTCCTTTCCTAAATCAAACTCATTCTTTTTCCCCCCATCAAACCTATTTTCCTCCTCTAACCCCATTCTGATTAATGACATCACCATGCACCCAGTTAGAAGCCAGAGGCCCTGAATCACTCTCTCTTCCCCTTTCACATCCCCCACCCCCCACCAACTATTTGTGTGGTTCAGCACTGCCATCCCAGTCCCTGGCATGGTGCCCGGTACCCAGTTGCACATTCGACACAAGAATAAGAACTTTTTCTAATTGGTTAGCAATGGCCGCCTAACAATCATTCCCAAACTAGCCTAAATCTCCTATCATTTACTATTGCAGCTCTGTGGGTTGGCAGATCTTGGCTGGCCTTGATCATGAGGCTGTGAGTCATCTGGGTCTCTGTTCTATGCTTGGCTGGGAGGTTTAGGGGGTGGCTGTCCTCCGCCAGTCTTTCGTCCTCCTGCGAGGCCAACTAGACTAGGCTGGGCATACCCTTCTAGGTAAGGACAGCAGCACAAGAGCAAGCAAGCCCAACTACACATTATCAGGACTCTGGTCAAGGAGGGGAAAGGAATAGCGGGAGAGAGGATGACTAATGGGTATAAGGGTAGAGCAGGATAGGAGGAATCATTTCTAATGTTCTGTAGCACAGCAGGGTAACTGTGGTTGACCACAATTAATTATACATTTCAAAACAGCTATTAGAAAGGATTTTGAATGTTCTCAAAAAATGATAAATATTTGAGGTGATGGATATACCAATTACCCTGACCTGATCATTACACATTGTATACATGTATTAAAATGTCACACTGGGGCTGGAGTTGTAGCTCAGCAGTAGAGCATTTGCCTCTTGTGTGAGGCACCACGTATAAATAATCAAATAAAATAAAGGTCCATCAACAACTAAAAAAATGTCACACTGCAACCCATAAATATGTACAATTACTATGTGTCAATTCAAAACAATTTTAATATTAAAATCCTTTTTTAAATCTCAACAATAAAAAGATAATCCAAATTTTAAAGCCTGATTAAGGCATCCTGCTATCTCATTGGTCAAGGCAGATCATATGGCAAAGCCACTAATTCCTGCCCTTTCCACTTGTTACATCTCTTTGGAATCAGTCTCCTCTTCATTCCTCTCTTCTCATTGTTGCTAACTCTGGTTCAAGCCCTCCTCATGTCTCACCTGGATAACTCTGAAAGTCTCCCCACTTTGCCCCCTCTCAATTCAAATCACAGGACTGATGTGTATAGAAAGGCAATCTGTCTCAAATGCCACTCGAGGTTTCTCCCCACTTGAAACCTACCAACATCACCAACCCTGAGGATGGCTAGCAAAGCCCTTCACAACCCAGCACTGCCTTCAAGCCTGACCTCTGAATCTCTACCTTGCAGCTTTTGTTACCTGGGATGCTCTTCCCGTCTGCCATCATCCGCCATGGCCCATGAACCCACAATCCTCCCCAAGACCCCAGAGTTGTCTGCTGCCCTCTCTGCTTACCTGTCTGTGGCTACAGAAGCACCGGGCTTTGTCATGATTCATCTGAAGCCCAGCTTGAGTAGCCACTTGAGAAACATTTCTTACAATAGTAAAAGAAAAGGGCAGGATTCAAAACTGAGTATTTAACATGACTGATTTTGCAAAGGTGTACATCCATGTAAATACCGCCCCACCAAAATCAGCAAAAATCATCTCTGGATGGTAAAAACATAAGTGATTCTTCCTTGTATTTGTTTTCTGTATGATCTTAAAAAGTTTCCTAAGAAGCAAGTAAAAATAAAATGTTATCTTATAAATGTTTGCTGGGGTTGGGGATGTAGCTCAGCGATACAGTGCTTGCCTAACATGTGCAAGCCCTGGATTTAATCCTTAGCACTGAAGGGGAAAAAAAAAAATGTCTTAATATTCTTTGGATCTTGTATACAAAAGATGTTCAAGAAATTTGCCAAACAAATGGACCTCAGGAACTCTGAAGTCAGTAAAATTAATGCAGATTCTTCCCTCCTGAGTCTTTCCCAACAACAAACTACGACCCAGGCCTGAATGTGGGGTGGGGTTAAGCTCAAGGGCCTGGGTCCTAACTGCCTGGATCTGAGTCCTGACTGATACTCACCACCTGAGGGATCTAAGGCAAGTTACCTGATTGTTCCACACCTCGGTTTCCTTACAGATAAAAGAAGATAATGGAGTAACTATCACAGGCTACTGTGAAGATGAATGAGCTGCTAGATATGTAGTACTTGGCAGAACATGGTGGTGCATGCCTGTACTCCCTGGGGAGGCTAAGGCAGGATTGCCCAGTTCAAGGCCAGCCTTGGCAATTTAGCAAGACACTGTCTCAAAATACAAAATAAAAAGGGCTAGGGATATAGCTCGGTGGTAGAGCTAAAAATAAAAATAAATAAACAGGGTATACACACATACTTCTTTACTACAGCAAACACTCCAGAAAGTGTAGCTGTCCCTTCTGGCACAGAGACAGGCTTCTGGACAGGCCCTTCTGCTTTGAGCCATCTCCTACCTGAGGCAGGATCTCTGTGCCCAAAGCCCTCACCTGCCAAGCAGGTTAGATCTTTCCCCCTATCTAGAGCACCAAGCCAATGAATTAAGAAACCATGTGAAAACAATAATCCCACATACAGCACTCCCTCGGGGTGCAAAAACTCCCGCGCGTAGAGCTTAGGACAGTCAGCGGGAGCTTCCAGTGACCTGTGGCGGTGGGGTGCTGAATTAAAAGGGAAGGGCATCAGAACCAGTCCTCTGAGGATTAGGCTTGAAGAGAGGGTAGAATAAAAGGGTGAACATTCCTGGTGCATTCTCTCAAACCCTCATTTTATCCTGAACCCCCACTGCCCAGGTGAGCGAGAACAGTCTCAGGCTCTAGGGAAACACAAGAAAGGCTGATAGCCCTGAGGTGGGTGGCCCAGGAACAGTGATTCGGAGATCCCTGGGCCTCCTGCCCTAACTCAGTCCTGCCCACCTGATCTGCACACAAACCCTGAAGCAGGAGGAAAGGGCAGCCCGGGATCCTGGGTAGGAAAGGGGCTCTCACCCCTGACATTCCCGGATCTCCTCTCCTACCAGCCCCCACCTTCGTGCTGATTCTAAACCGCGCTCTCCTTGTCTCTGATCTCATCTTCCTGGGGTGACCAAGAATGGTTTTCCAGCTAGGAACAAACCAGAGGTTCCCAGGTGACCTAGAAGAATGGGACCCCAAAACCTTGTCAGCAGAAGCAAGATAAAAGGGGTAGCCATCAAAGGGAGAGAGGAACCTGGGGTTAAAGAGGGCAAGCTCTGAACAGAAGAGAGGCTGGGAGGTGAGAACAGGGGGAGCCCAGGACCGGACTCTATTTCTGGGCAGCAGGAAGCACTTGGGTAGGTGGGGGCAGGGGGAGGCATACCTAGGCAAGGTCAGACCTTGTCCGAGGGGTTGTGTCAGGAGAACACAGCTGGTCCACACAAGACGGTTGGGGGCAACTGAAAGACCTGGCTGGGGGCAGAAGATAGGGGTGAAGACATATGAAGATGAGACAGTGTCACTGGCAGGATACGGTTCAGAGTGGTGGGAGATGTTAAGATAAGGTACAGGGCACGGACTCCGGTTCGTGTTCTTAGCTCCACTCCCAATCCCACTCCTTATCATCACAGGACCTGTGCCTAACCTTTGAGCCAGGGCAAGCTCACCACCCTCTGTTGGACCCCACAGGCCCCAACTCCCTGCCCTGCCCCCCAGCCCCCTTTGCCCCTGGGCCCATTCCCATACCTCCTTGCTCAGCCCTGGAACCAGAGCCCTGGGAGAGCCTGCCGAGGCTAGAACCAGCAGCTCCACGGATGTTGGCCTCTTTTCTCTGGTGACAAACACAACCATCCTGAGGACTGCGACACAAAGTCAGGACAGCCCAGGAAAGAAAATTCAGGGTGGAGTAAAGAGGACAAGCATGGCAGGACTAGAAGCATGAAAAAGCATCTGGAGAGGAGCGGATGGTTTCACAAGTAGGGTTTTGGGAACTAACACTCGATTCCAAGAGCCCTCATGCTTGATGATGAAGGGCTAGGAACACAGTGTTCCTGCAAAGGGCTCGAGGTGATTGGCCAGAGCAGCCAACTACCGTCCACGGGAACAGGTGATGGGGAGGGGAGAGGAGGCTTTCAGTGTCCTGCTCTGAAATGCTCTGAAAGGGTGAAAGAGGGCCTGTCCACCTGTGTGTGCATGGACACTTGCTTCCAGGTGAGATGAGGGGTCTCGCCTGCTGCTCTCTCAGAGCCTGCTGAGCTCATCCACAGGGTGGCTCAGGGCAGAGAGCAGGTGAGACTGCCATAGGAGCCTGAGATGGGCTGGAGGCAATGCCAGATGGAATGATTACCCTTGGTTTTGCCAAAAACTCTCATCTAATTCCAGGAAGCTAAGGTGCCACAGCATAATGACTCTGGGAATTTTTGTCCAGAGAAGCAATTTGCTGGAAAATCAAGCCTCCCCTCCCACGCAGCCAGGTTGGACAGGATTTCTTTCACCCCATTTGCTTCTCAAGCTTCACTCCCTGTCCCCAGGCACCTAAATCCATTCTCTGGGGATACACAGAGGCCTTGTAGGAGGCCCCTAGGGCAAAGCTTCTGAGACTCTGGATCCCATCCCCAGGTGGACTCCATGCGAGGATCAGTGGAGTCAGTGAGGAGAGGGCAGCTCTCTCCGTCTGGGGTAAGGCCGGAGATCTTCCTGAGCGTTCCCTACAGTCCTCAGGGTAGGAGGAGGAAAACCCAGGCTTGCTTCAGGGCTAGAAGGAAAGCAAGCAGAAGGAAACGCTCGTGGCCACTGGTGGGCTCAGATGCCCCTGACCTCGACCATTCTTGCTGTGGGTACCCCCCAGGAGGACCCCCTGAAATCAGGGACACTGCAGGCCTAGATGGGGTCCTCACCTCACCTCCTGTCACAATAACTAAACGCTTTTCTCAGCGCTTTTCATGCATTGACTCAGATAGTCCTCCAGCCCGTTTTACAGATGGGGAAAGTGAGGAAGCAAGAGGCTAATTGGCCTATAAATAATGGCTATAAAAACAACTCTGGGATTCAAAATCCACAAGGCTGGCTCCAGAGTCTTCATCCCTAATCAGCACACATGTTCCTCCTCAGAGGCCGTCTCCAGGCACCTCTAAGGACACTACCATTTTCCAAGCTTCTGGATAGTTGGGATGGCATCTGGAGAATCAATAGGAAGCCAGAAGGATGCACATTGATAGATGGATAATCAGTGAAGGTCAGAACTGGTTGTCAGAGCTACTGAAGGCTCCCAGTCCCTTCCTCAGGCAAGTTCTGGCAGAATACACACAAAGGTCCTTGAAGGTCAAAGCTGACCCTCACAGGACCATCCCTCAGGGCTTCAAGGCATGAACCATTCAAAGACCCCTCACCAGGCACACATTACGCAGTGTTCCTTACTGCCGACCCACCCTGGTGCTACTGGCATCTCAGATGGCCCAGCTCTCCTACGGAAATGCCAGCCAAGAGCAGCGGCCCGTGTACAGGCTGCCCAGAGGAGCCATCTGCCCAGAGCAGCAGCAGCCAGTGTCAGAAAGAAACATTCCACACAGAGGATTTTTCAGAAGGCTCAAATGCTCAGCAAATCCCAGCTGGGAGGCATGGGGGAGCGGGGTGGGCAAGAAGGCTAAGGGAATGGATCCACAGCTCAGGAAGCAAAATAGCTTCCCTGCCATTCACATCATCCCAGTTTTATTTTCTTCATAGAACTTTCACTATTTATTTATGGTCTTTTCCTCCCCAATTAGAATGAAGGCCCCTTGAGGCCCTGGGCTTTGTTTTCACTGCTGGGTAATCATTGCCTAGATCCCTGCAATAAGACCTATGAGGGATGGATGGGGGATGGATGCATGAGCACAAACAGACCCACACTGAAAATTTTAATTCTAGTATTTAAAAATGTATTATTAGGGGGCTCAGAATGTATCACAGTGGTGAAACACTCGCCTAGCAAGCATGTAACTTAGCAAGCAAAAACCTCTCCTAAGCCCACATTTTAAAGAAGGTCACTATTAATGGTATATTCTTCAGTCACCCAAACTGAATGGTTTTAAAAGAGGCTGATCCATGCATCATAGAAAGGAGAAGCATTCCTAATGAAACCAACCAACCATCATCACGTGCCACTGCAATCGTTCCCCATGTGCGTATTCTACAAGTTACCATAATGTACTCATTCTATAACCAGACATTTTCACTTATTGTATCAACATTGTTTTCCAAGTGGTTTTGTAGCCATATGTGCTTATAATTAGAGTGGCTATGTAATATTCCACCAAGTGGAAAGAAAAACAATTTACTTAACCAAGATGTTCAGCAAAGAAACAATTATGCCCCATTTCTGCTATTACAGACGACATTCCAGAAATATCTTTTATGCCTGTTAACAAAAGAATTTAGCCATTTTCTTCTTTGAGACTACTTGCTAATGAAAGACTTCAGAGTGAATAATTCCAGAAATGGAATCACTGGACCAAAGGGTACAAAAGCCTTAAGGCTCATAGTGTAGATTGTTCAGGGAGCCTGTCTCACGGGGGGAATAGGTCTACCATCCGGGTCACTACATTTCCAGTGGCCTCCATGGCCATCTCCCCACACCCATTTTCCCTCTTCCAGTCCAGGTTCACCCACGTTACCCCAGCTACAAATCAACACCTCCCTGAAAAGCCCATGAGTCACAAACTGATTTTCCAAGCCCAAGCTGCATGGGAAACAGATTCTGGCCCTGAGCTGTAAATTTTCAACTGGGAGAGTCAGACCTGCCTGCAGCTGAGAAATACCTGGTTATTCTTTTACCTCTCTCTGCAAACTCCTGCATGGAATCTAAGATGCTGGGCCCCCATGAACCATCCCACAAGCTCCTAAATGCTTATCCAATCAAGACTGCCAAAGCTCCAGCTCTGCCTGCCTGCCTTGCAAGGGGCTCCCTTCCTGCTGGTCCCCAAGCCACCATTGGATCGTCTGTTCTGCACAGACATAACAGTCTTCAGGTCAGACAGACCTCTGGAAGGCAGCCGATGGTTATTTTTTCAAGTACCATCAAGGAAAACTGGAGATAAGTCCAGCTGAGGCTGCACAGTCAAGGACCTTCTCCTACCTTCTGTGGGGCTTGTCTGGACTTAGGAAGAGAAACTGCTGAAAGCAAGAGGACTTGCCCCTGCTGACTCCCTGGGAGTCACTTTTATGACATCGTCAGCTCCACAAATTCCCTCACCTGCCAGGGCACTGGATGTTCTACCCAAGGCCTTCCGGATGGGTGGCGCCACTTGAATTCTCGGCGCTTAGACAGAATCCGAATTCCAGTTAAGGCACAGCTCCTACTGCAGGGAGGTAAAACCTGACGCTCAGGGTCTCCAGGAGCCAATGATAAGAAAGAATGCAGGGAGATGCCCTCTTCCAGGTTCTGGATTTCTTGCTTCACTCACTTCAACCAATCTGGGTCTGGCCCAGTTTTGGGAGGCCATGGGGCTATACAATGACTCCAACAGTGACGTGGCCTGAAATTGCTCAACACTCCCCTACAATTCCAGAACTGTAGCCCTGTGAAAGGGCTTTCCATCCCCTTGGATGGAAAGCAGGCTTAGAACTAGAACCCCCAGATCCATGCTGATGGGATGCTGGGCAGGCAGACAGGGTCGGGCAGGACCCCTGGGTACCTAAAACATACTCACTTATCACACCCTTGAGTGTGAAGCTCAGAACAGGCATCAGGGTCACTGTGCAGGAGTGTCCCGGCTTAACCTTTGTTTTGTTGCCAGACTGGGCCTCCGTGCCATTCTCAGCAATGTGGGCAGGCATCAGCCCCAGGGCTCAGCTGATCCTTGGCTGATAGGAGGGCAGCTTCCCTGTGTCCCTGGGAATAAAAGAGGAGGCCTTTATTAGCTTAATCCGCCCTAGCTCCGAGCCACCAGGCCAGCCCAAGAGTTAAATCCAAGGCTCAGGGCTCTGTACCAGGTCACCAGGAACCTAGAACCTACCATCTCACCTCTACTGCCCTGTGTGCTCAGGTCTGGTTAATCCAGCCATGAGAGCCTGGGACCTTTCCTGCGTAATTCACGTGTGGGATTAGAATTGAGGGCTTCTTGGGCCATGAGTGAATGAACGTGTGCACACTTGTAAATCTCAGAAGGGATATAATTTTAGAATCCAGCTCCATTCTCAGCTTCCAATTACACTGTCACCTTCACCCTGCAGTGGGGACATCTGCTACCAAGGACAGTTGAGAACCTCACAGAAGGCAGACAAGGTAGGGCGTTTGTTTTAGCGTTTTAGGGATCAAATACAACAACACAGAAAAACAGGCAAACAAAATGTGTGCTAAGCCTCTTACTGTAACCCACCTCTCCAATATTTATCTCATTTTTATTGTTGAGGCCCTTCCTATGAACACTGACAACTGGCTACAAGCTAGTATAAATCTTACTTTGTAAGGTTTCTTGCTGCATCTATGTTTTTATTAATATCTCCAAGTCTTGACCATCTAAGACAGACAGATGCCCAGACTCTTTGTTCTAATGTGAAGGTGCTGAGGCTTCCTGGGAAATCCCCTTGACACAGCACTGTCTGCACAGGGCCTCGGCCCAGCAGGGTGGCTGCCAAGAGAAGCTGAGAACAGTGTGTGGCCCTTCTCACGCGTCCCCATGTTTTGACCACCCAAGC
The DNA here is from genome assembly GCF_964194105.1 of Spermophilus citellus. Taxonomy (NCBI): domain Eukaryota; kingdom Metazoa; phylum Chordata; class Mammalia; order Rodentia; family Sciuridae; genus Spermophilus; species Spermophilus citellus. The sequence goes on from NC_138185.1 coordinate 162,622,080, forward strand.
AGGGTGGACCACAGAGGTGCCAGCCTGTACTGACACCCAGGCTCCCTTCCCCTCCCCCTGGCTCTGAGAGCAGCAAATCCTCTCCCTTTGTCCCTTAAGCTGACAACTTAGGAGGCAGCAAGGGATCTGAGAAGTGTAAGGGCAAGGGCAGGTTGGGAAACTTAAACACCCCCTGTAAGTGTGCTTGGTGGGGGCCCCCAATGGATCTCCCCCAGGGCCATTGCACTGGAGGAAAGTGAAAGGCAGAGGCGTCACATGTGACATGCTTTGGGCTGCTGTGCTCTGCCTTGCCTGTCCCTCCCCAGGTCCTCCAGGAACAGGAACCTCCAGCCCTCCCCCACCTGTCCGGCCCCCTCCCCTCTCCCAGCCTGCCTGATGGTGGGCAGAGGTCACCCAGGCACATACCTACCACCTCCAGGAAAGGACCTTAATGGGGCGTGTCAGATGCGCCCTCCTACCAGCAACGCCATGACCCACAGCTTGGGGTGTCCAATCACCCATGGGCAACTTCCCTTTCCCTGAGCCCTAAGCAGCCCACAGTAAACCGCAAGTCAAAAGAGAAACAGAAACCAAAGACCACATCCTGCCAGCAGAGCCTGGCTGGGGCTGCAGTCAGCCCTGGAAGCTGGTTGCTGGCTGAGGCACTGCCCTGGCAGATGAAGCCCCAAAGGTCAGAGCAGGTCCCTCCAGGAGCCAGCCTCCTGCTTCCTGGACTGAAGCCCCCCTGCTGCCAGTTCCCCAGTGGGGGTGGACAAGATGCTAGTGGAGCAGGGGTCCCTGCAAGAGCACAAGCTGTCCCAGCTCCCTCTGACACTCCCTGGCCCTCAAGAGCAGGCCGTAGGGGACACAGCCGGAAGTTTTTGGAGCACACAAATATGTGAAGAGCCCTTCAGCAACTCACAAAGCAGAACTTAGGCTTTTTCAAGTACATCACCTCATGATTCTCTCAGGACTCCTGTGGGACAGGAAGGGCAGAAATGGCCCCCCATTCTAGGGATGAAAACACTGAGACTTGTCCTAACTCATACATTTGATTCAAACCCCAATTCCCATGCACTGGTCACCCCTCTCCCTGTACAGTATGCCTCCAAACTGCTTCCCACCCAAGCCTCATCCTTAAGGCACCGTCTGCACAGATCTTTTCTTTTTTAAAATTTGTTCTAATTAGTTATACATGACAGTAGAATGCATTTGAAACATCATACATAAATGGAGTATAACTTCTTGTTCTGATTGATGGTACATGATGTAGAATTACACTGATCATATAATCATATGTGCACACAGGGTAATAATGTCTGATCCATTCTATTAACCTTCCTACCCCAACCCTCCTCCCCTTCACTCCCTTTGGCTAATCCAAAGTACTTTTATTTTTCCCTAGCCCACCCCATCTTATTGTGATTAGCATCTGCGTATCAGAGAAAACATTCGGCCTTTGGTTCTTTGGGATGGGCTTATTTTGCTTAGCATGATATTCTCCAGCTCCATCCATTTACTGGCAAATACTGAGAAGTGTAAGGGTAAGGGCAGGTTGGGAAACTTAAACACCCCCTGTAAGTGCGCTTTGTGGGGAGCACCCACTGGGTCTCCCCCAGGGCCACTGCACTGGAGGAAAGTGAAAGGTGGAGGCGTCACATGTGACATGTTTTGGGCTTAAAGAAGAATTTCATTCTTCTTTAAGGCTGAGTAATATTCCATTGTGTATATATATACCACATTTTCTTTATCTATTCATCTGTTGAAGGGTACCAAGGTTGGTTCCATAGTTCAGCTATTGTGAACTGAGCTGCTATAAACATTGAGGTGGCTGAATTACTGTAGTATGCTGATTTTAAGTCCTTTGGGTTAAAACTGAGGAATAGGATAGCTGGGTTAAATGGTGGTTCCATACCAAGTTTTCTTAGGAATCTCCATCTGCTTTCCATAGTGGTTGCACCAATTTGCAGTCTCATCAGCAATGTATGAGTGTGCCTTTTCCTCACATCCTCGCCAACATTTATTGTTGCTTGTATTCTTGATAACTTATATTCTCACTGGAGTGAAATGAAATCTTAGTGTAGTTTTGTATTTCTTCTTCTGTGAAGTGTCTGTTCAGTTCCTTTGCCCATTTATTGATTGTATTATTTGGGTGCTTTTTTTTTGGGGGGGGGGGTGTTAAGTTTTGAGTTCTTTATATATCCCAGAGATTAGTGTTCTAAAAAAAAAGAGATTAATGTTCTATCTGAGGTGCTTGTGGTAAAGATTTTCTCCCATTCTGTAGGCTCTCTCTTCAAATTGTTGTTTCCTTTGCTGAGAAGAAGCTTTTTGGTTTGATTCCATCCCATTTATTGATTCTTGATTTTTATTTCTTGCACTTTAGGAGTCTTCTTAAGGAAGTCAGTTCCTAAACCAACATGTTGAAGATTTGAGCCTACTTTTTCTTCTATTAGGCGCAGTGTCTCTGTTCTAGTTCCTAAGTCTTTGATCCACTTTGAGTTGAGTTTTGTGCAAGGTGAGAGATAGGGGTTTAATTTCATTTTGCTAGATATGGATTTCCAGGCTTCCCAGCACCATTTCTGAAGAGGCCATATTTTGTCTAATGTAATACAGTGCACAGGCCTTTCATTCAATGTGATCACTCAGTCCATCCTGAGAGTCTTTTTTTTTTTTTTTTTTGTACCAGGGATTGAACTCAGGGGCACCCAACCCCTGAGCCACATCCCCAGCTCTATTTTGTATTTTATTGAGAGACAGGGTCTAACTGAGTTGCTTAGCACCTCACTTTTGCTGAGGCTGGCTTTGAACTTGAGATCCTCCTGCCTCAGCCTCCCGAGCCGCTGGCATTACAGGCATGCACCACTACGCCCAGTCTGACAGTCTCTTACTTTACATGCAGCTGACTTTTTCTATCCAGCTTCTCCATCAAATGCCTGAGGTGCTCCTGAGAACTTGAAGCAGCAGGAACCACATGTGGTGTCAAGCCCTGTCATCTTCTGCCTCTTCAGCAGCCCACCCACTCCTGCTCCTTCCAGACCCTGTTTGCACCTCACTCCCCTGTGAGGCCGTCCCCACAGCCTTGGGCTCATCCCATCACCAATGCCCCCCCGGACTTTGACCATGCTGCCTTTGGCATGTGTTCCATCTGAAAATTATTTCGTATGTGACCGTATGCCTTACCAGATGATGAATTCCTAGAGACTATGGAACTTCTGCTGGATAGATAGACAAGATGGAGGAGGGTCCAGCTAGATTGTTGGGTGGTGGAGTCATCCAGTGTTATTAACCAAGCTTAGCAATGTCTGGTGTTTGTCTCTAATTCCTAGGGTGCTATCATAGAAAGGTTCACTCCCGCTGCACACCATAAGATTGGGTCTACAAAGCAGGCATCCTGAGAGACACTGCAGGCTCCTAGGTGGGCAGGGGGCCAGGCCAGAGAATAACAATGCCTACTCTGTTATTGCTACAACTTTCAAAAGGCACAGCCAGTTTTCACGCACGAGGATTCATTTCCCAAAGAGGTTTAACCAGCAGCTGCTGGCAGGAAATTCCCTCTGCATCGTTTTCTCCCCTCTGTAACTATTTAGGGTAAGCTGGGCTTGCAGGATTGAGTCTCTGCTTCTTTGACCAGAACCCAAATCCTTTGGCCCCTCCTACCTCCATGGCCTGGAACCTAAGACTACAGCAGGAAAGTGGGTGGCAAATGCCATCCTCTTTTCTTTCCCACCCTCCTCTTCCTTAACACCCCCCCACAAATCTCCCAGTAAAGGGAAAAATAAAGTATACTCACAGAATACCTGTGACTGGTCTACCCTGTCCCTTCCCCCGCCACCACACAGTTCTCCAGGGGACAGCAGTACTTATCCTACAATTCATTTTAACTCTGACACTATCTAACCCAAGATAATACCAGACTCCACATTTGAGGGCTCGGTCCCACAAGACTGCCCCCATTTCAGATGCCAATCAAACTTAGGTTGTCATTTATACCTTTTTTTTTTTTTTTTGGTAGTAGGGATGGAATCCAAGGGGGCTTTACCACTGAGCTACATCCCCAGCCCTTTTTATTTTTTTATCTTGATACAGGGTCTTGCTAAGTTCTTTTTTTTTTTTTTTTTAAATTTTTAATGTTTATTTTTTAGTTCTCGGCGGACACAACATCTTTGTTGGTATGTGGTGCTGAGGATCGAACCCGGGCCGCACGCATGCCAGGCGAGTGCGCTACCGCTTGAGCCACATCCCCAGCCCCTCTTGCTAAGTTCTTAAGGTTTGGCCTCGAAATTGTGATCTTCCTGCCTCAGCCCCCCAAGTGATGTGAGCCACCAGGCCCGACTTGTCACATATACAACTGGAGACAAACTAGGGTTCCCAAGACTCCTGCTTGGGTCTGATTAATTTGCCAGCATGGCTCACAGAACTCATGGAAACACATACCTTAAGCAGGTACAGTTCACCCCGCTAGTAACTTCCGTGTTCAGCAACCGAGGAGCTTGTTAAACTTTGTTCAAGAGTTTTTATAGAGCTTCATCTTCAGCCCTCCCTACCCACCCGCCCTTTCCTGGAAGTTGGTGGATGGGACTAAAAGTTCCAATCCTTTAATCTTCTGATCTCTTGGTTTTTGGTGATTGGCTCTCCCATCCAGAGGCCAGTTAGGAGACCCCACCCCAAGTATCTTATCAGCATAAACTCCAGTGGCACTTTGCCCTTGAGCTACCTTTCTAGCCTTTTGTTGTTGTCCTTGGTGGTGGTGCTTGTTTGTTTTTGAGACAGGGCCTCACTAAGTTGCTGAGACTGGTCCCCAATTTGCTATCCTCCTGCACCACCAGGTGTTGTTAAAGGGGCTCTTATAAATAACAAAAGACGGGGCTGGGGATGTGGCTCAAGCGGTAGCGCGCTCGCTTGACATTCGTGCGGCACCACATACAAACAAAGATGTTGTGTCCGCCAAGAACTAAAAAAAATAAATAAATAAATACTAAAAAATTCTTTCTTTCTCTCTCTCTCTCTCTCCCCCCCACTCTTTCTAAAAAAATAAAAAATAAAAATAACAAAAGACATTCCTATCACTCAGGAGATTCCAAAGGTTTTAGGGTTCTGTAGGGATCAGAAAAAGAATGAATATATTTCATATTATATACATTTCCCTGTACCCAGGTGCCCACAAAATCAAATGAGCCCCAAAGACCCTTTAGGGAGTCTCCCAGTTTTTCCCACAGGACCCAAAGCAATTGCTTTTACTTATCCTATGGCAAGACCAACCCTAAGCACTAGTGGATTTGGCAACTTCCCAAACCAAGGAGTGACCACGAGTAGCTTCCCCCCAGGGAAAGGCCTTGTCCAGCCAGATCTCCCTGGGAAGCAAGGAGGGAGCATAGGAAAGTGGGTGGGGATGGCAGCAGCTCCCCCAACTGCACTTGACCTTGTCTTCCACTCAGCAGCCTCCCTCTGAGCGTGGGCCTGATTTCCCAGCTGCCTGACATCTTGCCCTATCTTCTGTTTCACTCAGAGGCCACCTTGTCCTGCCACCCTCTTCCCCTGCCTTTTCCTTCCCATCCAGCTCCTATACCCTAAATGCCCCTTCCCATATCCCTCTGAGTACAATTGATCCATCTGATTGCTCAATTCCTGCCCCTGGGAGGGTGGTCCCTGGACCTCCGCCTCTTTCCCTTCCCAGCCATCCCACTCCCTGGCACTGGGTAGCTGCTGCATGTTGCCTGAAAAGGCTGGACAGCTGCTGGGCTCTCTAATTAGCTGCCTGGCCACTGTCCCAGAGTAAGGCATGTGTTACTGTAAGGAACTGCCTCACCTCCCCTTCATCAATAATCCTCTCTGCAGATCTCAGACAGCAGCCAGGGGCCCTGGAATCCTCATCACATGAGACCACAAGCCTCCTGTCAGCCAGAAGATGGTGGCCTCACCCCAAAGTGACCAGGGATTTATCCAAGTTTCCCCCATGACTGCCCACATTCTGAGGGTGTACCCCAGGTAACCCACCACACTGTGCCTTCAGCTGCAACATGAAGGTGTACTTCTGCCTGCCTTTGGTTGACTTCAGTGCAGGTAGAAAGAAGTCCAGAGGGTCTTGTGGAGGACAAGGCTGGGCGGAGTGTTACACCAGTGCTCTGCTTCTCACAGACTTCCACAGCCAAGCCACCCCAGGGATTTCCAAACAACCAGGGAGTCTAGTCCAAGAGGTCCTGTTTACTCAAGCTGTTGTATTCTGGCAGTACTTAGGAAAGGCCAGGCCCTGTACTAGGTGTGAATAACACAAAACTTTTTACCCCTGGAGCTCAAGGGCCAGTGGGAGACAGACAACAAATAAGCACTCTCACACGTGTTAGAATATCTGATATTATGTCATGAAGAAGTGGTGCCTGGAGGGGGGAGAAAGAAACTGGACTCGGAACACAAGTCTTAAACTTCTGCAAGGAAGTAGCATTCAGGCCCAGATCAGAACGATGAGGATGCAACAGGGGCTCCCTTGAGATTATTTTTCTCTCCCACTCCCTTCTGCCCTTCCATCCCTCTCTGATCTTTGGGTGAAGAGAAGCTCCACCTAGATGTTATCTGCTAAGTCTTTTTTTAGATTCTTAGAACCCAGATGGCCTTGGGTTCTGTTTCTGCAATACTGGGGATTCAACTCGGGGGTGCACTACCAATGAGCTATATCCCCAGTCCTTTTTATTTTTTATTTTGAGACAGGGTCTTGTTAAATTGCCCATGCTGGACTTGAACTTGCAATTCTCCTGCCTCAGCCTCCCGAGTGCCTAGAATTACAGGTGTGTGCTACCTATAATGCTCAGCCCCAGATGACCTTTGTAACACCCTTCCCTAGTAACCAGTGCAGAAGGTAAAAGTCACTTCATAAAGATACACAACCTAGCTGACAAAGACCCACCCAGACGGCAGCCTCACCGCCTTCTTTCCCTCCCCATAAAAACTTATGGCATTCTGAGGAGTTAGAGCCTCTGTCTTCCTCAGGGCTGGCTTTGAATAAACCTAATTCCTATCCACCAACATCTGTTGCCTGAATTTTGGTCACTTTTCAGGATAAGCAGCATGGACATTTGATCTCACTAACAAGAAGCCATGCAAGAAGTTTTGGGGAAAGTGGGTAAAGGGACCAGTAAGTGAAAAGACTCCAAAGTAGGTGAGAGATAATACGAACCATGGTAAAGCCACATAGCACAGTGGCACAGCATTTGCCCAATGAGCCCCTTGTAATCAAGAGCATCCTAGAGCAGGTGATTTCCCCCATCTAGAATACATCTGGTTGGCACAAGGATCACATATTTGAACACCACCTGTCCACCTCTGCTGCTATAAAAACCAGTGGCTCTTTCCCTTGGGGACAGGAAGGGAGGAACTCAGAATAAGTACGGTGAGATTCCAAGCAAGGTGATCAATCCGAACTGGTGCCTCAGGGACTCCAGCTCTCCCTTCTGGTTGCTATTCAGACTGGGCCATTTCTCCTTTGGTAGACAGGATGACTCACCTGACCTTTACCAGCGAACCAGCACACCTGGACTATCTCCCGAGAATAGGACTCATGAAGACCCAAGACAAGGCACAAGCCAAGAACAGGTAATGCGCAAATCGATTTTTTTGTTTGTTTTTTTTAAGAAACTCCAGAACTGGACTACTCAATTGGATAGCTACCAGTCACTTGTGGCTCCCTAAATTTGAATGTTAATTTAGTAAAAGTGAATAAAATAAAAAAATTCAATTCCTCACTTGCACTAGCCACCTTTCAAGTAGTCAGCAGCTGCACGTGGCCAGTGTCTACTGCATTGGACGGTGCAGATATGAAGCCTTCCATCATCATAGAAAACTCTACTGGACACGGCTGCTCTCGAATTCGCTAAGGGTGACCAGAAGATTACTAAAGACGGATTCTTGAGAATCCGCTCCTGAAGACGCACCTGCCTTCTCTCCCTCCCACAGGCACAGGTCTAGGTAACCAAGGTTGCTGTTGTGAGCTGGAGGGGAGGGTTACTCTTTGTTCATGAAAATCACTACCTACTCTCTGAATATTGACTTGTCTCCAAAAGGCTAGAAGTGGGCCCTGGTTCTTGGTGAATGAGGCCAGCTCCTGGGTCTCTGGTTATAGGTCAGACTAGGAGGTGCTGCTTGAAGGGTTTAAAAACTCTACAACACTTAGTGGTCACCTTCTATGTGCCAGATGGCTTCCAACAAGCCATCTCATCAGTCCCTCCTCAAGCCCAGGACAGGCATGAGCGCCAGCTGGCTCAAAAGCAAGCAAAACTCAATGAAAGGACTTACCTAAGTTCAAAGCTAGAAAATGGGAGGGCCAAGGTCTTCCCAGGGCTTTTTCCCCATATGCCATTCATGAGGGATGGGGGGATGGAGGAACTAGCAGGATCTGGTTGGCCTAAAGCAATGGGTCATCTTCAGTTGATGATAATTTCTTTTTTGGTGGTGGTGGTGGGGTTACCAGGTATTGAACTCAAGGGCACTCAACCACTGAGCCACATCCCTGGCCCTATTTTGCATTTTATTTAGAGACAAAATCTTACTGAATTGCTTAGTACCTCATTTTTGCAGAGGCTGGCGATCCTTCTGCCTCAGCCTCCCAATCTGCTGGGATTACAGGCATGTGCCACCGCGCCTGGTTTCTCATGGTAGACAATCTCCTATGAGCTGCCCCTTATAGCCTACTCAAGTCCATCCATGGGTTCAGGAGAGGCTCCTCCCAGGGTCTGCTCATCCAGGCCTAGTTCTTCAAAGACACCACAGGAAGGTCACAGCAGAGCGCAGTCTGGGAAGGTGGGAGGGGTCACAACACAGACATGTGGCATTTCTCCCAGGGAAAGGAGGAGGGGTATGATCCAAAATTTATTTTAGAAAGCTATCTAGACCATTGGCTCCCTATCTTTGCATGGTCATGGCCTGGGTAGTACTCGACATAGAGTATCCATTTGCCAAACTGGTTGTGAGGGAGGGGGAGGGTGCGGGTTCTCAAGGGTGAGGGAGCCTGGCCCCTCAGGGAGGGGTGGGGGGGACAGCAGGGAAGACCGAGGAATGACAGCTGACGTGGGGCAGTGTTTGCTCTCTACCTGACTGAGCCTGGACTGCCCCTTTCCTTCAACTAATGGCCCATGACAAAGGTTGGCCCGCACTTGGCTGAGCGCCAACGCCAGCCACACCTGGCACTTCTGCCCTGAGCCTCAAGCCCAGCAACCCTGGCTCCACTCAGCCTCTTGCTGGACAGCTCCTTCCACTGACAGAGCACCCCGCCTTGCAACAGGCTCAAGGATGGCTCCAAACAGCAGTTAGGCAAGAGTAATTAAAGGGAATGTTATCACAGTCAGTCTCTCATTAGCCTCGTAATTAGACTGTTGAAAATAATTAACATTCCTTTTGACAAAGGAAACAGGACCCATTACATTCATTAGGACAGCCTAGAACCAGCCTGAGGCAGGCCTGGGCAGGCGGTGAGAGCTTGCATGTGACAAGGATACACCGTGTATCCACCCCAGATACTAATAACACCCGAGACACGAGAAAGAAAACCTGAGAGAAATGCAAGGCCCTCCGGGGCAGGCCAAGAGTACACCTGCCTCCCTCAAGACCCTGTAAATGACAGAAAGGACATGTCCTAGGGAGAATAAATCCAATACAACAACAGAAATCAAGAAGCAATGACTGGGGGCTGGGGTTGTGGCTCAGTGGCAGAGCGCTTGCCCAGCATGTGTGAGGCACCGGGTGCCATCCTCAGCACCACATTAAAAAAAAAAAAAGCATCATATCCATACACAACCAAAAGAATATTTAAAAAAGAAAAAAGAAGGAATGACTTGGGCTCCCTGAAAAGAGAAAGAAGGATAAACCATCTCCCCAAAAATAAAAACATGAAATAACAGTTGACATTCATATAGTGCCTGTATGTGAGAGACATTGCTCTAAGAACTGGCCCTATAATATCTCATTTAAATCTAACAAGAATTGTTTGAGATGCAGACTATTATTATCCCCACCTTATAAAGAAGACCCAAAGTAGTTACCGGGCTTCCTCAAGGTTTCAGCACTAGTAAGTGCCAAGGCTAGGATTTGAACCCAAGCACCATGGCTGTGGATTCTATGCTTGCCAGAGGAGCAGCTCCCTGGACTCTACGTTTCAAGGCAGCAGATCCAGGGCACAGGAGGGGCCCTGAGATGGGGTGACTGGATTTGCAGCAGCCTGGTCAGTCATTCCCTCTATCACCGCTCCTCCATGCTTGTGCCCTGGACACTGGGGTAGAGAAGCAAAGGGACACTTAGGCCAGCCCCTGCCCCTGCCTAGCAGGCACGTCCAGCCTCCTATCCACAACCAGTGGGGGCTGGCTCTAGTGCACAGAATCAACATTCACAGAGAAGTGACCAGAAAACCAGGAGCAGAGCACACAGGGTTTGCTCCAAACAGGACAAAAACTGAGGCTGTGAAAGAAGCACCAAATTTAATATCATAAAAGTTCTAGCTAGAAAACAAAACCAGGAGGGTCAACAGAATGGGATGCTTTAAAAAGTATTATTAGTATCCTTTGGGGAACAAGAGAAGCTACTGAATCCACAAAACCAAGAAAAGTTCAATGTCTTAGAAATGAAGGAAGTAAACTCCCTATACTGAATATGCATTACTTTCAGAATTAGGAAAGTTTTAATTTCCCTTTTAACTGGAGGCCAAGCACAGAAGCAAGTTATTTTTTTTAAATGCCTAGCACAAGACAGATGCCCAGTAAGATTCTGTTAAGTGAACTACTTTGCAAAGAAAAAGGAAGTGGATGCTGCCCCTGGCACCAGCCCTACCAAGGCTGGTCTGTAACTCACTGGCCCCTAAACACATGCTCCTGCCTCTGGGTCTCTGCTCACAGAATTCCCTCCATTTGGAATGTCCTGGTCCCTCCTGTATATTTGTCCACATTTGCCTGTCCTCCAGTGCTCGCTCAAAGATTATCCTCCCAAACAGGAAAAAAAAAAAATTGCCCTCCTTAGCAAAAGGCCCCTGCAACCTACTTAACCCACCATAATCTCTCTTTCCAAGCTCCTAAAGGCACCTGATTCTCCAGGATCGTGGGATAGCTCAGGTCAAGCTGTGCTTTGGGGTCATAATATTGACAACTTCTATGTTCTTTACCTTTCAACGAGTCCAAGTCTTGTCTTGCAGCTTTATCACAGGCAGCCTAAGGACACGGAGAGGGCGCTAGACTTCTTATACCCCACTGTTCCCAATAAAGCTGAGTGGCTTTTGCAATAACATTCTTACATGTCAGCTGAATGACAAATGGGTTTCTGTTTCTGGTGGGAGTGGGAAGAGGAAAATAATCATGGAGATGAGGTGAGTCAACAGGGCTTGGCTAACATAGCCATGCTCTTCCACTTGGACAGTATCCCTCAAAACAGACCTCCTGGTCTCAGAGAGCTTTGAATTCCCACTCCGTGGCCTGGCCAGAAATACCTGGGAATTCTAAGTGGGTGACTGGGATGGAACTGGAACAGAAATAAATGGCAAATCCAGGGAGAATAATGATGGTCGTCAGATGTTTTCTTGGGCACAAAAAATTCCAGTTCTGGGATTCTTACCTTTTTCACATTTTCTCTCCTATTTTGGCCTTCCCTTTTCTTGCTTCTCCGTCGTTTTAGTCCTTCCCTTTCCCAATCTTCCAGGAGGCCTCCATCTTACTGCCAGAAGACAGGGTTAGAACTTTGGGGTCTACTGCTACATGTAGAGGATGTCTTTTGAAGCTGTTCTGACACCTGTTTTGTCTGCAAGCCCATAATAATGAGTCAGGCTCTACTTGTTAAACCACAGCTTCTGGGTTTTATAAGGTATTTCATTTCAAAAAGTTTCATTGCTAGTCCTGTTCACACTGCCTTAGGCCTTCAGGATCCTCCCTTCTGAGATCTCACACAGGCTTTCTGGGGCAGATGCCCTATTTCCAACTCCCCACCACCATTCCTACCACCTAATTCCAGATAACCCCCATCCCAGACAAAAGCACTGTCCCTCTCCCTCCTCAGGCTCAATCTCCCATCTGTGTGTGACCACTTTGCAGCCAGACAGCTGAAAAAGTCTTTAAAGAGACTCACTGAGGGCTAAAGGGAATTGAGGAAACCATCTATTGTTCAAGTTCATTTATTTATTAGTTCAAAATCCTTTATACGCATCTATTATGTACAGACCACTGGATGCTAAGTAGTTTGGCATATGAGTGCTGAGCACAGAAATGGGTCCAGCTGCTTTTATATTTTTATTTCATTTACCTGGTGTTTTGGGTACTGGGGATTGAAATCAGGGATCTCTCCCTTTTTAATTTTTTTTAAACTTTGAGTCAGGGTCCCCTAAGTTGCCAGACTAACCTTGAACTTGTGATCCTCCCACCTCAGACTCCCAAGTTGCTGGGGATTACAAGTGTGTGCCATGAAGCCCAGTGGGATGATTGTTTTGAAAACACTGGAAATATAAAATCTTGGGGAGCTGGGGATGTAGCTCACTGGTAGAGCACTAACCTAACAAGCAGGAGGTTCTGGGCTTGATCCCAAAACTGCAAAAAAAAGGGAGGGGGGAGAGGGGGGAGAGGAGGAGAAAGAAAAAAAAATAGATAAAATCTTGAGAATTCAAGCCAGACTGGGGGGTGCTCTCCTGTACTGTAGACCCAGGTACTCAGGAGGCTGAGACAGGAAGATCACTTGGGTCTAGGAGTTCTTGGCCAATCTGGACAACATAGCAAGACCCTGTCTCAAAAGAAAGAAAGGAAGGGGCTGTGTGTGTGGCTCCTAGCACACGGGAGGCCCTGGGTTTAATACACAGCACCATGCAGGGAGAAAAAAAGAGAATAAAAAGAAGCTACTGAAGCTTTAGCACACACATAAATCTTGTTGTTTCTAAAAACAGTTTTTATATCATAATTTAGAATTGCTTTAATTTCTTTTGAGTAACTTGTGAGATCCTAATGACATCAGCACCGAGGGCCTCTAAAGGTCTTAATCCAACCTGAATAGTAAATTAGGGGTTGCAATCTTAAATGCTGACAAGAGTCAAGCAGCCAAGGCAAATTAGTGATGACTATTAAGAAACAACACAATTAGTGCAGTGCTGGTAAGAAAGCAGAACTGAAAGGATTCCGTGAGTGATTTATGGGAGGAGGAGCTAAGGGGAGGTGTTGGGCATGATACCCAGACTTCTGACCTGGCAGTGGCAGAGTCATTCCCTAAGTGGATGCAGAAAGAGGCACCAGTCTGGGCTGAGCCGCATGTCAGATGTTTTATGTTTGAGATGCCAACAGGACAAACAGAGTGACCAGCTGGAGGCTGGAGATGGGTGGGGAACCCAGATGGAGCTGCGGAGGAGCAGCCTGCTGGGGAGAAGACATATGAGGTGACATACAGGGCCGGTGGAGGACAAGGCGCCGAGAAGGCGGCTGAGGAAGGACACCCACAAAAAGGGCCCTGGGACACCAGGGAAGTGGAGGCAGGAGAGTAGCAGAGGCTACTGCAAAAGTAAGTTGCACAGGGACTGGAAAGACAGCCGCACAAGGTCTCAGTGAATGTTTAAGAAGGAGAGGCTGCAAAGGGAAGTAACTGAGGCAGTGACCTTGAGAGACCAGCTGGTGAAGAAGAGGAGAGAAGCTGCTGGAGGAGGACTAGACATGAGGAGATATCCTCCCTCTTCTTCTTTCTCTTCCCTATCCCCTTGCTCTTCTCTCCCCTCCACCCCTCTCCCCTTCTCTTCCTCTTTCTCTTTCAAGTTATGAGAGATCTAAGGATGTCAAGTGCTAAGAAGAAATCATACTGGGGGAGAGGTCGTGGAGGGGATGTACACCATGGGGCACACCCAGAGGCCCTGGGCTGTCTTGCGGTTGGGAGAGGAGAGCTCAGTGAGCCACAGTCCCAGGGCAGGCAGGACAAACGTGCACTTTATTTTTCAATTTAATTTAATTATTTATTTTTGCAGCACTGTAGACTGAACCCAGGGCCTTGCACATGCGAGGCAAGTATCCTACCACTAGGTTACATCCCCAGTCCACATGTGTCATCCCTTTACACAGAAGGGCCTAGTTCTATGCCCGTCTGCCCTTCTTTCAGACCAGTAGAAGGGAAGGGTGGTCAGCACAGACAGCACCATGGTGGCTGGGGAGTGTTGTAGGTACTCAGAGGTGGAGACCTGGAATGCCTGACATTCTATGAATCCTACACAGCCCACCAAATAACTCCTACGTGACTTGAGAATGTTCCACTGGACAACACAGAAGTGAAAAGTTCATTTGTAATTCATTACCAAAACCTAATTCTCTTTTTGAAATAAAGATGAGGTATTTGGGCTGTGTGTGTGTGTGTGTGTGTGTGTGTGTGTGTGTGTGTATGTGTGTGTGTGGAACTGGGGATTGAACCCAGAGCCTTCTGCATGCTAGGCAAATGGTCCACCTGCTCAGAGGCTAAGCTATACCCTCAGCCCCTTTTGCATGGTTTTAATGTATGCTGACCTGTCCAGGAATGCTGTTAGTATATAAATTGAGTGGACACCATATTCTATGTTCTTTGGAACTTTACTAAGACAGGTTCATCATTTTGGAAAATCAAATCAACCCCCATAAACACTTTTCCTGGTGTCTGAGTCACCTACATCACACACCTGTAGCTCAAGGGTATTTGTGGTGGTTAATTCTTGATGATTCTATGTAAAGGTGCTAGCGTCTGACAGTATCCTTTTGTCTTCTATGTGGCCATGCCCAAGCAGTTACATATTATACTACATGATACTGCATTATAATTATTTTTGCCTCTATTTCTCTTTTAGATTAGAGGTATTCTATTGCATTGACTTTTAAAAATGTCTGGGAGTAGTGGCACATGCCTGTAATCCCAGCTACTTGGGAGGCTGAGGCAGGAGGATCACCAGCTCAAAGCCAGCCTCAGCAATTTAGCAAGACCCTATTTCAAACAACAAAAAAGGACTGGGGTGTAGCTCACTTGTAGACCGTTTATTTAGCACACTCAAGGCCTTGAGTTTGATCCCTAGCACACAAAAAATAAATGAACAAAGTAAAAAAATTAAAATGTATGTATATAGGTAAGTCACTGTATCTGTGATTTTTGGTTTTTATGGTTCTGGGATTGAGCCCAGGGGTGCTCTACCATTCAGCTACATCTCCAGCTCCCCAGTCTTTTTTTTTTTTAGTTAGGGTCTCACCAAGTTGGCCTCAAACTTGTGATCCTCCTGCCTCAGCCTCCCAAGTCACTGGGAGTACAGATGTGTACCACTAAGTCCTGCAGTATCTATGAGTTTTATTCAGAGCAATTAGGAGGCATTACAAATATTTGCTAAATGAAAGGGAAATACCATTGCAGATCATGTGCCCTGAAAGCAAGGGAAACGTCAGTGCTGACAGGGACAAGAAAGCAAACAGAACTAGGTGAATTCAAGTCATCAATCCCATAGGATAAAGACAAGGGTCTTTTATCATTTATTTATATATTTTGGGTGCTGGGCATTAAACCCAGGCCCTCACAGGTGCTAGGCAAGCGCTGTACTGCTGAGAGACACCCTGCTCAACAACCGTCTTCTGTACACATCTATGTAAAGCTCCCGGATGGTGAGTACACAGACAACATGGTCAACCCATGGAGGCTAAAAAAACTACTCAATCGGTACCTTTGGGAAATTTCATTTCCCTGATTATTTCAAATTGTACTCTATCTCAACACTTCCAAGCATCATGACAATAGGAAGAAAATCTCAAGTCGTCTGGAGAGGCCGAGGAAATGATAAATGGTTCAATGTCTGGAGCAGGGATGTGTTTAAAGGAAGCCAAAGAAATAGGTGCCAGGCTTGGTCTGTGGAATATCTTCCTTAATGGACAAGAAGATGAGTAAACAGTATGTAAGAGGATGCTTAAGGATATTTATGGAAAATGCTACATCGTGAGGAATCATGGACAGGAATAAGGATAGAGAAGTAAGCATCCCAAAGGCCCTCCAATCGGTTAAAGTGGCAGAGCCAGAAATATTCACCACTCAGGCTGAGAGGGGTTGGTTCTTAATGGTGGAGGGAAGGTGGAGGGGACCTAAGCTCCCACAAGCCTTGCCATTGCTGTTAAACAGGGACAAAGGGTACAAATTTTAAAAGATGTGCCCTTTGACTAAGGAGATGATAGCTGATTTATGTGTCCTCTGTAATATGAGGACACCAGGGGGCCTAAGGAGAAGGGGAGGGAATGGCCTCCTGTACCATGGAAGGTCCAGAAGCCGGGCTCTGCTAGCCTGGCTTGCCCACTGGCACACACAACTTTGAGTCACTGCTCTTCTCAGTTGCCTCATCAAAATAAAATGAAATAAAACACAATAGAACAACTTAAATCCCATCATTATGAATTTCTCTATTGTTTGCACGTTTTTTCATGAGCATTTGTATATGTTTTTTTTTTATTTTAAAATGTGTGATCAAAGCAGTTATAGGAATTAACCAGCAAGTTGATGGTCATATGAGTAGCTGCATCCCTTCCCAGACAGAAGTGGAGGGACGAGGCTCTCTTGGGTTCCAAAGCAATAACCAGGAGGCATCAAGCTTCTTGGCATGAGCTAACTCTGCCACAGGGCAACAGGGCCCCACCATATTATACCAAATGCCACGTCCAGCAGGTATGTCCCCCCACTCCTTTGAGGAGGCACAGGTTCATCCCAGAGTCCTGGGAAAATGAAAAGCCTTGGTTCTGGAGTTGTGCGGGGATGGAGCAACAGGCCAGTGCTAGAGTAAGGCAAGAAAGGCTCTCACCACAAGCCCAAAACTTAAGAGGGCACCAAAAAACAGGAATCAAGCCAGGCAGTGAGGTACATGCCTATAACCCCAGTGACCTAGGAGGCTAAGACAGGAGGAACGTAAGTTCAAAGCCAGCCTTGGAAACTTAGCCAGACCCTCAGCAACTTAGCGAGATCCAATCGCAAAATAAAAAGGACAGAGGTGTCAAATCCCAGTACATAATTCCCAGAACAAAAACAAACAAACAAAAACCTTAGAAATCAAGTTAAATTATATTTTAATGCAATATTTTTAAAAATCAAATCAATAAACGGTGGCCAAAGGCTATGTAAGGTTCTGTGATGTTTGAAGAATCCAAAAACCTGTCCCATCCCCGGGCGCAGTGGCACACACCTGTAATCCCAACAGTTCAGGAGACTGAGACAGGAGGATTGGGAGTTCGAAGCCAGCCTTAGCAAAAAGCCAGGTGCTAAGCAATCAGTGAGACCCTGTCTCTAAATAAAATGAAAAACAGGGCTGAGGATGTGGCTCAGTGGTCAAGTGCCCCTGAGTTCAATCTGTGGTACCAAAAAACCCCCACAAAACCCAAAGACCTATCCCACCTCAGTGCCAACATCAACTTTGTTGAGAAATGTCATTCAGCACTACAAGGCCTTATCACAAACTCTAGGAATTCAGAATTTTTTGGATTTTTTTAAAAGGCAATATAGAGTCCATATAATAAAATACATAATTACCATAGCGAAGTCTGGAGCAAAGTCCTTCAGTGAAACACATTAACATTTTTTGCAGTAACATTTGTGACTACTCTGCCAGGTGAAATGACCATCGATGGCCTTGTTAGTTCAGGTCAGCTCTTGCTATTATGGAGCTAAAGTTTTCTGACAGTACAGTGGCTCACGCATGTAATTCCAACCTCTCCGAAAGTCGAGGCAGGAAGATCGTAAGTTTGAAGCCAACCTGGGCAATTTAGTGCCGCAGTCTGGCTGGGCACAAAATCACGAGCCACTCACAGCTTTGTAGATTCAAACAGCAACTCTTTATTCCCGAACTCACACCGGCCCTCTACACACACGTTCTGGGGAAATCCATGTTCTGGGCCAAATTCCACGTACTCCACCAGGCTCCGAATCCCAAATACTTTTTGAATCCCACGGGAACTCAAGGAGCGGAGGCAGCAGGATACGCCCTATTCCCAGCAGGGTACACCTTAAACCTGGAACCGCCCTAAACTGGATCCACCCTGGTCCTTGAGCAAGGTCACCTTTCTCAAACATACATGCAATGTCACTGCAAATGTCCAAGGCAAGTCCATTTCCATGAGTCCTTCCTCTAAGCAACATGGGGTACGCTGGCAAGGAAATTGTCATACCTACTTGGCTAATGGCTCTCAGCAATTTAGTGTGACTATGTCTCAAAATAAAAAAAGGCCAGGGGTGTGGCTCAGTGGTAGAGTGCTTGCCTAGCACGTGGGAGACCCTGGGTTCAATCCCCAGCACTGAACTGGAGGAGAAGGAGGAGAGGTCTGAGATTTTGACTTTGCCAAGAAAGGACCGTGGGCCTAATTAGCATTACATAAATTTTTTAAAAAGCAGCAGATTGGACACAAAATGTTTGTTTTAAATTAATGCTGAAAAGAGTACTGCAAAGTCTTTGCTGGTGATTAACCAGAGGAAGGCAGTTTCTAGACATCAGTTAGCAGACTTATTGCATATTTTTCTCCAGTCAACAACTAATATTATTAAATACTTTCTGTGTGTAAAACCTGTGTAAAGACTGCTGAACCCTCAGGAACTTAAAAATCAGTGGGAACAAAGAAAAATAAAATCACACATATTGAAAATTGAGGGGATCTAATATACATCCACATTTTTTTCAGTAACAGGGACTGCAGCCACAGGTGCTCTACCACTGAGTGTATCCCCAGCCTCCTTTTTTTTTTTGAAGCAGGGTATTGCTAAATTGCTGAGGCTGGCCTCAACTTGTGATCCTCCTTTCTCAGTCTCTGGCAAAGAGAGTAGAGAATCTGTATTTTCTAACTGTATGTTCACTGTCTTTTGCATAAAAGCATGTAATAATTGCAGCTTTGTGATGGAATGACAAGACTTCAAAGATCCTAATACAGTGGTTTTGGTCAAATATACCTTTGTGCCCAGAGGGCTCTGACTTTTAAAAGGAGTAGATGTGGGTAGGCAGTGGGGCAGAGAGATCCTTCCAGGCCGCGCTCAACAATGTGAGGCAGGATGAACTTGTGCAAACCAGGTCACCTGTGCAAGTGGACTAGGCTTTGGTTAAAAGACATGGTAGGAAATGTTGGAGCAAGAGTTGTTTGGTAAAGCAAGTCAAGACTGCGTGGAGAACATGAATCAGAGTGAAGGATCTGCAAACTCGGCGTTTCCCAAGCAGTTGCATGCCACTCTCATGACTAACCATGGCTTCCTGCTACCCTTATTGGAAGTGACAGAGTGTCATGTTTAAAAGTGCATTCTCAGGCTGGGTGTGGAGGTGCATGCCTGTAATCCCAGGGACTAGTAGTATCACGAGCCGTCCGTGGGCTGTGTGTGGACAATGCTGCACATTGTAGCCTAATGAGGGGATCAGTCTGGCAGTGGGAACTGCCTGTGGCACCCCCACAGGAACTGACGCCTGATGCAGGTGAACTTCCCCTTCAAGCTCTGCCAAATATCCCACATAGCACCTGAGATGGGCGTGACCTGAGAAGATGTTGTTTTGCCATACTAGTGCACTCAGGACTGGGAGGTGTAGGTCAGTGCTTGCCTAGCCCGCATGACACCTAGGTTCAATTCCTAGTATGGCAAAACAACAAAAGTGTACACTCAGCCAGGCACAGTGGTACATGCCTGTAGTCCCAGGGGGCTGAGGCAGAAGAATCACAAATTCAAGGCCAGCCTCAGCAACTTAGCAAGACCCTGTCTCAAAATAAAAAGTATCAAGGGCTGGGAGTTAGCTCAGTAGTCAAGTGTCCCTGGGTTCAACCTCCAGTACAGAAACAATTATAAAAAAGTGGACACTCTGGGGTCAGATTAATTCTATTTGAATCCTGACTCTGATGTCAACTGTGTGGCCTTGGGTGACTTGCTAAATTTCTCTGCCTCAGTTTACTCAGTCTCAAAATAAAAAGGGATGGGTATGTACCTCCATGGTGGAGTATCCCTGGGTTCAATCCCTGGTACTACAGAAACAAACAAAACAAAACAGAAAGTCTGTACTTGTTCAGTTGGAGACACAAATTTTTTTTCCTGAATCTTTTTGACCTGTGGTTGGTTGAATCCACAGACACATAACCCATGGATATGGAGGGCTAACTGCATAAGAACTCAATAAATGTTCATTGTTCTCATCAATGTCTTTATTTCAGTCAATTTTTTAGTTAAATATGTATAGTAGCCTCATCCTAAGCAATAATATCCATGACATCATGGACTCATTGTGAGTTATAGTTTTGATGATACACATATAATAAGATGTCAAATCAAAATTCTGACATAGGCACCAAGATAGGGTAGGTATAATGCTGCCCAGTGTGACACCAGATAAGGATGCACATTGTCAAGAGAGACACAAATGCCCTTCTCAGTGTGAGGGTGTGTCACAAGGGGCAGGCTGGAGGAGCACCTCTGCAGAGAAATTTGGGGAGTGCTGTTGCTATCTGGTGATCTCACCCTACCTCCATCCTGAAGGCAAGCTGTTGAGAGGAGCCACAACAGGACTGCTCAGGAAACTTGATGACTGCTTCCTGAAACTAGGAGGACAGGGTGAACTGGATTCTGATCACCACCTGACACATTCAGAGGGTAAGACACAGACCAGCCATCAGTTGTCAAAGGCCAAGAAAGAATACTGAGCTGGGGGTCAGCCTGCATACCCAGGTTCACTGTACCAAAGGATGTATGATTGGTTCCCAGGACTAATATGGGCCACATGCAAGAGAAGTCTGGCAGGTCAGGGGAGATAGAACCCTGGGCTGAAGTAGGCCAAATCCAAGTGCAGAATGTGAAACATACACTAAAAGCACAACTTTACTGCTGCCTTGCTTGGGGGCTTCTCCCTTAGGGACAGTCAGAGGATGAAGGGGGAGGTGAAGTTTGTTTTTTTTTTAAGATACAAAAGGTGCCTCCCATGGTGAAGGAAATGGTGAGCAGAAAGATATACAAAGGCCACCTCTTAGTTGTCCCACTGAAACAGTCAAAGACGGAATGACTTGACCCGGCTCCGCTCACAAGAAGGTGCTCACTCCAGCTCTGACTGTTAACTTCCAGTACGGCTTCTCTCTCCTTCAACTCTCTCTCTGCTCTCCCAACTCTTGACTTCCTACAGTTCCAAACCAGCTAAGTTTTTACCTGAGAAAGGCCAGAATCATCTAGATTCTGGACCATCCAGCACAATCAGCAGAAGGGATATTACAGAATACCTTGTCCAACATTCTTATTTCATAGATAGAGAAACTAAAAGCCAAAGAATTCACTTCATGCCCAGGGTGACTGAGTGGAAACAAGAGCCCAAGTCTCCTGGCCTCTAGCAAACTGTAGCATCATGCTAACTCTAAGAGGGGTCAGCTCACCTCCCCTAGGCCACTACCTCAATCTTTATTCTTCTTCTACAAACACCTCAAAGCAGTAGAGGAGGTATATAGCTAACCTGTCTAGAGTAAACAAGTGTGAATCTCAATAAACTAGGTAGTCATTATTTTTAATTTAATAATTTAATTTAATTTGGGGGGGGTACTGGGGATTGAACCAAGAGGTACTTAACCACTGAGTCGCATCCTCAGCCCTTTTATTTTGTATTTTGAGACAGGGGCTCACTAAGTTGCTTAGGGCCTCACTAAATGGTTAAAGCTAGCTTTTTTTTAATTTTTTTTTTTTTTTTTTTTTTTTTTTTTTTAGTTCTCGGCGGACACAACATCTTTGTTGGTATGTGGTGCTGAGGATCGAACCCGGGCCGCACGCATGCCAGGCCAGCGCGCTACCGCTTGAGCCACATCCCCAGCCCCTAAAGCTAGCTTTGAACTTGTGATCCTCCTGCCTCAGCCTCCGGAGCCACTGGGATTACAGGCATATACCACTGCACCTGGCTAGCTAGTCATCTTTAAATGGAGTAATCAGCATCCATAAATACTTTGTTAGAAGGATTGGCAGTCTAAAGCTTTCTGTACTTTGCAGAGTGTACCTGGGACCCAAGTCATAATCAGGTCTCCCAGCTGCATTATAATTATGGACAGGGGAAGGAACAGAAACTGGGCTGGTGGGCGAAGACTGGAGTCAAAAGCATCTGCAAAGATAAGCTGCTATGCCTGGTGTAGTAATATAACAGAAAGGAAAATGCTGCCCCAGAGCCTGTTAATCAAGAGGAAATTTTTGGCATCAAAATAAAATGGGGTTTATAAAGCACATTCCTATGCCAAGCAGAAAGCCTGTTCCCCTTATAGGAACTCCCAGGCCATCTGGTCTGCTTCCCCACTGCAGGGTACAGACCTCTCCCTCCTTCCCGAACATTCACTGGGATGCTTGTTTTCAAATAAGAATCTGTATTTTCATCTCCCTTTACTAAATGTGCCCAATCCACATCAACTCTCCTTGTATATTAAGTACCTCCACATTTACCCTCTCCCCAACATCTGTTCTATTACCCAATCCAAGGATAAAGAACACAACAGAATCAGATCTCAGTTCAAATCTCAGTTGGAATGCTTATTAGCTGCATGATAAGTGCAGTCACTTTATCTTACAGAGACTCAGTTTCTCATTACTGTGAGAGGAGGAGGACATAGGGCTTAGCCCAATGCCTCGTACATAGTTCTCATCCAATAAATGGTGGCTGTCAACTGTTATTGCTATGATCACTGAAGCCAGCTGAAACTCCATTTGTGAAATTATATCTCAGAGGTTGCAATGAAGTGAGTAAATCAAGGAGGGATCCCAGATTTCCTGATTCCTGAAACTTTTGCCAATCATTTGCTCCCATACAAATAGCATCAATGCCCAATGACCTAGAAATCTGGGTAAGTGATCACATTGAAGTATCACAGCTGGTGATTTAACAAACCCGTGCAGTACTAGAAACTGTGTGGCCATATGAAAGCTTTAAGCCATCTACAGGTCAGCATAAGAAGGTCAGCTCATTACTTATAGCAAGAAAACAAAACAAGACAAGGGCTGGGGTTATGGCTCAGTGGTAGAGCACTTGCCTAGCATGTGCGAGAACTGGGTTTGATTCTCAACACTGCATAAAGTAAATAAAATAAAGGTCCATTCACAACTTTAAAAAAAGACAAGACATAAACCTGGAACCACTGCTGATGTTGCCCAATGGTAACACTATTTCTTGCCCACATCTGTTTTAAAATGGCAGATAAAAGACAAGCCAATGTCCTGGCTTTGGAAAGGTTTTTGTTTGTTTGTTTGTTTATTTTGATTAGGAACAACAGGGGAAAAGATCCTAAGGACTAGAGACCAAGATGGGGTTTGAGATCACAGATCATGAGAAAGGTGATGGGGATTGCCAACAGGCTGAAAACAGGTCCCTGTCAATGTTCCTAAAAATGGCAGTTACTGTCCACAAGGTGGGCTTCTTGCTGACGAGGGCCTTCCCCTCCACTCACTGTGCCAGCAATGAAATCATGGAGCCCCAGGAAGTACATTTTATCTCAAAGCATGAATTGCTCCTCAGAAGTCCAGAAAAGAATCCTCTCTTTGTGGCCCTTCAATCTCCTTGGCTGGATTCCCTAGTTCCTTGGGGCTGGTGTCAAGGCCTTACTAAAACTCAGGGTAATTGACCTTTCTGATGAACATGAACCATTCCAGAATCTCATGACAGGGGTGCCTCTTAAAAACTGAGCTAATGAATGAATGAACCAGCTAGAAAGCATTTCTTACCCAAGTCCAACTGCAAAAGCAGTCAGAAGTGGCAAATCTACTATGTTCTAAATGCAAGGCTTCTAGAGAGGAAAGCACTTTCAGAAAGTGCTCTCTCCAACTACATCTCCTTATTTTTTGTTGTTGTTGTTGTTGTTGTGGGAATTGGACACTGGGGCACTCTACCACTGAGCTTCATTCCCAGGACTTTTTACTATTTTTTAAATTTTGAGACAGCATCTTGTTAAGTTGCCCAGGCTGGTGTTGAATTTGCAATTCTCCTACCTCAGCCTCTGGAGAGGCTCGGATTATAGGTGTACAAGAAGGTACCCAGTTGATATCTCCTTATCTACTAGATCTTCCTATAATAATTGGCAGGTGAAGTCTTGTATGGTGCCATGTTTCCCGAGGAAGGTGCAAACTGAAGACCCAAGTCCTGCCCATGTAGACTGCATCATCATTTCAATGATGCTGTTCATCCTACAATACCGGCGATAGGAGCCAGGAGCCCTGAACAGATGTCAAAATCCCTGGGAGCCAGGAGTCCACCATGCAGCCCGAGGCATGTGAACAAAGGGAAGGGGGCAGGTTTTCCTTTTTATCCTGGGAATGTGCTGGGTTACTCATTCCACCTCAGTTCTCTATGGATACTTGTTTCAGGGATAGAAGCCACTCCCTTTTCCTTGAATCACAGCAGCATGAGCCGTCATACATCTTGAACCAAACACACTGGTACCTAAATTCTTCATGCATCTCTATTTCATAATAGAAAGGTCTAACCTACAGATCTCATAGAATGCTTGACTCGAATCACTCTCAGTAACTCCTAGGGAAGGGAAGGGAAACTCCCCCAGCATATGCACAGCCAGTGTGTTGACTCTCCGTGTGACTCAGTTTCCCTCAAGGGAAACCAAAACTGAAAAACTCCCCTGGGTACCCCTTCCCCCCAAATCATCTCATACTTTACTTTTCAAATACAAACCCTGCAATTTCTTGGAGATGGTGGCATGGGGAGAATAAGCAGAAAATCAGGCTAGTAAGGCTGGATTTCTTCCTGACAAAATATCCAAATCGCTTTCCCTATTCTCTCCTTGGCCAGGTACTGTCACAAAAGTGGCTGAGAGTTTGCCAGGCAGAAGTTATACACACCTTAAAATGAATGTTCCTGAAATTAAAAAAAAAAAAAACAAAACTAAAACCCAAACTACCATGTCTATAATTTGGGGGTGGAGAGAACTGGGAGGAGAGAGTAAAGAGATACAAATTTGAGAGCCATCCAGCTGGGGGAGGGTTAGCTATCCCTTTCCTCCCTCAAGGACAGCCAGATCTGATAGGGTTGCTGATAAGGCCAGGCTGCCTCTCCTTACTGCCTGTACCCAGGTCTCTCCCTATGACATCAGAGCCCCCAACATCATAGGAGACTCTTCTTAGAGCTTGGAGGGTCCAGGCCGGATAATGTCCAGGCCGGATAACCCCAGGAAAAATCCTACCAGGGAGGAGCTCCGCGATGTCCCAGGAACAGAGGCAGACAGAAAAGACACACTGCCTGTGTACGACAGCAACAGCTTCTCTGATAAAAACTACACTTTTAAACCCAACACTAAGCTTTCCCTATCACAAAAGCTGTAATTTCGCCCTTTCCTGTAAAATGACACTTTTCCCTTTAAAAACAATATGCAAATCCAATACAACTGAAATAAACACGGTATGAGGCTCACTAACTAAGCTAATCTCTTTCATTCAAGGACCCAAGACTCTTAAATTACTTTATAAATGTAAAAATTCATGCCTCATCACTTTCAAAGAGGGAGTCAGAGGAGTATCATTTTTCATCTTATAGTCTGAACACAGGAGAAACAGTCCACAGTAGTGCCCACTCTCTCAACTCTGGGGTGGGAGGTCAGGCCTCCATAACAACATCTTCAGCTATGAATAAACAGCTTGGGATAAACCCAATGGGGAAATGAGCAATCCTCAACCCTGCCCTGTTACAGTGGAGAGGTCTACAGAAGCAGGCCAGCTGGGCTCTCTGGTCCAGGGTCTGCACCTGACTTTAGCCACAAGTTCCAGGAACATAGATCTAAAGTTCAGGGCACTTCATTTTCTCCAGCTAACCATCACTGGTCCTGAAACCTCCCTCGCTCCAGTATCTTAAAAGTGGCCAAATTAGCTTGTCATTTCTTTCCAAGGACCAGCTCGCCCACCCCACAATTCACATATACACCCCATCTCTGTCTCCAAACACAAAGTTGCATCCATGTCTCTAAAGTCAGGTGTCCTAAGCAGGCCCACTCCTAGCCCAGATACTTGTATCATTAGTTCACTCACAGGATAGGAGAAGAGTCACCCAGAAGCTCAAACCCCTCCAGTGTCTGCCATCTGCCGTCTCCACAGGCAAGCAGGTCTGCCTCCAACCAGGGAAAAACCTGAGCTCCCTAAAGGCTGTCCTGCCACAGGATGGGAGCCAGTGGTCACATGCAAGCCAGCTGGGAGCTCAAGACACCTCCTTCCTGGGGACACAAGGTCAGGGTCTGGGGACCTGGAAACTGGCCCATTTGTTTTCTAGAGAGAAAGAAGCTGTACCACCCCCAAGGCAGGCTGTTCAGCCCTTCTCTTGACCCTTTTCCTGTCACAGCAAATACAGAAACCTAGGCTCCCCATGATCCAAGCCTGAAGGCCACAGTAACAGTTCATTTGTTACTGGGGTGCTGAGACCACATGAGAATGCACGAGCAGAGCCCCCAAGATTATGCTGGCAGACAGCTCCCCAGGGTCCTGCTCTTTTCCTCCTGCAAGAGTCTTGAAGCAGCATCAGAACAACCTGCCACTCCCAGCTCTATACCTGAGAAACCAAACATAACCCTGCAGGAAACCCTGGAGAAAGAAAGGAGACAGAGGAAGAAGCAACGAGGGTCAGTTTCTGACTGGGCAGAGAAAAAGGGAAGGAAGACACCTGGGAAAAATGCCAATGCCTCCCTGTCCTTGCCAGGAACAGCGTTGTGTGGCTCCCCATCCCGGCACTGCACCTCCCACCAAGGACCAGAGATGAGGAGGGCAGATTAAGAGCTGGCGGCCTGAGGCTGGGTTGGGGTCCTGATCCTGGATGGGCACGGGGGCAATCGAGAACGCCCAATTGTACAGCCCACCATCACCCAGATTGGTATGCATCCCCAGGGGGAAGCATCAGGATCATTTTGAAAGGGCTCCCTCCTCTTCAGCAAAGTCCTGTCTCAAACTCAGGAGGGTCCGTGGTTCCCACTCCCAAGCCCTGACTCCCCAGCGTCTACCTAGACTGGCGCCCCCCTCTGTTCTCTCGAAGCGGCCTCCCGGGTGCTCTCTGCCGAGGGGAAGAGGTGTCAACCTTCCGCTGCCCGAAATCCCCCGCCGGATCCTTCACCCTCGCCTCTCCTCGAGTCCCCTTTGTTTCAGGCGGGGAAAGTTGCCAATGTGCACCCCTTTCCCCAACACGCCCCCCTGTGCGCCCATCCCCCGCAGGGAATCCAAGCCCGGGCGCACCAGCTAATCTGCGGCTCGCTCTCCAGCTGGGGCAGCCGCTTCGAAACCGAAAGCAAAGAGGAAGCGGGATCCGGCAGTGCCCCCAAGCATGGTCGCCCGGTCTTCCCCAACACAGCTCCCCCATCGCCCGCGCCCCCAGCGCTCGGCGCTGCCCGCCCCGCTCGGCCACCTCTCTCGGTGGCGGAAAGGCCTCTCTGCGGGCATCGGGGGCACCTACCGATGCGGGGCCAGAGCCACGGGCAGGGGCAGGGCAGGGCCGGGCCGGCCGCCCGCGGGGCGCAGGTGCCGCCAGGAGCGCCGTCTCCCCGGCTGGCTCCCGCTCCTCCTCCCGCGCCAGGACTCGGGGCGCTCTCCTGCGCCGCCTGCTCCCCGCCCCCACGCCCGGCGCTCGGGCTCCCCCCGCGCGGAGTTGCCGGCCGTGCCTCCCCCACGCCGCCTCGCTAGCCCGCGCAGCTCCTAGTCCCGCATCGTGTGCCGGCGCCCGCCGCGGCGGCGCGGGGGCTGGAGGGCTATAACCGCCGCTGCCGGGGCAGAACGGATCCCCAGGCGGCGGCGGCGGCAGCACTCACCCATAGTACGGATGCGCTGCAAACTGCACATGCTCGCGTCTGACAGGCGCTCAGCCCGCCGCCCTGCTTAACTCCTTGCGCGCCCGCTCGCCCGCCCGCCCGGCTGACCCCTCCGACCCCGCCGCCTCTCAGAGCCCGGAGTCAGCCTTGACCCCGGCGCCTAGAAACACGCCCCGATCCCTGGCAGCGCAGGGAGCTACCAGGAAGGGCTCCTCGGCCCTCCTTGCCTAGGCCATCCCTCCTGCATTGGAGGTGTCTGCCGGAGGCCCCCGCCTCCCTGCTTGCAGGAGTTGTGGGGACCCCTGTACAGTATCCACTGTGGGCATCGTGCAGGCCCGGGCTACCTGAGGGTGACAGTTCATGTGGCGGGGCAGATGCACCGTATGTCAGCCAGCATTGTGCTCTGTTCAGTCTATTCATTAACAGTCCTACCAGTTCATTTTTTTATGATTTCCATTTCCAAGATGAAGAAACTGAGGCCTGTGGAAGCTAAGGAATTTGCCTAAGGCAAGTCCTGTGCCACCAAGCTCTACGATTTGGTTTACACAAAAGATTAAACAATGTGTTCTTTCTGAAGAGAATCTAGATTCTTCTATTGGGAGGTGGAAAATATTGGATGTCATTTGGAAAGCCTGGAGATTCCTCAACATGGAACGTGGGGAATAGATAGCCTGGAAGCCCAGGAAGTGGAGGAGGAGTGGAGGAGGAAGAGAGGACGATGACAGGTCCCCAAACTGGTCCTGGGTCTTGAGAAAGGCTGAGCAGGGAATGGGAATGAAATCCCCCATTCCCACTCCAGTCCTGGGTTCTGGTGTTAGGTACTTCAGTCAAAAAGAAGGGACATCTTTGAAAATGGTATGTCACCCAGAGGGGTCCTTTTTAAAAAGGACCCAGCCAGAGAAGTTGCCCTTTTCTAATTCTCACACACATACCCTATTGTGTGTCCACCCTATGTGTTCCTAGGCCTCCTCTGAGGGGTTTGATGGCTGCTTCCCTGGGCCTGGGGGTGTAGCTCAGTGGTAAAGCAAGTGCTTAGCATGCAGGAAGCTTTGGGTTCAACCTTCAATACACACACACACACACACACACACACACAACCTGGAGGAAGGAAATGGGGAGAGGGATGACCAGAGAGACTGTAGTCCTTATCCGTTTTTATAATATGCCACCGGGACAGAGCTCTCAGAAGTCACATGAAGTCTTCCAGGATGAACCTGACTTTCATCCAGCAGGTCGTGTCCCACTCTGGGCAAGAAACTAGGCAGCTTTCCTACTTTTGGAACTTAATTTGATCCTATGTCTTCCCCTAATTGCCTGATGGAGACATGGGTTTTCCATTAACCTCCTATCCCTGGCCAAGATATTGAAAGATCCACAAAGGTGCATCCCAAAACTGAGTGTGGGCAATGTGGACTGGGAGCTCTAAGCCCATTGGAGATAGCCAACCCATTTTTCTCTAAGAAAAGCTCTGAATTTCCAATAGGGAAAGAGGGAGTTATCTTGGGTTCCTCAAACCTGTATAGGAAAGACAGCCCTGAGATGCTATTGCTAAGAGCTCTTGACCCCATTATTCTCCTCTGTATAAGGAGATAATATTACCTACTTCATAAGCATACTATGATGACCCAATGTCATAATGCATTTAAAGTTCTGAGCACACAGTAGGCTTTCAATAATAGGAAACTGTTTTGCTGGGGGTAAGGCAGGGAGAAGGGAGAAGGGGTCAGGGTTACAAGCAGCTACGTGGGCTGTGCCTAAGATATTGTCAGACAGGATAGAGACCCCTCTAGGATCACCTTGGCAAGAAGCAGCTTCACTAAGTCTAGCAGCAAGGTCCAGCTGAGGAAGAAAGATACCCCTTGCCAAGCATAGGACTCCCACTCTAGTTCTCTGCATATTTTGCAGGCTCAGCTCTCATCTGGGCTCTGGGAGGCAGCATTGAGCAGAGGAAGGCGTAATGGGCTGGAAAGCTAGCAAGAACTGAGTTCCCGCAACTTGTCCATTAGGCACTGTAGGTCAATGTCTAGTGCCAAAAATATTTTTAGGGCTCCACAGACACGAATTTCTTCTAAAATTGGTGGCAAAAAAAAAATAAGGCTTGAAGTCAAAGAAAAGGTTTTCATATATAATATTAATATTTTTATCCTCAGCATAGTAACCCAAGGTGTCAGTTACAGGATCAGAGAAAAGGAAGAATTAGGAACCAAGATACAAGGCTTTACATCATCCCATCTCTCTCCAGCTGTTTTCTAGGCTTAACAACACGATGGGATTTTGCTCATTCCTACATTAGGGATCTTTCTAGCAAATTGTATAGTGCCTTACGATTGGCATATCTTCTCTCTTTGGGTAGGGCAACTATTTCTATCTCCTTACATAAATGAGAAAATCAAGGATCAGAAAGGTTGTATAGTTTGGCTAAGGTTAGATTTCTAGGAAAAGCAAAATGCAGTTCAAACTCAGGTCTATTGGCAATCCATCCAAGGTTCTTTCCATCTCTACCAAGATTTCAAATAAAAACAGGCATGTACTGGGCAGAGCAGTCTGCTGCAGCAGTGGACCTAAAAATAGCATCTGTACCCAGGAGTGGTCCCTTGGCTTTCCACCCAAAGAATACTAAGACCCACACAGTGTTGTCAAAGTAGGCACAGTCAACATGGTTATAGTGATTCCAGTACAAATTGAAAGTAGGACAAACCAAGCCCCCTATACTAATACACACCAAAGAATGCCCGCCCCTCTTTTTCCTTCTGGTCTTACCAAAGCAAGTAGAGCAGTATGGTGGACAAAACAGAGATAGATTTGGCTCTGGCAGAGTGGGATTTCTTTTTAAAGTTCATGACTTTTATTTTCAATTCTAGATTCTGTAAAATGGAATGAGTGCACCTCAGATCCGGATTTGAGTTCAGACTCTATATCCTAGTTGGACATCCTTAAGGTAGTTCATTTAGCCTTTCTCAGCCTGTTTTCTCATCTGCCAAATGAAAATGGCAATAACACCCATCCCTGGGGCTGATGTGAGAATAAAATGATGCTTATAAGGAGCATTCTTTTTTTTTTATTGTTGGTATAAGGAGCATTCTTGATGCCAGGCACATAGTGTGTAGGTAATGAATGGCAGTAACTCCACACAACACAGAAAGTCCCTGCCATAGGAGGCAGTTGATGATAGTTCTCTTCAGCCCTCCCTTTTGCCACTAGACAGGGAAAGAAAAGTCTTCCAAGTATCTTTGTAGTCTTTAAAGAGCCTTGAACATGTTCAGTTCTTAGGTATATTTTCCTAAGGATAAGAACTTCTCTGCCTTTCCTCCAAAGCACACCATCCATAAAGGGCTTGCTCTTGTCTCTACCATAGGAATGTTCTTGATGACTTTCAAAGGGAATCAGAAAGATTTCTTTATGTTTGCTAGAGAGGGATTGCCCTCTGACCGCAATTCAGGAGAGATGTGACTCAAGAGTAATTTCTTGAAGGGACTGGCCTGCAGCCAGATGAGAAAGGGTCTGGGAAGGAGCTGAGCACAAAAATTGGAGATCAAGGGCTGGGGATATGGCTCAAGCGGTAGCGCGCTCGCCTGGCATGCGTGCGGCCCGGGTTCGATCCTCAGCACCACATACAAACAAAGATGTTGTGTCCACCGAGAACTAAAAAATAAATATTAAAAATTCTCTCTCTCTCTCTTCCCCCTCTCTCTCACTCTCTTTAAAAAAAATGGAGATCAAGAAAGGACCATATACAGTGTGTCACAGATGCTGTGATAAGCAAGAGAAGTGGCATAGAAGCAGAGGAAGCACACAATATTGAAGGCAATGTTGAATTTGGGATTATTTGGATTAGCTTTATAGGAAAACAACCTGAGTGAAAGAGAAATGAGAAAAGGGGCATACAGTCTAGGTAAGCAGTAACATGCTGCATTTGAAAATATGGAGAGTCTCTACCATAGCCCCTTCTTGAAATTGGAAGGAAAGGGAGCAAAAAGATGCTAAGGAAAGCTCCAGGAATGGTGTACAGATCTGCAATCTCAGTGACTCACAAGACTGAAGCAGGAGGATCATAGTTCAAGCCCAGTCTGGGCAACAACATAGCAAGACTCTGTCTCAAAATTAAAAAAAAAAAAAAGTGAAAAGGGCTAGAGATGTAGTTCAATCATAGAGCACCACTTGGTTCAATCCTCAGTTTTGTTTAAAAAAAATGAGAGAGAGAGAGAGAGAAATAAAGGAAGAAAAGAAGCTAAGGAATGCAAATCTGTGCCATTCGGGATTCTTTGACCACAAACAACAGAAACTGGCTTTAGTTATCTAAAGTCTAAAACAGTTTATTAGAAGGATATGATCAGGTGGTTCTCAGACTCGAAGGGAATACGATAAAAACAAGCTTGAAAAGACTAGGAGCAGGCCAGCTTTGGGGGGGCTAGGACATGGCCAGTAAGTGAGAGTCTCCTCAAGTCTTTCCGCTGTCAGAAAAACTAGATTCTAATCATTTTATCAAGTGCCTGAGTCAGGCATCCACCTTTCTTTTTGGCCAAGAAAGGACCCAGTAGATCCCCCTGGTGTGAGCCTTACCAGGCCCACACATCATGACTGAGAGGTAAGCAGTAAAATAGAAGCCAAGGGAGCTGAGCATGGTGGCACATGCCTATAATCCCAGCAGCTCAGGAGCCTGAGGCAGGAGGATTGCAAGTTTCAAAGTCAGCCTCAGCAATTTAGTGAGGCCCTAAGCAACTTAGTGAGATCCTGTCTCAAAATAAAAAATAAAAAGGGATGGGGATGTGGCTCAGTGGTTGAGTGCCTCTGGGTTCAAACCCTGGTTAAAAAAAAAATAGCTAAGGGGCTGTACCAAAAGGAAGGGAAAGACTACAAAGTAGCCCCTAAACACATGGGAAATTTATACCTGACTCAGTGCCCTTGGAAGGTCTTTTTTGTTTGTGTTTTTTGTCTTTTTGTGTTTTTGACACTGAGTCTTGCTAAGTTGCTGAGGTTGCCCTTCAATTTGGGATTCTTCTGCCTCAGCCTCCTGAGTAGCCAGGACTACATAGGACTACAGATGCATGCCATCACATTTAGTCTAGATTCTATTTTTTAGTTTTAGGTTCATAGCAAAATTGAGCTGAAGGTACTGAGGTTTTATAGGAAAACAAAGTGAAAGAGAAATGAGAAGAGTCCCATATGCTCCCAGACTCCATGCACACATTACATTCCCAGTTATCAACATCCTACCATCAGAGAGCTACGTTTGCTACAATTCATGAACCCATGTTGATGTGTCATTAGCACAGTTTACATTAGGGATCACTCTTTTTTTTTAAATGTTTTTATTTATTTATTTAGTTTTTGGCGGACACAACATCTTTGTTTGTATGTGGTGCTGAGGATCAAACCCGGGCCGCACATACCGCTTGAGCCACATCCCCAGCCCTAGGGATCACTCTTGATGTTGTACATTTTATGGGCTTGGACAAATGTATAAAGACATGTATCCACTATTATAGTATCATACAGGATACTTTCACTGCCATAAAAATCTGGGCTCTGCTGATTCATCTCTCCCTTCCCACTAACCCCTGGCAACCACTAATATTTTAACCGTCGCCATAGATTTGCCTTTTCCAGAATGTTATATAGATAGAATCATACAATTTATAGCCTTTTCATCAGATTGACTTCATTCATTTATAATAATCATTTACATTTCCTCCATGTTGTTTCATGCTTCCACAACTCATTTCCTTTTAGCACTAAATAACATTCCATTGTTTAGATGTGCCACAGTACTGTGTGTAAGGACAATGTGTAAGCACCACAAAATAAATAAATAAATAAATAAATAAATAAATAAATAAATAAATAAATAAATAAATAAAGCTGCTATAAACTGTACAGATTTTGGTGTGGGCATAAGCTGTCAACAACGTGGAGAAATACTAAGGAGCCTGATTTCTAGATCTTATGGTAAAAATATGTTTAGTTTTATAAGAAATCTCCAATCTGTCCTCTAAAGTGACCCTATCATTTTTGCATTCCCACCAGCAATGATTAAGAGTTCCTGAACTCCCCATCCTTACCAGATTTGGTGGTGTTAATACTCTGGATCTGGGCCATTATAATAGGTGTGGAGTGGTATCTCAGCGTTTCTCATAAGGTTCTCAGGTATGAGAGAAGGTGAAGAGAGAAATAGAAACTCAAGAAAGCAGTGGGAGGCTCTGAAGACACAGATGCTGAACAATACTACCACTTTTTTTTTTGCAGGGGTTGGTATTGTTATTGTCCAAACTTCATTATTTACCTTAGGGTAAGTCCATAGGTTACAATTACAAGGCAGACTTTTTGTGGACTTCGAACAGATATGGAATGATTGAATTGTGATAGAAAGGAGAAGTACATGCAAAGGTTATCACGGATTCTTTGAATGTTTACAAAATGTCATAGAGAGATGGCAAAAGGTACCAATGCAAGAGACCCAGATCTTGTATGATCAAGTTAACGGTAGGTTTATTAGAAGATTTGCTGTCTATGTCCATTGAAAAAGGGATTTATATACTTTAGCATAGCTTTCAAAATAATGTGTTTCCTACTTTGGGGATATGTATTTTTAAAAATTTATTATTATTATTATTTTTGTGTTGGGGATTAAACCTCTGTTCTCACACATGCTAAGCACATGCTCTGTTTTACTGAGATACATCCTCAGCCCTACTTTGGGGATATTTAAAAATCATATTCCCTATATTTTTTCATCTTCACTTTTAAAAAAATGCAGTGGATGAGGACTGTGCAGTACTCATAAACACCTTGAGCCTGAAAATAAAGAACTCACAGTTCTGTGGTAATGTGAATTCATCCATAAAGATAAAGATATTAATGTGCCAGGTGTGGTAGTGCATGCATGTTATCCCAGTAGCTCTGGAGGCTGAGACTGGAGGATCAGGAGTTCAAAGCCAGCCTTAGCAATAGCACGGCGTGAAGCAAATCAGTGAGACCCTGTCACTAAATAAAATACAAACTAGGGCTGGGGATGTGGTTCAGTGTTTGAGTGCCCCTCAGTTCAATCCTTGTTACCAAAAAAAAAAAAAAAGACATTAATGTGTGTGCAGTAAGTCAGTCCCAAAAATTAGTGCAGGTTCTTAAGACTAGCTGTAAATTAAGAGAGGAAAAGGTGAAAGCTAAAGAAATCAAAGTGAGACTATGAACATGCATTGAAACCACACAAATTCATATTTCTAAATGTGGGTTTAACTATGAAGGTCATAAATCTGTTGAGGATAGAGTTTACTAGGAAACTTGGGGAGCCCATTCCACATACACACCTTTCTCCCCACCCCCATTCCACTTCTCTCATTTCCGACTCAGCAGCCAGCCCAGGTGCTGGTCAGATTTAAAAGAATTTCTGCCTTGGAGATTAAAAGCCAAACTCCAATCTGGTCACCTCCCCTCTGTGCCTCCCTTTGCCAGGATACAAGAAGCTTAGTGGTCTGAGGAAGGACAAAGGAGTATTGTTAAGGGGAGCCTGGTTATGAGAAGGCTTTGCAGTTAAAAGCTTTTATGCTGCTATCTAAACCATTCTCTCCCCCCCCCCCCCCCCCCCCCGGGGGACACTGTGTGCCTGTCCCAACTTCACCATATCAGTTCAAAGAGAAATTTCAGCCAGATGCAGAGATTGCAGGAGGATATCTTGGGACTTGGCAACATTAAGAGCTTAAGAATTTCTATCACTGGGCTGGGGATGTGGCTCAAGTGGTAGCGCGCTCGCCTGGCATGCGTGCAGCCCGGGTTCGATCCTCAGCACCACATAACAACAAAGATGTTGTGTCCGTCGAGAACTAAAAAATAAATATTAAAAAATAATAATAAATAAATATTAAAATTCTAAAAAAAAAAAAAAAGAATTTCTATCACAATATCTCATCCAAGCCCCACTCCTCAGCCCACTAGGTACTGGGATGGGGTAGAGTGGAAAAAAAATTTTTCTTTTTGTAGACCTGAGTCAAAAGATTTCTCCCAGAGGATCTGGCTGAGAGGCAGCCTAATCCTGGGCGTCAAGGTGTGCAGATTGCATTGCAGAAGGTAGGGTACAACCTGTCTCTCTACTCTTTTTACTCTCCTTGTTCTGACCC
This sequence comes from Spermophilus citellus, assembly GCF_964194105.1. NCBI lineage: Eukaryota > Metazoa > Chordata > Mammalia > Rodentia > Sciuridae > Spermophilus > Spermophilus citellus. The sequence continues at coordinate 162,657,880 of NC_138185.1, forward strand.
TTCTAGAACTTGACCACCTTCAGAAAAGGCTACATAAGCCTGAGGGGTTGATGATCCCAGGGACTCTGTCTTGTCTGGGGGAATTAGTTTGGTTGAGGTATCCCATTAGTCCCAGAGAGTATCTGAGTGTCTTCTCTTACCTAGCATTGTGCTGTTTTGAGGAACTTATTTCACTTAGCCATTAATATATCACACACCGTGCTAAGGATTAGGGTCCTATAGGAAACAGAGATGGAGACCTATGCATATGGAAGATGAGAATATTGCAAGATGGTTTGTAACAGACCATTACTTAATGCTTCACAAGTTAAGCAAGAATGCGTTAGGCAAGCACTAGACAACTGAACAACCCCTCAGCCCTCCTAGCCACTGCCTTTAATTCTGTACCTCTCTTACAGTAAAAATTCTGTGATTCTTTGTGTTCTACAAGGGGGCTGATTCCATGGCAAGACTCTACCACACTTCATTTGTAAACTCTCTGGCTCAGAATTAACCAGTATTTGTAAGTCCATATACTTCTTTCTGTCAAAAGCCTCCTGCCCCCCTTTCTTGCCCACAGTTTAGGTCAGGGTCTACTTTCTCTTCATCCTTCTGCAAAGTATAGACATCAGGAAGGAACAGTGATGTGTTTGATGGCACTTTTTTCATATCCATGAGTAGTAATTTCAGGTAAATATTCCCAGGGAATACAGTAGCTGGTTCTGGGGTCAGGGAGAGAAGAATGGTAGTGGGTTCCAATGAGGAAATGGGCCCTTTGCCTTCTGAATCTGTGTTTGTGTTCAGAGTGGGTGGACTAAGAAGGGAACTGGTTGTTCAGGGGTCCATCTTGACCCTCCCTGTAAATGCCCTGTAGTTGAGTAAAAGGGATTAATATTCTACCATATTCTTGGATTTTATTGTTTAAATCCAATTTGTGGTCTAGAAAGGCAGTGGGCTCAGGGGCCCCAACCCCCTGTCCTAAATGCTAATATTCCATCAAGCTGAATTGAGCTGGATGGTGCCCCAGAACTCTAGGAGTACTGGAGGAAGGGTTGTGAGGATCTCTGGTGCTGAAGTTAGGAGTGTGGACAAATGTGGGTGGGTGATTAGAGAGGGCAAAAAGAGGAAGACAGAAGGAAGAAAGACTCAGGACTTCCTCCTGGAGATCATTAACCACGCTGTTCCCACCCAGTACCTTATGCATTCAGGCTCTGGACTGCACCCAGCTGGCTTCCCATTCCTCCTTACTTCAAGTGGAGAACATGATTGAAAACGTCATTTCCCTGGCAGAATGGGAAATGGGCCTGGATGAGAAGTAAGGAGTTCAACTTAACTCTGTCCCCAGACTTATGTCTAATCCATCAAGACCTGGACAACTGCCAGCCCACAAGAACATTCTGTATAATAGGGATCCGGTAATGTTGTAGTCATAGCTTAATTGCTTTGAAGAGATAATAGGGATGCAGACAACATCAGAAGTATGGGAGCCCCCTCTGCTCTGAATGTTGGTTTCCAGCTCCCCCAGGTCCCCATTGCCATATTCTTCCCCAGTATCTTAACCAGCTAGAGGCAGGACTCAAAGGGTTGGCATTAAACTTGAGGGATGGGTGGTATGGGGTACACTCTGCCTCTTGGACTGGAAGGTTGTGGCTTTATTGAGTTATCAACTTCCCTGAATCTCAACTTTCTCCCTGACTCATAAGATCAATACTTTTAAAACATTTTAATAGCTTTATTAGAAAAAAATGATTCATACTCCTTGTAAAATGTTTACATAATACAGAAAAGTACAAAGCAGAAACTAAAAATATTTATATCAAATTTCTATATCCAAAGGTAATCACTGTTAATGTTGGGAGAAAAAAAAATCTTCTACCAATATTTCTCTATATAAATATGCATAAAATTATATCTATATACAGGTTTTTGTTTGTTTGTTTGCCAGCTTGTTTGCTTGTTTTTTGGGCACTAGGGATTGAATTCAGGGGCACTCAACTATTGAGCCACATCCAACTCAGGATCTCACTGAGTTTCTTAGGGCCTCACTATGTTGCTGAGGCTGGCTTTGAACTTGCAATCCTCCTGCCTCAGCCTACTGAGCTGCTGGGATTACAGGCATGTGCCACCATGCCCAGCTATATAGTTTTTATATATACAGTTTTATATAAAATAAGTGATATTCTACATACTTTTCTAGAAATTATTTCACTTGACATTAAGTAATGAATACCTGTCCATGTCAATAAATATAATTCTCCATCTCAAATTTTAATGGCTGCATAATATTTTTATTTTCTGTATGAATCATCATAATAATACATGACTTACTAGGTTCCAATTGATGTGCCCTTAGGTCATATCCTTTTTACATTTATAACAATTGCTGCTATAAATATTTGAGGGTATTCTCAACCGCTTAATGTGACTTATAAGAAATATTCAATGATGTAGCTCAAGAAAGGACAAGAATCATAAAATATACTATGTCTGTGAAAGTAGGGATTTGGAGTGGAAAAGATCTTAGAAAAATTTCCTTGATCCTTACTGCTATAAAGGGCTTTCAGTCTTATGCACGTTATGTCTATTACTATTCCACTGGCTTGAGTGGCAAATATATTTGAGGAAACTTATTTTAAGTATTGCAGTGGCTTTATTTCAACACTAAAAATGTTGCTTCCCCCCAAAAAAAAAATACATTTTTCCCAGGAGTGTATTTTGTTAGTGTATTTTGTATATATAAAATACAAGACCCTTGTGGCCAGGAAATTTGTACATTCAGAAGTCATCTGAGAGTTTCCCCAGTGGACAATGGGGCAACACGTTTGGAAGGAGCAGGTGCCTTGTGTGACCTCCAGAACAATTCCTCCTGGAGTTCATTCCTAGGAATCAGTCTGTTCTGCTCCTCCCCTAGCCTCCTTACTTGTGTTTTAGATTCCTTTGGGCTGACCCACTCTATAAAGAAAAAAGACTAGTATTCCTCTTCTGGATGGGGCCTAGAAATGCAGAAATTCTTTTCTGAAAAGTGCACTGTTCGTGCTGGGCACAGTGGCACATGCCTGTAATCCCAGCAGTTTAGGAGGCTAAAGCAGGAGGATCTCAAGTTTAAAGCCAGCCTCAGCAAAAGCAAGGTGTTAAGCAACTCAGTGAGACTCTGTCTCTAAATAAAATATAAAATAGGGCTGGGATATGGCTCAGTGGTTCGGTGTCCCTGAGTTCAATTCCCAGTACCAAAAAAATTTTTTAAAGTACACTGTTCAGACCAGCTCTCTGAAAACTCTAAAGCTTACTTCCACTGGAGCAAAGCCCTTGATACAGTGCTGGAGTAAAGCAGTCTGGTTCTGGCTCAGCGCCCCATCAGTTAACCTGGCAGAGAAATAATCCTTAATGTGCAGCTTGGACTTTGTGCAGAGAAATCTTTTCCTGTTCCCTACCTGTGTGACATGGCTAGGTGACACATCTACCTGGATCAGTTCCCAGCTGATGGTTGGGGCATGCTGTTTTAGGTCCTGTGCTTTTCAAATAGAAGGAGGTACACATTGCTTGGAACCAGGTGCCAGGAGCTAAGAAGCTGGTGGATATTCTTTTCATCTTTCCCTGCTTCACCCTAGTCTTTGCAGGGAGTACTAGGGATCGAACCTAGGGCTCCTACATGCTCTACCACTGAGCAGTCCTCCACCATACCCTATACTTTAATACCACTTTTTCCTGTCCCCTTGCCTGAAACTATACAAAATTGAACAGGAAGGATATCTATAGCTAAAGTCTCCACTTTAGGCAGAGCTGAAGCCCCACTAACCACAACATTTTGAGATGACCAAAGCATGCAGTGGTCAGATCAGAAGGGAATGGATCAGGCCCTGGGTATGACTGGGATTCAAGGCTGGGGTTCAGGGTCCTTCAAGAAATCGAATAGTCATCCTGCCACTAGATGGTGCTGAGAGATAGCCTCCCATCTCCTGACAGATCATAGCCAGAACTTTGGGAGGGAAGACAGGTTAAATCATTTGAACTAACTCCCCTTCACAAAGAAGAGTGGGGTTTTCTCTTTAAAACCCCAAGCCTGAGCACAATGAGCAGGAAGTACAAGGTGAAATCCTGACTGATCAGAGGAAATAGCAGACCAGTTGGCTTGAGGCTAAGACATGGTAGGGCTGCCATGCCAGGGTCTCTCATTCTGTCCATTTGTTTCACATCTTCCCTTTTCTGTGAATCCTGGGGCGCCTGGTCCACTCTGACTGCAACCACTCAACCTGAAAGGTGCCCTGCAGGGCATGCAGGCATGCCTGAAGCAAACCTGAAACACGACAGCTAAAAACCTGGTCTGTGAGTCGGGCGGAGCAGGGTTTGAGTCTCAGCTTGGCTTACTTGCTGCCTGAGCATTGCCATGTCACTAAGCTTCTGAAAGCCTTGGTCTATTCATTTATAAAAAGGAGATAAAAATACACCCAGAGATTGTGAAAATTAATATCAGTCCTCATACAATGTTTTTCTTTTTTCTTTCTTTCATGTTCTTATTCTTGCTTTATATTTCCTTCTACAATGTTTAACAAGTACCTAGAACTTAGTTGGCCCCAATAAATATTGGCTTTAGATGTTTTTCTTTTTCAATGAGAAAATTAAAGAGAGTCTACTTATTCTCAGAGTCCTGGAACAGCTGGCTGTGTCCTAGGTATGTTTGGTGAAGTGGCCTCTGTTCCCATCTGGCAATTCTCACACCAGCCAAAGATATACTCCGCACCATGGTTGCCCTCCCTTTTCCAGGTCAGAGCACTAGTGACGTGTCCATCAGCTCTTTACCCACATACTGAGGAAAGCAGCCATGAAGGATCCACTCCTGTTTTATAGCTGAACATACAGAGGCACAAGAACCTGCTGAGACCATCCTCAGATCACAAGAGGTAGCTGAGCAAGAACCTACACAGCCCTGTGTGTAGGACCCCACCCCAGACCATAGGCCCCTTATGGTCAAGGAAGGGAGGACAAACAACATGAAGAGGGCCTCTTGCTGCAGTCTGGCTGGGCACAAAATAACTGAGCTGCCACAAGGCACTTGTAGGTTCAAACAGGAATTCCTTTATTGCCCAAACTCCACCAGCCTCCACGCGCACTCCCAGGGAACTCTCCCAGCTCGGGGGGGGGGGGGGGGGGGGGGGGGGGGGGGGCTCTGTGAGAACTCAACTGGGAACTCAATGGGAACTCCGTGAGAACTCAAAAGTAGCGGGCGCCCGAGCCAGCAGGAGCCGCCCTATTGCTAGACAGCAGGGGTCTATATACAACTGAATACACAGCCTGTTTCAATCCAGCTTATCCAGTCACAGCAATTATACACAGCTTAACTTAATTATCATCATCTTTTTTTTAAAATAAGCATTGTCATTGTTTTAGCCATTATGTTTTATTTATTTTATTTTTTTTAAAGAGAGAGAGAGAGAATTTTTTAATATTTATTTTTTAGTTTTCGGCAGACACAACATCTTTGTTTGTATGTGGTGCTGAGGATCGAACCCGGGCCGCACACATGTCAGGCGAGCGCGCTACTGCTTGAGCCACATCCCCAGCCCAATTATCATCATCTTAATGGCTCGCTGGTGTCACCTCTCAACCACTCCTTCTGGCAAAATGCCAGGCGCCAACTCGGCTGTGGCTCTCAACAGCCTCTGAGTCCAGCTGCCCCGGACTGAGCCCCTACTCCTCCACACCCCGGCTCTCCTACATCCTTGCCCACAGTGGACATCCAACAAATGTGTTGAAGTATGATAGCTGAGCCCTAGCTTGCCAGCCCCTCACACTCTTAGCTCAACCATGAGATAAGCTAGTGGGGTTTAAGTAGAGACTTGACTGGGGATGAGGTAGGGATGGAAGAAAGGGATGGTAGGGATGTGTTCTGTTGGGAGTTGAACCTGGGGAGGAGGGCTCTACCACTGAGCTACATCCCCAGCCTTTTTTAAAATTTTGAGAATGTCTAAGTTGCTGAGGCTGGCTTCGAACTTTCGATCCTCCTCCCTCAGCCTCCCAATTTGCTAGGATTACTGGCATGCGTCACTACAAAGACTTTTTTCTCTCAGCTTAGGTTTGTCATCAGCTGAAGAGGTAACAATAATGGCTAGCATCTATTGAGTACTTATTAAGTGCCCAAACTGAACTAAGTTCCAGAGCTGCAGTTTGAACTCTGAAAGTGGGTCCCCAGGGGCCACAGACTGTCACCTTGAAAACCCACATGGCAGGTGTTGCCACATGTGTGTCACAGAGAAGGAACCAAAGGCCACTGCCAGCTCCCTGACTGGGCAAGTTCTGTTGGCTTTTTAGAACTCCAGAGTCTCCTCACACTGGCCTCCCAAGCTTCTGGAGAACCTGCCACTGACTTGACTCCCTGCCCAGTCCTTCGCTCCCCCAGTTGATGCAAGTGGCCATGATTTTAATCTCTGATGGAGAAATAAGACAGCTGGCCTAAAACCATGATGTTGCAAGCTCTAAAAGATCTAGAATTCCAGGTGGAGGGCTGGATTGACCTGGACTCACTGCCCCAGCTCTACCAGCTCCAACGCAGCTTCCCCTTCTCCCTCCCTCTCCTGACCCCACCTGAGCGACCTTTGTCTACCTCTCTATCTTGTCTGGGGAGCCCACGGCTGCACTGCACAGATCATTTTGTATTGATATATGTTGTGATTACATGAGTTCTACCCTGCGTTCCCCTTTGGCGCTGTTGCTCTCCAAGAAGATGACTGAAGTGTCACAAAAAAATATGATTATGGCATACTGGTCCATACAGATTCCCTATAGGTCCTAAAGGGCACAAAATCAACCCCCTCCCCAGGTCTGCTGATCTGAATGGCCAGGGTTGGGACCTGGAATCTGTATTTTCTTTTCTTTCTTTTTTTCTTTTTTTGTACCAGGGACTGAACCCAGGGGCCCTTAACCACTGATCCACATTCCTGGCCCTTTTTAAATGTTTTGTTTAGAGATAGGGTCTCATTGAGTTACTTAGGACCTCGAAAATTTGCTGAGGCTGGCTTTGAGCTTGTCATCCTCCTGCCTCGGCCTCCTGAGCTGCTGGGTTTACAGGTATGCACCCCTGTGCCCACTGGAATCTATATTTTCAATCAGCACCCTCAGGGGTTTATGACATGAGGTTAGATTGAAATGGCTGTCTGTCTCCTTACTGGAATCCTTCTTGACCAGGCAGACCCTCCTTCCATCCCTCATCTCTTTGTAACCTTCTAATTCCATATTCTTTGGGCACCTCATTTATCTCTTCATGCCTTTATACCTTCAAGATCCCTTCTCATTTAATAGCCATTACTGGGTATCTATAATATACCAGGCACTGGGGCACTCATTTTATCTCTACCTTTTAAAGAATTCTGATTCCTGTTTAACAAAGGAAAACCCCCTGCCTTCCTCATTCTCTGCCTAGCTCTCTCTGGCTCCACAGCTGCAATGTATTGATCATTTGCAGTTCACACACGTGGTTACTGCACCAATTCCATATCCAGCCCCCCCCTCACCGGCCCTGGTGTCCCCTACTGGGAAGCTAGAATTCCAGGGCAGGAATGTTTGGCTCTAAAGCCTATGCCTTAGCACAGTAAGTAGCATCCAGTGCCAACAGGTCTGAAATATAGTAAATGCTCAATAAATTTGTGTTTGTGAGTAACTAAATGAATAAATGGAAAAAGAGTGAATGATGAAAGTTAGGACACCTTCTCCCACCCATCCTCAAAACACACACACACACACACACACACACACACACACACACACATGATTCTATCCCTGGGTTCTCTGTTTCCTACCTTGTACTTCTCTGCATGTCCAAGCATTGCCTTCCTGGCCCTACTGAGATGGTGACCCGAGATTCTCTGATCTAACCCATATGTTACCCTGGCTTCCCCCAGAGATTCAACATTAAATAACCTCCTGAGGACTTCTCTGAGACCCAAGGGCAGCCAAGCTCTGCCCCTAGCTCTAAGGCAGAGGCTGGAACGGGTTTTGTCCCAGGGTTCCTGGGAGTCTGAGATCCCTCTCCCTTCTCCTCCCTTTTCTTTTCTCCACTCCTCCCCTTTCTTCTTCCAACAGAACCAGGCCCTGAAAGGAGAAGGAAGGCTACTTTGATTTGCGAGGGTTTGGTGAAGCAGGAGGAGTCTTTGTAGACCAGAGCCCTGCTCAGAGGAAACACGAAGGCTGGGGAGTGGAGTCTCATGGAATATCATCAAATATTTCACCAGTTCTCTCTGGAGTTATTCATATCTCTCCAGCCACCTGACTATTTATTGCAATGTTGCAACAAAGGGTGCTCCTTGAGAGCTGATATAGGGTTCTTGACAATCTTTATTTCCAGTTTCCCAGTCACCTAGGAGAATATTCTGGTAAATATTAGACCTCTAGCAAATATTTGTTCAAAGACTGAATAACAATAGTTATCATTTATAGATCATCTGCTATATGCCAGACACCACATTCTCTCATTTAGTTCTTTCAACAACACTCTAAGTAGCAAGAATTATTACTATCACCAGTTTACAAATTACATATTAAGAAAATTTAAGCAACTGTCTCAAGGTCACATCACAATCTATGTGATGAAGCTGGGACTTGAACTGAGGTCTGGCTAGTTCCTTGGTTCCCTTTCTTTCCTTCAGTGCTGTCCACAAAACCAGACCAGACTAGGATGGTGCCATATTGACTCTGTAGGAATTTATTTATTTTTTAACGTTCCAGCTTAAGCCGTGTGTGTGTGTGTGTGTGTGTGTGTGTGTGTGTGTGTGTGTGTATAAACCGATTCCTCCTCTAACCCCTAGAGTGGTGAGTTAGCATCTGAAGTGGCCTAATCAGAAATCTGCTCTCCAGAGCTTGGTTACATAAGCACTTCAAAGGCCATCATCTATACCCGAGAGCTTAACATGCTTGAGAGATACTAGAAATAAACTTTCATTGGTGAAATAAGTGGTTTCCACAATATGGAGTTGGCCAGGGAGATTATCTGGGTTCTACTGCCCTGGAATTATAAAATTGAAGAATTGGACCAATATAAGCACATTTGGCAGAATTTGGCCTTAGACTTAAATTTTTAATATCCCACCTGTAGGAGGTTAGAGGAGAGAAAACAAATGGCCTTCACTCACCTTTCATTTCCTGTAACTGCTAATGAAAGAACTATATTATCACCAAAGGGCCAGATTGGTTCATACCTGTTGGCACTGGATGCCTATCCAGGCCTCATCCCCCTCTCACAAGAGCACTCCAACTGATCCTTTTACCAGAGCAGTAAGGACATTCTTCCCATTTCTCTGATCTCCATCGGCAGGTCACTTGTAATAAGCTAACATCCAACAGAAATGAGCTTCAGGTGTGGTGGTGAATACAATTTCTCCATGGATCCTTTGAAGGCTCTGGGGGCCTTTCCAACAGATGTCTGAGGTCCCCGGCACTCACCCCAACTGTACCTGTTGTCCTCTATCTCCTACCACAGCATCAACCAAAGATGGTACTCAAGATGCCTTTTTCTTTATTTTGACTTTGCAAATTCCCTCTCTGCTGTGGTGACTCCCTCATAATCCTGTCTTTACCTCCAACTCTTTTTTTTTTTAAGAGAGAAAGAGAGAGAGAATTTTTAAATATTTATTTATTTATTAGTTTTCGGTGGACACAACATCTTTATTTTATTTTTATGTGGTGCTGAGGATTGAACCCAGCGCCCCTCAAATACCAGGTGTGCATGCTACCACTTGAGCCACATCCCCCAGCTCCTATCTCCAACTCTTAAATGTTCTGCCCTCAAAGGTAGCACCTTACTACATAATTTTCCCATTTTAAAAGACAAAGCAGGCAGGAAGCAAGGAGGTGGTTTTTTCCAGCTCAATGAATAAAAGGAAGAGAGGGAATAAGAGAGGAACATCAATGTCAGTTGATTTTATTGTCTCAATATGGCCAGTAGTCTCAGTTTCATGGAAATCTTATATGAAATGTGCTTTAACACAGTGTCTGAGCCAGGAACTGTGGTGCATGCCTGTAATCTCAGCAATTTGGGAGGCTGAGGCAGGAGGATTACAAATTTGAGGACAGCCTTGGCAATTTAGTGAGACCCTGTCTTAAAATGAAAAATGAAAATGGCTGGGGAAGTAGTTCCGTGGTAGAGCACCCTTGGATTGGATCTCCAGACCAAATAAATAATAAATCTAAAGACTCTTAATTCCAGGGTTAAGTTAGAGGTGGGCCAGTTTAGAGGTCCATAGGGATGAATACTTGGGGTGCACTGGTGGTGGGGGGCTGTAATTGAGGGTTCCCCAGACCTTTCTAGTGCCAGAATGGCTGCCTCTGCTGATTACAGATCACCAGCGGGGGAGGTAGCCAGAAGACCTTGGGAGGGAGGCAGGCAGGACATTTCTGGGATGCCATTTTGGAGTAGCTGGAGTCAGGCAGAGGGGGCAACCTCAGCAAAGAAGGCTGGTGGAATAGAATAGAACTCTATTCTGCCTTCAAGTGTCCCTGCTGGCCTTGTTATGGCAGGGTTCAGGCTATGGACCTCTGGAGTCTCTCTCCCTCTGGAGCAGAAGAGAAGACAAGCCCATTCTCCTGCAGACATCCATTCACTCTGGTGAGGACCACGCAGGGACTAATGCTACAAAACACCACCATAGAGGATATTATTGGAACTACTGGGGAAATTTGAATATGGCCCATGTAGTATGTGATATGTGATAGTATTATATCAATATTAAAATTTCTGTATATGATAATATGATAATATTAGGGGATCATCCCTGTTCCTAGGAGATACATGCTGAAATAGAGGTAAAGGATTATGATGTGTACAACTAACTCACAAATATATATATATATATATATATATATATATATATATATACACACACACATATATATGTATATGTATATATCCCTATAACAAGTGTATATATATATATATAAATGCATATATACAGATATGTAAAAGTAAATGTGGCAAAATGTTAAAAGTTGGTAAATCTCAATGAGGGTACATAAGTATTTAATGTACCACTTTTGCAACTTCTATAAGTTTGAAATTTTCAAATAAAAAAAGGAAACTGCCTGGAGTAGTATCACATGCCTAAAATCCCAGGGACTTGGGAGGCTAAGAGGATCACAGTTTTGAGACTAACCTCAGCAATTTAGGGAGCCTTAAGGAACTTAGCGAGACCCTGTCTCAAAATTAAAAATAAAAAGGGTTGTGGATGTAGCTCAGAGGTAAAGCACTGCTAGGTTCAATCTCTAGTACCAAAACAAAACAAAACACAAAACAAACAAAACAAAACAACTGACTGGGGGAAAAAAAAGATAAGGAAACCCAGTCGAGTTCCAGAATGAGTAAGGTATTTGCCCAAGTTTACAGAGCTGAGATAAAAAGAGCTCAAAGCAAGGAGGAAGTCACATGGTGGACTCTCTGGCTTTCTTGAATCTTCCTATGGGCTACTACTGTTTACAACCCTTCACATACACTAATTCATCTAATGTTCCCTTTTGAAAAGTTTGTGCTTTGTGATAAATCACTTCATTGGCACAGGTTGGAGGGAACAAACAGGAACTGGAACATGTTGATAGATGTGTAAATTGGTGCAGGTTTTTTTGAGGGCCATTTGGCAGCACTTATTGGAATTTAAAATTTATGTTATGTTTAAAGCCAGTGATTTCACTTCTAAGTATTAAACCAAAAAGAATGTCATATACATGACCAGGAAGTGTGTACAAAGGTGTTCATCATAGCAAGATATATAAAAGCCTAAAAGTTGGAAACATCTTAAATATTCTTCATTAGAAATATTAGGAAACCATAAAAAAAAAAAAAAAAAAAACAAAAAACAAGGCAGCTCTTACAGTGCTACCCTGTCACACTTATAGCCAACAGATGATAATGATGAGGGGACAAAAAACAAGGGCTGCTTCTTCCTGAGTGTTAAAAGGTGAATGTGAATACATAAATACATTCATATACACGAATGTTTTATATACACACAAATATGGAATACACATACACACACATATAAATACAAAATACTTAAGTACACAAAAAATATCTTATGTGTACAAAAACAAAAACAGTAGCCTTGCTGGAAAGGGGTGATCTGAGAGACAAGGGACAAGATAGAAGAAAGACTTTTTCTTTTTTAGCCTTCTGTATTATTTGAAATTCATACTATGTGCAAAGCTAATAAATTAGTGAATCTCCCCTTTCCAAAATCCACAGGACTTGCTTTTCAGCTGAGGCAAATTCTTAACTGTTGAAGGGGACAGCAGAGGACATTCTCTCCACAAAATAGGGCCTTGATCTATCTCAATAAAGCCATTTGCAAGTTCACCCCTCTGAGTCCTGTTGGCCCAGTTTGACAACTTTCCTTGGTATTTGGACTCTCAAATTGTGCGTGAGAATGGCCTGGGCTGCTTGTTCCTTGGGCAATTCACCAGTCCCACCCCTGGGGATTCACATTCAAACCTGGGGTGGGGCCAGGGACTTTTCACTAATGCCTTTTCACTTTCTTCCACTTGGAGAAACAGGTCCTGGTGGTGTTTGCTTCTGTTCAGGTCTTGCTGAGATACAGTCTACAGGGTTGGGGAAGAAAACTCTGTGGGTTTTGTTGTTGTTTGTTTTGTTGGTGCTGGGGATGGAGCCCAGGGGTTGTGCATGCTAAGCATGCCCTCTACCTCTGAAGTACACCCCAAGCCAAGACAGCTGTTCTTTCGTTCCTTTCCATTTTTCTCATCTCATACCCACCTAAATAAATATTAATGTCCAGACCCAACTGGGTATGGGATCATATAACTGACGGCCTGCAAATGCCTGAGGGACCAAGTCTCACTGATTGAGTGTCCTGCTTGCCTTTCTCCTTTAAAATAAATAACGTACGTGAGCGATTAAGTTACCCTCCGGGCTGTGGTGACTTGCTTTCTCTCTCTTTCTCTAAACTACAAATCAGGAGGCAGACCATTGGAAATTAGGACTTCTGTTCCAAATATCCGGGCGTAACATTCTCACAGGTGGCCAGACAAACGCTGGAACCTTCTTCGGGGGAGGGTCAGGTCTTGTCCCCCGTCCTGCGAGAGTCCCACTCTATCTGGGGGCGGAGCACAACCTTGCAGGAGCTGGCGTGGCCCTCACAGGGAGCTCGGGACCGCAGCCCCCCAGACCCCAGCGCCCCCCGGTCCCCGCCGGCCCGGGACGAGACCGGCGGTGCGGAGAAGTGGGAGGCTGGAGGCTGCTGAGGTCATTTCCTGTGCCTCTCCGCGAGCTGCCTGCGGAGCCGAGTCCGGCACCGGCCTTTAAGGAGCGGGAGGGAGTAGGGGGCGGAGGGAGCCCAGCGGAGCGTTGAATGGGGCGCAGCGAGGCGCGGCCCGGCTTTGTGCGGCCAGCCCGCGGGCACCCTCCCGGCTCCGGCCTCGCTCCGCCCCGCCCACCGCGACCCCTGCTGCCGGGGAGCGGAGACCCGGCAGCCGCTCGGGACTCCGGCGAGAGTGACGCAAGGTCAGCGGCGGCTGCGCGCCCAGGGCGCCCGTGTGCTGGGGGTGCGGCGCCGACGCCCGCCGGCCAGCTGAAGGTGAGGCTCGGCGCTCCCTGGCCAGGGGCGGGCTGGGGTGTGCGGACCCGGGAGGGCGGTTGGCCGGGAGGAGGGGACCGGCTCCCCACGACCGGGACTGCGATTCCGGAGCAGGTGCCTCCCCACCTGGAAGCGAACTTCCAGCGGCGGGCTGCGCTGGGAGCCGCGGGTCAGGTTTGGAGAGCCAGGAGCCCCTGGAGAGCCGCGCCGCAAGGCCAGAGCTAGCCCTCCTTGGAGGACCTGTAGTTTGGGACCGGCTCGATCCAGTTGCTCCCCGGAAGGGCCCTCCGGACGTACGTGCAGGCATCTATCTACCTTGTCGTCGGTGCTCGGCGCGCCTTCGCCTCCCCTCCACCCCGATCCCCTCCCCTCCCCACCTCTTTTTAGGCTATTTCTAATGTGATTCTGGATGTTCTCTTGGGGGTCAGGTTCAACTCCTGGGGGCAGGTCAGCCAAGCAGAAAAGAAAACAGGCTGGGCGCCCAGTTACATCAAGGGCTTTGTATCCTAGACGTCTTTGTAATCAGTCCCCAGGGATCAGGGTCCTTTGGGGTGACAGGCAGTTGAAGATCTTCAACTGGAAGTAGAATCCTCTCACTGTTGTATTGCTCCCCACCAGCTATCCCCTCCATAAGCTTTCACCAGGAACTTTCCAACAATATTGGTTCCAGGAAGACACTTGAAAAATCATTGAAACAGTTCTCAGTGAGACAGTCCACAGGCCCATCATCAAATTTGTTGGATTCTTCTATGCGAGACATGTATGGCAGTGATACTTTATAGATCATTTATTGCAGTGTTGCTGCATATTATTATCCCCACTTCATAAAGGAGAAAACTAGGACTCAGAAGTAAGTTATGACTTGCCCAAGGTCATACAACTAGAGTGGAAGAAGCAAGACTTAGACCTAAGCCTTCTAAATTCCAAATATGGGGATTGGTTAACTATCCATTGTCCTCCCTCTAGGCTACAAAGGGAACTGCCCAGAGCTGGGTTATGGTAGGGTGCACCCTGTTGTCCCAAGCACATTTAAACTAATATCTGAGCTGAAAAAAAAATGTGCCCAAGTGTGCCCCTTTTGCCCTCTTCAGAAGTCACCTCTTCAGGAAAGAAGTGTGTCCCTCCAGTTAATGTTCCACTCCCCCAAGGTGCTTTCTTCTTTGCTGTTCTCCTTATCTCTAGGCTATTTCTAATGTGATTCTGGATGTTCTCTTGGGAGTCAGGTTTGACTCCTGGGGGCAGGTCAGCCAAGCAGAAAAGAAAACCTCTGTGCTCCATAGAGGTTGGAGAATGCTTTATTCAGGTGAATGTTAAGGTGCTGGGATTCCCTCATGCTTGCTTTGGGTGACTTCACAGAAGGCTGTGCTGAACCACCATCCTGTGTTCTCTGGTAAGCCTAGCTGTGCCTTGCCTTTTCAAAAGCTAGTCCAGGCTATATCAGGAGGCAGAGGCAGGATAGCAAGTTCAAGGCCAGCCTTAGCAGCTTAATAAGATCCTGTTTCAAAATTTTAAAGAGGGCCTCAGCTTTTTAGCTCAGTGGTTCAGGCCCCAGTACTGGGGGAAAAAGAAAGAAAGAAAAAAAGAGAGAGAGAGAAGAGAAGAGACACAGAAAAAGAAAACAAACTAGTTCGAACTGCCCTCTTCTGTGGGGAAACAGGCACTTATTGCTGGCTGAGGTATGAATTAGTATAGCCTCAAGGGAGGGCACTTTGGACAATCTGGCAATTTAAAATGCACATCACTTAACCCTACAATTTCATTTCTGGGACTGCCCTTTAAGATATACCCTGATGTATATGAAACGATGCATATTCATTGAATATTCATTACAGCGTTGTTTATTTTAGCAAAAGGTTGGAAACAACCCAAGTGACTATCAATAAAGGATCCTTAAAGAAGATCATGTAATAGCTATCCAGTAGAATACATTAAAGCTGTCGTGCAGTATGGAAGAAGAATGTGGCAGAGATGTATATTAATGTATGAAGACTTCAGAGTTATATTGTTAAGTATGGTGTGTATAGTGTGGCACCATTTATGTGTGCAGAATGTACATGAATGTTTGCATATGTCCTGGATCTCCCTGAAAGAACACAAAACACCCTAACAATAGTTGCCCCTGGGAAGAACTATGGCTGAAGTATAGGGGTGGGAAGGAGTCTTATTTTGAAGCTTATATCGTTTTGTTCAATCTTCAAAAACAAATAGATAGATAATTTTTAAAAGGAACATGACCTCCTCTCTGAGGTGGTGCTGGTAGTGAGCACATCTATGAGTCACATCTTGTACATTCAGGGCCCAGCTGGCTTGCCTTGTATTTGTTGATAGTAACAATAGCTGTCACTTACTGAATGCTTACTAGAGATAGAGACCAGGCTTTTGTAGTGTCTCCTTTAATTCTTTTGTTGTTGTGCTGGGGATTGAGCCCGTGGCTTTGTGCATGTGAGGCAAGTCCTCTACCAACTGTGCTGTATCCTCCGTCTCCTTTAATTCTTTTTTTTTTTTAATTTTTTTTTAGAGAATTTTAATATTTATTTTTTTTTTTAGTTTTCGGCGGACACAACATCTTTGTTGGTATGTGGTGCTGAGGATTGAACCCGGGCCGCACGCATGGCAGGCAAGCGCACTACCGCTTGAGCCACATCCCCAGCCCTCCTTTAATTCTTAAGGGAATCCTGCATGATGTGATCTATGAGGTTGCCTTTTTTCCACCTAGTGCTAAAGATGGAACCCAGGGCCTCATGCATGCTAGGCAAGTGCTGTCCCACTGAGCTTCACCCCTGACCTCGAAATTGTGCCCCGCTATCATGGTGCTGGGGATTGAACCCAAAGCCTCTTGCATGCTAGGCAAGTACTCTATCATTGAGCTACTCCTGGCTCTTTTTATTTTATTTTGAGACACATTCTCCCTAGCTACCCAGACAGTCCTCAAACTTGAAATCCTCCTGTCTCAGCCTCCTGAGTAGCTGGGGTTACAGGTGTGTACTCCCACACCAGTTTTGAAATTGCCATTTTTAAAGATCAGGAAAGTGGTTAAATGAAGACAATTTTATATGATTCGACCTAATATTATTGCCTTCATTTAAAAAATTGCCCTCAATTTCAAAATGGAACTGAGGCTCACAGAAGGTGAGTAAATGATTTAGAGTGACAGAATTTAATACCTAAGCCAACATTCAAACTCAGGCCTGTTTGGCGCCAGACAGGGATCTTAAGAACTATGCTCTGTTTCTGTACTGTTTTTTGTTATTGAGGACCAGTTGTATTGGCCCTTTCTTATGTTATCAGATCCCCAGTTCCTGGGACATGCTCACCTTCCTCTGTCTCCATCACGGTTGTGTGTGCAGAATGTGATGCTCACACCCAGTAGAGGCAGGATGCATGTTGTTGACTTGATCGGGTGACAGTGCTGAGATCAAAGGGGTCGTTATGTGTCTGCTCATACCCTCCCCCAGCTTCATCCCAAAAGGAAGCACAAAGTTCTTCCTTTCCCATAGTTGGGCAGGTGGTTAGCCTAGTCTAGCACAGCAATTTTGAGAAGATAGTGATAGCTCATCCTAGCCAGTGGAAGTCACAAAAGGTCCTTGCACTGGGAGTAAACCATAGTGAGATAACATGAGGGAGCCCAATGGAAATTGTACAGAAGCCCATTATTTCTTTTTCTTTTTTTTTTTTTAATACTGGAGATTGAACTCAGGGGCACCTCACTGAGCCACATCCCTGCCCCATGTTGTATTTCATTTAGAGACAGGGTCTCACTGAGTTGCTTAGTGCCTCACTTTTGCTGAGGCTGGCTTTAACTCATGATCCTCTTGCCACAGCCTCCCTAGGGACTGGGATTACAGTCATGCACCATGGCCCTGGCACCCATTATCTTTTTTTGGTACCAGGGATTGAACCCAGTGGTACTTAACCACTGAGCCACATCCCCAGCCCATTTTTTATTTTTTAATTCTGAGGCAAGGTCTCACTAAGTTGCTTAGGGCCTTGCTGAGTTGCTAACTCTGGCCTCCAACTTGTGAACCTCCTATCTCAGCCTCTGAGCTGATGGGATGACAGTTGCATGCCACCATGCCTGGCTAGAAGCCCATTATCTTCTGATACTTCCTATACCTTCTAAGGAAGCAATTTGCTGTCTTGTGCCTGCAGTGACTTCTGACCTCTTTCTTTTAGGTTCCTATGTTGATTGATTCCCTTTGTAGGGAGATACCATGGCAACAGACTTAAGGTTTCCAAGCCAGAGGATCTTTATTCTATGTCCTCAAGCTTGCACATGGTATTAACAAAAGTTGGTTGCATTACATTTAATCTCTTCGTTTTTGTCAGTTTCCAGTCAAATCCCAAAACTTGCCAGAGAGATCCCAGGTCAAGTTTGTGTTTTCTCTGATATAGGCCCTGAGTATAAAGTCACTCTCTGTGACTTTTCCCCACTACTTGTCTTACCCACAAGGCTTTGACCTCTGTGGCATTTTGAACCAGGACTGAAAGATTTGGGGGAGCTCCAAAACAGTTATCAAGACCATGACAATCATTTGACTCACCTGCTAAACTTTTTAGCATTCTGGGCTAAAAAGCTAATGGAATCAAGGGAACTGGATTTCACAGGAGTGGCCATGAGCTTATGATAATTGTTGCTGGGTGGGGAGCACCCAGGGATTTATCGTACTACTACTTCTTATGTATGTTGCAAATTTCCAACATAAAAAAGGGAAAACAACAACTGAGCTGGGTTTTGTTCCCAGTTCACTTCTCCTTTTTATTTTCCCATCTGTTTTCCCCCTTACTGCTGGAGATCAAACCTATGCTAGGCAAGCTTTCTCCCACTGGCTATCTAATTTTGCCATTAATGATGTATTTGTGTTAGGCAATCCTGGTAGCACGAGATGTCTATGAACATCCTAATGGAAAGAGAATTCTAGATGTTGGGAGATCAGGATTCTTGACCCACCTCTACTACCCACCGCTTAGTTCTGGGTCTCTAAACCAGTCACACATGTGATGATTTATCTAATCTGTTCATTGTCAATGTATTTGCACTTGTCCTCTATGTCAGAAATATAAGTGTATGCACTTGTTGCGGTGCCTTGAAAAGTTAAGAATGATTTCTGCAGAATTTATTGCTACTGATTCTTGAATTTCTTTATTGGAAATACAGATGCAAGGTGACTTAGCAGGCGACATCCAACTCACTGGTGTCTTCTCTGAACATCCCTTGTTTTATAGCTGTTATTGACCACCTGCCTCTGCCGGAAGAGCCTCCAGGCCTTGGGCTTGGCAGCAGGCACCTTACCCCAGATCTGTTTCCAAACCTCTTGGCTCTCCTCACATGCCGAGGCAAGCCTAGCACGAGTCTCAGCCTTCTCAGGAACTTGCCAGCATCCCCAAAGCAGCGAGAAGATTAATAAGACCACTTGGTACTCCTAAACCATGTCATGGAGGTGTTTGCTTGATTAGAGAAAGCACTCCCTAAAGTCTTGATGTAATCTCAGACTTCAAGGGTATGTGGAGACCAGTGATATTTTATTTCCAGAGTCCCCAGAGACTTTGGTAATTTGGGTTTTCCCTCTCTCCTTGGAATCTAAGTATTAGTTCTGAAAATCAACAAGAGGGATTTAAAATTAATCAGACTCCTTCAACTACACAGAAGTTTAAGCTCCTCAACCCTTGGTTTTACTTGGGTGCTTTGATTGGTTGTTCTCAGCCCTGGGCTAGGTTGCAAGACTCCCAAATCCTAGTCTCACATCTGCCACTTTTTTGTTCATAGGAAGGAAAGCAAAATCCCCCTAAAGGACAAAGAAAATCAAACATGAAGTCTCCCAGCCTTCCCTGGAGGCCCTCCAAGGTTCTGTTTTGTCTTCTCAGCTGTGATCTTAGCTCAGAGAAGGTCATGTTTTGTTTTTGTCTTTTGTCTTCCTGCCCGTTCCAGTTGGTCCCAGTCTTTTGAGGTGGGGATTGCTGGGAGGTCACAATGTGCCATTGTTTGGGGTGACAGTTCTAGGAGAGCAGGGCTGAGGTCATGTGTCCAGTATTCTGAGAAGCCGACAACCACAGGAATCAGACATTAGGCCCATCAGTGGTTTAATTGTTGAGTTCTTCTCTCCAGGTCTACTGACCCTATTTTTTCTTGAATTTTTTTTTTTTTTTTAAGTTTTAGATGGACACAATACCTTTAATAAATTAATTTATTTTTATGTGGTGCTAGGATCAAGCTCAGTGCCTCACGTGTACTAGGCAAGAGCTCTACCACTGAGCTACAACTCCAGCCCCTGGCCCTATTTTTTCAAGGAAAAGTGCGGACACATTAAGTGTCTATGCTTATGAAAATTGTGTTGGCAGAATATTTGAGGCCAGGATGCTTTGGAGAATCTGGGATATAGGTTCACCTTAGTGCTAAGGGCTATGAAAGATTTTATAAATTGTTTCTCTTATTCTTAACAACTTACTTCACTCCAAATTCAGAATTCTTTCATCTTCTCACCCCTGCTGTGCTAGAGATTGAACCAAGGGCCTCATAAAGCTAGGCAAGCACATTACCAAGGAGCCACATCCCCAGTCTCTTTCCACTTTTTGGATGTGTTAAGAGCACTGTGGCTGAGAACAAGGACTTTAGAACCAGAATCCCACCCCAGTATTTACTAGCTGTAGAACTGTCCATTTTAGTTACTTAGCCTCTCTGTCCCTCAGTGTCTTCTCATAAATGATAGCTGTTTATAATAAGTAATGGGAGAAAGGTACTCGTGAAAAGTCAAGTGTAAGAGAAGAAATATTGGTGATTTACCACTAAAGAGACATACTGTTGCTCGAGGTAATTTTTGGCAACAGCACAGGAGGTGGCTGGATTTTCTTAGCCTGGGTTTTCTGAAGTCCTGAGGTTTCTGAGGAAGGAAAAGGGGATTTAAAAACACAGTATATTTTTATTATGGAAAATTCCAGGTGTATAGTCAAGTAGAGAGACCAGTATGAAGAACTGCCATAAACCTATCAACCAGCTTTAAAAATTATAATATTTTGGGGTTGGGGATGTATTTTAGTGTAGAACACTTGCCTAGCGTGCATGAGACCCTGGGTTCTGTCACCAGCACTGCCCTTTTCCCAAAGTCAACATCTTAATAGATCTTATAAATCTCCTTTTCCTTACCCCTTAACCATGGAGTATTTTGAAGCAAATCCCAGACATGATATCATTTCACCTGTAAATCATATGTATCTCAAATAGATGAAAAATTTTAAAGATTATCAACCTAAAAAATTAGCACTCATTCTTTAAAATGAGCTAATACTAGGGTGACCATGTGTCATGGTTTGGGGCAGACCAAATTTATGCTGTTGTCAAAAATAATTATTAACAATGCCCTAAAAGGGGGATTTGCAGATCCTGGTCATTGGTTATGCCTTCTAGCCTTCTCTCCTGCCAGCTTACTATGCCTCTATCTCTTCTCTCATGTAGATTCATACATGCCTCTTCCTTTGCTCATCCTTGACCCAGTTTTTCTTCTCTCAAAATTGCCCACGAGGTCTCTGGGTAAATTCCCCTGGCCAGGGATATTACAGGTGTCTACTTGATTTGTACACAGTTTTTTTTCCAAAGACTTGTGGCTTTCTCCCAGGGTTGGAGCAAAATATCTAGCAGTTTTCTGATTAGATTCTTACAATTTGAAGGAGAAGAAATAAGACTCTGTTCCAAGGCAGGATGATTTAATGACAATAGACAGGACCCCAGCTAAATAGAAGATCATCAGGGAAATTCAAAGCATGGAGTTACCTTTTCAGTTTTCCCACCTAACATCGGTAATGTGTAGTAGAATCAGAACTACACTAGGAACCAGGGTTCTTCCTCTAGTTTGCTCTGTGACCTTACCCATTTGAAGCATTTCCTACAGTGTAGCCTCTCCCATCCCCTCACAGTCTGCCCCTTTCTTTGCTCCCATTTATCCAAATATCAGTTGGCAATTGTGGTGACATTTTTAATTTTGTAATTAGACTTTCCTAAGTGCTTCTTGTAAGACTTAAAGATAAGGACCTCTCTTTACTTTTTTATCTCCATTGCCTAGAACAGGGTCTGGCATATAAATGGTTGCTGAATGGATAAACACCAAAGAGCCTTACTTCTTAGTTTGGTAAAAATTAGACCAGATTCTCCTTAAGTTTCTTCAGGTTCGGTGACTTCCCGGAGTTGCTCAGCTAGCTATGGTGGCGTGGAATACACTGAGCTGAGGAAGGTGGGATGGGACAGGTGAACAGTGACTTCCTCCATTTCCCAACTTCGTCTTCTCTTTTGGTCTCTTCTTCCTCCTCTTTTTTCCATACATCCACTCCTCACACACTTATTTATCTTTTCTTCTCTCAGTGTGCTGGTTCTTGGAGTTCCCTGGAAAAAGCCAGAAGTTGATTCCATCATGGCCGAACTCAAGGCGGAGAGCCGGGCCAGTGTCGACTGGCAGAAGCGCTGCCTGGCCCTGGAAACTCAGCTTTTCCGGTTTCGCCTCCAGGCCAGCAAGATAAGGGAGCTGCTGGCTGACAAGGTGAGACCTGGAGTTCCAGGGGCTGCCTCCCCTCACTGCAGGGGGGTCATTGTCAGAGAGGGCCAGAGTCAAAGGGGGAGAGTTGGTGAAAGAAAACCTTCAAAGAGATGCTTTTCACACATGCAAAATAAAACCCAAGGTAGCTTTTTGTTTATTTGGTTTTGTTCTTATTTTAAGAACCGACTGAGCGGGTTTACTACCCTGTCACCTATCATTTCTCCCTGCTCTACCTCTTCATAGGTACACCAAAGAAATGATAGAATTCTTCTTGGTCTTCTATAACCTCTTGGTTACTTGTGGCTCCTATGTTCCATTATCCCTTAATATTTCTTCTTTTCTTTTGGTCTGGTAATTGAACACAGGGCTACTCTACCACTGAGATATTTTTTAATTATTAGTTTATTATTTATTATTTTTTATTATTTCTCTATTTTATTATTATATTTTTAAATTTCAAGATAGGGTCTTACTAAGTTACTGAGGCTGGCCTTGAACTTTGAATCCTCCTGCCTTAGGCTCCTGAATAGCTGGGATTCCAGGTGTGTGCCCTGCCACCATGCCCAGGTTCCCCTTAGCATTTCTTTTTCACTGTGGGCAGGATATTGTTTTAGGAGAAGAATGCAAATGTATCCATCCTACTGCTCACCTTTTGTTAAGCACATGAGCCACTGGTTTTCTAGGGACAAGGACACAGGCACTGGAGACCTGTCTGGCTCTACCAATTTCTAGCTATGTGACCCTCAGCAGGTCCCCTTCACCACTAATGCAGGGAGATAGATGTCCACCTCTCAGACGTTATTTTGAGAGTTACTTCACATATATGAAGGTCTTGGCATAGAATGGGTCTTAAATAGGAACAATTTTATCTGTATAGGCTTTGGTGGGCTGGTGTGGGAAACTTACCACCTTTCATAATGTTTCTGCTGACCTCCAGAGGCGTTGAGCAAAACTCATGTAGAAAGTGGAGACTTGCACTGAAGAAATACACACACACACACACACACACACACACACACAAACTTACATATGTATTCATTTTGTATATATTGTGGGGGAGGGGAAGTACTGGACTTAAAGGGTTCAAACCCAGCTATATCCTCATGCTCAACCCTTTTTATTTTTTATTTTGAGACAAGTTCTCCTTAAGTTTCTGAGGCTGGCCTCAAACTTGCAATCCTCCTTTTTTAGCCTCCCTAGTAGCTGATTTTTCAGGTGTGTAAACAGATGGATCTATATCTATATCTATATCTATATATATCTTAAGTGAATCAATCACCCTTTCTGTAGTTTTGATTATATAGTATCAATCTGTTTAGCAAATCAATCTCTCTCTCTCTCTCTCTCTCTCTCTCTCTCTCTCTCTCTCTCTCTCTCTCTCTCTCTCTTTTGTACTGGGGATTGAACCCAGGGGCACGTAGGACCTTACTGAGTTGCTGAGGTGGCTTTGTACTCTGGATCCTCCCAAGCCTCTGGGATTACAGGTGTGAGCTGCTGCCCCCAGCTCACAAACCTTTCTTTCATAGAACAAAGGTAAAATTCAGCTTAGCCCTCTTCAAGTAATTCAAAGTCTTGATGAGTAAGCAACCTGTTTTATTGATAGTCCTGTAACCTGGAGCCCAGGAAGGCAAGTCAGTGGCCTCACCTCTGCATTTCCAAAGCAGGGGGAGTGCCCTGGGCTAGTCTGGACTAGAACTCTTGAACATTGGCTCTATTGGCATTGCTGTCCTTGAGTTCAAACTGTGCAGAACAGGGGCCCTGCAGGTTCCTGCCAGGTGGTGCCAATGGAGAGGAAAGAACTCAGCCCCTTCAGGAAAAGGACAACAGGTCTTAGACAGTGGTTCTCAAAGTTTGGCCAGAATCAATTGTTAAGCACACACTTGTTAAGCATATCTGTCCTCAGCCCCACCCCAGTCCTCTTGATCCAGGTCTTCAGGGTACTGTAATCTCTGTGTTTAACAAGCTCCCAGAAAATGGCTTTGTACTATAAAGTGGGTGAACCTTGCCTTAGGCTGTAGTGTTAGGGGCATGCAGGAGGCAAGGAAAGGGTAGGCAGGAATACATTCAGCCAGGTGGCCTGAAATACCTCAGAGGAAGGACACTTCTGTTTCTAGAAGTAATTAGGGCCACAAAATAACCTTTTAAATTTTTTAAAAAATATTTTTATTAGTTTTGATGCACCTTTATTTTATTTATTTATATGGGGTGCTGAGAATCGAACCTAGTGTGTCACACATGCTAGGCAAGCGCTCTACCTCTGAGCCACAACCACAACACCTTTTAAAAATTCTTACCATGAAATACCTAAAATGCTGGATGAAATATTTTAAATATCCTTCTAAACACAGAGATGAACATTGGGAAAAAAATAATAAAAGGACTCCTTAGGGAGCAGAAGAGGGAAGAACCAGGGTGGAGCTCACCTCTGGTGGCTGAGTGGTGTGGGGAGAAGAGGGGAGGACAAGGGAGGAGAGGTGAGGGGAGGGGAGGGTGGCCTCCTTTTAGGAATGTAAGGTTTCAGGTTTGAGTTCTGTGGAGACAGAGATGAGGTTTGGATGGTTGGATCTGAAGCTGAAACAGAGTCTTCCTCATGGAGTCAGAACTACCAAAGGGCTCACCATAAATAAAAAGGTAAATGACAAGAAAATCATCCATCAGCGCAAGGAGATGGCAATAGCTTCTCAGACTTAGGTAAGGCTCTGGGTAGAAAAAACAAAAATAAAGAAAAAGAAGTCTTTAAGAACCTGATAATAATACTAGTTCAATATTAGGATTTCTACCACCAGTGTGGTTGAAGAAGCCTAAGTTCTGGGCCAGGGGTAACATTGGGGAACTTTGTAGAAAACAGATACAAAACCTCTTTGAAGAAATAAGACCTCAATCCATATCACACAGGATCCTCATAGGAAGAAGAGCCTCAATGAAGGTGAGTATATAATCTAAAATGACTAGTGCTTGAGGAATAATTTACAACGATGAGTGAGAACTCACCTACCTGACAAACAATTAGTCTTCTGATAATAGAATTCTTGGCAAGAGACAATAAAATAAACGAGTTCAAAACTATTGAAGACATAATGTAGAAACTTGGAAACATGAGACAAGAACAAGGCAGTATCCAAAAAGGTCAGGTCAACTTGAAAATTAAATAGAACTTCTAGAAGAGAAAGTGTTTTAGTTGAATTTGTTTTCTCTTGGGGGTACTGGGGATTGAAGCCAGGGCCTTGCACATGCTAGGCAAGCACTCTATCACTGAGCTGCCCTCCTAGCCTAGAAGGGAAACTTAGTGAATAGATAGACCTGAGGAAGTCATCTAGAATGTAGTACAGAGAAATAAAGATATAGAGGATGAAATATAGATGCCAGGATGGTAGGATTCCAGAAATGGAGAAGAGAATGAAGGAGAGGCATTACTTGAAGGGGTAATGGCTAAAATGTTTCCAAACTTGATAAAAGATCTGAAGCCTCAGATTCAGAAAGCAGAAACCTAAACAGTATAAATTTTTAAAAATCTGTGTATACTATTTTAGCTGTGAGAAGGAACCCAAAACAGCAATGGCTCAAACTAGACAGATGTTTCTTTCTTTTTCATGTAGCATTTCAAACATAAGCAGTCCTGTCTTCTACGTGTTTAAAGATGGTTTCCTGGGCTGGGGTTGTGGCTCAGAAGTACAGTGCTCACCTAGCGTGGATGAGGTACTGGGTTTGATCTTTAGTACCATATAATAATAAATAAATAAAAATAGAGGTATTATGTCCACCTACGACTAAAAAATAAAATAAAATAAAAAGATGGTATCCAAATTCCTTCCAGTTCCTTTTCCCAGAGGTGCCTATGTTCCTTCTGCTCATATTTCACTGACCACATCTTTGTCACATGGTTGTACCCAGCTTCAAGGAAGGTTGAGAAATTTTTTTGTGTGTGTGGTGCTGGGGATAGAACCTAGGGAATCACACAAGTTAGGCAAGCATTTTATCACTGAGCTACAACTTAGCCCCAGGAAATATTCTTTATTCTTACCAGTCATGTGCTCAGCTAAAAGTTGAGTAGTCTAAGATAGAAAAAAGAGAAGAGGAGAACACATAATGGGAAACAACTAGCTGTCTTTAAGTATACAATAAGAGTCATATCAAATAGAAATATAGTACATATAACTTTAAAATCAGTAGAGTGGAAAAATGAAATAAAGTTTTAAATCCAGATAGGGAACAGGAAAAGAAAAGAATAGAAAAAGGAATACAAGCCAGACACAGTGGTGCACACCTATAATTCCAGCGGTTTGGGAGGCTGAGGCAGGGAGATCACAAGTTCAAAGCCAACATCAGTAATTTAGTGAGGCCTAAGCAACTCAGAGAGACCCTGTCTCTAAGTAAAATACAAAAAGGGGCTGGAGATGTCGTTCAGTGGTTAAATGCCCCTGGTACCTACCAACAACAACAATACAAACAGAATATATAGTAAGAAACACACTTGAATCTAATGTATGAAATATGATATGTCAAGAGCTGTGTAATGTTGTGAACAACCAATAAAAAAAAAAGAAAAAAAAACCAGAATATATAGTAAGAAACAAAATGCAGTGGTAGAAGTAATTCCAAATATATTGGTCACAGGAGACACATATAAGAATACATATTGCAGTACTGACATATAAAAATCGTGAATATTCTAAATGTCATAGTAGGGGGCTGGATCAATATATTGAGCATATTTATACATTGGAATACTACATTGCATTTAAAAAGGTCTTAAGTAGAGCTACATATATAATATCAACAAATCTCAAAAACCAATATTGGACGAAAAATATCAGAAGAGTACAATGTAGTTTATATAATTAAAAAAAAACTACTAGAAGTGTTCTAATACCTAATCTAATACCTCTGTAACCTTGGGCAAGTTTCCTTACCTCTCTGCTTCAGTTTCCTGACCTTTACAATAGGGACACAATAGTACCTGCCTTTGTAAAGAAATCTCAGGGCTGGGGATACAGCTCAGTGGTAGAGTACTTGTCCAGCATACACAAGGCCCTGGGTTCAATCCTCAACACTGCAAAAAACAAAACAGTAGCAAAACAGTTCTCCAGGTTTTGTACAGTTATTTCTCATCCCAGCTCCACACTTGTAAATTTTATATATTTGGGACTAAGTATATGATTTCAATCAAGCATAAAATCTGCAGCTATGAAAAAGAAGCAAAAAACTGTTGTCTTAGATTACAACAGAGTTAGAACTGTTTAATAACTAAACTGGTATTACAAACCCAAATGCTCACAGGTAACTTTGATAAAGGTAACAGTGAAAAGCACCAGGCAGGCTGTGGGAGAACTCAAGGACATGGGCTTAAGCCACATATTACCATAAGAAAACGTCATCCTGGTATGGCCAGATCTTCTGCTTTTTTTTTTTTTTTTTTTTTTTTTTTTGATAGAAGCTGGAAATTGAGAATTGTTTGTAGTGTCTGGATTTTTATGTGACATTTGAGATTTGAATGTGAGAGACTATATAGCATGGTGGCTGACAGTATGAACTGTGGAACCAGTCCACTTGCGTTTGAATCCTGGCTGTGAATCTAATACCTGTGTGACCTTGGGCAAGTTTCTTTACCTCTCTGCTTCAGTCTCCTGACCTGTACGATAGGGACACGAATAGTACCTGACTTTGTAAAGAAATTGAAATGAGTTAAGACTACTTATAACAGTGCTAGACACACAGCAAGTGGCCCTGTTTAGCTATGTACGTGTAGGCTAAAGACCCACACCACTAAATATGTCATAGAGGCACTCTTTAGACTCATAGTTGGCAAGTTTTGACTTAAACCTATTCTTTATGTAGATGAATTCTAAATAGGATGACATGTAATCTATCATCTAAACAGGACACTCTGAAGAGAAATGAAAGGAGGCTCTGTTAGTATCTGTGCTGGGATAGCAGGTGAGACTATCCCTGGCAAACTGGTCCCCCTGGTCCTAAGTGCCATCTTTGTACAGAAAAGCACCAGTAAGCAGCTTTTATCTACAAACCAGCAAATGCTTTACGGGGGTACTTTGTGTCATCTTTCTAACAACCCTAGCAGAGAGATGCTGTTGCTGCTCTCCTTTTTTGCTGGTAAGGAAACTGAGGCACAGGGTTAAGGAACTTCTCTAAAACTACACCATAGCACAGTCAGCCAGGTTCCAGAGCCTTGGCTCTCACCTGTAATCGTGGATATAAGGTGGTGGCCGGAAAGTTAAACTTCCTTTTCAGAGAAATAGTGGAGACTGAGGATGGTGTGGCTTTCAGTTCAGGCCTCTGCTTGGCATGGCAGGACTACTCTGGGCTGCAGGAGAGTGCTCATTGCTCCTGCCACGTGGGGCTGCTTCATAGCATTGCCATATGGAATAAGGAATGGTGGACATGGGGCTTGAATACCAGATTGGTGCCAAGTGCATTTTGTCAGGTTACTGCAGCCAGTTCTAGGGCAGCTTATGCATCTTACGTGCAGCTGATGAAAGTAGATCCCTGTTAGCCACCTAAACCTGACACTTCCTTGGTTGATGTGTCACCCCAGACCCACAAACTAAGGACAGCTGAGGACATTGTCCTGGCAAGGCCTGTGGGAGAAGGAACAGAACCCAAATAAAGGGAGGCCCGCCTAAAGTGCCAGATTTCCAGAGCTCCAGGTATGACCCTTTAAGCAAATGTGGAGAAGAAGGATCTAGGCATGAAGTGTTGATGCTGGGATTAAAAGGGGAGCCTATAAACTCCCAAAATGACACACCTAGAGTACTCCAGCGGCAAGAGAGAAAGTATACTTTCATAAAAACAGATAGAAACAAAATGTTCAAGATATTTTCAAATAAGAACAGTGGGATGTTAGTAATTGTTGAGTATAACAGCGTATATATGGGATTATGCTTTATCTTTTTAAAAAGTCTGGTTGTTCAAAATGTTTTCAATATTCAGAAACTAGTTTTAGAGGAAATAGAATGCCTCAGCATAAAAGTGAACACAAAATGCTTCGAGTGTCAAGTGTCCTTGCCAGGAAGATAAGAATGACTGGGAGGGTTGGCAGCAGTGGGGACCACCTGGCAGCCTTGAAGCAGCCAGCCCTGGCTGGGAGGAGACCTTGGCCCTGGACAGTTCCTTGCCATTTCTTTTGCTTTGGTAAAGCCAAACCTTGAAGGGATGGATAATAAAATACCTTAAAGGGATGGATAACAAAATCTTGAGGGGAAAAATTCTTGCTGCATTGGCAATGACAAGTGATGTCTGGCTCTGATGAGTATCATTGGCCACTCACTCTTGATCCAAATGTAAATGCCTAGCTGGGAGGTAAGACTCAAGTTTGTTCCTTATTCTACCTTGGTCTCCATCTCAAAATTGGAAGACAAATATTCCAATGGATGTATTAGAAAAAGTCAGACAATTATTGCAGAAGGTCATGGGTATGGCCTTCTTACGGAAGTCATAGGCCATTTTCCAAGCTGCAGAGCAGATATTAGAACTAAGGGATCCAGCCGAAGGTCAATCTAGGAAATCTCTTTAGTGTCCAAGGCCTTCTCATTTAACATTTCATTGTATTCTTTAAAAAGAAAATGCTCCCAGTCATTGCCTTAGTTACTGTCTTCCTGCGTGGGCAGAACTCAAGCCAACAGGGACTCCTGGAGTACCTCACAGAATCCCACTTCTGTCCAACATCCATGACTTGGTAAAACTTGCATGCCTTTTCCTGTGTGGGTCACTGGCTCCAGTTTCTGGTCTCTTGATTGCAGGTTTCAGGTTCCTGGAGAGAAAGGACCTGGTCAGCCTGCTCAGGTCAGCCTGCTGAAGGGGGAAGGGATATTTAGTACTGATCTGGGAGCCACCACTATGTATCATCCAGCCCTTGTCTCCCACATTACTAAGTGGAATTCCTTTTACATTGGGCAACACCCCTATAACCATAGTATAGATTTGTGTTGTGCCATTGTCTGTCCATTGGCTAAGGGTCATGGAGCTCCTTCAGGACAGGCCCTAGGGCCATTTGGTTTGGGAAAGTGTGCCTGGCTCAGAGAGGAATTGCTCAGTTCATTGGTAAATTTCAAGCCAGAGTTCAAGTCAAGGGGAGGAAGTGGAGTAGCCAGAGAAAAGGTGAGGTCTGCACATTAGGTAAGTGAGGGCTGGTCTGGAACATGGAAAGTAGGGGACCCTGATCCTGCCCAGCATCATGGAGGACTGCAGGGATATGCATCAAGTATGTGTAATGCATACAGGTTGCCCTGGGGCAAGACAGGCCTGGAGCAAAATTAGCCAGGTCAAGGCACATAGCATTTGACATTTGACTGTAGGCTGTATGAATTTTCTGTTCCTCCTAGAACCTCTGTGTGCTAGTGTGAGTTTGGGCAGCACATGGTGATGCCCTGGCAGGGGAAGAGTGGGAGCTGATGTCCAGCCCACATTCTTCTCGCCAGTCTAGGCTCATGAAGCTGCAAAGAATGTTGCCATGGCCCGTAGGATCATGAGCAACTCTTCAGGCTGCAGTTTTGATCTGGTCCCTGATGAATTTCCGTATGCAAGACCATCAGTTCCTTTGCTTGAGCCACTTGGTAGAATTACTGAGTTCCTCAGACCCGAATGACATGCTTTTCCTGGCAGCAAGATAGACATTTTTTCTTTTTATTTATTTTGCATTGCTGGGGTTTGAACTCAGAGCCTCAAACATGTTTGGCAAGCTCTCTACCACTGAGCTACATCCCCAGCCCAAAGACAGAATTTTTAAAATGCAGGGGCTGGTGTTCAGTGGTAGAGCATATGCTTAGTAAGCACACAGCCTTAGGTTCATTATAATCCCCAGCACCAAGAAAAGGACTTGAGCCTTTCTATTTCTTTAAAATTTAAGAATGTCATGAATGTTATTTATACCTAGCCAGTGAGATATTCTGGGTAGGGAAGGACAGTCTCTTCCTGATGACTGAGGTGGGCTTATGTAGGATCATGGCCAAGTTGGGCATGTGGGTGAGCAATGGTATGGCCCTGCCTGTGACCCAGTGCAGAGAGGAAGGGGCCTCTGGAAGAGGGGACTGAAGAAAGGATGGGGGCAGGAGTGCTCAGGAAGAAAGATGTAACACTGCCACCCCAGCACCCTTTACAGTGGAAAAAGAGCTAGGCTCACTCCCTCAGCCGTGAGGACAGCAGCCATGCCCCTTTACCTACCCACTAAACTCAGGATCAGGGAATCCAGAGTTGCCAGGAAAATCTTTACCCTGACACCCTTGAGCCGCTTGAGATGGCAGTTGAAGACTGATCTGACCTGAGGGTGGCGTCTGTATACTTTGCTTGAGTGCCCCAGTGCCATTTTCAGTTGGGTCACAGCACCTGTATCTCCCCTTCCTGTCTGGCTGTACAGATGCAGGAGCTGGAGCAGAGGCTGCTGGAGGCGGAGCAGAGAGCAGAGAATGCAGAGACCCAGGTAATGGGGAAGGGGATTAGCTCAAGTATGAAAATGTGGGCACAATCATCACACTGAGTTCTTTGCAAGGGGGAAATGAAAAAAAACTAACTGCTGGACCTGAATGTGTGAAAGTGCAGGGAGTGTTCTATGAGAATGAAGGGGTCTGGGTAAGGTCAGATTAGTTGGTCCAATAGGCCTTGCTGTGCTGTGGGAATAAATTAAGTTATAGTCTCAGTGATTTGTCACATTTAGCTCTCATGTATAGAACCCATCCATTGAGGGTTCACCAGCAAGTCTGCTCCCACAGTCATTCAGGGGTCCAGGCTGGAGGTACCTCCCCTGCCTTATAGCTGCTCCTCTTGGTTCGGTGTGGCAGGGAAAGAGCTGGATGCTTATGCACCAGCTCTTAAATGCTTCAGGCCAGAAATGATGTGCCATGTCTACTCCATTGGCTGGATGAATTATGTGGCCCCATCTAACTAGAGAGGGTTAGGAAATATGGAGAAGCATGTCGATATTCAATGAACAGTAAGTACCTCTCCTCATGATTTGGAACAGTGCCCTTCAGGGCCATTTGTCATATCCAGCTTATCCCTGGTAGGGTCCCCAGAGATAGATGGGCCAGAACCTAGCTGGTCTTTTCAAAGTAGCCAAATTGAGTGTCTTGCTTGTCAGTTCCTTTTGTCCAGATAAAGGCTTAATAAATGGCCACTTAATTAATTGGAACAGACTGCTCTGGGTAAGGGCTCTGCCTGAGAGTCGTGGATTTGAATAATGTGAGACCTCATGAGAGCATTGGTACTTTTCAGGTGGGTGTGATGGAAGAAAAGGTAAAACTTTCCAATCTGAAGAATGTGGACTCCACAGGGAGCCTGCACCGAAAATACCAAGAATTGCTGAAAGTCATGCAGGGCAAAGATGAACTCATCAGCCAC
Source organism: Spermophilus citellus (assembly GCF_964194105.1). Taxonomy (NCBI): domain Eukaryota; kingdom Metazoa; phylum Chordata; class Mammalia; order Rodentia; family Sciuridae; genus Spermophilus; species Spermophilus citellus. Next base: position 162,690,287 of record NC_138185.1, read on the forward strand.
CTGGAGGCACAACTGGAGAAGCAGGTAAAGGCTAACTTGCAACAGAGCACCAGTTCCCTCAACATCTGCTCTAGTTGGCCCCCAGCTTCTGAGCCCCTCTGCTTGAGGCATGAAATGATGGAAACTCACTCCCTCATGAGCCTGTTTTTTTTTCTCTTTGAAATAGTGATTTTATTTACTACAGATATATAATTATAAATGGGATGGTTATATTACATGTAGTATTTTTAAAATTATATTTAGAAAGACCCATGCTTTGTTCTATAATGATGAACCTGTTGTTTTATAAGGAGATTTAATTATTGGAAGATTCCTTCCCACACTGTTAGAAGTCAAGAGAGGATATAGGGAAAAGGACTTTGGAGGCAGATGATCTGGGTATGAATCTCACCTCTGCACCTGCTGTTCTCTGTGAGCAAATTGCATAAGTTGGTGATTCTCAGTTTACACATTTATAAAATAGGGGTCATAATACCTCATAGGGATTTTGGGAGAATTAGGGAAGGTAATCTCTATATAGTATCAGATACATGGTCAATGCTTGGTAAGGAGACCTTTTCCCTTTCCACGCGGGCCCATGCCTTGCCAACATGTGCTACACGATACTTGTCTGTAGTGTAACCAGAACAGCATACGGCTGGACAGTCAACCTTGGTGAGCTGTTTAGCCAGTTTCTCAGCTAACCTGAATAGATAGAGACCTAAGTTATTACCTTCTCTGAAAATCAAGGCCTCCCTTCCTGAGTATGTGGGAGACACTGCTCAGCATTTCAGCTATAGTGAGCACCCTTGCTCCCCAGAGGACTTCTGGAATGCCCCACTACCAGTATCTATACCCAGCCTCCTCCCCTTGTCAATCTCATGAACTTCATCCCAGCTCTGTCCCTTCCCTCAGCCGTTGGTTTTATGTGGCCAACTTCCCCCTGGTGTCAGAGCTCCATCTGTTTCTAACAGTGGACCCCACAGTAGGGTCAGGTGACTTTAATTTCTGCATGTGCATTCTCCATGAAATTTCCAGCTAATTCTGGCAGTATCTTCCAACCATCGTGGGCAAATTTGTAATCATTCATCAGCATTCACTGAACATTCCCTCACTGGATGTGCCTTTATATGCTGTGGGGCAGTGTGTGTTCCTGCACAATCATGGGAAAACAGTTTTTACACTTGGAATGTCTAATTAAGTTTAGAGGTACCCTAACTTCTCTTTCAGGGGGATTATGGGTGTGGCAGCATTCTGGGGATTGATGGGCAAAATGACTCCTGCTAAAGTTCCTTAAGTCAGAAAAATATTTTACAATTACAATCAATAGGTCAAGATTAGAAGAGAAAGAATACTTTTCTGTGAGTCAAGAGACCCGGTTTGAGTCCCAGCTTTGCTACAAACTGACAGAGGCCAGTCATTTCATCCCTGGGCCTCAGTTTCCACGGCTGTACAAAGAGGGTACTAAATTAGGTCAGGGGTCCACTGTTTCTTTTTTTTTTATATTTATTTCTTAGGTGTAGATGGACTCAACACAATGCCTTTACTTTTTTTTTTATGTGGTGCTGAGGATCGAACCCGGGTGCCGCCCGTGCTAGGCAAGCACTCTACTGCTGAGCCACAATCCCAGCCCCTAGGGTCCACTGTTTCTGTAAAGGGCCCAAGAATAACTATTTTAGGCTTTGTGGACCACAGAGTCTCTGTAACAACTATTCAACTCTGCTGTTGTGATATGAAAGCAACTAGAAACAATCCATAAATGAATGTGCATGGCTGAGTTCCAGCAAAACTTTGTTTACAAAAAATAGGCGGCATGGGTGGGGGTGCTGTAGCTCAGTGGCAGAGCACTTGCCTAGCACATGTGAGACACTGGGTTCAATCCTCAGCACCACATAAAAATAAATAAATAAAATAAAAAAAAAAACATAGGTGAGGGATAAACAGATAGAGGACTGGGTTGGCTTGTGGCTTGCCAAACCTTGAACTAGATGACCTTTAAGATCTTCCTAGCCCTCTGACTCTTTGATATTCCCATCTCATTTCTCTTGTTTGGAGCTTATTCTGTCCTCCTAATAGTTGTCTGGCAGTCTTTCCCTACATGCATAATCAAAGTCCTTATTACTGGTCACTCAGCTACTCAGTAGACACTTGTTGCTCCTTGGTTTTTAGATCGGGGTCCAAGTCTTGGAGAGCTGGCTGATACCTTGTGCTATGTACTTTCTGTCTATCTTCATCCTCAGAGTGGCCCACATTCCCCATTTTAGAGGTGCCAGTGTAGGCACAGAGGGTTATTATAGCAAATAAGCTCACATATAGGATCGAAGCCCATGTTCCATTCTCTTCTAGGCTGCTTTTTTTAGATACAAACTTCCTTTTTATCCTTAGTGATATGCTAATTTAGACTTTGTGTATGTGTGTGTGGTGCTGGGATTGAACCCAGGGCCATGTGCATGTGAGGCAAGCACTCTACCAACTAAGCTATAACCCCCTTGGTTTTGTTTTTTTAACTGTAAAGGTAATGCATGCTGGGCTGGAGTTGTAGCTCAGTGGTAGAGCACTTGACTTGCATGCAGGAGATACTGGGTTCAATCCTCCTCACCACATAAAAACAAATAGATAAAACAAAGGTATTGAGTCCATCTATAACTTAAAAAAAGTAATATGTGCTTATAGTAAAAAATAGACACATAAAAACCCAGTAGGGTCTAAAATGACAAATAATATTTTTACTTTATTAAAAAACCCTTTATTTCCACTCCTAGCTGTTAATGTTTTTTGTGTATCAAAGCATGGCATTTTACTTTCATTCTGTGGATGTGCCATGTATTGAAACAATGTGTTGTTGGTAGTGAACACTTAAGACTGTTTCCAGTTCTGAGTTTTCTAGTTGGTGTGTCACTTTCTCAAGTAATATTGCAGCAAATGACTCCTGAGCTGTGGCTTTCTTAGGTCAATGTACACTTTTAATGTTGACATATGTTATCAAATTGCCACCTCACAGGCTTTGCCAATTTGTATAAGAGAGGTTGTGCCCAGCATTCATGATGGTTTGGGGGTAATATCAGACTTTTAAATTGTGTTAGTCAGCTAGAGAAAAATAATGTTTTCCTTTTATCTACATACTTGAAATTATGAGTGAGGTCGAGCAGCTTTTCATGGCTTTATCTTTCTTTTTCTGTTGATTTCCTGTTCATGTCCTTTGCATGTGTTTTTTGGATTGTTCAATTCAAACAGCCCTTTGTATGTGGACTTTCTGTGTTGCAAATCCTTCCCCAGTAGGTCTTTTGATTTTAAGGGATTCTTATTTTAGTCATAATAGTAATTGATAGTGATTATATAGATTGATTAGTCTTTCCTTCATAGCTTTTTGGGATTTGCATTATACTTAGGAAGGCCCTTCCCACTTTTTAAGAATGTTTTTTAAAAAAATCCTAGCTGGGGCTGGGGATGTGGCTCAAGTGGTAGTGCGCTCGCCTGGCATGCATGAGGTTCGATCCTCAGCACCACATAAACATAAATAAGTGAAATAAAGGTATTGTGTTCAACTACAACTAAAAAATAAATATTAAAAAAAAATCCTAACTGAATTAAAATTTTTTCTGTTGGGTCCCCCCCATCCCATCACTCGTTGTCCCTTCTCTCAGCTTCCCACTTTTGGTCATTCACTCCACCAGTGACCAGTAGTGATGAACTGAAGGCCCTGTCTTTCCTGCAGAAGCAGCTAAGAGCTGAGGAAGCAAAAATTGTTCAAGAAAAAGCTGCAAAGATCAAGGAGTGGGTGACACTAAAGTTATCAGAGGTAAGTGGAGAGCTCATGTTGGGGGGCCTGGCCTGGGGGTAAGGCTGAGTTTGCCTCTTCCCAAGTTCCTGCCTCCTCTGCTTGGTGGCAGCTTGCTGACCTTCATCTTGTTAACCATTTGTCCTGCATTCAGATTAAACTCTGTAGCACCTGGCTTTATCTCTTGTTCCTTTTGTCATGATCAGTTTCCCTGGAGCTCCTCACTAGCATTTGTGTGTTTAAGTTTGGGAAGAAGGAAAGAACCTCACTTTTGAGAAGTCCCCTCAGTTTTCTTCTAAGGAGCACACTCAGACCATCCTCCACTCACCATCTTTTCTTCTCTTTCCCCTCCATTTTCAACTTTAAAAAATCCAGGTATGGTGGCACATGCCTGTGCCTCAGTAGGCTGAGGCAGGAGGATCGCAAGTTCAAAGCCCACCTCAGCAACTTAGCTAAACCCTGTCTCTAAACAAAATATTTATTTATTTTTTTAAATTTATTTTTTTGAAGAAGAAAGCTAGTTTGAGATTGATTTTTTTTAAAGAGAGAGTGAGAGAAGAGAGAGAGAGAGAGAGAGAGAGAGAGAGAGAGAGAATTTTTAATATTTATTTTTTAGTTCTCGGCGGACACAACATCTTTGTTGGTATGTGGTGCTGAGGATCGAACCCGGGCCGCACGCATGCCAGGCAAGCACACTACCGCTTGAGCCACATCCCCAGCCCTAAACAAAATATTTAAAAAGGCTGCAGATGTGACTCAGTGGTTAAGCACCCTTGGGTTCAATCCTGGATACCCCCCAAAAAAATTTGTGGCAAACATTAATAAATAATAAAAAGTAATTATGATAAAACACATAAAATTTACCAAATTCTTATTTTAAGTGTACATTCAGTGTCATTAAATACACACACAGTGTTGTGTAGCCAATCACCACTGTGTCCAAAACTTCTCATCACCCCTCAAAATTCTGTACCCTCCAAATGCTCTCTTTCCCCAGCTGCTAGAAACCTCTACTCCCCTTTTCCTTTCTGGGTATGCATTTTGGTGGTTATCTCGTGCTACAGCTGTATCAGTGCTGCTAGCATACAAACAAAAACCAGCCTCCTTCTTAAGAAAAGAAAAGGGAGTTTGGACAAGGATGAACTCCATCTCTTCTTCCTTTGTCCTCCAGAGACACATGGTCCCTCCTTCAGGAGCATGTTTCTCATTTTGCACCCCTCCCCTTCTTTAGATGCTCATCTCAGGTCACATGATAGACTGCAAGTACTTGGAGACAGAACTAAGGACTGGTTTACCTCCATATTCCCATAGCCCCAGCTGATCCTTTCTAAGAAATGCTCCATGAACGTATGCTGGATTTAGTTTAAAAAGAAAATGCATCTGGGCACAGTGGTGCATGCCTGAAATCCCAGTGGCTCAGGAGGCTGAGACAGGAGGATCTTGAGTTCAAAACCAGCCTCAGCAAAAGTGAGGCACTAAGCAACTCATAGAATACAAAATAGGGCTAGGGATGTGGCTCAGTGGTTGAGTGCCCCTGAGTTTAATCCCTCATACCCACCCCCGCCCCTGCAAAAACAAAGAAAAAAAATGCAGTCACCATGAGGCTGGATCTCATATATGTTTTGTTGAACAAAACAAATCAGACACACAGAAGTACATACTGTATAGTTGCATTTATCTAAAGTACAGAAATGGGCACAACTATGGAAAACCAAGGTGAAGGGATGCATCCTGAGATGGTAAGTCCCAAAAAGCAAGGAAGCAAATTCAGTAAACTTTAAAGAGTGGTGTCCTTTAGGAGGGAAATAAGGAGCGAGTGATTGTGAAGGGGTGAGTCAGGAAGTTGCCTGGGGTGCTGCCAGTTAGCTTATATTTGTTAAGTGGGCAATTGTCACATGCATATGAATTTCAGAATTATTTGTGAATTTTTTCATTGATGTAGGATGCAATTGTCTATGTATATATGTTGTATTTCACTATTTATCTATCTATCTATTTATTTATTTTCAGCATGGCAATTGAAGCCAGAGACACTTTACATCCTCAGCTCATTTTTTTTTTTATCTTTTATTTTGTCACAGAGCCTTGCTAAGTTGCTGCCCAGCTAGCTTCAAACTTTCCATCTTCCCGCCTTAGCCTCCTGAGTAGCTGGGATTACAGGCATGTGCCACTGTGCCTGGTTATATTTCACACTTTTCAGAAGGATAAACATAGTGAAAATTTCAAGTCATAGCACCAACAAACAAACAAAACTAGAAAAGGAAGCATGGGGGCTGTCAAAGTAGAGGGTCAGCACTGGATTGGTGGGACACTGGGTGCTCTTTTTCAAAGATATGGGCTTTTAATTTTATTTAGAGTTCTATGTCTGAACCTGTAGGAGCTGAGTATTCTAAATCTCCCTTTTCTAAACTTCCCTTATCTCTCCCTCTCTCCCTTTCCCCCTCTCTTCCTCTTCCCTCTCCCCCCCCTTCCTCTTTCCCTACACCTGCCCCCATCCCTTCCCTCCCTCCCTTCTTTCCTTCTTTCTATGAAACCCAGGACCTTGAGCATACTAGGGATGCACTTTACTACTGAGATACATCCCTGCCCCCTCTAAATCTTCATTTTCTTTTTTTCCAGCTTGAGATGGAGAATCAGCATCTGAAAAACTGTAATCAGTGCCTGGTGGAACAGGTGGGAGCCCTTCAAGATGCGCTGGAAGGTAGGCAGGCCTGGGTGTGTGCGCTGTGGAGTACGGTGCTGATTTGAGGGAGCTCTCAATACACCTGAGGATGTAAAAAAAAAATTGTTTTTGCCCCAATCACAGCTCTTCAGATGACACCTTCAGGGAAGCTGCTGGTGGCCCCCCAAGAAGCCCCAGAGGAGAATCCTGTCCCTTCAGAGCCGGGAGCTCAGCCTGTGGCACAAGATAGTGGTTCTCAGGTCCAGGCTTTGAAGGTGGCTTTGCCTGGACCTTGTCTGGGTACCCTGAAGAGCAAGCGCTCTGTGCCTGAAGCCAGAAGCCCAGTGGAGGATTCTAGTTCCAGCATGGTCCACCCCGAGGAAATAGAGGCCAAGACCCTTCCACCTCATCTGGGAAAAGAGGGCTCTCCCATCCAGCTGGGTGTGACACCTGGCTCCGCAAGATGTGGCTCAGCCTCCTGGGGGGAGAGCCTGGTCACTGCTCGTTGTGGAGGGATACTCTTTGGGACCAAGACCTCTGCCAGGGAAGGTGGCCCTGGCAGCAGCCTAACCCTACCAAAGGCACGGGCTTCCAGTGCCCCCTGGAATAGCATCCAGGTGGCCAAAAGGCACCACAGCCAGCCCCAGGTAGGCCCTGGGCACTTTGATCATGTGGTGAACATTGAGGTCGGAGCCCTGGCAGCCCTCCACCCCTCTGTCCTTTCTAAGCTGAAGCCCCCAGCTGAGCTCCGGGAAGAACCAGAGAAGATGGAAATGGAGGAGTCACCTCCAGCAGGAAAGGAGGAAGGAGAGAACCTGAAGGCCCCTAGACCTGAGCTGGAGAAAGAAGAACTGGAGAATAAACCACCCACACCTCCACTACACCGGTTTCCATCATGGGTAAGAGGCAGCCTTGGGGCCAGACAGAGGGGCAGAACCATCAATAGGCTCACAGTCCACACACTGAGCATCCCTACTGCAGCTCTGAGGGGCCTCCCCAACCAACCCCGCTAGTGGGGGGCAGAGCCAGATTTGAAGTGATGTGGATGGTGGCTGGCAGTCATTTCTCAAGCCTCACTAAGTGCCACATACCAATCTGGGTGCTTTGTGCACATTTTCTCTTTTCATCTTTGTGACTTTTTGAGTGTGGGTTTAAGAGCACAGGTCCTAGGAAGAAACCACTAGGGTTAAAATGCTAACTGTGTGACCTTGGGCAAGTTACTAAACTCTGTGCCTCAGTTTCCCTACATAAGTGGGGATAATAGTCACTACTTTATAGGGCTGTTGTGAGGATTAAATGTGTTGATAATTAAATGTGTTGATATCTAATAAGTCCTTGCAAGTGGTAAATGATATGTTAAGTGTTGAGTATTTTTATTGCTTTTTTACTTTTTTCCTTTTTTACTTTTTTGGCTTACTGGGGAGTTGAACCCAGGCCCTCACATGTGCTAGGCAAGTTCTCTACTACTAAAGCTGCATCCTGGCCCTTTTTATTTTTTCTTTTGAGACAAGGTCTCGCTAAATTGCCCAGGCTACCCTCAGATTTTGAATCCTTCTGCCTCAGCCTCCTGCATAGTTGGGATTACAGGGTGCATCACCATACCACCTAGATATTTTCATTTCTGAGCCTTAGCTTCCTTACTTGTAACATTAGATAAAATTACACCATGTCTGGTGGAATCACTTCAGAATCAATGACCTTGGGTGGAGTTAGAGACATGGATGAAACAAGACCGGCCTTGTATGAGTACATAGTTGAGCTGAGCAATGGGTACCAGGTCATTATCTATACTGTTCTCCCTACTTTTGTGTCTGACATTTTCTGTGATAAAATGTTAACGTAAAAATGGAGTAGGTGGGGTGTTATTACCATTTCTTAGGTTAGCAGTGAGGATGGCATGAGTTGTAAAGGGCTTAAGTACAGGGCCTGGCATGTGGGAAGGATTCTCAGCTGTGCAAGGAATTGGTGCTGTTTCTCCTCTTGACACACTTGGAAACTGCTGTCCCCTCCATTTTAGTTTTTTGCCCATGGTCCTGTGGAGATAGTGAGAGAGTCAGGCTTTGAACTGAGTGTCGACTGCCTTCAGAGCCCAGCACCAACAGTCTAGCTGTATAGCCTCCGGGGGACATGGCCTGGGCAGTTGTCAAGTCTCTTACTTATGGTCAGACCAGATGCTACCATGTGAGGCAGCACTATGAGGGACAGCTGAGTGTTGGCTCCTGGCAGCAGAGGGAATGGGGTGCCCAGGGATGGGATTATCTCCCCACACCACTACTTGGGAGATCCCTAATTTCAGGAGCGCTGGATCAGGGAGGCTCCTGTCCAGGCTTTTTGCGTGCACCCTTAGCAGCAAATGCTAACCAGTTGCTGATGGTTACAGTGGAACCGCAAACTGGGGACAAAGCTGAGCAGAAAGCAGGCTATACAGAATGTCAGGAGATGGGAAAGTGCCATGGCCCCATGGCTGACCATCCTTCAAGCCATGGCTGCTGATGCTCTTCTTGTTCATTGTTGTCTTGCCCTGGAGCCCTAAAGCACAGGTGGGACTGAGGGAACATTGGACAAGGGATAGGGCAGGAGAGCTTAGTAGGTGTTAACCCAGAAAAGTGTTGCTTACACTGATCATTTTGCCATATATCATCTACCATGGTGACTAAGAGTGGCTCTTAGTTCACATTAAGTGTGTGTGTATGGGTGTGAGAGAGAGAGAGAGTGGAGATGGGGAAGGGAGAAAGGAGAGGTTAGAATATATAAAATGCTTTGATGGCTCCTACCTGTAGTCCCAGGACAGAGGCAGAGGCAGAAGGATCACTTTAATCCCAGAGTTCAGGTCCAGCCTGGGCAACATAGCAAGACCCAGTCTCAAAAAACAAAAACAATAAAATGCTTCAGACCCTGTTGCCTGCGTGAACATCGCTACACTCTAGGATACAGGTTTTAAGGGGGAAGCATCAAATCTTTCTGCAGACCCCTTCTCTGTCTCTCAGCTGGGTCCCAGGGACCCAAAGAGTTGGCCAATGCAATTTAAGGAGAATTTTGTCTCCTGTTGTCAGTCCTCTTTGTAACTTGCTCCTGAGGGAAACAAGACTTAATGCCACAGTGTCAGTTCATCCAAGACCCCTGAGGTAGGATCACCCTGTCCCATGACAGCCAGAGGGCTTAGCCCCTCTCTAAGGCAGGACCTGGGCAGTGACCATCTGGGGGGGGGGCTGGGAATTAGAGGAGGACATTTTTTACTCTGAGGGAGTCAAATACATTTATTTGCCTTTGGAGTCTGTAGAGCCTTTTTTCTCTTAATCCTTGTGACAACTTTGTGAGGTAGGCATTAGATACACTTTTGCCAAATAGTACCTCAATCCCTTAAGCTTGAGTTTCATTTCCTTTGTGAAGTTAGAATAAACTTGATTTAATTCCGTGATCACTGCTGGCAGAAATCCTCTTTTCTCTGCCTAATTTCATGGCTTACACCTGATTTATCTACACTGTGCAAGCTCAGGAATCCCCTGTCTGCCTCAGCGCCCTGTGGTCGTCCTTCCTCCCTGCCCGCCACCTCTTGTCTTGCCGAGGCTCCAGTTACCTCAGCGTCTCCTCCCACTTCACTAGCCTCTCACCTTAGTTGCCCCCATGCTACTGCCTGCCTCTAGAGCTATACCCCAGTGTGCATCCTACTCCCTCCCAACCCTGTCCCCAGCCCAGCTGGCCCCCAGCTGCCTCCCTGGGCTAGGCTGGCATTCCTCCCAAAGCTGACTGACCTTCCTCTCCAGCCCCTGTGACTCTTGTCACCTGAGCAGGCCTTTGTTCTCCCTGTGGGGTAAGCAGAGCAAACAGCTCTAGAATAGCCTGGGCAGGGCCTTGTGGTTTGTTAGGACAACCAACCTCCCAAGACCCAGGGGCCTCCTTAGGCCCCAAGGGGATGGGAGACCTTAGGGCCCATATTCTCTATGAGTGTCTTTGACTTTGGAGTTTTGAATTCCTGTTGGGCTAAATAGGCTTTATAGGTTGTCCCTGAGGCCTAACTATGATTTAACAGTGTTGCTATAGGAAGCCAGCATGTTCTAGGTTCCAAATGGCTGGCTTTCCAAAGAGCATACCATCCCCGTGTAGCTCTGACTTCCTCATTATCAACACCTCTAACTTCTCCCATAATTAAAAAAAAAAAAAAAATCACTTGATTCCACACCAGCCTCCTGGAAGGTATTATTGTCTCCACTTTGGAGCCGAGAGAAATGAAGCTCAGAAATGAAGAAACTTGGCTGAGATCCCTTAGACAGTAACTGGCCCACCCAGGTCTGCCCACCTCCAAAGCCATATTTTCCATTTGCTGGGGCCAGGCACTGTCCTGGGCGCTGACCTGGGACCTCTCATTTCAGGAGAGCCGGATCTATGCAGTGGCCACTTCGGGCATGCAGCTGTCAGATGTGTCTTCCCGGAGTCACGTTGCCTGCTGTGGTGAGTCCAAGCAAGGCTCAAAGGGCTTGAATGCCACTGGTGGGCAGAGTGGGCAAGTAGGGAGGTGGAGACTGAGCAATATCCAGGGTCAGGATGGCCTGGTGCCAGTGCCCGTCCCTAGCAGGAGCAGTTCAGGTGCGGTCCCACGGCCCGGGCTGTGCAAGAGGGAAAAGAAGTTATGCAGGTTCAGCCCTGACTGCTGGCTCCAAAGTTACTGGCCAGCCCCAGCATGCCCACAGTGATTGGAGCCATGGACACATGGCAAGAGTGGAACACGTGCAAACCATGTGGAGGGGTAAATGATTAAAGGGCAAGAATTTTGGATTTCATTGCGGTAGGTCCTCTTCTGTGTGGTCCCCAAAGGAAGTCAAGGGGAACGGAAAGGAGGAAGATGCCTCCCCGACATACCTCTCTGCCACCTTAATTCATCCCATCCCTCTTTTCCCCCAGCTTCAAGCCCTCCTGCCCTTGCATCCCCTGTGTCTTTCTCTGGCCTTGTCTACAAGAATGTCACTGTGCCTGTCTACACAGCACTGAAAGGGGTAAGAAAGGACTATGCAAAGAAGGGACATCCCCATCAGTAGAACCCCTGGGCTTGGCATGCAGAGACTTGGGGGGGAGGGTGTTGAGGGCCAGGCACCTGCATGCAGTGACCTTGAACAGTGAACTGAACCCATCATATGTCATTTTGAATTGTTATTTATAATTCTGATTATAAGAACTCTGCATTTATAAAAATCTGAGCCAGTAAGAATGTGGCAAAACAAGAAGTTAAAGATTAGACCTCTGCCTGCTCCAATTCCACTCCCATCTTTTCTCGTGTCTTTCTCATTTCCTAGGTCCCAGAGGGCAGTGGGACTCCTTCGAGAACTGGTTATATATGTTTATACACACTCCCATGACACTGCTAACATTGCTACTCATTTTAAGCAAAAATCAGATGTACTGCAACAGGATGCTTCCATACACATTTTGTCTTTTTGTTATTTGTTTTTGAATCATAATAAAAAGTTTGATAAAACTTCTGATGGAAGAATAAAAAAATGAAGTTTCCTCTCATAGTTATTTTTAATTCCTAACCCCAGAGAGAACTATCATTCATGGTTTGGTGTTTATTCTTTTGGGCCCTCTGCTGCATTTATTTACAGATGCACTTATAAATATGTACGTGCCCTCTCTTTCTCTCTCCCTCTTTTCCTCTTTCCCTCTCTCCTCATTCTTTCACACATGCACGCCTACATATGCGCACAAAGGGTACATGATACACATCATTCTATGTCTCTATTGCTCTCTTGACATAGATATCCTTGTACCTAAATATACAGAATTCTAAAGGTGGAATCTCTGGGCAGATTACATGAGTGTTTTAGGTGTTGACAGGTACTGCTACATTATTTTCTTAAAAATGCCTTATGGGCTGGGAGTGCCACAGAGCACTTGCCCAGCCATGTGTAAAGCCCTGAGTTTGATCCCTAGCACCACACACACACACACACACACACACACACACACACACACACAAATAGACTTTGTCATGCTGGAGTATTCCAACCTCCTGCTATTTCCCCCAACTTTCACCAACATTGAGATAAATAATCAGTCTTTTTAAATGTTTGCCTTTCAAGAAGATCTCTCAATCCTGTTCCTCACTCCACCTGACCTGTGGCATGGCTTTCTCTCCCCCTGGTGGAGGGAGTGAGGGACACAGCAGGCAGGGTGCAGTCTGGATAGGATAGTTCTTTGGGGACCATAGAAGATGATGTGTATAGGAGGGAGGAACGTCATGGAGGTAAGAACATGAGTGAAGTCAGGAAGGATCCTGACTGTTTGGGACAGTTGTCTTTTCAGTGATGGGCGAATGGCCCCTGTGTTGCCCCAGACAGGCTGTGAAGGCCATGCCTGGGCACTTGGAATCCAAATATAAGCTGTTGGGTAAGAAAGCTTGTTTTGTAGCCTGAGCTTCAGTCGGGGAGGGGACTTGTCTTGCAGAGAGCCATGCAGATCAGCAATGTGCCCTTCGCTGACGACTCCTCTGGGTCTGATGATGACTGCAGCTCTCAAGCCAGTTTCCGAATATCAGTCCCTTGTTCTGAGTGTAGGAAGACCAGCGGACTAGGCAGTCCCCGGGCCATCAAGAGAGGTACAGAGAAGGGGGGCAGGAGGGTCCCCTCACCCCTTTCCATGGGATTTGTCCATGGGGGACCTTACTTGATCTGTACTTGGGATCCCCAACAGCTCTACCCTTAGCCCCAGACTGGAGGTCCCAGGTTTGTGATGAAGACCCTGTAGACCCTGGGCCATGTGAGTTGGGAGGTGTGGGACCCAGACCTTGATTCCTCTTCTGGTGGCCAGGGGTCTCCATGTCTTCACTGAGCTCCGAGGGTGACTACGCCATTCCCCCTGATGCCTGTTCGCTGGATAGTGACTACTCAGAGCCTGAGCACAAACTTCAACGCACCTCGTCCTACTCCACTGACGGGCTGGGCCTAGGCGGGGTGAGCAGCAGAGGGCATAGTGGGACAGACCTGCAGCAGAGGCTGCCTGGGTTGGTACAGAGAGGGAGGCAATCCTGGAGAGTGGGCTGGGGGTGTCCACTGATGGAAGCAGATGCACACAGACCCCAGGCTCGGGGCCGGGGTGCGGGGGAGGAGGAGCGTAGGGAGCTCCTTGGTACCCTATGAGGGGTTCGCACCTATTGCTTTATCTCCACACTGACCCTTGGATGCTGACGTGAGCTGTCAGATTGTGCTTTACAGGCATAGTCTTCAGTGCTCGTACTGCACATCTCATTTGTCCTTGTAGTCCTCTTGGGATTATTGCCCTGTTTGGGGATTATTACCTTGTCTTAGGGATAAGACACTTAAGGTTCCGACTTGCACTACATGCCAGGGCCAACAGTGAATCCAGACCTAATTCCCCAGCCCTGGCTCCACTCTACTCCACTGCCCTATCTACCTGCCCACCTCCACAAACCCTCTACCCTGGCCTGTGCCCACTGTTCCCCAGGCCAGCCTGACCTCTCATGCCATGCCGCCTAGAATGACCTTCCTCCTCAGCATTTTTTTAAAATACTTATTTTTTAGATGTAGTTGAACACAACACCTTTATTTTATTTATTTTTATGTAGTGCTGAGGATCAAACCCAGGGCCTCGAATGTGCTAGGTGAGGGCTCTACTGCTGAGCCACAACCCCAGCCCTCTCAGCCTCCCAAATTCTTTGAAGAATTTCATCATTCAGGTCTGGTTTTTTCCTGAAGCTCTTCCTAGCCGCCCTCTTGCACTGAGCCCCTGATCTGCCACCTTCTCATGGCAGACCAGGAGTTATCTTCCCCAGCCATGTGGGAGCCCTCCCCTGCAGGACCATCCTGGCTTTTCTACTCCTCTCTGAACCCCCAACAGAGTATGGTGCCCAGAAAATAAATACAAGGAATAGGCACCTAATAAGTTTTTTAAAAATTGCCAGGTGCAGTGGCACACGCCTGTAATCTCAGCGGCTTGGGAGATCAGCTGAGGCAGGAGGATGGTGAATTCTAAGCCAACCTCAGCAAAAAGTGAGGTGTTAAGCAACTCAGTGAGACCCTATCTCTAAATAAATTGCAAAAAGGGCTGGGGATGTGGCTCAATGGTCAAGTGCCCCTGAGTTCAATCCACAGTACAAAAAAAAAAAAAAAAAAAGTTTTTAAAAAATTGATGGCAAAGCAGTGATTCAGCTGGACCATTTTGGCGTGTGTGATGTAGATCCCCAAGTGATTTCCCCTTTCTGTCTCCCTCTCCCTCTCCCTCTCTACTTTCTCACCCCTCAGGAGTCACTGGAGAAGTCAGGCTACCTGCTGAAAATGGGAAGCCGGGTGAAGACATGGAAGAGGCGCTGGTTTGTCCTGAGACAGGGACAAATTCTGTACTACAAGTCCCCGGTGAGACCCCTCCTCCAGCACTGGAGGTAGAAGGATTCCAGTCCAGACTCAGAACTCTATGATAAGGACTGAAAGAAAGGCAGTGTGTTCAAGGCCAGAGCACAGAGATCTGACAGGCAGTGAGAGGCACTCAAAGCTCTGAGACACACAGAGGACCATGAGGCTGGGCATGGCTTCTCACAATGAAATAAGGCACAAGACAGTCAAGGCAGCCCCTGGCCAGCTGGCTTGGGAATTTCTTCTTCCTTCAGAAGCCGATTGCTTCTCATGTTTAGTCCTGTAAAAAGATCTGTTCCTAGGCTGCCCTCACTTCATCTGGATTATTCTAACAGACAACCCATTACCTTCTCCACCTCTTCCTTCCATTGTCTGGAATTAAGGAGCCTTGATGTTGGGAACTAGTTTGACAGGACCTCCCTAGAGAACTAATTTTAATTATTGAAGAGGGAAAATTGGCCTTGCTCTTGTGTAGATCCTCTTTGATTGGTAGTGGCTGTCACCAACTCCATACTCTCTTTTAAGGATTCTGGGTCTATATTTCTCTATGATAAGCATTCCATGATTGATTGATGATGTCTGCAGTGATAATGGAAAGAATAATAGTAATGATATATATGCCACTTATTTGCCATGTTTCATATAAGAATATAGTGAAAAGTTTTGTTTTGTTTTTGTTTAAGATGGGGTCTTATTATGCTACCAAATCTGGCCTTGAATACTTAAGTTTAAGAGATCCTCCTGTCTCAGCCTCCCAAGTAGCTGGGACTACAGGTCTACACCACCACACCCACTTTAACAAAAAGAATTTATAGGGACTTTATCATTGAATAATAATTTGGTAGCCTCTGACCCAATTTTAAAGGCTTACTCAGTCTTTATTGAGGCTTGTGTTGGAAAGACCCATTCTTCTAAATATAGCTTTATTTAGCTAGAACTAGAATGTAGAACAAGTTACCCATCATACCATACCAGGAAAGCTTGGGAATAACTTTTCCCGTTGCCTATGACCTGAGTAAGATATGAGGGTAAATGATGCTTTGAGAAGCCTCCAATGCTTTGCTCTCTGTTCCTTTCTTTACAGAGTGATGTCATTCGGAAACCTCAAGGTCAAGTGGATCTGAACTCCCATTGCCAAATTGTTCGAGGGGAGGGTGCGCAGACATTCCAGGTGAACCTGATCAGAGCAGTTGGTATTTTAGGCAGATCAGATGCTAGGTTTGGATATGACTATGTTTGAGACAAAGATGGGACAAAAAGAACATGAATGAAAGACTTAACATCAACATTAGGATGTTGTACTACATTGTGAATGTAAGGAAGGAAGAGGAGACAATGTGAGATGGAGTGAAGGTAGGAGATAGGGAGGAAAAGAAGGAAGGGAGCAACAGGGTAGGAATAAGGAAGATCCAGTGAATTCAGGGTCTTGTGTCATCTCAGAGCTTGTCTTGCTGCCTCTGGCCCCAATCCTTTGCCCTCCACAGCTTATCTCAGAGAAGAAGACCTACTACCTGACAGCAGATTCACCCAGCCTGCTGGAGGAGTGGATACGGGTCCTACAGAACTTGTTGAAGGTACAGGCCACCGGGCCTCCAGCCCTGCCTCAGGGTGGCACCAAGCCCACTGTGAAGGGCTGGCTGACCAAGGTATGAGGGAGCTGAGGGGAGGAACCTCCTGAGTCGGGGAGCCAGGAGTGGGAGGGGCAAAGAGTGGTGGGCTCCCTCCTTTCCCATAGTTCCTAAATCCAGGGGCTTCTCATGTAACTAGCTGGTTGACCCTCAAACATGGCCTAACAACATAAGGTGATGGTGATGGTATCCAGGAAGCAGAGCTAAGGATTGTTAGAACAAGTATTCCCAATACAGGAAGGAAAGCAATGGTTTTACCCCATTTTGAGGTCATTAGGGATTGCCCCCACATTGTATCCACCATGCCTCAGAATTAACAGTGTCAAGAAGAGACTTGGGCAGGTTGGGAATAGCCAGTCATCCAAAGACTACAGTGTCCTAGGCCTGCCCTAAAGACATTTTAGTTAGGGCTCTTCTGGTTGCAGGGAACAGAGAACCATTTGCTAACCCCAGGAAAGGGAAGTTAACAAGGAAGCACTTAGTGACAACAGACACCCCAGAGCCAGAGCAGCTGTGCTCAGCAGTCTCAGGGCTTATGGGCTCTCAGCCTCTGCTTCCCCCTTCAGGCTGTGTTGATGCCATTCTCTGCATCTGAGTAGTTTCTGTTCCCTCATGATCTGTGGTCACCCAAGGGTTTCAGCCTGCCTTGGCTCTTACCTTCCTTGCATCCTAACAACCCTAACAACCCTCACCTCTGCCAACTAGCAAGTTCTTCCTGTGTTCACATTCCTGGAAGGGATATCTGATTGTCCTGGTATCCATCTTTTTTTTTTCCTTTAAGATTTTGATGGACCTTTATTTTATTAATTTATTTATATGTGGTGCTGAGAATCGAACCCAGTGCCTCACACATGCTAGGCAAGCACGCTGCCATGTGCCACAACCCCAGTCCCTTGGTATCTGTCTTTTAATGGTAGGTCATAGGTCACTGAATAGCCCAAGGAAGGCTGGTGTACACATCATGGTCTTTTCTGTGAAAGGGGTTCTATTAGTAGGGAGTCTAACTGGCATTTCCACTAAGGACCTGAGTCTTCTCTTTGGCTTCTTTTTGCCAGTCCTGGATTTTTTTGGGGGGCCCTCTGGTTCTAATAATGCTAGTTCATTTCTGTCCTCCAGGTAAAACATGGCCACTCCAAGCTAGTCTGGTGTGCTCTTGTTGGGAAAACCTTCTACTATTACCGGAGCCATGAGGATAAGGTACCTCAACTTCCTGACAGCAACTATTCCCCCAAGCCACATTGCTGTGGCTCCATGTCCTGATGTCAGTCCCCATCTTTACCCTGTACCCAACCAAACCCACAACTAGTACAACAGCCAGCTGGCTAGATCTCTCCAGAGCATGCGGCCAGCATGCATAACCTGTGTGGTCTATTGGTTATTCTCAAATAAGCCTCATTCTGCTCCCAGCCTGGCTGCAATGCTATAGCTTCCAGGTTCCCATCCTGTCATCTGTCCACATCCAAGACTCCCACCCTCTAGAGCTTAAGTATTCAGAGAGAGGAAATTCCCTCATCTCCCTGGTTCTCCCACTCATGGACGGCTCATGTCTACAGCGACCCCTGGGTCGTCTGCCTGTGCGGGATGCACGCATAGAAGAAGTAGATCGATCCTGTGACTCAGATGAGGACTATGAGGCTGGAGGAACCAGACGGTTACTTTCCTCCCACTGTACGCTGGTGATCCATCCTCCAGAGCACAGTCCTACCTACCTGCTCATTGGTACCAAGCATGAAAAGGTAAGGTAGGAGTTGGGCCTTTGTGGCCAAACTTGGACTTGTGATTTTGATCTTCCTTCCTCTTTCTTTATCTTTTTTCTTTCTTTCTTTCTTTTTTTAATGTATGGACCTTTATTTTATTTATTTATTTATATGTGCTGAGAATCAAACCCAGTGCCTCACACATGCTAGGCAAGCACTCTACCACTGAGCCATAGCCCTCAGCCCTTCCTTTTTTTTTTTTTTTTTTTTTTTTTTTTTTTTTTTTTTTTTTTTTTTTTAGAAAGAGAGAGACAGAGGGAGAGAGAGAGAGAGAATTTTAATATTTATTTTTTAGTTTTCCACGGACACAACATCTTTGTTTGTATGTGGTGCTGAGGATCGAACCCAAGCTACACGCACGCCAGGCGAGCGCGCTACCGCTTGAGCCACATCCCCAGCCCCTCAGCCCTCCCTTTCTCTTTCGCCTGAGCCTCCCTAAATTTATTTCCCTCTTTTAATACTTTGGCAATTAATATTCTCTGAATGAGAATATAGCTTTCCATTAAATTCATTCCCAGTGATCAGCATCTTCCCTGGGGCCATGAGATAGAACCAACTTGGAAATAGGTCCCTGTTCACCTGATCCCTAACCTTTCCCCTTAGAAACTGGTAACCTTGACTCTTGCCAACCACAGTGGCTGAATCCCACTGTGGGAATCCTCTTTGGAACTTTTACCTCCACTCTTTCACTCCCCCACATCCAATGGCTTCCCACCTTCTTCCAGGATACGTGGCTTTACCACCTCACAGTGGCTGCAGGTGGCAGCAGTGCCAAGGTAGGCACTGCCTATGAGCAGCTCATTGGGAAACTGATGGATGGTGAGGGAGACCCAGGTAAGGTAAGGGTGGCCATTGTGGTGTGGGTTGGAGGGTGGAGGCTAGGTGCTTATTGGACAGGAACCCAAAGAAAGCACTGTGGACCCCTGGAGCTGTGCTAAATATAACTAATTCAGAACAGGAGTCCCCATCCTACTTTTCAGGGCCCCTATGTCTCTGTCTAAGACACTCGGGGGGAGTTTGTCTGGGAAGCAGACTGTTCAGTGATCTGGGTAAATGTTTCACTCTTCAGACCACAGCTTTGCTGGCTGGGCAGAGGACTGAGGAAAGGAGGTAGCTGGTTAATCTATAGTTAGACTTTGTTAATTAATAATTTGAGCCTAAATTTGATCAGGTTAAACTAAGCCTGGGGCTGTTTAGGGGTCTTTATTTTGCTACTGAGTCTCAGGGTCCTCAGGAACTAACCAAGGCACACACCACACACAGCCTTTTACTGCTACTGTGAGGCTTGTGTAATGTGTGTGCTCCTGCAGCCAATTCTGCACCATAAGGCAGAGACCTGCCCTCACATACACTTACCCTCAGGTGCATCCCAGCCAGACACACTCACCCTTCTTGCAGTTCTGTAGCAAAGTGCTGACTGCCTTCCTGTATGGCCACACTTGTGAGTGTGTGAATGCAGTGCACCCCTGCATACCCTGTAGTCTGTGACTGATAAACTCAGAACCACCCATGTTTCCCAGAGAGTTAAATCATTGTCTTCCTCACAAACTAAAGTTGGGGCTGGGAGGGTGGGAGGTGAGTTCCTTCCTCAGTAGTAACTGTACTGCTTTCTGGTGCTGTGCTTTGGACAGATTCCCCACTCTGGAGGCATCCTATGCTGTGCTATAGCAAAGATGGGCTGTGTACCTCCCTCACCACCCTGCCCTCTGAGGCTCTGCAGACAGAGGCTCTCAAGCTCTTCAAGGTAAAGTAAGAGCATAGCCCAGGCCCATCAACCAGTGGTGTCCACATTGCATGCCCAGGCTTGGCCTGGAGCAGCCTAAGCCTACTGCTGTGATAACATGGGTGGAGGAGATAGGGTAGCCCACAGGGGGATCCAGAGAGAAAGGGAAAGAAGGTCCCACAAGGTCCCCCAATGGCTTCCTTTACGGCAACCTTCCTTTATGGCAGAGGGAAGCTCTAGGACTTTGAGAAATGCCAGTGAAAACTCTCTCTTGAAGGATGCCCTCCTATAGTCCACAGTAGGAAGGGCCAGGTTTACATTGCTTCTGGACTTCAGAGACTTTGACCTATTTAAAAATGTTCTTTGTGCTCATCTGAATTTTTTTAATATTTATTTTTTAGTTATAGGTGTACACAATACTTTTATTTTATCTTTGTGTGGTGCTGAAGATCGAACCCAGTGCCCCATGCATGCTAGGCAAGCGCTCGACCTCTGAGCATCAACCCCAGCCCCGCTTATCTGAATTTTTAAATGAATTTGCTTATGTAAGCTAACTTTGTCTTGCTTGTATAATGGAAACATTTAAAGAAGGAAAGATTCATTCAGTGAGATGAAGTGGTACACACCTGTCATCCCAATAACTCAGGAGGCTGAAGCAGAAGGATCATAAGTTCAAGGCCAGCCTCAACAACTTAATGAGACCCTGGCTCAAAAGTAAAAAATAAAAAGGTTTGCGGATGTAGTTCCGTGGTAAAGCAGTTCTGGATTCAATCCCTAGTACCAAAAAAAAAAAAAATAAAAAAAAAAAAGGAATGATTCTATCCCAGAATAGCCACTTCAGCATAGATGCTTGTAAGCAGTAACAATGCTCTTTCCTAGAAAGAGCTGTCTGTGGTGAATTTGAGCCTCCCTTAAGGCTCTGCTTGGGGTCAGAGACACCATTGCACTGTCAGAACAATAATCATGGTGCTGTCTCTGCCTGTACCACTGTTGTTCCCCTCCCAGTCCTGCCAGCTCTTCATCAATGTGCCGGTAGAGGCTGCCTCAGTGGACTACCACGTGTCCCTGGCCCAGACAGCACTGCAGGTGTGCCTGGTTCACCCTGAGCTGCAGAGCGAGATCTACTGCCAACTCATGAAGCAGACCAGCTGCCGCCCACCTCAGAAGTACTCCCTCATGCAGGTTAGCATTCCCTGGGGATGGAACATCTGAACAGAACCACTGGCAAGGACTGCCCAGGAAGAAAAAAAGTGGAAGGTGATGGGCAAATTGTGCTCTGTGCCAAGCGAGCAAACAGCCTCCATGCTCTGAGCTGCCTCAGTACAGCTTATCTGTCTGTGCATTGTCAGATTGTGTGATCACCATTCTGAACAAAGCCTGACCAAGCTGGCCAACCTGGTTCCCACAGAAGGTTGGGGGGTTCTGGTGTGGGGAAAGAGTGTCAAACGTTTTGCAGCTTGGAACTGCAAGGCAGGGGCTCTGCAGACCCAGCACACAGCCCACCCTATGTGTCCCCTGGCAGTGTTGGCAGCTCCTGGCTCTGTGTGCCCCACTTTTCCTGCCTCAGCATCATTTCCTCTGGTATGTTAAGCAGCAGCTCCAACGCCATGCAGATCCCAGGTGAGTAGATGTGTTTCTGCTGCCACAACTGATTAAGGTATGATTAAGAGGGATGATGGGGAGACTAGATAGAGCAGATTGTTCCTCCCCTCCAGGATTTGCTCAGGATTGAGAGATGTTGTCCATTATCTTATGCAAACAGGCACATGGAGATCTGGGCATGCTTAGGCTTCTCTGCACACCAATCCATGTGTTTTTGGGGTGTTTTGTAGAGGAGTTCATGTGAAACCATATTGCCCCCAAGTTGTCCCCAAATATTCACTCTTTCTATGTTGTTCTGGCTTCTGCAAGAAAACATGCATGCTAGCAGTCTACCGCAGATAGGTTATGAATGACAAATTAATACTCTAGTCTTAAGGGCTTTTCCTACAACCTACCCCTGCTAGTTTTGGTGCTAGCTAAATTGGGTAGGCACCTGGGTACCATAGAGGCAGGGATGATCAGAGTGCCTAGTGTTCTCATCCTCCTGGCTTTTTAGAAATGAAACTGGCCAGTATGCCACCTACTGTCAGCGGGCAGTGGAGCGGACTCTGCAGTCAGGGGAGCGGGAAGCCAGACCATCACGCATGGAAGTAGTGTCCATCTTGCTGCGAAACCCCTTCCACCACTCCTTGCCCTTCAGCATCCCTGTGCACTTTGCCAATGGGACTTACCAGGTGAGGAAACTGGCTGAGCTTTCTGACCCAAGTGTTCTTACTGTCTAGAGGAAACATCTCTGGCCCAGGTGAGTGCCAAGCCTCTGTGGGCTTTCAGATTCTTAACAGGGAAACCAGAAAAAGGGATGAGCTTAGAATTTGGCATGGGAGGGGGCATTAATTCATGTGTTTAGGGAGAAAGGAGTTTGAATCACAGAAGCACTTCATTGTGCGGTTCTCTGGAAGTAGATCTCTTTAACTATCACATGAAAAGGGAAGCTGACATATGACTAGGAAAGTGCCATGAGACTGAAGCCCCAAGAGTGACAGTGAAGAAGGGACCAAGCTTGTCTGTTCTGGTTTACAGTGGGCAGGCTCAGCTTCCTTCCCCTGACCTTCTGTGTCTGAATATGGAAACCATCTTGCCTGGGTCTCTTGCATTCACCCTTGCTCCTCTCCACCTGCTATAGAAAGCCTCCACAAGCCTACTGAGCTCAGAGTGCCTCCCCTCCTCCACAGGTGGTTGGTTTTGATGGCTCCTCCACAGTTGATGAGTTCCTGCAGCGGCTGAATCAGGAGACGGGCATGAGGAAATCATCCCACTCTGGCTTTGCTCTCTTCACTGATGATCCTTCTGGCAGGGATCTGGAACACTGCCTGCAGGGGAGTGTCAAGGTGACAGCCTCCCCACTTAGCCACCCCAGACTCAGGAATACTAGTGCCATCCAGTGGGCACCTGACTATTCAGTAGCACATTTGGTGCTGAGCCCAAGGTACTTCCTGGGCCAGCATTTTTATGCTAGTCTAAAATGTAGCTGTGTGGGCAGAACAAAAATGCATGTACCCTCATCTCTGGGGACAATATCTCCATACCCTGCCTCCATCCAGTGGCCCTGCAGCATCCAGAGGAAAGAGCCTCTTCTCAGCTTGGTATAGGGGCAGGAAAGCTCTGCTAAGCCTACATCTGCCCACTCATAGGCAGAGAACTGTATGCCTAGACCCACTGTGTGCCATCTTATACACCAGGACCTATGCTATGCTTATAGTTGTTTTATTTATTTATTTATTTTAAATTAAATAATTAATTTAAAATAAGTAGGGATTGCTTTACTACTAAGCTACATCCCCAGCCCCTAGCTTATAGGTTTTAACAAAGTAGATCCTTCTTGTACCTGTGTTATTAGAGGCCCTTAAATGGGATTGAAGACAATCTGTATTATGGTCTAGAATTAGAATGAGAGTCTTAGTGTGTATGGGAATGTGCTGCAGCACTTGATGAGTATATTTGGCTCCAGAATCTGTCTTTACAACAGCAGGACAAGGGCTTCTAATCTTACCACTTCCAGGAAAAAAATATGCCAGATATCTTCCTCATAAGTGTCTGAAGGCCATTGGGTATATTTGTTGAAAAGAATGGCAGTCGATGGAATGGAAAAGGAGCCAGTGAGATGAGGCCACGGGTTTCAGGGGCCCTGCATAGCCTCCAGGAAGCCCCCTCGACTATGAAGGCAGTGGGACAGCGTTCCTTGCTTTGCTGCTCACCATGCCCAGGGCAGGTTGTACCTCCCCATCCATTTGTGAGGGAGTGGCAGCACTGCAGGTCCTGGGAGTATGAGGCCCCACACAGGTCAGTCACCTGATGGGAGCACTCACAGTTCTGCCTAAGTCCAGGCAACCAGGGCTGGACCTTTTTGCCCTCACAAGGGGCTTCTTTGACTTTCCTCTTTTGCCTCTTCAAGATCTGTGATGCCATCTCCAAGTGGGAACAAGCCCTGAAGGAGCTGCACCCTGGAAAGTCTGAGGGTGGGACACGCGTTGTGAAGCTGATGTACAAGAACAGGTCCTGAGCACTGCCTGTGGGAAAACATGAGGACTGCCAGTGGGGGCCAGCTCATCACCTCCTCAGCTGGATGGCCTGTCCTAGACAGGCAGACGGGCCCACAGATCCAACCCTGCCTGATGGGCATTAGCTGAGGTGCAGGCCGGCGCTGCTCCTACTCCTGAGACATTGGGCAGCTCAGACTTTGTCAGCCAGGCAAATAAGTTCCATTAGTCTCCTGGAATCTTAACTCATCCAACACCCTAATAAACACTGATTCCAGGTGCTAGATTCCTGTCACCAAATCCATTAATCTAATGGTATATTCAGAATTAGCCACATCCTGCTGTGGTTATAAGATCTGCATGGTCCTGCATCTGCTCTGTCATACCTGATTATGTTTCTGGGGCAATAGGAAATACTATAAAGAATTGTGGGGTTTTTGTTTGTTTTGGAAATCAAGATAAAAAGATCCAGAGAAAGCCTCATCCCTGATTGGGATCCCAGCTGAAACTTGGCTTCTCACTCTTTTCCCTCTAGGCTGTACTTTCGGAGTCAAGTCAAAGGGGAGACAGAGCGAGAGCGACTTTTGCTTGCCTTCCAAACCAGTGGAGAGATAGTGGCAGGGAGATTTCCTGTCAATAAAGAACTGGCTCTTGAGATGGCCGCCCTGATGGCCCAGGTATGGTTCTGTCTGTTCAGGAAATATAAGGGTCAGGAGGCCATCTTGGGACTCCCAGGTGGAATCTCCAAGGCAGGTGGAATCACCATGCAGCCTGAAATAATTAGAGATTTCTGCAGATCTGGTGGTGCCCAGAAGAGGGCAGCATGCTGTCCCGGGTACAGACAACAGACAGCTTACCCACTGCAGACAGACTACAGTCCAGAATGCCGGACTGGGAATTCAAAACAGGGGTTTGAGTCCTAGCCATGTTCCCATGTGAAATGTTGGCCAAGACATGTCATTTGTCTATGCTTTAGTTTCCTACTCTGTATACTAAAAACAAAATACTTCCCTTCCTGCATCCACAGGATGTACTACTAAGTATGATGCTTAGATAACAAATATCTCATAATGTATGAGATAAAATGTATAAAGCATCCAGCATTATAAGTAGAATTAGGAAGACCATACATTCAAACTCTGGCTCTCCTTTCTATTACCTGTAGGAGCCATCTTACCAGAAGTATGTGGGATACCTCCATGGTCCCCATAAGAAAAAGGCTGGATCAACATGCTGGAAAGGAAGGGGAAATAATTGTTGATATTTATAAGTATTACCATCAACATGGATATCCTATAGTGGGCCCTATGCTAAGCATTTTGTATGTATTTTCCCACGTAGTTCTCATTCTTAGTTGAGGAAATTAAAGCTCAGAGTGTTTAATTTGATCAAGGACATAAAGCTTGAAATGACAGAACTGAGATTTGAGCCAGGTAGTCTGTCTTTCAGGATCTGTAGCATTGTCAATTCTATGGCCCATATTCTTTGATTAGAAACTAGAATTTCCACATTATTTCCCATGTCTTCCACTAATTAACTGTCTTTGGATAAGGTAATTACCTCAGCTGCAAAATGAAAGTTGGTCTAGACAATCTACAGTATTCTAGAACTCTAAGGTTATTTCTGTAGTGTTTATGAAACTTGAAATAAAGGTTCTGTTCACAAGTATTTTTTAATATCCAATCACACCCCACAAATAAATAGTGGTTTAGTTCACCTCTCCAACAACATCCACCTGGCCCCATCTACCTCCAGACTCTTGTTAACTCCTATGTTTTTTTGCTATAGGTAGAATATGGGGACTTGGAGAAGCCTACTCTGCCAGGCCCTGGGAGCACACCCCCTGCCAAGACTCAGCATCTTCTCCAGCAAGTCCTAGATAGGTTCTACCCAAGGCGCTACAGACATGGGGCACCCCCTGAACAGCTGAGGTAGGTAGCCTGCAAGGTCTTGCAGGGAGGTATTGTGGGGAGGCCCCAGAGCTGTGATGAGACTTCATGGGCACTATTTCTCTCCATACACCCCAACAGGCATCTGACAGATATGCTGACCACAAAGTGGGCAGCACTGCAAGGCTGCTCCCCTCCTGAATGCATCCGCATCTACCTGACTGTGGCCCGGAAATGGCCTCTTTTTGGTGCTAAGCTTTTTGCTGCTCAGGTAAGTGCCAGTGGAAGGAGCCACATCCTCAGGAATATCCTAAATTTCTCCTGGAGCTGCACTCCCCATCTGGTCATGTTTGAGCCACTCCGGTCTACAACCCCTGCCTCCACACTACCAACCACAAGGGGTCACTATCTCTCCACCTATTTCTGACCTATTCCAGGTTACCATGGTCCAGAGCACAGTTGTGATTCATAGCTTTATGAAAGTGTTTATTATAGACTTGTCAATGCTATTCCTGAAAGAGAAGAGGATCAACTAATTCACACACAAGGATTTCAACTTAAAATACTCCATTTTAAAGGAGTTTGAAAGAAACATGTATAACCTAAATAAATCTCTATTTGCTTAACATGGCACACAGGGGAATCAGACTACATAGGCAAGAGTTAATTTCACCTCTGCATGAAGGCCAGGAGGCCAGTAGTTTTAGTTGGAACTTTTCCTCACTAGGCATCTGGAGTACATGAATTTTATAGAAAACAGATATTATCCTGTAACCAGACATTATAATCAGACATTAAGCTGCTCATGTTTCTGCTCACTGAAGCCAAAGTTCAGAAAGTGGATATTCACTCATTTATCCAACAAATATTATGAAGTTCCTACTACATCTAATGCTACTTGTTTAAGATTATAAGAACTGAACAAATCAGACAGCCCTTGCCTTCATGAAGCTTCATATAATTGGGGGGGGGGGATGCACATTAACCAAATAATCATCTATATATTCATTTTTTGTCTTCTCCTGTATCGTACATATGCACACATGTATATTAATTTATTTAAATTTTAGGGGGCTAAGGATTGAACCAGGGCCTTGAGTATGCTAGGCAGAGATTCTACCACTGAGTTACACTCTCAACCCCTATCATTCATATATATCATTAATTCATATATTTTCATATGTGTGTGTGTGTATATATATATATATATATATATAATTTACGTATGTATTTTTTTTTACAAGTGGTTACAGGGATACGAAGGAAAAGTATAGGGGTGTTATAAAGGCATCTATAAAGAGGCCCACTTGATCTTGGAAGTTGGGGAAAGCTTCAGAAAAGGTGACCTGTCCATCTCTCCCTCTCCTCCTAGCCTTTTGAGTAGGAAAGAAAAATCTTCTGAATCATCCCACTGCAGCCCTGGCAATAAAAATTCAGGAAATGTCCACTACATGTCATGTTCTCACTAGTAAGGCTTAAGCCTACAAGATTGCATCCTTGTTTTTCCATTCTTTTAAAGTCCTTAGGAAACTGGTTAAAGCAAGATGCACTTCAGTTAGGAAACACTGTGAATGGAATGCTACGTTTCTGAGATCTGAAAGGAAACAGCCTGTTCCCCATGCAAAGATAGGGCTGGCCTCTATTCTGCAGCCCAGAGCTTTCTGTCCAGTGTTTTGCAGCAGGATGATGTGATCCCATCCACCTCTGGGATCGTTAGTAGATGCCTCATGCCACAGACACTCTTGCCTGTTTATTAACAAATGCTATACAAATTATGTTTTCTGTATTTTCCAAGATGAGGTTGAAAATTACTGCTTAGCAGATCCCTGGATGTACCTTTATCCTCAGAAAGTACTTAATGGTTCAAATTCTCTAACCCTGGATATTATGTCTGATGGGATTTTTCTTAATCTGCAGCCTGCCAAGCTGTCTTCCAAGGAGAACACTCTGGTATGGATTGCTGTGAATGAAGATGGTGTCAGCATCCTGGACCACCACACTATGGTATGGAAAGAGGAAGGGTAGCTTTGATCCTTCCTCTTCCTCTTGTCTTCTCTCTGGATTCAAAGGTCTGAGTTAGATGACCATGGTTCCCTTACTTTCACCTCCTGTCCAAGCAGCACTGTCCTTTAGTCTAGACACAGCTTATAGATATTCAAGATGTATAATTCCAAATCATGACCACTTCAAAGTTCTTCCTTCCTGTTTAAGTCTATCTGTGCCTAGAAGAGACAGGTGAAGGTTCCCCAGAACTCACTGGCTCCTTTCCACAGCAAGTGCACATCACTTACCCCTACTCTTCAGTGACAACCTTTGGTGGCTACAGGGATGACTTCATGCTTGTGATTAGAACCATTCCAGACCAGGGGTCTGGAAAAGCACACATTGAGAAGTTGATCTTCCGGATGACTGCTCCTAAGGTGAGTGACTGCGGCTACAAAATTTTACTCTGGTCTTGTGGGATGTTTTAGCTAGGAGCTTAGAGAGGAAACTGGGGTCACCATAGAACCTAGAAGGCCCTGCCCCAGGTAAAATTTCAGGTCCTGTATATATTCAGCTTCCCAGAGGGTTTAGGTAGCATTGTATCTTACTGTCATTGGTAGGCTAGTAGGTAGAGGTGCTATCAGGAGGGAACTAACTATGATCCAGCCACTACTATGCTCTCACTTTTGTAATTTTCACATACACCAGAACCATGCAGGCCTGAGTTGGTGCTCATTTGTTTGTCTTTTCTGCAGCTGGCCCTGGGGTAGGGCAGTGTCCTCTTGAAGGTGCTCTCATGTTCTCGTTCTGCTGCCACAACACTAGCCACAAAGTAGGACAGTCTCTGCTATGCACCCTCTTCCTTGTGATCTCTAAGGCAACAAAAATACCTCTTTTGCTTTAAGGCACTATTCCTACTCAGTACAGGAAATATTGACCATCAAAAGTAACAGTTACAAAGGCTCATAAACCTGAGTTCTTTTTTTAAAAAAAATATTTATTTTTTAATTGTAGGTCGACACAATATCTTTATTTTATTGATGTGGTGCTGAGGATTGAACCTAGTGCCTCATGCATGCCAGGCGAGCGCTCTACCTCTGAGCCACAACCCCAGCCCCTCATAAACTTAAGTTCTGATTTATTATTTCCTGACACCCTTCTGATAGTAACCAGAAACCCTGTTGATCCCACTCTTAATCCTCAAGTTGTAGTTTGCCAAATTCCACCTCCTTCTGATATCATCCCTGCTGAATGAGAGGATGCGTGACCTCTTCCCCAAGAAGGACCTCTTCCCTGGCCGTAGAGATAACCAGAGCAGAACATTAGCCCTCTTCTCAGGAGGGCACCACACATCTTGGAGGAACTCCATACCATTCACTGGGTCCCTGAATCTCATAACGATCCCCTTTGGACACTTTCTTTTGGGTGGGTAGTTTGAGAGAGATGAGCTGAAGCCTGTGAACGTCATATACTCAATACAACAGCCAATTGAGAAAGCCAGCACTCAAGCAAAGGCTAGCTTAATTCTTTTGCTTCTTTGGCCCCCTTAGATTGCTGAAACTACCTTCATCATGGCCAGCTACATGAACCACTGCTCTACAACTGTGAACCCACCTGCCAACTCACCTGCAGCCCGCCAGCCATGGGAGCTAGATGGACGACAGTTCTTTGCTTCTGTTTCCTGTGCCACCAAGGGGCCAACATTGCTATGAATATTTCTCCTACCCTCTCCCCACCACCTCTGGAATTAGAGATTTGTATCCTAGGATATGGTACTACTGTGATGGGTCTAATAGAACTCCCTGCACACTGTTCTGTGAAATGTATATTTCAGCGTCTATGAAGACTACTCTCTAGATGCCTTATAATATTTCGAGCCCAGCTTTTACAAATCCAGACCCAGTATAGAAACGACTTATTCCCCCACCACCACCCATGAGAATACTGACTCTGGATGCTATCTGATTCTAAACATAGACAGGGATGGCCCACTGTCCCAATGTTACTGAGGGTCACAGTGCTGTATTTGGGGCTTCTGCACTGATTCCTTCAGGGAAGATCATTGTTATATTGTATGTGATCTTTGTGTGGAGAATTATACTTGAAGTTTTCTGAAAAGAATAGGATAAAAATTTCCAATTTACCTGAATTCTGACAAAAGCCAAGAATTAAAACTAGACTTCCTTTTCCAGATGGAAATGGGTTGGCAGGACTAGAGAAAAACAAATAGACTATCTTTTCCCCTCTACTGATGAATAGGATGATCCACAGTGCTCCTTCTGAGGCAGCGGCTCCAAATTTTGCAGAATGAAACACTAACCCTGCTGCATTTCATGTTTTTTGTACACTGGACTGTAAACTGAACTCAGTACTACACACTGTCCAAGCAAGGACAGGAAAAGGTGGGTCCAGTCTGAATTCTGTCTCACTTCAGCACCTCGACGGGACTGTGAAGGTTGTGCTCACTACTGAAGGAAAGGTAGCCATTATTCCCCACTCTTTGAAAGACCAAGCAAATGCTTTCCACTTTTAGCTGCTGTGTGAGGCACTGAAGGCAAATCAGGAACAAAGAAGACCCTCAGTCTCCTCCAGGGCCTGGGTGTGCTTGAGACTTCTGGCAAACTTCTGCTGGAAATTAGTTGGAGACTCAGGGCATGTATGTAATGTCTGTCTTAGCCTAAAAGCATTAGGTATAAAAAGTAGAAAATTTTTTCACCTTTTGCCTTCTTGAGAACATCATAATCCCCCTCAACTCAAACATTCTAATTGAGTGCAGGGGAATAGTTTTTGTCTACATCTTTTCCACTGGGGGAGGGGGGGAGTTCATACTCTGATTTTCCAACTTCTGAGAAATGGAGTTTTATTTTATAACTCTAAGGTAGTCTTAACATTTTTTTTTTCACAAAATGCTGAAAAATGTGGCTAGCAGAAACAACCCAAGAACCAAGCTTTTAGCCCCAGTGATGTGGATATTGCACATGCAAAAACCATGAGACTGGAACTAATTTATCTGATCAATTCAGCTGTTGTTATGCTTTCCCTCTCAACCTTTAAACTAACAAAGCACAGTGAAGAAAGAAGAAAAAAAGAGGCATGAGAGTCTGTCTCTTTTTAAGTTGACTTTGCATGGCAGACAGTTTTATAGCTAGTTCTGTCCCTCCACCCACCACCACCTCCCAGGATTTGGGTGGGGGTCTAGCTGAGACATTTCTACCTCGAAAAAAATCACCTGACGTAGGCTCTTGGATAACTCTTCCAAGGCTGAGTTATCTCTACTTTTATATCCTGAGTGTCTCTAAGGCCAATGAAGATATTAGCTAACTAGGGCATTTAAAAAAAAAAAAATAGAGCTTTAAATAAAGTGTAAGTGCCATTATGTTCATATTGAGTCTAGGAGTCAAACTACTTCCCTCACCATCTTTCCTACTTCCTGACTCTTAGGAATCTTCCTTTAGTTTATTAATTTTATAGACAAGAAACTGTCCTAGAAACAAAGGCTTCTAGAGTTTGTTTATTCTTCTTTAACTTGGGAGTACCATGTCTGGAAACAAAAGTCAAATTTTCTGTCTTACATTTTGTCTCCTCCCTCTTGGCAAAAGTAGCTGAAAAGTGGTAGAAAATGCTGAATAACAGAAAAGTATCAATGTGTTTGACACCCATGACTGAAATGTCATGATCGTGTTTGTCAATAAAAAAATAGCTGTCTGCACATCAGGCAATTACTGTGTATGTTTTGGAAGGAGAGTTGTTTATTAAGAAAGTCATCATAAATAACCCATACAGAACACAGAAGCTAGGTAGGCAGAGAATAGGCTTTTGTAGGACATTTATTCCATACCTTAAGAGCTTCATGGTTTTCCTTAACTTTCAGACAGAGATACTACGCAGAGAGAAATTATGCCTTTCATGTGAGTTCTGATACCAGTTTCTCAATATCTTGCTCCACAAATTTCAACACAAAATTTAAACTTGAATGTGCTTATTAGGAATTTTACAAAATGCTCTTTGCTGACAATGCTTTTGATACATCATGTCAAAATTCTTAATTTCCCCTCTGGTAAAACAGGCAAAATTCTGAGATTCACTGCATTCATTCTGGTTCCTAAGACAGTGTCCACCTGATGGTTTATAGTACAGAAATCAAACCAGCCACTATGGCTTAGCAGTCATTTCCCATGGAAGATAATACTGGCCTTCTTAATGCTGGGACTCATGGGCTTGTTGATGTGGCTTTCTGGTGCGCCAGAATCTCCTGGCAGCTCCTGTACACTTCAATCAAGCAGTCCAGCCGGGGCTTGGCACTCTTGAATTCCAAAGGGGAGAAATGCAGAGTCAGGTGAACATAAGAGAGTTCTTAGTGGTTCTGCATCCACATGCAAGCTCAACCTCTCACCCATATTGAGGGTTCTAACTTGCACAGGTGTAAGCTCAGAGAGGCAAGAAATTAAAACCTCAGAGCATCTTGTTGGGAAAATTCCCAGCTAGCCCCACAGACCAGCCTGAGACTATACAAGGCACACATCAAAAGATAGCATTTTAATCCATGGTGGTACACACCTATAATTCCAGCAGTCCGGGAGACGGAGGCCGGAGGGGAACAAATTCAAAGCCAGCCTCAGCAACTTAGCAAGACCCTATCTCAAAATAAAAAAGTAAAAACAGCTAGGGATGCGGTTCAGTGGTAGTGCACCCCTGGGTTCAATCTCCAGTACCAAAAAAAAAAGGATGGTTTTTAAAAATCTCCAAATTTCAGGACAGCAAGAGGAATAACAAGGATGGACCTTAAAAAGTGTCACAAGTTGTGAAATAGACCTCAGAGATAAGCAGGACAGTTTAATAAGTAAATTCAGAAAATCGTTTTATACTATGAAATGGAAAACAACCAAAATTAAAAGAAAAGCCACAGAATGTGAAAAATATATGTATGGAAAGTGTATTTAATAAAAGTTTGCTGCTCAAAATATACAAAGAATTGTTATGAATGCATAGTCAATATCTAGATTTTAGACAAGATGCACAGTTTAAAATAAGAGCTAATGGGTGATACTTATAAGAAAATATGAAAAATATCTTTAAAGCAATACAAATAACTTTAAAATGCCTCTACTTACACATTAAATTAAAAAACAGATAAGCCAAGACTTTAGAAAAACAAGTTCAAATTCCAGAGTATAGTAAAGTTGTTCAGTCTCTAGAGCCCAATTTCAAATATAAAAATCTATAAGATTGGGCTGAGATTGTAGCTCAGTGGTAGAGTGCTCACCTAGCACATGTGAGGTACTGGGTTCAAACCTCAGCACCACATAAAAATGAAATAAAGATACTGTGTCCACCTACAACTAAAAAATAAATTTTTAAAAAAAAATCTATAAGACTATAAAGTTTAATAGAATAATTTTGAACTTTTATGCAAAATAATTTTGTGCAGCTTTCTTAAATCTTTCATAAAAAGGGAAGGGCAGTGAGAGCAAATTATTATATATAACTACTACCAGTCATGATGGCACACACATGTAATCCTAGAAACTAGGAAGGCTGAGGCAGGAGGATTGCAAGTTTGAGGCCAGCCTCAGCAACTTAGTGAGGCCCTAAGCAACTTAATGAGACCCTGTCTCAAAATAAAAAATAATAAGATCTGAGAATGTAGCTCAGTAGTAAAGCATCCCTGGGTTCATTCCTCAATACCAACATATATTTATATAGATTTAATATTATTTACCTACAAAGTAATTTATTATAATCATGGTTGCATAGTGTTGTTGTTATAAGAACAAAACAAAAAATTACCTAGATATAACTTAAAAAGTTAACAATAAAATGGCTAAGTAAATTGACATTCCAATATGCTAGAATGCAATAAAATTATTTAAAATAATAAGCATAATGGCCTTTGTAAAAAAAAATGAATATTAGATGATCATTAACATTTATGTAAAAGTGTATATTAGTTAAACTGACAGGGTTAAAGTTAATGAATGGTGATTTGTATGCATGAGTTGTAATATGTTTGATTATTCTCTTCTATATAATTTGTATGAATTCCTAATATTTTACCTCAGAGGGGAACTTTTAAAATAACTAAAATCCTCATTTTCACTAAAATTAGTTGTCGGGTATCTTCCAATACTCTGACAATAGATGTTTACATTCCTACTGAACTTAAGTGGCAGTAGATATGCAGAAAAGTAAAGGATTTCATTGGAGAAAGGAAAGTGTTCTGTGCTCACCTGGAAGACAGGTACTACTTGGGATATCATATGTGGTTCCACTGGATCCTTCAATAAAATGCAGAGGTAGTAAATCACCTTCTGCTGTAAGAAAATAAACCGAATAACAGAGGTCTAAGTGAAACTCACTTTGTGTTCTTGTTTCTTCAAGGGAAGGCTCAAAACTGTCATAAATGGTTATTTCTAAGTAGCAGAATGCTTGATAGCTTCTAAAGTAAGGGAGAAGTATATTTTCATTCCTTAAAAAAACAAAACAAAGCTGCGCACAATGGCACGTACTTACTATCCCAGCAATAGCTCAGGAGGCTGAAACGGGAAGATCACAAGTACAAAGCTAAACTCAGCAACTTAGTGAGGCCCTAAGTAACTTAGTGAGACCCTGATTCAAAATAAAAAACAAAAAAGCTGGGGATATAGCTCAGGTAAAGTGCCCTGGGTTAAATCCCCAGTACAAAAATAAATAAATAAAAGCTGGGCACTTAGCGCATACCTGAAGTTCCAACTGTGTCTAGAAATTGGAGACCAGCAGAACAACACAGTGAAATTTTGTCTCAAAAAAAAAAAAAAAAAAAGCAGAGATGATTTTTAAAGCTGGGCTAGAAGATAAAGTTAAAATGCTGATTCCATGAAAATCTGCTATGTCTCTAAAAACATTCATGCACTGCATAACAATGTTTCAGTCAATGATGGTGAGACTTTAAGATTATAATGGAGCTGAAAAATCCCTATTGCATAGTGGCATTATGTCATAGTGCAATGTATTTTTTTTTTAGTGCAATGTATTTCTTATATGTTTGTGATGATGTGGGTATAGACAAATATGTGCTGCCATATAAAAGTAGATATGAAGTATGTAAAATACATAATACTTAATAATGATAATAAACAAATAGTATTGATTTATGTATTTACTATATTAACTTTCTGTTGTTATAGAGTATTGCTACTTACAAAAACATTTACTATAAAGCGATATGCCATGTTATGCTGGCAGCAGCCTCCAACACCTCATGTTCACTGCATCTCTTGATTACACCAAGAGGCTATGGTTAGCCAGGCACAGTGGCGCATGCCTATAATCCCAGCAACTCAGGAGGCTGAGGCAAGACAATTACAAATTCAAAGCTGGCCTCAGCAACTTAGCAAGGCCCTAAACAACTTATTGAGACCCTGTCTCAAAATAAAAAACAAAACAGGCTGGGGGATGTGGCTCAGTAGTAAAGCGCCCCTTGGGTTCAATCCCTGGTACCAAGAAAAAAAAAAAAAAAAACAGCGGTTATGATTCAGTGACACACACTGTGTAAGTCTGTGTAAATATACTTCATGATGTCTGCTCAGTGAGGAAACTGGCTAACAATGCATTTCTCATAATATATCCCATCACTAAAAAAAGTACAACTGTAAAGATAGTTATCTTTTCAATGGAAGTTTGTTTCACTTTTGTAGTTTATATTCATGCCAGCTAAAAAGGAAACACTGCAAGATTTGGACCAGAGGGTCCTCAAGTATAATTCTGTGTGATCAAATGCTTTAGGTAATAAGACTCAAGTTTAGATGAAGGAACATCCCATGAACTGACTATCTCCTCCAGAGAAACCTGTAATACTCATCACTTAAACACTTACCATGTAAATAGCCTCGTTAATGACAACATCCTTGACTTTGCCCATCTCTATGAAGGTAGTGCTTTCTTTGCCTGAAGCATAGGATGAAGTCATCTGGATGCCAAGGGAATCAATAATTAACAAAGTCTCTTGATCAATCTTCACAAAATGGAGGTACCCAAGCAAGCCTAAGAGGGTGATGGAGATGGCAGCAGAGAGGATCATGCTGTTCTGAAGAGAGAGCCAGACACAGGCAGTAAAATTACCAAGAGGTCCTCTGCGTATATCTGTGCCATAAGACAAGTCAATTGGGCATTGAGAAAAAAGGCTTTGCTCCGCTGTGAGCTAAAAAGATGAGAAGAACATGCATGGAAGAAGAGGAAATCACTTTTATTCAGACTCTGAAGTGCTATAAAGGTATACAGTGAAATGAATCCAGATTACTAATGACTAAGTCTAGGGAGAATTTTCAGCAAAATGTCCCCATCATACCAGCCTCAGAAATTATTCTATCAGGCACAATGACACATGCCTATAATCCCAGCAATTTGGGAGGCTAAGGCAGGAGTAGAAGTTCAAGGCCTGCCTAGGAATTTTAGTGAGATCCTCACTATATTTGGTGAGCCCCTGTCTCAAAGTAAAATAAAAAGGGTTTGGAGGTAGCTTAGAGGTGGAGTGCCCCTAAGTTTGATCCCCAACCCCCCCCAAAAAAAAAAAAAAAAAAAACTTCCAAAACTGCATCTTAAGGACCAAATGTTTTCCTCATGTGCTCCCTCAGCAGAACATACAGTACAAAATTATGGACTGAACAACTATAGAATGCTCATCACAGCAGCAGTACACTCCTCACCTGATTAACAGCCATTCATCCTTCTTAAATTTGGAGTGAATCATGATTAGCCTAGAAATGTGCAAGTGATACAACTCTAACCAATGAAATGTTGGAGAGAGGGTTTACTGAGAGGGGTGGCATCTTAGTTCATCTTAAAAAGAAATCTAAGTCTTTTGGGGTGATGGACCTTCTACCCTAGAACCATGGCCCAGTTCATGTGCAACCTCACAGAGAAGGCCCCAGTGCTGCTGTCACTCAAAGCCTCAACTGGCCCCATTTTGACAGTATACCAAAGCTGAGCTCCGTTTCTCCAACCCTTGCTGAGATCCCTACAGCTAGCTATTCACAGCCTGAAAATAAGTCAACAGTGCTTACACTGGTTGCTTTAAACAGCTCACAGTTAAAGAAGCTGTACTGAATGGTTTGATGGCCAATGAAGTGTGGATGTGGTTTTATACTAGAGAGATCATAGACAAGCATGGCATCATTGGCTATAATGTTGAAGACCAATAGCCAACATCTGATTATATTTTATTTATTGTTTAAGTATTCTTGGACCATATGTGATCAAATTGCTATCTCAATAAAATGTGTCAAATTAAAAAAAAAAAAAGCAATCTAAGGAATAAAGATCCCCTTGTCATGAGGTGTAGATGCCTGAAACTATTATAACCTCTGCAAAACAAAGTGGAGAGCAATGGTAAGGTCTAGTGGAGTACACTGAAGTTGGAAGAGCAGGAAGAAGAAAAAAGCCACAGTCAAATGAGCCTCTCATATAAACTCTGTAGGCTTCCTACCTCATGTTTGTTTGGTTTTTTTAATTTGTTTTGTTTTGTTTTGTATCAGAGATTAAACCCAGGGGCACTTAACCTCTGAGCCACACCCCAGTCCTTTTTTAAAAAAATTTTTTTGAGACAGGGTCTCATTGAGTTGCTTAGTGCCTGGCAAAATTGTCGAGGGTTACGGTTAGGGTTTTGCTTGACTTTCTTCTAAGGTTGAAGTAAGGAATTCAGTAAAGCACCTGGTACTCAGTGGGTATTTAATGAATATCTGCTCCTCCTCCTTACATAACCACATGTATGATTAGAATTCAGGGTAGTATTAAAACTAAATTATTGCAGTAGGGATGTAGTGGTAGAGGGCTTACTAAACATGCTAGAAACCTGAGGTTCAATTCCCAGCACTGCAAATAAAAATAATAATAATAATTCAGCTATATTATAAATTAAATTTAAGAGGGACTTTCAAGTTAATTTAATCATAATTTTAGTTGATCCATGAAGAAAATTTTAGCTACAATTAATTACATATTAAGACAGTCTTAATTCTGCTTATTTCTATGCTAAATTACTATGTTTTTTTTTTGTAAAGAGAGAGAGAGGGAGAGAGAGAGAATTTTAATATTTATTTTTCAGTTATCGGCGGACACAACATCTTTGTTGGTATGTGGTGCTGAGGATCGAACCCGGGCCGCACGCATGCCAGGCGAGCGCGCTACCGCTTGAGCCACATCCCCAGCCCCTAAATTACTATGTTCTGCAATATGCTTTGATGGCAAGAGCTAATGGATGCAGCAATGGAAACTATATGTAAATTACATAAATAACCCTGCTGGACTTAGCTCTAGTCAGATCACTCCTAAAATAATATACTCATTTAAGAGGACTATATTTGAAACAAGAACACATACTTTAAAAAGATGATTCAGCCAGGCACAATTGTGCATGCCTGTAATCCCAGCGTCTCAAGAGACTGAAGCAGGATTGCAAGTTCAAAGCTGGCCCTAAGCAATTTAGCAAGTGAGGCCCTAAGCAATTTAGCAAGATGGGTCTCAAATGTATGAAATATGATATGTCAAGAGCTTTGTAATGTTTTGAACAACCAATAATAAAAAAAAAAAAAAGAAAGAAAACACAAAAAGGGCTGGGGATGTGGCTCAATGTTAAGCATCCCTCTGTTCAATCCCTGATAGTCAGGTAAGGGTGGAGGAAGATTCAGGCAGGGAACAGTAACACAAGCCTGTAATCCCAGAAACTCAGAAGGCTGAGGCAAGAGGATCCCAAGTTAAAGGCCAGCCCAGGCAATTAGCAAGACCATTCCTCAAAATAAAAAATAAAAAGGTATAGGGATATACCTATATCAGTCATAATCCCCCTGGGTTCAATCCTCAGTACCTGGAGGAAAAAAAAAAAAGGTGGGAGGGGGCATGACTCAGATTATTCCTTTGAGAACAGTTACACAGCTATGCTTTTGACCCTCACAATATTGTAAAGCAGGTATTAATTCCATTTTGAAGATGTGAAAACTGAGGCTCAGAGAAAAAGAAATATGTCTGAAAACAGCATAGGAAACCATTCATGTCTGCACTTTCTAAATTCTTTAGAAAATACGCCTGAAAATTGGAGTTAGAGGGAGGGTTAAATTGCCTTGAAAAACAGAAGTTAAGACAAATAAAACTCTATATACATACACACGTGGAAGCAAAGGCAGTTTCTGGAAGACCACACGTAAGGTATTAGCATTGTGCTTCTGAGGAGTAAAAGATATGGATGAGGACGATCCACCTTACAGTTCTCTGAAATCATGGAATTTAAGTACTAAGAGGGCTGGGGCTGTAGCTCAGTGGCAGAGCGCTTGCCTAGCATGTGTGAGGCCCTGGGTTCGATCCTCAGCACCACATATAAATGAAAGTATTCTGTCCATCTATAACTACAAAAAAA
Source organism: Spermophilus citellus (assembly GCF_964194105.1). NCBI lineage: Eukaryota > Metazoa > Chordata > Mammalia > Rodentia > Sciuridae > Spermophilus > Spermophilus citellus. The sequence continues at coordinate 162,729,508 of NC_138185.1, forward strand.
ATTTTTAAGAAAGTACTAACAGCATGTGCCACATAAAACACATGGTGTGAACGTTTTAGGCTTTCGTGCAAGAACTAGACAAATGCTGGGTCACTCCACAGAGCGGCGCAGCAGCCCACGGGAGAAGAATGTGCAGGAGCACAGACTTCATTAAACTCATTGAAAGAGCTGTCCAGCACGGAGCCGCGTCCCCAGAACCAGCGTATCCCCGCCTTCCGACCCTAGGACGGTGGGAGGTTCCCACCCGAATTCTGGGCTAGACCAAGACCCTTCCAAAGCCCAGACACCACCTCCAGGCGCAGGCAGGAGCCGACCGGCCATTACCTCCCAGAGGGTGAAGAGTCCGTAGGCCGCCAGCCACACGGTGCAGGTGACAGCAGTGAGCGACCGCAGCGAGAGCCGAGGGCAGTTGAGGCAAAACTCCCGGCAGAACGGCGAGTAGTAGCGGCGCTGCAGGGCCAGGCGGCCGCCACAGATGTCCGAGAAAGTCCTCTCATCCTCCATCGCCGCTGGCTCCACGCCGCAGCGCCGCTCTAGCCAACCCGCGGTTCCGCGCAGACTCGCGGGCGCCGGAGCCGCTTCCGGGAGCGGATCAGCCCCGCCCCGCCCCGCCCGGAACTCCGCGCAGCCGCAGTTGCTCACCGGTTGGGGTTGGTTCGGCTGGGATTCTGTTCTGTAATTGTCGCCTTCTAGAAATTCCTAGGGATCCAACAATTGCGGACAGATCAAAACCTATCATAACGTACTTTCACTCGACAGACTGGTTTCCATTATAAGCCAGAGTGAGCCCCAACGAGAGGGTCCGCAGGAATTCGTTCATCCGCTCATTCGTTGCTGTGCCAGGTAGTTTTAAGGTGCTGAGGGTATTGACAAGGTCTCTGCCCTCAAATAGCTTCGCTTCTTGTAGGAGAATCGATATGGAAATAACTTCAGATAATTATGTTGGCAATAATGTGCTAACCGGCAGGGGTGGAATGGGGACTTTATTAAGGCAGTCAAGAAGGGTCTCTGATGACACGGGAGTTAGAAGGAGGAGGCCTCACCCTGGTCTGCCAAGGCCGCTCTGGAGGAATAATTTCCCTGAAAGAAGGACCAGGAAAAACAAAGCTATGAAGCAGAAACAAGGTTGACTTAACTGGAGGAATGGAAAGGTCAGCATGCCAGAAGAACACTTGGAAATTGGGGAGGTAGGTAGGGATAAGACCCAGGAGGTAGTTGAAGACCTAGTAAGGAGTCTGGGAGTTGTCTCCTCCGGATCTTATCTTGGAACATGGAGTAAGCAAACAAATCCTGGCAGGAAAGAAAGCAGGAGTGGGAGATGCATAAGGTATTACAATACCATCTTGCCCAGGCTAGCCTCGAACTTTTGGGCTTAAACTGTCCTCCCACCTCAGCCTCCTGAGTAGCTGGGATTATAGGGGCATGCCATCGCACCCACCTCCTTTATTTGATTTTTTTTATGGTATCTTATTGTGAAGGGGAGATAAACCCATCCTCAGATGAAGAAAAACTAAGAGAATTTGTCACCAACAGATCTACCTGGAAAAAAAAAAAAAAGGCTAATGGAATAATGGAATCTCTCTAAACAGGAAGGAAATGATAAAAAAAAAGGAATCCTGGAACATCAAGAAGAAACAGTGAAAAACCAAAAATATGAATAAACACGATAGACTTTTCTTCTCTTGAGTTTCCTATGTTATATTTGACGGTTGAAGTGAAAATTATGCCACTCTCTGATGTGGCTCTTGATGAATGCAGAGAAAACATTTAAGACTATTATAAATGGAGAAGAGTAAAACAACACTAATTATTAGAGGCACCACTAGACCTTGTTATTTAATGTGTCAATAAAAAGAAACATTACTATAGCATTTAAAACGATATTTTAATAACTGTTTACACACATATATGTATGTATATACACTTTGTGTTGGTAGGGGTTGAACCTAGGGTCACACATCCCCAACCCTTTTATTTTTTACTTTGAAACAGGGTCTCACTAAGTTGCTTAGGGCCTTGCTAAATTCCTGAGGCTAGCTTTGAACTTGGATCCTCCTGCCTCAGCCTCATGAGTTGCTGGAATTACAGGTGTGTACCACTGTGCACAGCTAATAACTATGTTTTAATTCAGTTAGTTTTTGTTGAAATTCTATATATTTTAATTATGCATTTAAAAAATTAACTCTTTAACTTCATTAACTTCACCAGATTTTTACCACTGAACTACATCCTGGACTTTATTTTTTGAGATGGTCTCACTGAATTCCTGAGGGCCTCGCTAAGTTACTGAGGCTGGCCTCAAACTTGGGATTCTCCTGTGTTGGCCTACTGTATCGCTGGGATTACAGGCATAACACCACCATGCAGGCCTCATTTCCGCCCCACCCCCCAGTCTGTTTTCCTCTTGGTTAAATTAGATAATTCTTATTATCCTATATTCAAGCTCAATGACTCTTTCCAGTGTCCTCTGCATTATGTCTCTGAGCTCATAGGTTGAGATTTTTTATTTTACTTATTGTGTTTTTTAATTCTAAATTTTTGTTTGGAGTTAGCTGCAGTGGCAAATGCCAGCAACTTGGGAGGCTGAGGCAAAAGGATCATAGATTCAAGGTCAGCCTCAGTAACTTAGTGAGACCCTGTCTCAAAATAAAAAGGACTGGGGATATAGCTTAGTAGTAAAGGACCTATTGGATTCTTATTTCAGATAAGAAAGAAATATATATATATTTTTAAAAGTTTTTGTACTTAAGATGGACAGAATGCCTTTATTTATTTTTTAAATTATTTTTTAGTTGTAGTTGGACACAATACCTTTATTTTTATTTATTTATTTATTTATTTATTTATTTATTTATTTATTTATTTATGATGCTGAGGCCTTGCACATGCAAGGTGAGCACTCTACCGCTGAGCCACAACCCAGCCCTTTATTTATTTTTACGTGGTGCTAAGGATCAAACCCAGTGCCTCACACATGCCAGGCAAGCACTCTGCCACTGAGCTTCATAAAGCCCAGCCAAAAAATATATATATATTTAAAAAATTTTTCCATTTGGATCTTTGTATCTTCTTTGCTGAGACTTTTTTTTTTCATTTGTTTGAAGCATGTTTGTAATTGCTTGTTGAAGTGTTTTTATGATGGCATTTTAAAAATCCCTGCCAGAGAATTCTCACATTGATGTCATTTCAGTATTGGCATCTGTTGCCTTTTTTCATTCAAATTGAGATTTTTCTGGTTCTTAGAATGATGAGTTATTTTCATTTGATACCTGGGCATTTAGTTTACTATGTGACTGTGGGTCTTATAAATCTTGTGTTATATCAGGCCTCCTCTGTCATGCCCCACCGGGAAAAGAGGAATCCCAGCGCATTAACTGCCAGGTGGAAATCCAGGCTCCCCACTTGACCTCCACTGACACCTGCTGGGCAGACCTGGTAACCTCTGGGTGGAGTGGAAGTTGGGGGGGCCCACATGTTCTCCACTGACACTGTAGGGTGGGGCTGGGAGAGGCTCCTTACCACTCCCAGGAATGAAAGTCCCTGCTGCACCCCAGTGACAAGGTGGGGTGCTTCCTTACTGTCTGGTGAAAGTGCAAGTCTAGGTTTCTCACTTTTGGCCTTTGCTGGCAGAAATGAGGGCAGAGCCAGTTTTTTCTGTGGTGTTTGACTGGACTAGTTACTGTTTAAAAGTTTCCCATCTCCTCTCTCTCTCTCTCTCTCTCTCTCTCTCTCTCTCTCTCTCTCTCCTCTCTCACTCTCTCTTTAAAAAAAAAAAAAAGTTTCCCATCTTGCTTGGCTATTTCTTATTTTTGACAAGAGAGAGCAGCCTTTCCTTAGAGCATATTTGTGTATGTGCCTATTGACATTTCTGGGTTGCTCTCTTGTCCAGCATCCAATCTGAGATGTATGAGACAAAAGCAAAAACCATGGGATGCACTCCTGTTTGTTCCTCAGGTTCTAGGGTCCCTTGCCAGTCTGACTTCTCTGCTCCTTTCATAGTCGTGTGTGTGTGTGTGTGTGTGTGTGTGTGTGTGTGTGTGTGTGTGAGACCAGGGATTGAACCAGGGGTGCTTAACTACTGAACCACATCCCTATCCCTTTTTATTTTATTTTATTTTTTAAATTCTGAGACAGGGTTTCACTAAGTTGCTTAGAGCCTTGCTAAGTTGCTGAGGCTGGCTTTGAACTGATGATATCCAAGATATCAGCCTCAGATGTGGGCTTCTGAAACTTTTCACTGACCAGCAATAAACTAAGTTTCCCTGTCACAGGAAAAGAGATGTTTCCACAGACAGGTCTGAGGAGCTCCCAGGGAGAGGGGAAACTCAACTCAGCAACAGCGGGATTCTTAACATTCATGATGAAAAAGAATTTCAGCATGAGCCAGACAGAGGCGTAGACAGAGGTTTTGCATGAGCCAGACAGAGGCGTAGACAGAGGTTTATTTAGGAAGGTAAATACACATTCAAGGGAGAATGTGAACCGTCTCAAGAGTGAGAAGCAGCCAGGCTTGGTGGTACACGCCTGTAATCCCAGTGGCTCTGATCGTGAGTTCAAAGTCAGCCTCAGCAAATTAGCAAGGCCCTAAGCAACTCAGCAAGACCCTGTCTCTAAATATAATATTTAAAAAAAAAAAAAAGGAAGGGGCTGGGGAAGTGGCTCAATGATTAAGCATCCTTGGGTTCAATCCCTGGTTCAAAAAAAAAAAAAGTGAGAAGCAGTCCTGACTTGGACTGGGGGTCCAATATTTATAGAAGGGCTGTATGAGGAGCAGGTGGATCCAGGGTGGAGCAGCCTAATTTTGTGCCAGTTTTTCCTGCACTTGCATATTTCCCTCATTTCACAAGGGCATGGGCCAGGGGCATGTTGCTCAAGATTTACAACTATGCTTTCTGCATCTTAATGGCTTGTGGGCATTGCCTTAAAGATTCGGTATTTCTCTCTATATGAATCCCTATCTCACCTTGACTATCTACTCAGGTTTGATTAATTTGCTAGAGTATTTTACAAATACTCTTGTTTAAAATAAAGGATACAGTTATATGTATTTATACATATATGCATGTATATATATATATATGCATGTGTGTGTGTGTGTTTATATATATATATATATATATATATTTTTTTTTTTTTTTTTGAGATGGGGTTTTGCTATGTTGCCCATACTGGTCTTGAACTCCTGGTTTCAAATGATCTTCCTGCCTCAGCCTGTCAAGTAGCTGGGACTACAGGTGTGCACCAACATACCCAGCTATATTTTAAAGGATACTGTCAACAAAATTTCACAAGGACAGAATTTAAGACAAAAAAGGAAGGCTTATTTTTTAAAAAATAATAATTTGAAAACCAGAGTGAAGTTGTCTTCAGTACGAAAGTGTGCTCCCAAGAAACAAAGATAGGGGCTGGGCTTATACAGAGAATGTTCCAGCCCAGTTTCCCACTCTGGTCCTCTATGAAAATGAGGTATCCAAGCCAGGAAGCCCTTACTCCTGATTGGTTGATATTTAAATTTGAATGCAAAGGCTGGGGATGTGGCTCAGTGGTGGAGCACTCACCTACCATGCACCAGGCCCTGAGTCTGATACCCATTACCACAAAATAGAAAAATAGTGGGCTGGGGATGTGAACTTTGAAATAGTCACTTGGGACCCTTTTTGGAGATTTCCCTTTTCTTAAAGTTCACAATGCAAATGAACAGCCAGATTAACACACACAGGGCAAAGAACCATCTGGAACAGTCCCAAGTGTAGGAGCTTCCAACCACACGGAGTTAGGGTGTACCACTCTTCTGGCAATGGATATATTCTTTATTTGGTATTAGATATTGAACAGCGTAACCACTAAACCATATCTCCAGCCCTTTTTATTTTTTAATTTGAGTCAGGGTCTTGCTAAGTTCCTTAGGGCCTCCCTAAATTGCTGAGGCTGGCCCCAAACTTGCTATCCTCTGCCTCAGCCTCCTGAGTTACTGGGATTACAGATGCATGCTGGATATGTTCTTGTTAGGTAGAATTTGACACAGGCAACACCATTTTGAAACATATGCTTCATCTTAGAATCACAGTCACCTCAAGGTCACTCTGACTCAGCCTGATCCAAACCGCCAGATATTATTCCCTCATCATAGGAAGAATCCTCAAACACCCCATCATCATATGAAAGGAAATTGTTATCTGAGACTGAAATCCTTAAAGCACCTAGTTCCTTATGAAGATGACACCACAAGAATCCTTCCCTGGGGCTGGGGATGTGGCTCAAGTGGTAGCGCGCTCGCCTGGCATGCGTGCGGCCCGGGTTCGATCCTCAGCACCACATACCAACAAAGATGTTGTGTCCACCGAAAACCAAAAATAAATATTAAAAATTCTATCTCTCTCTCCTCCTCTCTCTCTTTAAAAAAAAAAAAAAAAAAAAAAGAATCCTTCCCTGAAAACCCCTTAGCAACAGCCTAATCCCCCCTCCCTCAATCTGCTATATCTACCCCAAACTGTAGGTGAAAGACAGTTCCCATTCCTAGTAGGTCCCCTGTGGGAAGCCATTCATGAACTGTGCATGAACTGAGAGCATGTTGAAGCCATTAAGCAGAAAACCGTGGTATTGTGAACTCCCAGCAGCAACCCTGATTTGAGAACGCCTGGTTCACGTGACTTCCTACCTCGCTCCATCACAAGTTCAGTACAGCATTGGAGGTGGGGTGACCCTTCAGAGCCACAGAGACTCTTGGCGATGGGTGTGGCTTGCCAAAATGCCCATCAACCTGTTTACTGCAAGATGCTTGCCACACCGAGAAGCCAGCACCCTAGACTCCTCCCACTGAAACCTTATCCTTGCCTTTGATGTACTCACCCTGAAATAAAGAATCAGTGACCTTTGTTCAGTTGTTCAGTTCCAGCTCCTATCAGGACTGGAAGACCTATCAGACGCTCCCCTTTTTATCTAATTTCTGGCTCGGTCTTTATTTCTTACTAATTATTTCAGATTTTTTACTTCCCAGGCAGCTCATACCTCCTGAGCAGGTAATTACCGTGGTGGGGTGCTGGTCACACCACAAGAGCCCACCTCTGCAGGTTTGTCCCAAACAAACCTGTGGCTACTACTGTTGAGCCACTTCTCTCTATTTCCTTTGTTTGCTTCTTTTCTTACATTATTCATCCTCTGAAAGCACCCTGAAGTCATTCTTTTTCGGAGGTTCTAAGAGTCTTCATCACATAAGCTTCATAATTAAGTTGCTAGTCATTGGTCAGCAATTTAGTGAGACGCTATCTCAAAATAGAAAGGACTGGGCTGTATCTCAGCAGTAAAGCACTCCTGGATTCAATCACCACTACCAAAAAATTGTTGGTCATTAGTGAGCAACACAACCTTCATCCCCTTTCGCCCCTTTCCCTTCCCTGAAGAGGGAGGTGTGGTTTGGAGTTAAAACATTCTGAGCACCAGGGACTTACTGAAAATCACTTCATTAACTGGGTGTAGTGAAAGGGGCTTGTTATAAATAACAAAGGACTATCTTTCACTTTTATCACTCTGGAGGTGTTCTAAAGCCAGCATTAAGGATTTTTATTGTTGTTGTAGATAAACCCAATACCTTTATTTTATTTATTTTTATGTGGTGCTGAGGATCAAACCCAGTACCTCACACATGCTAGGCAAGTGCTCCACCATTGAGCCACAACCTCAGCCCAAGGATATTTTCTTCATTACATTCATTAAGGTGAGTTTGGGAATCAGCAAGAAGGCAAGCTACCACCTCCAGCCTGTCCTTTGTGTAATATGTAACTGCAAGTAGTCAAACTAATGTGGGACAAAAATAGCTTGATTATTTAATTGTAAATACAATTGTAAATACAATTATTTAATTGTAACAGTGGTCCACTTTATGTTTTGAACATAGGCCTTGCTGCTCTACCACTGTGACTTATTTTTAAAATGAACATGTTTCTTTCTCTTCCTTTCTCCCTCCTCTTCCCTAATCTCTCCCCCTCCCTAATCTCAGGGAAAAGGATTATCTTTTACATTTTGGGCAGATTTATCTGTCCTTGAGGACAAACCTGTTTTAGGAACAAAGAAATTCAGACTTTGGGGTTGGTACCAGAAGATCTCAGAAATTACTAACTCCAAAAATTAACATGTGAATTACAATTCTGACAGAGAACGTGTGGAATGTAGACTTTGAGTCATCACCTCTTTAAAAGCCCCCTGACCAGACTAGGGTTGTGGCTCAGCTGTAGAGCGCTCGCCTAGCACCCATGAGGCATTGGGTTTAATTCTCAGCACCACATAAAATACTATAAAGATATTGATTTTAAAAAAAAAAAAAGCCCCCTGATCCCTGGATGGGCAGAATCCCAACCTCTGGGACAGGAGTCCCATATGTTTCTTCTTTGCTAGCAAAGAAATAAAACTTATTTTTCCTTTTTCTCAAAACCGTGTCCTCCTCATTAAATTTGTTACTTAAAGTTCAGTACTTGCCGGGATGGAGAAGAAAGGTAATCTTGTTTCCCCTGAGATTAGGAAGGGGGAGAGGTAAGGAAAGAGGAGAGAGAAAGGAAGAAAAATAAACATGTCCATTTTAAAATTAAGTAGCAGTGGAAGAACAGCAAGGGCTGTATTCAGAGCATAAAGTGGACCACTGTTATATTTCTCCACTGTCAATTTCTACAGTCCATTTCTATGGAAAAATGGGGGACAACATCGCCAAGCCGCTTCCTGTTGAAAGAGTGTGTAGGTGGGGAAAGTAACCCAAAGTCCTTGTTCTCTATCATGGACAGTAAAGGACATTCAGTATCAGAGCAGTCCAGAGGTCCACAGTGGCAGATGGCAGGTGACTGGACAATGTACACATAGGTCAGGGATCATGCTAAGATAATAATACACAAGACAGCACATCATTACATTTTTGTAAACAACTAGCAGAAAAGCAAATATTATTTTAGCTAGTCTCTGAAAACCATGAAGACATTAACTCATAATCATATTAATGAAAAACAGATGGAGTTTATCAATGTAGGAGGTTAGGAAGATTTATAGATCTATGAGATCAAGCTCAAATTAACTCAGGACAAACTTGTGACTCTAGTCCTTTGTGATCATTATTTTTAAGCACTCCCACACAAGAACCCTTTCTTTATAGCCTCCAGCTTTACTTACTTTTGGTAGGGCTGACACAAGTGTGCATCTTCTGCAACCTGTACAATCAGAAAAATAAGAAATTATACCCCATTTGATTCAAATGTATGAATTGTCAAGATCATTGTTCTGTCATGTGTAACTAATAATAATAATAATTATAAAAAGAACAGGGGCTGGGGATGTGGCTCAAGCGGTAGCGTGCTCGCCTGGCATGCGTGCGGCCCGGGTTCGGTCCTCAGCGCCACATACCAACAGAGATGTTGTGTCTGCCAAGAACTAAAAAATAAATATTAAAAATTCTCTCTTAACATTAAACAGAGACATGAGATGGGAGGGAAAGGGAGAGAAAAGGGAAATTGCATGGAAATGAAGGGAGACCCTCATTGCTATACAAAATTACATATAAGAGGTTGTGAGGGGAATGGGAAAATAAACAAGGAGATAAATGAATTACAGTAGATGGGGTAAAGAGAGAAGATGGGAGGGGAGGGGGGATAGTAGGGGATAGGAAAGGTAGCAGAATACAACAATTACTAATAGGGCATTATGTAAAATTGTGGATGTGTAACCGACGTGATTCTGCAATCTGCATTTGGGGTAAAATTGGGGGTTCATAACCCACTTCAATCTAATGTATGAAATATGATATGTCAAGAGCTTTGTAATGTTGTGAACAACCAATAAAAAAAAATTCTCTCTCACTCTCTCTCCTCTCTCACTCTCTCTTAAAAAAAAAAAGAACAGTTCACAAAAAAATTGAATTTACTTTTAAATGTCCATGTAGGACTGCACTTAGGCTATACTCTTCTGCCAGGTGTTTAAGACCAAGTTGATTAAAACTGAACTTGTTCCTAGCTACTCTTAAGAGTCAGCTGAGATGCCTCAGAGATCACTCTTGGGAAAGTGTTGGAAGCTTTCCTCTACCAATGGGGCCATCTGCCAGTATGGATCAGAGTCTTGCTGACCACATGTGGCTTCTCTTGCAAGCATCAGGGACATTTCCCTCTCCAATTATCCTCCTCTTTGAAGAATGTGCACTGGTTATCTTCCTGTTCTAAGGAGTTTTCTTGATCTCCTTAGAGGACAAGAGTCAAAATGTTGGCTGCTTTTTTTCTTGGCCCTTTTACTTCCTTGACTTTGGTCTTCAAGCTTTGGGTTTTAAACATCCAGCAGGCCAGTTCCACCAGTGTTACAGTGGGAGTAACAGGTTACAACTTCAAAATCTATAATTTCACAGTTACCTCTTTCTTTAATTGGGGTCAATGTTAGTACTGGAAGTCAGCATTATTCCTATCTGTCCTATAGGTGACAGCTGATTATCTCAAATTAACTCAGGTTGATTTGTTAGAAGCAGTACCTCTACAAAACACTAACAGGCAACAGTTATAAAGTTTATAACAGTTATAAAATCAACAGAGCAAAAACATATTTAATTTGTGTAATAGCTATGATCCATGAAACATGGTTTTTATAATCATAAACCTGTACTTGGTTATGTATTGTATCCCATTTGATATCACAGTAATATTTACAACAAAAATTGATCTTTTGAACACAACTTTCAATGAATTCAAGTCTAGCCTATTTTGGAGCCATTTTAACATGGAGTAAGGTGGGAGGCAAAGCTTTATTTCAGGTAAGGCAGGGCTCTTTTTTTTTATTCTTTTTTTTTTTTTTTTTAAGAGAGAGTGAGGGGAGAGAGAGAGAATTTTAATATTTATTTTTTAGTTTTCGGCGGACACAACATCTTTGTTGGTATGTGGTGCTGAGGATCGAACCCGGGCCGCACGCATGCCAGGCAAGCGCGCTACTGCTTGAGCCACATCTCCAGCCCAAGGCAGGGCTCTTGACAAATAACATAATACAATATTATATCTGAAACATGAATCAAACAAAGGCTAAGAGAGCTTTTAACTTTCTTTTTGTGGAAAAAGTGGCAAAATGCTTCGATGTTTTACAGTATGACCTTTAAACAGATTAGGCCCTCCTTATTATCTTCCAAAAATACATTTAAATCCCTATTCCAGTATAAAGAATAACATAAAATTGTATATATCACTTGTTGGCAACAGGTTACATTTAACCAGCTATAAAACATCAAATGACATGAATAAATACCAACCAAATTTGTTATTTCTATATAAATCTGAAGGAGACCATTGCTTCAGATAATTTTAGTTTGGAGAACATCAAACTGATAAAGTACCCTCCTAAGCTTTACATTTAACAAGCTTGACTTCTAAAGTACAATTTAGAATTTATAGTGTACTGTAACAATAATCATAGGTCTCCATGGATTAGTAGTACTAGCAAAAATCAAAGGATACCCTTAAATCTCTTATACATTTAGGAAACAGTGCTAATGATCAGAATTTGACTTAGTCAAAGCAAACAGATGAAAGACAGATCTTCAAATGAAAGTGTGGCCCTTCTATGTCAGGTACAATGTATAAAAGAGAGCACTTATTGGTTACCTTGCCTAGATAAACTTTTGTTTTATAAACTTTTACATAATACTTACACAAGGCTCAGCTAGATACAGCTCTGATATACATATATTTAGGGTGTTAACTATATTGTTATAACCTAAAGTAATAGTTGTTTATTTATCCAGTTACAAAGTAATCATTTTAAGACTTTTAAACAGGAAAGGAACAAACCCTAATTCCTTTAAGATTTAGTTTCCCTAAGTAATAAAATCTAATGGAGACAAGAAAATTATCTTGATAGATAAGAGCAGATCAATGTTTCAGATTTTGCTTCATATCAGTACATTAAAATTTGAAAAACTTTGTGCTAATTACAGCCCATTTAATCACATACCCAACCTTTTGCGATTTACCTTCCACAAACTTTCTGCAACTTACTTAGACATTCACATCCTTAGTTTTGTCCTCTCTTTCATCTTGGACATTAGCACAAAAATATTACTTTACTTGACAAAATATTTTCTCACCTAGAAACATTTATTTTATCATCTACTTTTCCATGCTAAAATATATTTCCATACCTATAACTTTCTCTTATCTTTTCTAGTTTCAGACCCCTTCTTAAATTCATATTCTGAAACAATCCTTATTAATGTTATCAGTGCATTTAATTTACACAACAAATTTCATCCCAGGAGAGGGTTAGACAATGTAGCATATAAAAAAAACCTGTTCCTTAATCTTCTTTCTCCCAGGTGGCACTCAAGCGATTGGTGCGCAAAGGCTTCCAATAAAACACTGATGTCCTTGGTTTCTGTCTTTTCTTTTCTGGGTGCAGTTGTTTATCCTGCCAGTCATCTCCTCGGGCATTTAGTTTGATGGGATACTGTTATAACAAGGATTGCTTTGCCCCGGTGATAGATATCCCTCCTAGCCAAACGAGGTGTTTGGCAGATCTTAAAATAGATCTTAATAGATCTTAAAAAAGACTGTTCCTGTCTCCAGGTCATAAACTAACTTTGCTAGAGAGCACTTATTGGTTACCTTGCCTAGATAAACTTTTGTTTTATAAATTTTTACATAATACACAAGGCTCAGCTAGATACAGTTCTGGGATGAAATTTATTGTGTAAATTAAATGCACTGATAACATTAATAAGGATTGTTTCAGAATATGAATTTAAGAAAGGGTCTGAAACTAGAAAAGATAAGAGAAAGTTATAGGTATGGAAATATATTTTATAGCCAGCAGACTCCAATCTCCCAGGGCAAAAGGGGCTAGGAGGCAGGGCAGAGGCCAAGTGTTCTTTTCTATAGCCCAGGCAGCTTTTCTGGGATTTTTTTTCCTACATGAGATGATCTGCAGCTGTCTGGGGCCAGGCTGAGAAACAATGCTGGCAGTGTCAAAACTGAGATAAAAGGATTTAAATCTTTTTTAACCCTTTCTTCTGATGTCCTGCTATCCTTGCACACAAGAAGCAGTGCCTTTTGGCAACTTCAACTTAGTTCCTGACTGTTCAGACACCTAGTCATGCAACTGAATAAATGCCTGTACGTACAGAATCTCTTCCATATACTTTACCCCTGACAAACTTCAACTGCAAGATTGTATAATAATCCAGAAAAAAACATTCAAAGGCCAGACTGTGTTAGGATAAAACATCTTTCTCTTAGACAGGCTTATACCTGTAGGTGACCCTTCAACTTCCTTTACCTCTGACAGACCAATTGCAAGATTGTACAAAAAAGAATAGAGACAGACAACCAGAGAGGAGCCTCAAAACCATGGCCAACATAAAGAAACCTTTAAAACAGACCAGCCAAGATCTTTCCCAAGAGACTACCTATAAGGTCAATGTGGTATTTCCCATGTCTTAAAAAGGGAAAATAACAGATTCAAACAAAAACACAGACTGACAACCAGAAGGAATTCCTGAACCCAAAGCCAATAAACAAATGAGAACCTAGAACAGACCAGAAATGAGTAAATATCCCTAGGTTCTCAAGTCCCGCTTAACCAGTGGCACCACGGATATCCACACAAAAAGGGACCAGATAGTCCCATGAAGAGGAACCAGATATGTGGAATCAAGGGTCTCAGCATGCACACTGGGGAAGTTACCAGACGGCCAAGGACTTAGCAACTTTACTGAGTTTGGTTTCCTTTTTCTCAAAGTGGACCACTTGGAGCAATCTGTAACATTCAAGGAGAGGAGGTGGGAATAACCCAAAGCAAAAGGAGCTTCAGCAGCTGTTAGGATGGTCCCTCCGTCCCTCCCTTTACTCAAAGGACTAGCTCCCCTGGTTCAATCTGAGGCAAACTCACCTGAAAACTCACCCATCTCCTAACTCTCCCAGAGTTGGCTCTCAAGATCTCCAGTCACCCTGCATCCTCAGCATGAAAGTGGGGCTGCTTGGAAAGCCAAGCCTGAGCAGGGGCTGATCTTGGGTCCCATCTGGGTTACCAAATTTGTTACCAAAATTTCATCCTTGTCCCTTATGCCAATTCAATAATAAGGACATGGTTTTGAGAAAAAGGAAAAAGAAGATTTACTGCCTTGCTAGCAAAGGAGAAAAAGAGGAGACTTCTGTCCCAAAGGCTGTGATTCTGCCCATCAATAGGAACAGGGGACTTATAAAGAGATGATTCAAAGGCTATATTGCACGTGTTCTCTGTTGGAGTTGTAATTCAGTTGTTAATTTGGGAGATAGTAATTTTGGAGAGCTTCTGGTACCATCCCCAAAGTCTGGATTACTTTGTTCCTATGGTGGGTGTGTACTCAAGGACAGATAAATCTGCCTATGATGGAGTAGGTAATCCTGTTTCCTCTGCTAGTGAGGGGGGAAGAGAAAGAGAAAGAAGTATATCTGTCTTAAAAGTAAGTTGCCGTGGCAAGCCCCAAGGGCTATATTCAAAGCTTAAGGTGAACCACTGTTACAGATTGGCATTAGGGACAAGGACCAAGCTTTTAGTAACATAATGATTGCTAGGAGCCACAAGCAAATATACGATGTATGGCACCTTTGGTTGTAAAGTGACGCCAGCTAGCCACTGAGATATGATTATGTTAAGATTTACATTCATATGGAAATTGGACTCCCGCTGTTCACCTTGGCCTGCTACCGGACTCATGTTACGGGACTCGTGGAGAGTTCCCATTGGTTGGGGAAGGATAGTAGGAGGAAATTCCGGGGGAGGTCCGGGGGACCCCCGGTTCCGGGAGACGCGCGGTTCCGGCAGACGCCCGCATGGGAGGACCGGGTTTGGCTTGCCGGCGCCTACAGAGTATTGGCGGCTTTTTCAAAATAAAGTTTTGTTCCTGCTTGAGTGGCTCGTGATTCTGTGCCCAGCCAAAACTGCGGCAAATGATCTTTTGTTCTTTAGATGTAGAGAACTGAAAAGCATTTAATACTGCTGTATGTAAAAGATACTACCTGTTGCCCGGCAGGGTGGTGCCCACCTGCAATCCTAATTGTTCCAGAGGCTGAGGCAGGAGAATCAAAAGTTCAAAGCCAGCCTCAGCAACTTAGTGAGGGCCTAAGCAACTTGAGAGACCCTGTCTCAAAATAAAATATAAAAGGAACTGGGGGTGTGGCTCAGTTGTTAAGAGTACAAAAAAAAAAAGACATTACCTGTTGTGGAACTTTGATCAAGCTCTAGCACAAACTTACACAAGAAGCAACACATCCAGGAGAGCATGCTTTGACCCAAAAAGCAGGAAACTGGAAAAGGATTCACAGAGCTTTGGTAGGGGTAAACATGGGGACCAATGGAAGCCTTGCTCCTCTGAGAGATGTCAGTAATATCTTAGGAGGACCCTGACCCTTTCATTGGGACCCAACTGCACAGCATGGGCAGTCCATGGTATGTGGGCATTAAATGCAATGGATGGCTGCAGATCAATTAGTTAATCTAGGCAGGTGTGACTTTGAAACCCAGTGTGTGTAAAGCAAGCAAGAAGGACACCTCACTTTCTGCTGCTTCAGCAAAAATTATTTCTCTGTATGTATATAGTCATACACCACATAATTAAATTTTTGGTCAATGATAGACCACAAACACAACAGTGGTACCACAAGATTTTATTGCCTAGTAACAAGATAGTCAACCTGGTTCTGGATACTCCATGATACACAATGATGAAATTGAGATAGAGATTTAGGATAAAGAGAGAGAAAAGCTGAATTTTAAAGACAACACTGATAGACATTGATATGCAGAAAGCACAGTCGTAAATCTTGAGCAACATGCCCTTGCTCCACACCCTTGTAAAATGAAGGAAACACGCCAAGAACAGAAGAACTGGTGTGAAATTATGCAGCTCTACCCTGGATCTGCCCCTGGTCTTGTACCTGATACAGCCCTCCTTTAAATATTGGACTCTCAGCCCAAGTCAGGGCTGCTTCTCACACTGGAGACAGCCCACATTCTCCCTTGAATGTGTATCTACCTTTGCCTGTGCCTGTGTCTGGCTCATGCTGAAATTCTTTTCTGTCATGAATGCTAAGAACCTCACTGGTCCTGAGTTGAGTTCCCCCTAAGAACTCCTCAGACCCTTCTCTGGTCACAAAAATTACCTAACATGTCCCCATTGTTAGACAATCTAAGACTATATATACTATACTTTAGAAGACCATTTCATTAAATAAAATGCAGGTTGTATAAAAACAAACAAAACACTACCTGTAAGAGTGGGAAGGTATTAGTCTTCTCATATTGTAAAGCAGGACAATACTGAAGGGACCCAGGGGAATTGAGGCTTTTAGGGAGAACTTGACATAGGCAGTGCCATGTTGAAACATATCCTCCTTCTTAGAAGTAGAGTCACCCCACACTGGGCACAGTGGCACATGCCTATAATCCCAGCAACTCAGGAGGCTGAGGTAGGAGGATTGCAAATTCAAAGCCAGCCTCAGCAGTTTAGTGAGGCCCTAAGCAACTTATCAAGACCCTGTCTGTAAATAAAATACAAAAAAGGGCTGGGGGGGGGCTGGGGTGTGGCTCAGTGGTAGAGCACTTACCTAGTATGTGTGAGGCACTGGGTTAAATCACAAGCACCACATAAAAATAAATAAATAAAATACAGGTGTTGTGTTCATCTACAACTAAAAAAAAATTTAAATAATAAAAAAGGGCTGTGACTCAGTGGTTAAGAACCCCTGGGTTCAATCCCTGGTACCAAAAAAAAAAAAATTCACCCCACATTTACTCTGACTCAGCCTGATCTAAATTCCAGACAATACTCCATCATTACACAAGAAAGGGAATTGTCATCTGGGACTAAAGCAGCAGACGGTGAGGTATCCTTCTTGCTTGCTTTACACACACTGGGCCTAAAATTTGAGAAACACCATGTTTGACATGGAATAGAAACCACCATAAAGAATGAAGGTGATGGCTATAAGGACCTTCCCTGGCAACCCCCTGCAATGGCCAAACTGCAAAAATTCCCCCACTTCCTCACTCCCCTATAACTTTCCTAGGCTATAAGAGGAAGATGGTTCCAGCCTCTGCTGGGACCCCCACCCCCACCCCTGCAGGATTGTCCCAAATAAGCCTGTTACAGTAGAGCCACCTCTCCTATCTCTTTATTTCCTTCATTGGGTTCTTTCCTTACAGGGCCACATTTCTGCATAAGATCCCTGGGTGCAACTGACAGTGGGGAATAAACTCATCAACTTTTTAGTTGAATGTTGGTGTCAGCATTTTGGGAATGCTGGAGACAAAACCAGACCCCCTTATCACCTGTCAGGAAGGGAACTTGACTCTGAAGGCACTTTGTATTGGCAAACAGAACCTGGAAAGAACTCTCCCAGTTTTTTTTTTTTTTTTTTTTTGAAAGAGATTGGGCAGAGCCAAGTCAGCTAAAACTAAAGGAAGAGTTGTTATTACAATTTAGATGATCTACCATTAATAAGCCCCACCTATCAGCAAAGCCTGAAAAACACCATGGCTAAGAGCAGATGTAAGATCTTACAAAAAAAAAAAAAAAAAAAAAAAAAAAGAAGAAGAAGAAAAGGAAGAAAGAAAGAAAAGAAAGGCTCAAATTTGCAAGAAGTAGCTTACCTTAGTTTTCTTCAGAAGAACCTAAGAAATTTGTTGCCAATAAGAAAAAGGTTATTGCTGTCCTAAAATCCCACCACTAAACAACAATTATGGGGTTCTCTAGGTGTTCCTATGTTTTGCCAGATTTCAATCTCTAAACCTTGTAGGTTTTAATCCTTTAAAATGGGCTCATGGCTTATCAGCAGGATGAGAGAGGAGTCAGTGGGATCAGAGTGTTGCCCAAGATGCTCAGGGATGCTCCCCAACCAATTGCTTATTAATTCATTCACACAGCTAGAACAAACTGTAAAAGGATAGCCCCTGTCTTAAGAGCCACTTGTAACATTTTACTTGATGCTGAAAAATTCACCCTAGATCATACTACCAGGTAATGACACTTTTAGAGCAGAAGAATAGCTATTGGCCAATTATTAATAGAATGGGAAAGTATCAGGCTACTGTAAACTTCAGGTGACTACTGCTTTAAACCATAATTGTATAAAAATTGTGTAGTACATGACAGCTGACCTGATCTGGTAGATCAACCACTGGAACAATCGGACTGGGAACTTTTCACAAGGGCACCAATGACATTATGCTATGCCATGGTAACAACTAAACAAGTGCTGGCACTGAGGCGGAATTCACAATATTGACAATGGCACCAAAACTGCCCACCAGGAAGAAGGTGCAAAAAATTAATAGTATACAAAATTTGCTTTTTCTAGGTCCAAATTTCCATTGCATGAATCTCTGTACCCATTTGCCTCCAAAAACTGAGTGATAAATAACTTTAAGCTTTGATCCCCATAAAAGTATGTTTTGGATTTGTTTTTTTTTTTAATATTTATTTTTTTAGTTGTAGTTGGACACAATACTTTTATTCCA
Source organism: Spermophilus citellus (assembly GCF_964194105.1). Classification (NCBI taxonomy): domain Eukaryota; kingdom Metazoa; phylum Chordata; class Mammalia; order Rodentia; family Sciuridae; genus Spermophilus; species Spermophilus citellus. Next base: position 162,748,003 of record NC_138185.1, read on the forward strand.
TTAATTTATTTTTATGTGGTGCAGAGGATCGACCCAGGGTCCGGCGCATGCTGGGGCGAGCGCTCTACCGCTAAGCCACAATCCCAGCCCTTTTTGGATTTGTTTTATGTGGTTATCCTAATTTGTGCAAAAATAATGCTTCATTCTGGATTTTAAACCATTGCCAGGTTTTTTTTTTTTTGGTTTTTTTTGAGAGAGAATTTTTTTAATATTTATTTTTTTAGTTTTCAGCGGACACAACATCTTTGTTTGTATGTGGTGCTGAGGATGGAACCCAGGCCACAGGCATGCCAGGCGGGGGCGCTACCGCTTGAGCCACATCCCCAGCCCCCCATTGCCAGGTTTTGATACTGAAATCTAGGTATCCTCAGGTATCAACTCAAAGCTAAACAACATAGTTAAAATGGGGCTATTATTTATGAGAGACATGAACAAAATTATATAGTGTGTTTCTGTGAGAATTTTTAAAAGTCCAAGAAATTGTTCTGCAAATGTTTTATATTTACTTGCAAACTGATCCAAATAACCTAAATATAAATAAGCTATGATCTTTCAATTTAAAGTTTGGTCTTTATATTTTGATTAAATTGGATGAAAGGGTCTACTAGTTAGGACCACTTAACTGGGAATGAGTATAGAAAAATTTTTTTTTTAAAGTGAAGTTTAGGAGAACAGATTGGAGTGTATCACAACTGTGGGTGAATAAAGTAACAGTAATTTCATACAGTTTCAAGGAAACCTTAATGTAATGGGAGATGGGAGAGGTAATCACATATATAATATGTATATTTATTTGAGAAATACGTATAAATCTTAAAAATGAAGTCTATACCAATGAGTACCATTCATGTTAGGGTTTATTTTACCAATGAGAGTGAATTTTCATTATTAGCAAAATGTCTGGAGTTAAACAGAAACACTTGTGATAACTTCTGATAGCTACTGTGAGAAGTAGCCCAAGTGCTTGCTAGCAAGACCACCTGGGATGTGATTCCATGATCTGTGTAACTGTGCTTAGGATCATTCAAATGATCTCACACTGTCTGTGTGAAAGTATTTTATAACTAAAACGGAAAACTTTCTCCACCAAACAGCTACCAGCATTTAAGTCCCATAAAGTCAATTTGTTCCATTCCATTTCCCCTTATGAGGCTTCCATTCAGTAGTACATAGCCAGATCTAAGGCATAAACCCAAATCCAAAAAGACTGAATGGCCATCTGACAGTGGGGAATTGAAGCCTAGCATTAAGGATGTTTTTTTGTTTGTTTGTTTGTTTGTTTTGTTTTGTTTTTGTTCATTATAGTAAGTTTGACAGACAGCAAGAGGGCCTCAGGGCACCTACACCCTCTAGCTTGTCCTTTGTGTAATATGTAACTACTACTGGGCAAACTAATCAGTGACAAGAATAACTAGAGGAAATAAAGATCTTGTTCTCAAGATTTGCAGAACTGAAATGCAACTCAGGACTAAGTGATAAAAATCAGATATGAATCATCTAGCCCACCTCTCCCCACCAGTCTGGGAACATCTGTCAATGGAAAATTACCCCTAAATCATTCAATCATTCTGATTTCTGGAAAGATGAGCTTATGACATCTCATCTAGCTGTGGGTTTTTTGTTGTTATTGTTCGTTTGCTTTTTGCTTTTTGTACCAGGGATTGAATTCATGGGCTCTGAACCACATTCCCAGTCCTTTTTTAATGTTTTATTTTGAGATAGAGTCTCACTAAGTTGCTTAGGGCCTTGCTAAGTTGAGGCTGTCTTTCAACTTGCAATCCTCCTGCCTCAGCTGCTTGAGCTGCTGGGATTCCATCTAGCTGATTTTTCAAATAAAGTCTTCTTCCTTGCCTTAACACCTGAGTCTTGATTTAATTGCCCTGTATCAGCACAAGCAGGTGGAACTTGGGTCTGGTAACAGTTTTGGAGCTATATCAGGAACCAAGGACAAAGGCCAAATATTTTAACAAAAGATACTCTTATTGCTGTAGCCACTTAGGAAATTACAGGGTTATAGGAGCCATGACCCAGGAAAGAAAACCAAATATGCTTGTATTTCACAATATCACAGAAACTCATCCTATTATGAAGGCTCCAATCTCATGATCTAGTCACCCCTGAAAGGACCCATCTCCTAATATAATCCCTCAAGGGTTAGATTTTAAAGTATGAATTTTGGAGAGGACACAAACATTCAGACCATAGACAGCATTTGCCTTAACCCTATCCTAGGGTTGTGTTAATTCTCCCTATCCCTAGTATGAAAGAACAAGAAAGAAGGAACCAAAATTTCCCAACTTCCTAATCCTGCTTCAGACCAATTACTCTCCTGCCTTTATGTAAAAAAAAAAAATTTTTTTCTCTGTGATTTGGCTCCTGCCAAATCTGCCTCCTTTTACAATACCTGCCTTGCTCTGCACACCTGGGCTACACTGTCATTCTTGTTCTTCCTCTGACCCACAGTGCATGGCTTTTGATCTTGCTGTTCCTTTAGCCTAGAAGGCTCTTTTCCTAGAACATCTTATGTCTGGCTTCTCCTCATTCAGGTCTCTGGCTCAAATGTCAATTTAGAGAGGTCTTTCTTTCTTTGGCAGGTGGATGGGGTGGATGGGTACCAGGGATTGAAATCAGGGGCACTCGACCACTGAGCCACATCCCCAGCCCTATTTTGTATTTTATTTAGAGACAAGGTCTCACTGAGTTGCTTAGTGCCTCACTATTGCTGAGGCTGACTTTGAACTTGTGAACTTCCTGTCTCAGACTCCAGAGCCCCTGGGATTACAGGTGCATGCCACCATGCCCAGCTTGGAGAGTCCTTACTTGACCTTCCTCTCTAAAACAGCACCTCCTGTCCCAAAATTTTCTGTTTTTTGTTTGTTTGCTTTTTTTGTTTGTTTGTTTTTGTAGCATTTACTACCATCTGGAGTTACCTGCTTGATCATATTCCACACTAGAATTTCAGTACAGCAAATAAGAAGGTATTATTTGACTTCTCCATCAATAATGCAGAGAACAGGGATGGGGTTGTGGCTCAGTGGTAGAGCGCTTGCCTAGCTTGTGTGAGACCCTGGGTTTGATCCTCAGCACCACATAAAAATAAATAAATAAAATAAAGGTAGTGTGTCCAACTACAACTAAAAAATAAATATTAATAAATAATGCATAGAACAATTAGTTGCATATACTAGGTGCTCAGTGAGTGAATGAATGGATACATTTTAAAATTAAAGACAGGCTCTAAAGGTGTGATTGGTGAGGTCAGTCCTTTAATATGTAAAAAAGTCCAGAAAGAAATCTTTGAGATGCCCATTTATTATATGAGAGCCATAGACCAAGGACAATGATTAAGAACTTTATAAGCACTTGGCAGTCTTTTTATTATTTACTAGTTCCTGCTATGTGCCAAGTGATGTACTCAGGAAGGGAATGGTGATCAAAACAAGACATAGTCTCTCTGCCACCTTTGAGAATTTGCAATTTAGTCTTTTCTCTCCCTCCCTCCCTCCCTCCCTCCCTTCCTTCCTTCCTTCCTTCCTTCCTTCCTTCCTTCCTTCCTTCCTTCCTTTCTTTCTTTCTTTCTTTCTTTCTTTCTTTCTTTCTCAGGGATTGGACCCAGGGGTGCTTAACCACTGAGCTACATCACTAGCCCTTTTTACTTTTTATTTGAAGATATCATCTTACTACGTTTCTGAGGGTGGCCTTGAACTTATGTTCCTCCTGTCTCAGCCTCCCTAGCTGCTGGGATTACTGGCATGTGCCACTGTACCCAGCCAGAATTTTATTTAAAAAAACTGATCTTTCAGTTAAAAATTAAATACATATCTTAAAAATGAAAGCAGAATAGTCATTTTGAACTTTAGAGTTTGTTAAATAAAAATTATAGGAAGCTGTTGTTTTGAACTCAACTCCTGTACAGATCAAGCTAAAAATCAAAATGGAGTCACTAATGCTAAAGTTTCATGTCACCAAGTTCAAAGTAAACTGTTTATCTGAGCTTTTGAAAAATCAGGATTAGAGAACTAACAGCCAAATTTCTCCAAATAGGCCAGTTTCAATTGGCATGATAATAAAGTTCCCTCTTTATCAATTCTTGCATACAAGAGAAGTAACCTAAAGTAGTCTAATGTTAAGCAGTTATTTTTCTATCTCCCTGTTACCATCTTAGAAATCTTAGAAGGAAAGTAACTTTGAAGTGATAAATACACTTCTTTTTTTATATATAAATACACTTTTTTTTTAGAGAGAGAGAGAGAGAGAATTTTTTTTTAATATTTATTTTTTAGTTTTTGGCGGGCACAACATCTTTGTTTGTATGTGGTGCTGAGGATCGAACCCGGGCCGCACGCATGCCAGGCGAGCGTGCTACCGCTTGAGCCACATCCCCAGCCCTATAAATACACTTCTTATTCTTTTGTTTCTGCTTTCTTCATCCTTCCTCTGTAAAACCAGCCACTTCCGTTCAAGCCATCAGAATACTTCTATTTAGTGGAATAAACTGTTGCCTGTTCCTCAAATTAAAAATACAGCCAATTAAAAGCTTTAAACTAAATTTTAGTTTTGTCCTTTGGCAGATCTAGAAATTTATTATAAAATATTTCAGATCTAGCTGGCTGTGGTGGCACACGCCTGCCGTCCCAGTTACTTGGGAGGTTTAGGCAGGAGATTGCACATCCAAGGCCAGCTTCAGCAACTTAATGAGACCCTGTCTCAAAATAAAATAAAATAAAAGGACTGGGGATGTAGCTCAGTGGCAGAGTGAGGTCCTAGCTTACTTGAGGCCCTGGGTTTGATCCCCAGTACAAAAAAAAAAAAAAAACCATTTAAGTAATAAATAATAATTTGAATTTTAAGGTATAACAGTGTTGAAATAATACCCTAAAGTATGGCACTTTGGTTGGATGAATACTTTTTTTTTTCTAGTACTCAGGATTGAACCCAGAGGTACCCTACCACTGAGCTGTATTCCCTGCCCTTTTTATTTTGAGACAGAGTCTCACTAAGTTGTTGAGGCAGGCCTTGAACTTGGATCCTCCTGCTCAGCTTTCTGATTGCTGAGTACTCTGAAAGAACATTGGAGAGGTGTTAGAGCAAAGTTTCTCTCTGCCCTCCTGCCATCCTTGTCTCCTGACCCCATTTTTTCTTCTGAGGTGAGTTATAGAAACCTGAGTTCCTCTTCCCCAAGGCAGGCCTTAAAGACTAGAACTCCTTTCCCCCAAACAAGCCATAAAACCTAGAAAACTTATTCTCTCTCTTCTTCCTTGAACACCTTCCTTCTAGCGGGGCGGGGGGGGGGGTCCTGCCCCAAACTTGGGAGTAAAGAATGCTACACAGACAAGTCTTGCTGGTTTCCCCCTATTTCCATAGATCTTCCTCTTTTGTCCAATCACATTTCTATATACCTGTCCATTCCTCATCAAACCTAAACATTAAATAACAGACAGTTTTCTTCAGTCTTCATTTCTGAAGGCTCACATCTCAAGTAAAACTTGATCAAATGACCTTGATCGGCCTCTCTTGTAAACCTTCCTTTGGTTATAGAAGTGTCATCTGTGACCCTTATGATGGTTAATGAAAGGTATCACACTTTCTGCCCATACAATAGAATATGACCTAGTCTGCTGTTCACTTAAAAGTGTGTGACTAGTAATTTGCCTCTGATTAAACTATAGGTAGTGGAAAACCACTGAAAATGACATGTAGGAATCATGTATTTTTTTGGACAGATCAATCTGGTGATCCACGGTTGGTGATTAAGGATAGTGAGGTTTTTGCAGAAGCCCAGTAATTCTATTCTGATTTTGCTAAGACCTTGACAAAGACTTTGTTAAACCAGCAGGTGGAGACAAGTATGCAGTATCCTCTAAAAATAACCTGCTTTATACAGCAGGAGTTACAGTGTTGCCATGGAAACTTTTGAAATACTTTGGAGAGCATTATGTAAATCGGCATCAGGTGAAATAAGCCTAAGATGTTTATGTAAAAATTTACTTTGGAAGCAATAATGTTTAGATTCCTGTATGCCATAGTGTCATAATTAAGAACTTGAAATTGGAGTCAGCTCTGCCACTTAAAAGCTATGTGACTTAGGGATAGTTACTTCTGTCATCCTGTTTTCTCATCTTTAAAATAGTCCCTTCTTGGGCTGGGGTTGTAGCTCAGTGGAAGAGCGCTTGCCCAGAATGTGTTAGACATTGAATTCAATTCTCAGCACCACAAACAAATAAACAAAATAAAGGTCCATCAACACAACAAAAAATATTTAAAAATATAGTTCTGGGGCTGGGGATGTGGCTCAAGCGGTAACGCGCTCGCCTGGCATGCGGGGGGCACTGGGTTCTATCCTCAGCACCACATAAAAATAAAAAAATAAAGATGTGTCCACCGAAAACTGAAAAATAAATATTAAAAATTTCTCTCTCTCTCTCTCTCTCTCTCTCTCTCTCTCTCTCTCTCTCTCTCTCTCTCAAAAAGAATATATATATATATAGAGTCCCTTCTTTGTAGAATTGTCGGAGGGTTAAAGTTCTTAGAATTTAGGTTGGTCATTATTAAAATACTGTTATTAGCTATTAAGACTTTAAGTAGTCAGTATTTTCAGCTCTTTAGCGTCCCTCAACTTTAGAAATAGTTCGAATACATTGGTTTATTTGGTTTTTAATAACCAGTGCTCCCGATATTCACGCAACAAATTGAAAACATCTAGAAGGTAATTGCTTGATAAATTCTAACCCCGCCATACAGTAGGTGAATCTTAACATGCCGGAGTCAGAGAGCTTTAATCTACATCGGATCTTCTAGTCTTAGATGCCCAAAGGTGGGGTGATGCCAGGACTTTGAGCTTCGAGATGGAAGAAAGCCGATGGATGCTGGCTTTGTCTAGGGTAGCCAACGTGTGGGGTCCAGTCAGACCCCGGACGGCGCAGCCCAGCCAACCCTTGGCAGAGTTAGCAACTGAGGGGCGTGTATTTGCATGAAAAGCGAGATCGTAGAGACTGTCAGTTCGTGTATTCCACCGAGTTCATGAACTCGGGGAGGGCGGGCCACTTCACATGAAAGGACACACCTGTCTGTCTCTGGGCTTTTATTGGCCGGCCCTTGATACAGCCTTCTAGGTGTCAGCAGAAGGGGCGTGTCCCTGGTTGGGACAGCCAGCTCCAGGGTGGAATGATGTCATCGTAGGCGTGTCCCGAGAACCGGAGGAGCAGTGAGCGGGGCCTACGGGAAGGTGTGCCGGGGGCTGGTTGGGGGCGCGGGCGGTGTGGCGGGGGGGGGGGGGGCTAGGTGGCGGTGACGTCACGGGGCGGCGCGGCTGGCGCCTATAGGTAAGCTCTGCGGCGGTCGGTGGCCCTCACTCGAGGCTGCCAACAGCACCGACACACTTCTCTCTTGGCTTCCCGGCGCTTCTGATCATGTCCTTGAGGGGCAGTTTCTCGCGTCTTCTTCGGACGCAAATGCATTCTGTCCTGAAGAAGTCCGTCCACTCTGTGGCTGTGATAGGAGCCCCTTTCTCTCAGGGACAGGTGAGAGCTGGGAACCGACACTGTGGGCAGGATTTCCCGGCTCCCAGAACTGGAGAAAGCGGCGGTGGGGTGCTGGAGGCCCGGAGGCGAGGCCAGGAGAGGTTGGGGCAACGGTGAGGGCGAGAGCCGGCGGTTTCCTGCGATTGGGCACCGGGAGAACACGTGGGATTTAGCCGGACCGAGATGAAGAGGGAGCGAAGGGGGGATGGATGGTGCAAGGGCCGTGGGCAGCGAGAGGGCGGGCTTCTGCGGCCTCCCCAGAAAGAGCGGGAGAACGGTAGCCCCAGCCTGGGGTGATGGAAGGGAGGAAAGGAGGAAGAGGGTTCCTCCTGCCTCAACTCCTGAGTCGCTGGGATTACAGGCATGCACCACCATGCCCGGCCTTGCTTCAGCTTTAACTGCACTCAACATTTTCCCCTACAATTATTCGCCGAGAAGGCGAAACCCGCCACAATGCCCGGTGGAGAGGAGGTGCGAAGAGGATCCTTTCTTCCAGAAAGCATTAACCGGGAAAGAAATAGGCACTGTTCTCTCCCGGGGCGGGAGGACCCGAGGGGCTGTTTTGTTTTCTCTTCAGTGAAAGACACCTGCAGTCGTAGAGGGCTTGCTCACTAGTGGCCAGATCCCTGGCCACACAGCCACAGCCACACACACCCAACCCGCAGATCCTAACCTGTCTCAGCCCCTCCCTTGTTTTGGACTTTGCTGACCCTTCTCGCAGGAGGAAGTTGATTTAATCCAAGGAATGGAGTTGTTTCCCAGTGTAAAGGTTAGATAAAATGGCCACACCTCATAGATGGAAGTAATAGATGGAAGGACAGATGCTGTGTCAGGTTTTCAGAGGAGTCTATTAGGAACCAAGTGTAGTATTGCAGATTTCTGTATTTTTTTTGTGTGTGTGAACTAAATTATGTGTGTGTGTTTTGCCCTCATCTTTCCTTCCATCTAACTGTAATTTGTGTGATTTGCAGAAAAGAAAAGGAGTGGAATATGGTCCAGCTGCTGTTAGAGAAGCTGGCTTGCTGAAAAGACTCTCTGCTTTGGGTAAGTGGCTGGATTTTATGTCTGTACAGGACTGTTAATGGACCACTTTGGAGTTTTCTCTCTCATTTTTTTTTTTTTTATGGTACTGGGGATTTAACCCAGGGGTGCTCTACCATTGAGCTACATCCCAGCCCTTTTTATTTTTTTGAGATAGGGCTTTTTTGCTAAGTTGCTGAGGCTGGCCTGGAACTTGTGATCCTCCTGCCTCAGCCTCCCAAGTTGCTGGGATTTCAGGTGTGTGCCACTGTGTTGGGCTTGGAGTCTTATCTCTTATATCCATGGCCTACAGTGTCATCTGTGTACGTGGGAACAATCTGCCACATCTATCTCTTGTTCTTTGGGTTACATCTGCAGTTTAAGATCTATCAGGGAATCTTTAGGGAAAGTTGCAATAAAGAGTTGATGTGGAAGTCCAGGGGTAAAATGAGGCTGGGCCTGGGACAAGCTGCTAATGGCATGCATCAGGTGCTGAGAACACTTTCACCAGCTGTTTTTTTTTTTTTTTTTTTTTTTTTTGGTCCTGGGGATTTAACTCAAGGGAGCTTTACCTGAGCTACATCCCATTCCTTTTTATTTTTTATTTTGCAACAGGGTCTCATTAAGTTGCTTAGGGCCTTGCTAAGTTTCAGAGGCTGGCTTTGAACTTGCAATCCTCCTGCCTCAACTCCTGAGTCGCTGGGATTACAGGCATGCACCACCATGCCCGGCCTTGCTTCAGCTTCAACTGCACTCAACATTTTCCCCTACAATTATAGCTTTCAAAACTCAGTCTTGAGATGCTTATGAGTCATCAGTCAAATTTCCTCTCTTCAAATTCATTTCCTCTCTAGGGTTTATGGTTTTGCATTACTGTAAGCAGGGTGTAGAGCTGTGTTTTTCAAACCTACATGATTAGAAGATCACCTGGGTTACTCATTAAAAATATAGGTTCCTAGACTCCTCCATGGAAGAGTCTGGTTCTTTGGGTCTGAGGTGGGACCCAGATTTGTGCGTTTTTCTTTTTGCTTTCATCTTTTTTTCCCCCTGTGATACTGGGGATTGAACCTAGGGGGTGCTCTACCACTGAGTTACATCCCTAGTCCTTTTTTCATTTTTTAATTTTGAGACAGTCTTGCTAAGTTGCCCAGGCTGGCCTTAAACTTGCAATCCTCCTGCTTCAGCCTCCTGAGTAGGTGGGATGACAGAAGTATACCACCGTGCCTGACAGATATAAGCATTTTTACAAGCCCCTCAGATAACCAGTCTTAAAAGTTGCAGTCTTGTAATTAGGATAGTACTTCAAGTTTTTAAAAACAAAAGTAAATCTGATCCAAAGATAAATGCAATTTGTATAGTAATGGCATCTTTTAGTAACAGGGTACCAAATTTCATAACTTTATAGATAGGAAGGTTCTCCTTATGTCTAACCCAAATATTTCTGGCTGATACTCAAGGTCATTTCCTCCATTACATATTTTTTTCTAGTACTGCAAATTCCAAATATGTGACAGCAGGGTGATATGGAGATAGGATCACAGAATTCCCTACTCTTCCTCTAAAATCTCTGCTGATGAGTCCATTACACGGATCAGTCATCTCCTTTCAAAACCTGCAGGAATAATGAAGTTACTGAAATCATCTAAAGTTGAGGTGTATGCCTCCACTTTTATAAGGATATGACGACTCAGATTGAATATTCAAAATTCTTCTCTGTTCAATAATTGCAGTTTCTTCTTCATTAGTATCTCCTTCTTAGTCATTTTAATAACTCACCAAGTTCACTACCAAAGTGAAAGATAAACTGCTAAGATTTGGTCTTTTTATTTTTTACAGTGCTAGGAATCCAACCCAGGGACTCAAGAACCTAGGCAAGTGCTCTAGCACTGAACTACACCCCAGTCCAGGTCTTCTTTTAATGTGTCAAGGTAGCTACTGGGAGGAGGTTTTTTGTTTGTTTGTTTTTGGTGTTGGGGATTGAATCCAGAGTGTTTTACCACTGAGTTACATCCCTAGCCCCTTTTTGTTTTTTATTTTGAGACAGAGTCTCACTGAGTTGCTGAGGCTGGCTCCGAACTTGCAGTCCTCCTGCCTCAGCTTACTGAGTCATTGGGATACAGGCATATGCCACTGTGCCTGGCTTGGGAGGAGGTTTTTATTCCTGCTTATTAATGAAGACACTGTCTCTTAAAATAGCTTGTATATACTCTGCCTTTTCAAAAAAATCATTTTACACTGAAGACAACAATCTCTGGTGATCACTATTTTTATATACCAGATAAATGTCTGTAGCCCCTCTGACAAACTGGGCCAGGCATTGCTCAAGTTGCTATGTTATCTCTAGGTCCTGTCTTCAAGAGACTCTGACCAGAAACAGGTTAGGCCTCTTTAGAGAGAAGCGGCACACTGGTAACAGCTTCCTTCATTTATAGACCTCTTTTCTGTCCATCTCTCAGTAATTTTCCACTCCAACCTGGGGGAGGCCCTTTTCCTTTAAATACTATTCCCTCTACTTTTTCTTTTCCCTTTAAACTCCCAATCTAAAGTAATAGTAAAGCTTCAGTTTATTTTGCCTGCCTTTTCATATTTTTTTTTTCAAAATTTTTAGTTGTATTTGTACCTAGCTGCTGATTGGTAGGCCAATATCACCAGCTGTCGAAAACAGAATCTCATTGCACATTAATAAGATTGTGGCACTCAGCAGATTTCCAGCACATGGTTTTGGCTAATCTCCTGGAATATGTTAGAGAAAAGTACCATGAGTAGTTTCATTGCTCTGCTCCTTAACAGTAACAAAATAATTTATGTCCTTCCAGTACTTTCAAATTAGCATGGGTCAAATTTCAAAGCATGAGTAGCAGGCTGGGGAAACAAACAAACAAAAAAAAAGAGAGAGAGAGAGAGAGAGAGAGAGAGAGAGAGAGAGAGAAGGTAATTTTCCTAATTCCTTTGTTCTTGCCTTTTGCTCTGATGTCACTAGCTGCTCTTCTGTGTTGCTATGGCGTCACATAAACTTCTGTTTTCTTAGGTGAATGTATTTATTTGACTTAGTGTCTGGACTTGTTTTTCCATTTCCCTCGACTCAATAGGGCATGAGTCTCATAGGTAACCATTTATTTTAGTACATTAAGAGGGCCGGACAGAAATGAAGAGAGATGGCTCTGTCAAAGCTCAGAGGCAGGGCTGGGGTTGTAGCTCAGTGGTAGAGCGCTTGCCTGGCACGTATGAGGCATTGGGTTCAATCCTCAGCACCATATAAAAATAAATAAATAAGATAAAGTTATTGTGTCCATCTACAACTAAAAAAAAAAAAAATGTGTTAAATAAAAAAATCTCAGAGGCAGTCCATCTGCTCCTGATTCTAGATAGCTCTGATGTCCACAGCAGTTTGTCTTTTTCACATTAGAAGTAGAATGATTGTCTGTGGGAAAAGATAGCTGTAAGCCAAGATTAAGGCTGTAAGTCTCTATCTTTTTAATTCTGGTAATTTGACTCAGCTGTGCTACTGAAGAAGCCACAGTCACTGAGAAATCTGTTCAAATGAGCTTGCTTCTGACCAGGCCACAAGTCCTGGTGTCCAGAAAGTCATTTGTGGGTTATTCTGGTTCTTCTCAATTAGACTAATGACACTTATTCTTCCTAATCTACTTGGTACTCTAACAGATAGAACAAGAATCTCTTTGGTTGAGACAAGTTGAGAACCAAGAATCTAGTTTGCTTCCACAAGAACTGCTGATAAGAGGACCTGAGATAGTTGTTTAAATATAAAAATCTTAAGTAAGAGAGCTGTTCATTTGGGACAGATCGATATGTGAGTTCAGGCATCTGTATTTGCTTCCAACAGTTGGTAGAGGACTTTAGGAGTCACAGGTTTAGTTGCATGATAGTGATGCATTAGCCTGGCTTCCTTCCTGCCATTCCTCTGAAGTTAGCATGGAGGGAATTTGTCTCATGACTTTGAAGAGTGAAATCAATGGACACAGGGTGAGAGCAAAGTAACAGAATTTATTAGAGTAATAGAAAGAAAGCAGACTCCCAAAGGGTAGAGGACCCAAGAAAGGGATACTGAAGAGCAGCTATTATCTAAGTGTTTATATGAATCTGAGGGTTAAGGAAGCTAGCCTCCTACCCAACCCTGGGAAAGGCACTCAGTGTCCACAAGCTCTTCATGTGCTCTTTGGTCTGCCCCCTTGTTTTGATGAGGGTCCACTATGAGTTTTTTCTGTTTCTATAGGAATCAGCCTGACCTGGATGAGGCCTGGTGTGTGTTCTCAGCCTGGCTGAATAGAAACCTGACCTGAAGGAGCCCAAGTTTTCTGCCTGTTCATTTTAACCTTTTCTCCTGCCTCAAAACTACCTAGAGGAAGCTCAGATTGTCAGCCTTTATTTTATTGGATTTTTTATCACCTAGCTGACTGCTTTGTTCCTAAATAGTCTCCTCTGATAGCCAATACTACTCTCTCTTGGCCTCCTTTCTTCATTGAATTGTGGGGGGATCTTCTCCTAACCCTCACGTTGAGGTCCCCAGTATTATTCCTGCCATTTTCTGATGAATGTGACCAATCTCATTCACTCCCCACTTACTCTCAACAACTTTGACCTTCCTCTAGAAAGCCAAGTTTACTCCTCTACCTTTGTTTTAAGTAGCCTCAGCTCAATGTTACAGATATGTTAAACCCATCATGTTAAAAAAAAGTTCTTTTATCTTCTCTCTCAAATCCACTTTTTCTGTTGTCTTGTCATTATTTCACACTGTCACCCATTATCTAGTTACTCAAGTCAATTCAAAGAACATCACAATTCTTTTCTTTCCCTTTTGCTTCTTAAATCAGTTTATCACCTCATCTTAGCGATCTTATCTCCTAAATGATTAGATTCCTTCTCCACAATACTGCTCAAGTTTTGTTCCTATTGTCACACTGAATATAACTTTCAAATGGTATCTCATGTCCTCTTTTTTCATTCCTCACTTTAACCTTCTTCAGTGCTACCATAATGGTATTTCTCCCCTCCCCCAATTAATGCTAAATACCTTTTATTTGAAATTTTACAAGCCACATTTCCAAGGCATCTTGAAGAAGATAGATGTGAAAATGTGTTTTAAAGCAGTGATTCTCATCTATGATTAAGACGTTCTAAGGTGTTTTGAATCATCAAGAGCAACACAAAATCTTCAAAACTAGTTTTAAATCTATTTTATTTAAAACCATTTACAAATAGGCCAAATATTACTCAGCCTAAGAGAACATCAACCTTTTATATTTTAACAACATCATAGTCCAAAAAGACTAATACTTATTGCTGATTCAGCTCACAATATTATCCCTTCCCAGGTAGCAGTGCTGTGTCTAGAAATATTTTATGGTCGCCCTTTTTTTAATATTTATTTTTTAGTTGTAGTTGGACACAATACCTTTATTCTATTTATTTATTTTTATGTGGTGCTGAGGATTGAATCCAAGGCCTCGAATATGCTAGGTGACTACTCGACTGCTGAGCCACAACCCCAGCCCCTTTATGGCATCAGAGATTGACAGAGCCATAAGGCATGGCCCTGCCTACAAGAAATTTACAGTGTATCCTGAAAGACAGGAAATATCCATAACAGACAAACGGAACTGGCTCCAAGTCCACACCTCTTTCTTAACAGGAGCTGTTACCCATATAAGTCATCACATGTTTTAGCAAATGAGCCACAGGAATAGCCTAGCAATTAGATGCTGCACTGAGTTTCAACTTGACATATTGAAAAGAAAGAGTGCATTTTATTTTATATTTTTGTGGTGCTGGGGATTGAACCCAGGGTCTCACATATGCTAAGCACACATTCTACCATTGAGCTACAGCCTCAGCCCCTAAAAGGACTTATTTAATTCACTGATATTTGTGTTCACTCATGTTTTCACTCAGTTGAATCAAGAAAAAAAATGTAACTCCAAGACAACTGTACTCTAATGTTTGCTGTACCAAATGAAAGAATGGATTGTCCATGTCCTAGAATTTCTCATAGTTCCACATTCTTATGTCAGATTCAGTAGTTGCTGCTAAACCAATGTACAAATTCAGAAAGTGTGTAGATAGAGCCCCATCCTACTTCAGGATCCATGCTGATGAAATCATTCAAGTTCATTTTGGAGTTTCTAGTTTCAGTGCAAGGGTATGGTGAAGGAGGCTCTCTCTAGTTCCCACTGGAGCCTTTCATGTGAGATTGATCAGAAGCGAAGTTTTTCAGATAGGATTCTACGTGGATCACTCTAAATTTCCCAGATCACAGGTCCATTTCCAGGTCTTGCTTGCTGTTTACAGATAGGTGTCATCCTCTCTTTTGATATGAAGACAGCATAACATTCTTCCAAAGGATACTGGTTGTGGTTTTTGATGTATTTATAGAGCTTCCAAATATATTCAATAGCCGCTGCTGTAGACCCAGGTGTCCTGTAGGGGTGCTGGCTGGCTGGTAGAGGGTGGTGGGAGCAGAGTCCTCCTCCATGGCCTGGGACTCACCAACAGGACCCACCGAAGGAATCCATTGGTACACAGCAGCTCCAGAGTGGTATTTCTAAAATGCTAATCTCTGTTCTTCCCATGGCTAGCTGACTTTCTTTCTTTACTTTTTCTTTCCAGAGCCAGGAATTGAACACAGGGGATTGATTCAGCATACTAGACTGAGCTACACTGACAGCCCCACGGAGCTCTTTTAAATGCAGCCATGCATCTCAGGCCTGTCATTCATATACCACCAGTTGCCATATCCATAGTCTGCTTGTATTATTTATTTTAGTTGTGTTTTTTTTTTTTTTTTGGTTCCAGGGATTGAATCCAGGGGTGCTTAACCACGGAGCCACATCCCTAGCCCTTTTCTGTATTTTATTTAGAGACAAGGTCTTGCCGAGTTGTTTAGGGCCTTGCTAAGTTGCTGAAGCAGGCCTTGAACTCTCGATCCCCCTGCCTTAGCCTCCTGAGCTGCTGGGATTTCAGGTGTGCGCCACCGTGCCTTGCAGTGTTTTTCTTAATATTGGCTTTAAAGCTTCATACTTTTAAGACATAGCCTGCCCCTATAATGAACTGTGAAGTCTCAAGATTTACACTAGTACATTTTAATGCTTAAAGCATTTGAATGCTTTTATATTTGGGTATTTTTCTTTCAATCATTAGTGGTATCTGTTCTGTACTTACCAACCAATAGGAGAGATTCTGCATAATTTGACCCTCCCTGCCTCTTATACTTACTTCCACACATTCCACCTTGTTTTCACTGAAGTTAAGGCTATAGCCACTTGACCTAGGATCCACCAACAGAAGAACTCATATCAAATTTTAACTTGAAATTCAAGAATAAAGGTCAGCTAAGGATTCTTTCTCCTTTCTCTGATAGTGGGGGCCAGGGCAGCAATAGTATCTTTCACTGGCCCATTTAGCAGTGTGGTGTTTGGTTGTTAGGGGTGGGGTCATTAGTCCTGGCAGTGGGCATTTAAACAGACTTAGATTTTATTTATTTAGTGGTATTGGGGCTTGAACACATGAGTGTGGTTCTGCCACTGAGCTAAATCCCTAAACCTTTTCAATTTTTATTATTTATTAATTAGTATAGTAATTATTATTGCAATACTGGAGGTTGAACCCAGGGGTACTTAACCATTGATTTTATATCCCCAGACCTGTTTATTTTTTATTTTGAGATGGGGTCTCCTTAAGTTGCCAAGGCTGGCCTGAACTTTGGATCCTCTTGCCTCAACCTTTCAAGTAGCTAGGATTACAGGTGTGTGCCACACCAGACATTTTTTAAAATAATTTTTTAAAATATTTTTTGTTGTTGTAAATGGACACAATACTTTTATTTTGTTTTATTTATTTTTATATGGTGCTGAGGATCAAACCCAGTGCCTCCCATGTGTGAGGCAAGTGCTCTGCCACTGAGCTTGTGCCTGGCTTGGTTTTTTTTTTTTTTTTTTTTTTTGTATCAAGGCTTGAACTCCGGGGTATTTAAGCTTAACCACCATCAAAGCCCTTTTAAATATTTTTATTAGAGGCAGAGTGTTTTTAAAAAAAATTTTTAGATGTTGATGGACCTTTATTTTATTCATTTATTTGTATGTGGTGCTGAGAATTGAACCCAGTGCCTCACACATGCTACGCGAGTGCTCTACCACTGAGCCACAACACCAGCCCTAGAGACAGAGTCTTGCTGAGTTGCTCAGGGCCTTGCTAAATTGCTGAGGCTGGGTTTGAATTTGTGATCCTCCTCCCTCAGCCTCCCAAGTTGCTGGGATTACAGAGGTGGCTTGTTTTATTTTTGAGATAGGGTCTTGCTGAATTGTCCAGACTGGGTTTGAATTTACAAATCCTCCTGCCTTAGCCTCCTGAGTAGCTGGGATTTCGGGATTGTGCACCTGAATCAGATTTATATTTTCTTAAAGATTGGGACTAGGGCTGGGGGTCTAGCTCAGTGGTAGATAATGTATCTAGCATGTATGTGCAAGGCTTTAGGTTTAAGCCTTAGTACTGTAAAAACAAAAACCCAAAATCCAGAGAGATTCTGGGAATGACCCCCGCATTTAATTATTTTGTTTTTCTGCTAAATTAGGCAGAACAGGTTTCTGTTGCTTGCAATTTAAAGATCTTAACTGATAAACCTGTTTAAAAGTTATAGTAAGAAACAAGTTACCACAAGGACTGCGCCTGGCTTTTTTTTTTTTTTTTTTTTTTTTTATATAGTCAAAGTTTTCTCTCTCTAGGACCTTGATCATAAATTTTTTTTCTTTTCAAAGTTTTATCCCCATCATTAGTGTTGGACACAATCTTCTTTTTTTTTCAATATTTATTTTTTAGTTGGACACAATACCTTTATTTTATTTATGTATTTTTATGTGGTGCTGATGATCGAACCCAGGGCCTTGCATGTTCTAAGCGAGCATTCTACTGCTAAGCCACAACCCCAGCCCGGACACAATCTTCTTATTAGTTAATATAACCCAGGTTACAATTTCTTTGGCCTTTAATCTGGGACTGTATCTTAATTCCATTTCATTTAAGCAGTTCCTTGTTCAGTTGGCACTTTGATTTTTTTTTGGTACTGGGGATTGAACCCAAGGGCACTTAACCACTGAGCCACATCCCCAGCTCTTTTAATTTTTTTAAATTTTGAAACAGGGTCTCACTAGGTTGCTTATATCCTCACTAAATTGCTGAGGTTGGCTTTTAATTTGTGATCCTCCTGCCTCAGCCTCCCATCCTGCTGGGATTACAGGCATGCACTGCCATGCCCAGCGGTACTTTGATTTTTGAAACATCATATTCACTAATGTGACTTCTTTTTTTTTTTTTTTTAAAGAGAGAGTGAGAGAGGGAGAGAGAGAAAGAGAATTTTTAATATTTATTTTTTTTTAGTTATTGGCGGACACAACATCTTTGTTTGTATGTGGTGCTGAGAATCGAACCCGGGCCGCACGCTTGAGCCACATCCCCAGCCCCCACTAATGTGACTTCTTGAAAATAGCAGCTAGAGTCTAAATAAACTTAAAGACATCTTCAAGTTCGGGACTTATGTTGGTCAAATAAAGACAGCCAAACAAGTGTGGCCTTCTAGGGAACTACCAGAATGATCAATGTTGCTGCATCCTGCACAGCAAGGGATCAGTAAACCAACGGAGGTATGAACCAGCTGATAAAATTAGAGGTCTGAAGAAATATTTAGAAATAAAGACAAAGACATAAAAATAGTTTAATGGGGGTGGATGGGTGTTGGTGGATGGATCAGACCTTAAGGGTCTGCTGTCTCTAGCAAACAAAAGCCCACCATCTTTTATTTATAGGTAAGCACATCAAAGGGATTTATTGTAAGAGAAAAACTTCTTCAAAACAAACAAAAAGCGAAGTTGAGCACCAGGCACAGGCTAATCAGGGCTTATCTACTTGCGCAACAGCTGGCGCCTCCAGTCTATTGAGTGTGACCATATTTCTTCCACTCCAGGGCAGCAGGCATCAGAATTCAAAGCTATGGAACCCATAAATTCCGTGCCAGGCAAGGAATCTGCCCTATCAGCAGCAGCCACCTGCAAATGGGCATGTCTTTCAGCAATGTTGCACTGAAAGATACCCAGAAGCTGCAGTCTGCTGTGGAGTTCAAAGCAATGATTTATTTGCTGTTCCTGACATATCAAATAATGACAATTCTCTCAAAATAAAAAGTAAAAAGTTTCTCAGTGGTAGTGCATCCCTGTAATGCAAATAAATAAACAAAACAATTTCTAAAAATTCAAAATTCCAACTAATGAATAGATAAGAAAAATGATATATTCAAATAATGGAATATTCAGCCATAAAAGGAATAAAATACTAATTCATATGACAACATGGATGAACCTTGAAAATATTATTCCAAGTATGTCAGGAATATAGAAAAAAAAGGTCACAGGTATGATTGCATATGAAATGTCTAGAAGAGGCAATTATTGGTTCTCAGGGGCTAAGGGCAATGGGAAATGACTGCAAATGTACAAGTTTCTTTTGTAGCATGATGAAGTTGTTCTGGAATTGGATAGTGTTGATGGTTGTACAACTTTGTGAACATATATGTGTTTGTATGTATGAGTGTGTGCATATATAAATATACACACACACGTATGTATAAAATTTTTTTTTTGGCAGGGGTAGGGGAGAGTACTGGGAATTGAACCCAGGGACACTTAACCACAGATCCACATCCCCAGCCCTTTTTTATTTTTTATTTTGAGACAGGGTCTTGCTATCTTGCTGAGGCTGGTCTCGAACTTGTGATCCTCCTGCCTCAGCCTCCTGAAATACTGGAATTACAGGTGTGCACCATCATGCCTGGCTGTCAATATTTTAAGAATCCTTGAATTATAATTTCTAAAAGGGTGAATTTTTTAGTATGTGAATTAGATCTTAATTATAGTAACCAAAAATTATATAGGCAGTTGTGATTGCTAAGGATATGTGGGACCTCTGAATTACCAGTACTGGTCTATTTTTGTGACTTGAGTATTAAAAGGTGTATGCATTACAACTACTGTTTTACTTTATACAAGTTTGATATATTTGTTTTGTTTTTATATTGTGAAACATAACATAAAAACTGTATACTTTTTAAATCATGTCTGTTGACAGATATGGATCTTAGGGTGCCAATCTTCTTTTTTCTTTTTTTTAATATTTATTTTTTAGCTTTAGGTGGACACAATATCTTTATTTTATTTTTATGTGGTGCTGAGGATTGAACCCAGTGCCTCGTGCATGCCAGGCAAGCGCGCTACTACTTGAGCCATATCCCCAGTCCCAGGGTGCCAATTTTCAACTTCTTATTTATTTGGGGTATTAGGAAAAGAGATGAAGCTAGTGTTTTTGAGAGCTGTCTGAATAGTATTTATAAGCCTTTGAGACAAAAATTGGTTTCTAGGTTGACTGAATAGCAACTGTCGGTGATCTTTTTGAAGGGAGTTGGGGGCAGGCGGTGTATGACCCAGCAAATCCTTTGCTTCTACTACTCACTCTCTTCTATTGGACATAGTCTGTCTTTACAGTAAAGAGAAATAAAAACAGAAGGATCAAAAGAAAACAAAAAAAAAGAAACAAAAAAATTTGTCTAGGGTCTGAGTATGTGATTGGAAGCTAAGGTATTGGAATGAACTTGTTTAAGATCAGTAAAGTTTTTGTTTGTTTGGGTTTTTATTGGTACCAGGGATTGAACCCAGGGGTGTTCTATCACTGACATCCCCAGCCCTTTTTATTTTTTATTTTGAGACAGGGTCTTGCTAATTTGCTTAGGGAGTCATTGAGTTGCTAAGTCTAGCCTGGAACTTGCAATCCTCCTGCCTTACCCTCCCAAGTCATGGGGATTACAGGGATGCACCACCATGCCCAGCAAAATCAGTAAGGTTTTGAATTTCTCTGATTTGTAAAATTATTTGGATATGCTTTTGTTTTTGTTTAGTGATGCTGGGGATTGAACCCAAAGCCTCACTCATGAGATAATTGGTTATATTTTTAAAAGATTAAATGTCTAGCAAATTGACTTTATTTTTCCCGTCTTAATCCATTTTATGTGTCTATAACAGAATACCTGAGTCTGGCCAATTTATAAGGAACTTATAAAGGCTTTTGGTTCTGGAGGCTGGGACGTCCAAGATCAAGGGCCTATTTGCTGCATCATAACATAGTGAAAGACATCACATGGCAAGAAAGATCAAGAATTTGCAGGCTCAAACTGCCTGAATTTGCAGGCTCAAACTCTTTTAATTGGCATTTTATCCATTTGTTCAGAACCTGAACTCTTTCTGTTACGCCCCACCTTTCAACACTATTACACTGGGGATTAAATTTCCAACACATACTTTGGGGAATAACACATTCAAACTATAATAGGGTTCAGCAGAACACTAAACCATTGCACTGCTTTGGACTTCATCTGAGCCACGCTGATCTTGGAGGATGGGTGGCATGGAGGAATAGGAATGAAGGCCTTTGAGATATGGCATCTCTTTTGGTTCCCCCACTCTCAATCCTACTTGCATTGTCACTAATAGTTTCCTACTTCTTTGGCTTCAGCTTTGTATTTTCCAGTTTTCCTTTATATTGCAGATTCCTCTTAGAAAGTGAATATATTATCAATAATTTAGTAGTGCCTTAGTAAATGCTAATATCACTGATGATGTACCAGAAAATGGGCATGTCTATTGGAATTTGGCAAGTTTCGATGTCTTTCCAGTTTATAAAGGTAGCAAAGATAATAACTTATACCTCTTATTTCAAAGTTATTAGATAGCTAACATTTTCCATGTAACATTTTCCACTATGCTAGGCATTTAAAATTACCCCATTTCATAATTCGTAAAAACGCAAATCATGACTACCTCATAGCCATTAACAAGGTTACCATAAAAAACACCAGAAAATGAGTGTTGAAGTGTTGGAGAGGATGTGGAGAAACTGGAAGTCTTGGGCACTGTTACAGGAATGTAAAATGGTGTAACTACTAGGAAGACATGGTGACTGCTCAAAAAATTTTAAATAGAATTACCATGTGATCCAGCAGTTCCATTTCTGGGAATATACCCAAAAGAATTGAAAGCAGGGTCTTGAGGAGATATTTGTACGCCCAGCATTATCCATGATTGTCAAAAGGTGGAAGCCACTAAGTGTCCATTGATGAATTAATGGATAAACAAGATGGTAGGCAGACAATGGAATATTATTCAGCCTTAAAAGGCAGGAAATTTTGACATATGCTGTGATATGGATGAACCTTCAGAGCAATATATTAAGTAAAATAAGCCAGTCATAAAAATGTAAGTACTGTTTATGGTTTAACTTATGAGGTTTCTTTTTCTTTTTCTTTTTTTTTTTTTTTTAAATAAAACCAATCCCACAGCATTTAGTACATTGTTTTGATTTGTAAAAAGGCTGGGGAGAGGGGAAAGAAGTAAAGTATAGTCTGAAGAGGCTAGGAAACATTCCCAAGGTCATGAGGTCAGCAGTTTGGTTGAGAACCTCATTTCTTACCATATACATTCTGAACTTCTTTTTGGCTCAGTCAGCTGCCTTCTCAGCTTTGACTAAGGCTGAAGAAATGCAAAGTAGCATCATCATAAGATGTATGGTCTTCATCTTCCTTTGAAGATCTTGTGTATTCCTAGTATCCTCCTCTCATGTTTCCCTGATTTGCTCTTGCAAATTACCCATAATCCTCAAGCCCCTGTTTTTCTGACTTGAGTATGAATTCTCCAGACTTTCTTCCTCTCATCTCCCAAATTACTTGCATTGACAAAGATCCTTTTTGTTCATCTCCCTCAAAGTATGAGTTTAATCACAGCATTAAATAAGATTACATGTGGTAAGAACCTAAAATATCAATGGCTTAAGAAAATTAGTTCATTTTAAACTCAGTCTGGAAAGAAGTAATTCAGAACTGGTTTGGTGGCTGTGTTCCTTCAGACCTAGATTCTTAACTTGTGCTATTGGCAAGACATCTACTTAATGGTCCCAGATGATTTAGTCTCATTTCTGGCACAAGATGGAAGAATGAAAAAAGAGGGTAAAGCAAGAACTTTTCCTTCCCAAGAAGTTGCTGCAGGACACTTCTGCTTATCCTGTTGGCCAGAACTGGTCACATGGCCACATCCAGTTCAAGAAGCTGGTCAATTAAGAGTTTTTTGCTGGGTGTGGTAGGGCTCACCTGTAATCCTAAAAGACTGAGGCAGGAGGATCGAAGGTTGAGGCCAGATTCAGCAACCTAGTGAGATTCGTCTCAAAGTAAAAAGTGCTGGGGATGTAGCTTAGTGGTAAAGTGCTCCTGGGTTCAATGCCCCCCCCCCCCAAAAAAAAAGAGAAGTCATGCACCAAGCTAAAAATCTGTTGACAGAAAGAACAGACATTAGAGAACTAACCCTCAACTGCATCTCCCTGTGTTCTAGATTCCATCCCCTTCTGCCTTTGTGAGAGTTCTTGCTCTAGCAGTTACACTTTTTCTTTCTTATAACTCAACTTGCTCTACTAACCTGTTTCTTCAATAATTAAGAATACAAATTTACCCATCTGCTACCTCCCTTGGCCTTAGGTAGCCCTTTAGCTATTGTCCAGTTATTTTGTTACTTCAGAACCACCTTCCTGGGCCATCATTGGAATAAAACTAGTTATGTTGAGATTCCCAACTACGTGCTTTCTAAGATAGTGGGTGCTGTGACATTCACCTTATTTGACATTATTGAACACTGCTTCCATACCGAAAAGGATGCTACTCTCTGGTTTTAACTCTTCAGGTTCATTTAGAGAAAAAGAG